>NC_086231.1:25682141-26882141 GCF_036321145.2 Pelmatolapia mariae
GTCTAACATGCTATGTAGTTACAATATGTCTTCTTTTCTTTTTTTCTTTCTTTTTTGGAGAGGGTCTATGTCTCTGATTTAGCCTCTCTCCATCTTATTGTATCAGTTTCCTAATTTTAAAATGAAGCCTGGATAGCTGACTCCTTAAAGTCTGTTTTAGTACAATTAATAGCAGAGCAGGACTCCTGTGCACTGGATTGACCACACCAACTTTTCATCTTAATGCAGTTTAAACATAGATGGCCTCACATGGCTATAAAATGGACTGCAATTTTTTAGCACTTTTCGTGTCTCTTTTTTAGCCCTTGAGGTTGCTACTTGATCACGGGTTATTTACCTACACTAGTAACCATGGCTACCTGATGGAAAGATTTGGGCGAACCACAGAGCCCTATAAACACACTTAGGGAGGCTGAAATCAGGAACAGTAGTCTAGAGAAGTTAAGAACACCACCATTTCCCTTGTTTATTGACTTGTTTGGCCGTACCATTTTTTTTTTCTGGTTCTCAGCTTTGATTCTAGGAATGACCCCAAATAGTTTAAGTGCAAACGCTAATGCTAAAAGCAGCCTCTCAGACTTGAGGTGGCTACTTTCATAAAAGCAGAGCAAAAAGATGGAAGCCCCTGGGATGTTGACTGTAAAACATTATTCTCATGTGACGACATAGCGAACGGTAAAATGTTATCCAGTGTCATTTTCTACTTGCTTTGCCCAACAACATGAGGTTATTTAGAGGAGTTAATCCATTAGCCTTGCCTTGGGGTATCTGACTACCCATATTCCCTCAAAATGCTTTTCTGTAGAGACCCACAACATTGCAGTCAAGCTTACCTTAAGATCTAAAAATCCATTAATCCTCTTAAAAAAAAAACTTGTTACCCTCAAAGTGTTAGCAAAGACAGAACCTTTGCAAACCTCAGGTGGATGTCTGGATTCATCATAAAGTAACTGCTGACAGTTTGTAGTTAGAACAAACTCAGATGAAAGCATGCTTTTATCTACTTTATTCTGTATATGCTCCTTCTGTTGTGTGTGTGTGTGTGTGTGTGTGTGTGTGTGTGTGTGTGTGTGTGTGTGTGTGTGTGTGTGTGTGTGTGTGTGTGTGTGTGTGTGTGTGTGTGTGTGTGTGTGTGTCTTCCATGTCCAATTAATGAAACAGACAGGTAGCTTACTGTAAGGATCTCTGTGCCCTCCAAAGCAATAGACTGCTAGTCATTACACGAGACAGGACCTGTCGGCGCCTTGAACCGGCAGAGATTTACCATGAGGACAGAAGGCTGCAGTCACTTAGACACTCTGCCTTTTTGACTGCCTCTAAAAGCATATGAAGAAACACAATTGTACAAGTTTACAGGACTCGCTTATTAATGGAGTAAATTAGATAGGTGAGGTTTTAGACAGGTTTATCTTAACAGCTCTTGTCATTCCAACCATTATGGTAATAGTTACACCATTGCATTTATTCACATTTCTTGTTGTCTTCAAGGATCCACTCATATGCTAGAAACTCAGAGGAGCAGATTACCTCTAAATTAAATGTGCATATTTTTCTACTGGTTAGTGTTAGTTCTGTCTAACTGTCTAGACTGTTTTGATAAAACTTGCCCAGCTTGGGAGGTAGTGGCTGTAGGAAAGTATGCCTTTTATTCAATCTAATGGAACTAAACGGTACTTGTGTCAAGAAAGAAACTCCACAGCAGTGTCTCTTTTCAGGTATCATGTCACGGCTCTATTAAAAGAAAATTCCACAGGCCTTGTTGTGAGTGGTTTTATGTAGGAAATATTTTCTATCTGCTGAATTGGACCCACCACGTGTGTCACTACAGAAGAAACATCCCTCTGCCTGTTACTGTAGGGCCAGCTGATGATGGACACAATACAATTTTATTATATAGAATATAGTTTCAAAATAAGAATGAGAAGATGAGTAATTGTTGCAATATTAATAGTAATAGTGCTTTGATTTAAATGATTTTCTGCTTGATATGATGAGCAGAATTTCAGCACAGGTCCTTTGTGGAGTGACTAGGTATGTAAGCATACAGTATAGTCAATAACCTGATGTGTGTGTTTAATAAGCAAAGATGTGTATTAGAGTTAAGTTAATGTGATCTTTGGTATATTGATATTAAAGTGCATTTTTTTGGCCTAAAAATTCCTGTATGTAGGGAAAAAAACTAACAAGGCAAAAATCTCATTGATATCAGTATAATTTTGGGGGGGAGCATTGGGACCTTGCATAAGAACATGCTGAACCAGCAAATTATTTAATGATCTAAAGATTACCTGGTGCTAATGGAAGGGGAACAAAGGGCAAGTCGCCTCACTGAGAGGCAAATTATGAAATTGTGTTCTAGATTGTATTTTTCCGTGCAGAAATAATATGCTCAGGCTTTGATGCGATTTGTACTCTGTCCTTAAAAGCTACACTGTGTTTTTAAGGGGAAGTATAGTTGTTAAAAGAAAAGGACAAATGACACGGCACCAAACTGGAATTGAAACTGTTGATAGAAGGGAGAGTGATGGAAGGCGATAGCAGTCCCCTATCATTCCTAACTCGAGTGAGTCGTCCAAGCGCAAGTTTTCCTGATTGAAAAGTTATCAGTGATGAGATGTCACACAAACACACGTGCACATGCGCCTCTTATCTTGTTCCCGCATGTCACCTGTTTTAATGAAACACTGTCCTTATCCACTCCCATCTCTCTCTCCCTGTATTCCCACAAAGAGAGGTTGGCGGGGATCAATCAGCCAGGCCAACAGAGTGCGAATTTTTTATCCTACATCCTTATCTGCCTTCAGCATTTCATCTGTCAGCATATGAAGATAAAGGGAGAGTTCTGTCTGTCTTCAGTCTATGGGTTGTTCTAGATTTGAGATGAAGACTTTGTGTGTTCGCAGGAGTTGAGATTAAACTTGGTAAAGTTTTGGGCAGGTGTCATATCGTGTGAAGTGAGCTTAGGACTTAAGGATTGCCGCACACTTTGCAAAGGTAGGATAAGTGATTATTGCGACTACCAGAATAATCAAAGTTACTGAATTTAGTCAGGCATTAGACACCTCACAAGCTGTAGCTAAGTCTGCAGCTCTAATTTGATGTGATCTCAAAGAAAGATTTCTGCTGAACCACAATGTTGTGAGTGTTATCCATATGGCAGTTTAATAAAAGCTTGACAAAGCCTCCAACAATACACGATGCATGCTCTGCCATTTCTTTTGATCTCACCCCAGCCATGACATCTTTGATCCTCTCTTCTCTTCCTCTCCACTCAGCGTAATATTAAAAACCAAAAGTACAATGCCTCGGCTGCTTCTTTAAATGAAACCAAATCCTTGTCATCATACATTAATAACCATTCACACACATCACACACACGCACAAACACAAACAGTACCATCTCCGACACAGAGAACAATAAAAAGCGGTGTCCTTATGATCTTCTCTTTTTCTTCTTATTGCCTAATTCCCCAGTGTCATGCTTTGCAGCAGACCAGAACTTGAGCTTTCTTCATAAAAGCCGCACACTGCCAAGGTGAGACAAAAAATAATGAGAAACTTTAACGATTTGAGCCTAATCTTTCCCCCTCAGTGCTGCACGTATTTATGCAAAACGTCACAGACAGAAAGCAATTGGAGTGTTATTTTGCTTCTTTTTCCCTGCAAAAGTTGGCTATCAGACTAGCTTTTTTTTAATAAGAGCTCACCTTTAATTTCAGTCAAACAAGGCAGTTGGTGCAGATTAGCAGAGGCAATTTTCTGCTTCAGATTCCATTATTAAAACACACGCTATCAAAAAGTTCCTCTTGTTGAATAGAAAAAAAGGATGATTTTCTTTTCTTGGGTTTGGATTAAGACCTTGTGGTTATTGTTGCTGTTATCTGCTATTCTTGGGGAGGAATTCAGAATGCCGACCAGCTCTCGAGATGCTCTCAAGTTAAATACCAGCCAATCGTATAATGTAATCAGGTGATTGAAAGCCCAAGCTGCTGATTTTTACCACAATAGCATAATCTAAATTTTCTGTGCAATAGTACGAATACCTAGAAGCTGACCATTTCTGTCCGCACACATCAACATCTCTGTACCAAATTAATGTGGAATGGTCAAGCATCACATAAAAGATTTACCCTTCTTCCTCAGCGCCGAGTGGCACGGCACCACATGATGTGGCAGAGGTTAAATGCAGATTATGATGATTGCTACTGGGCTACTGTTCGTCCATGCACGCTGCAAGGGCTATTTGTCATTTAATACATCACTGTCACATTCTCTCTCCTGCTCTCTCTCTCTCCCCCTTCTCTCTCCCAGGTTGCATTCACTTCTCTTTTCATGAATATTCTCTCCACCAGTGATTTATTTAATCCTGTCGCTCTACCCTCCACTGCACACGGAAGCGCGCACACACACACAGCCACAGACACTGGGACTACACAATACACATACCAGTGCAGAGAAACTTCTCCCGCAGTCTTGTTTGTGCACACGGTTTATCTCATGGACACACATGCAGTGCATTCACAAGGTACAGATCAACACACATGCACTCAGGCTTATTGTGTGTATTTGTCAGTGAAGGCAGGGACTGCTGAGCTCATTCATATGTAAAGGATGCATGATTCCGTAATTGCTTTCTGCGGTGGCATGACTGCAGTTCTGTGTGTGTGTGTGTGTGTGTGTGTGTGTGTGTGTGTGTGTGTGTGTGTGTGTGTGTGTGTGTGTGTGTGTGTGTGTGTGTGTGTGTGTGTGTGTGTGTGTGTGTGTGTGTGTGTGTGTGTGTGCGCACATGCATGATCATGCACATGAATACCAAGTGGTCAGCTTCCCAAAAAATAAAAGGCATGCCTCATCATGTCAGATGGTTTATTTGTAGTGATGGAAAACGTGCCTCCTAATCAAACTTAGAATTTCTGTTCTCTCTCTCTTATTTTAAAGGCAGAAAAACTATTATCATATATGACATCATGTAGTTAGATTAGACATTTATAGTATGTTAAGCTGTGATGTTTGAGATAGTTTAGCTGGGGTCTGTACCCAAGAAAAGTTTGGATTATAAATACCTACAGTAGGTCTTGTTTGGAGTCACAGAGCAGAGAGAATTCCTATTTTAGTCTATTCTGTTCTGTTTTACTCTGTTCTATTCTAGTTCAGGCTTAAAGTTCATGCTTGATCTTGGAGAGAGCAGTGGGAAAGAAATCTCACCTCAAGACATAGTAAAAAATAATCATGACTAACAAATGGAAATGTAATAATAAAAAAACTCCATGAAATTTCACTGGATATCATTTAACATGATCAAATGCCCGAGTGAAACTATTGAATTGGTTTTGAGGTGAGCTTTTTTTCATTCGCAAATTTTATTCTACTTCAATTTGACTCTAATCTGTATTCTGGTCCTAATTTTTTCACTTAAATTCCATTTCTGTCCTTTCTCTTAATTCTATTTTCTCATTTTCTCTTCTGATATATTTTATTGCATTCTATGCTGTGAAAAATAATCCAGCAAGAAAGGAGTGTGTGCAAAACGTCAAATGGCTCTTTCCAAAATAAATTCCATCCATCATCTTCTACTAGTCATATTTCTTAGCTAATACAGGGTTGCCGGGGAGCCGAGCATTTTCCAGCTGACACAGATTTTTAGGCAATTTTAAAACAATGTTTGTCAACTTACAACTGCAAAGAATTTGCAAATGTATTATCTATAGAAACTAATATTCTTAAATGATATCAGAGAATCTCACAAAAAGTAACCAAAATTGACAATGACAACAAATACTGAATGGCAGTGATCATGGCAGCACTGCATTAAAATGGACACATTTCTGCAAGGGCTGAGTTTTCTTAAAACTACTGTTAATGCAAACAGGAGCTACATCAGTAAATTCAAGTTAATACTCAATCATGAAATTAACCAATCATTTATTAAAAAAGATCAAAATCATCTAAAAGATCATCTTGTTGCTGCAAAAGCCAGCATGTATGACATATGGTCAGCCTCTACATCTGTGAAGGTACTACTAATACTGAACAACACAAGGCTTTACTTACTATAGCAACACAAAAAACTCACAATGGCAACAAGGATATCAGTTAATGGAAAGAAGAGACAGGGTCATCGCATGGCTCAGCTTCTTAGTTCTTGAAGGCCCTCTTTAAAAACAAACTGACAAAGCTCAACAGAAAAGTGGTTGATGTTTGCGGTTAACCAAAAACCGAAATGGGCATCATGGATTGATTAAGCGTCTTTGTGTTCATGTATTCCCGTGCGTGCATGTATGTGCGCGTACATATCCATATCCCAGTCCTTCCAGTTGCAAGTTCTTGTCACAACAGCAGGTAAATTACCACGAGCAACAGAGCACTCAAGGATTACCCTCTTATAGGATTAGCATTCGCTACCTGTATGCGCGTTTGTGCACGTGCGTATGTGCCGATCTCGTATTTCGTGGCTGTGGTTTCGATTGTGTGCTTTTCTCTACACACATGTACTGTACGTGTGAGTCAGATAAAAAGAAAAGAGAAAGTTTGACTTTGACTCCTAAGCCGCTTTGTTGATGCATAATTCATCTTTCTCCACAGGCTGCACCTTAAAGCCTTTGAAACTATCTTAGCTACTTCAACTGCGACTAAAACAAACCACAAACAATCTCGCTTTTCTTTTTTTGTTGGTTTTTTGTTGTTGTTTTTTGGTTTGTTTGCTCATCGTATGTACTTACACCAAACAGAAGCTGTTATTGCTAAAAGCAAGCTGAACTTAAAGGAATCGCACCCGCCAGCGCTCATTTCCTTTAACCTCATCTGTGTGGCTGTGGTTGAAATTTCCATTAAGCAATCACAGTTGGAAATAACAACTGTTTTGGTAGTTATTTTCCTGATTATCTGAATCAGTGTTTCGACAAACAGATGCTACAGCTTTGTGTTTCTCATGTGTGACAACTTCTATTTCTATTGCAGCTGGACTAACTTTACTATCTTGAGTTCACATAGCATTTACAGCCTTGATCTCTGGTCCTGGTGGGTGGGGGCGGTGATGTTGGCAAGCAGATTTGAGCTTTTCCTTCTCTCTGTGTGTTTCTAGACCCCAACATACTGCATATCTGTGCGCTGAGCTGCAGGCCAAGGTGCTCCAGTGCTACAAGGAAAATCCACAGGAGACTCTCCACTGCTCCAGCCTGGCCAAACAATACATGACCTGTGTCCATCAAGCAAAGAAGGTAGGGCACAGAAGTCATCTTTGTCAGCTTTAGTATCTTTTGCATGTAATATTTATTTGAAGGTTTGCTTATTTCGGCTTATTAGAGTGCAGTATGTGTTGCTCTAAATAGTTTCTCCTACTATTATCATTCATTCCCCTCACATTTCCTTTGAGAGATGTACCAACGTCCCTTTTTTAAAGCTGTGATTTTCAAAGTTGTTGTTGTTCGTTTTTTTTTCCTGGCTTGCCAGAAGAAAAAAAGAAGAAGAAAAAAGTTCCTTGCACACAAAAAAACGACAATAAAAAAGGATCCAAGTTAAGTTTTAGCAAAATAAAGGTCAGAGCGTTAACATCAACAAACACTTTTCCTTTATTCCATATTTGGAGCGAGGGACACATAAGGACATATTTTTAAAGCCTTCTTCCCCCCGTGAATATATTTATTTTTTAAAGGAGACGAGAGAGAAGGCTGGCTTGAATGAGTCAGACCTAGAAGGAGTTTGACAGCCAGCCTGACAGTGGAACAAAAGGGTGAAGAGACAAAGAATCCCTTCAGTACCTACACAGAATCAGTTAACTTCTGAGAATCGCCATCTACGTGTTTGTTACTTTGACACTTCGAGTAGAAAGTTAAATCAATACAACGTGCTCATTGAGCAGATTTATAAGTCACCAGGCGTGCACTGTGTTTGGGGACTTTCTGATAGGAAGATTACACCATTATTAGTGTATTAAAATCAGTTTTGGCATTCAGTGCTTTGAAATGCATTCTGTTTTCTGCAGATGCTTTTGCAAATAGTGTTCAGACCCTATGCTTATCTACAAAGTGCTTATTTTAGCCAATTTCTCCATCAAAAAAACAATAATGAATGGGCCAATTTGCACATTATTATCATGACAAAATGCACTGATACGGCTCCAAAGTAGATAAAAGCCACAAAACAACAATTGGTGAATTTGGCAGTTTAAACGGTTGATAAAAGCAAAGCAAAGGCTCACAATAAAAGCAATCAGTCTTTTTAAACTGGTTCAAAAGATCAGCTTGCTATTGGGATGTTGCTCTTTGAGGAAATACAGTGCGTTTGAGTTTGTATATTAGACCAGTGTTTGTATGCATGTGCTATATAAATTCTCATAGGAAGTGTTTGTTTTTTAAGAAATAGACGGTACTGCATAATAAAGCCAAACAGTTTTTTTTCCCTCTTTGAAGCAGACAGAGTTTAATTCATATCCAATTAGGCATATCTTTGACTGTGAATGGAAAATGAAGGAGAAAACACTACGGAGGCTGAAAGAGGGCAGCTTAAAGGGCAAATGAATTGAAAGGGAAAGCTCCAGTCTATATAAAACACATCAGCACTGTGCCCATACCTTTATACTGTTTTATATTGAAGACAAATAATAAGTTCCTAACTTTCATCTTGGTAGAAAGAGGATGGATTTGACTGATGTAGATAAACACAACATAGTTCTTTTTGTCCTAAATATATTTTTAGATCTCTGAATTTGCCACTATTGGCCAGATTTTTGAATCACTTTATACTATACCCCAGATTTAATTTTATACTAGGGTGCTGCTTTTTTATTTCAGTTTTTTGCTTTCTTACTTTGGTGAAAACCCAGTTTCGAATCAGGACATTTTATCACTGACATCTTCTCTGTCTAACCTTTCTTTATAGGGATAATCTAACAGATTAAATCTTTCTTTTAAAGAGTAACCTGTACTACTCTTTTGAAGATGATGGGCTTTTCAGTTTGACCTTTAAGACTTTTGAGATTTCTATCCCAAGCTGAAGCTTAAAAAGCCATATAAATGTTTCTGGATTTAAACTAGAAATATGGAAACCTAAAAGATTCCATATGTAAGCGTGGCCTTAAAATATCTCCATCTAATATTTTGTCATGTATTAGGATATCCTTTTTTCCTTCCCGCTTCCTTTATCCACCCATCTTCTATATTATCTGTTCATCCATGGATCTTTTCCTGGTGCTGTTGTGATTGATCCCCCCTTTTTCTTTTAGTCACCATCCTCCATGGTTGCCATATTAAAGCTTTTTTCGCTGAACACATTGTCACATTAACCGGTGTTTAGCTCTGTTCTGCACTGCTGCCCGTGGAGCTCTCTTACATCTTATTCAGGTCTGACTATGTATGTTTGCCTCATCCTAAACCCACCCCTGGGGAGACACTTTGCATATTTCATACATGGGAAAAAAATCACCAATTTGGCTAATACGGCAAGTAAACTTCAGCAAGTAATTACACATTGCATTAGGGTTACTAGCAGGGAGGGAGCACTGATAATGGACAGATGGCGCCAGTGAAAGTAGTATAGAATGAATCCAGGAAAAAGGTTTCAAACAAAGATTTTATGTGAGGGACCAGTGCATGCTTGCTAGTTATTCTAGTGGAGGTAATAGTTACTGTACTCTCTGTTTCTTTATTCAGCTTTAGCTTTAAATGGCTGTGAGAGAGTTTGCAGCCAAAAATATAACCTAATTAAAATGTAACACAACATCCATCATTTTCTTTACTACTTATCCAAATCAGAGCCCATCTCAGCCACCAAAGGGCAAGAGGCCGGACACACCCTGGCCAGATTACCAATCCACTGCACAGAGACACACAACAATGCATGCTACATTCACATGTATTTAGTTTAGAATCACCAGTGAACTTAATGCGCATGCCTTTGGACTGTTTGAGGTAGCAGCAGTACCTGGAGTGAAAAGTGCAAGACTGTACAAACTCCCTGTGGAAAAAGGCCCTGGTCGACCCTTATACTGTGAGGTGACATCATGCACATATTTATCAATATATTCGCCCATCATTAATACATTTCTCATAAAGCTCCAGTAGGCGAAAAGTTCCCCTCCCTCTACCTGTCTGTTCCAAAATTTCCCCAACAAGATGAGCACAGGTATGTGGAAGTGCTTCATATGCTGAAAATGCAGACTTGTGGCTACACATGGGATTCAAACCAGTCTCCCTTTGCATAGCCTACTGTAAAACCTGAAAGCAAAGTGTTCTGTTTTATAAATTACGAAAAAGAACCATTCCTTACACTGCAGGTACTTAGCTTAGGATCCTCAGATTTTTGTTTATTGTTCTTTAAGATTAAACTAATCCCTCAGTGCAAACAGAAAATGTTAATATCTAATCTGATATAATTTAATTTGTCAGTCTATGTTCACACTTCTAAACTGTTAAAACAATAAAACTCAAGTTTCACTTAGTTCTGGAATCTGGAGTGCAGATTGAGTGTGATGTGCACGTGAAAACTAATTTTAAAATTGTCTTTTGATCACAGACCTCTGTCCAGGAAGCTATCCGTTTTATAGAACTTAGTGTTTTCTGAGTTTTTATGGAGCTATTTAGTAATGCTGGGTTAGACTACGTTTGGAATGATGCCCAAATGAAGTTTAAAAGAGAGGGTAGATGAGTAGACCTCCCAGCAGAGCCCCCTGATCAGTCAGCCTTAATGAAAAGAAATAAGTGGGTTCTCCCAAGACCCCTCTGGACATGCAGGCAGCTGTCCGGTCTGCTTGTCTGTAAATGGATCTGACAGGGCCAGCAGCTTGGCAGAGCAGAGCACTTGGACGAGCGTTTCACCAGCAAAAGGTTCAGCATTTGCTCCAGGTGGAAAAGGGTCAACAGGGAGCAATATGCACTGCAGATTTAGTCATTAGAGAGAGCACTGCATCATATTTCATTATGAAATATAATGTTCTATAGCCCCTGGAGAAAATATTTTGTTATGGTTGAGACTGTTAATAATAGAGGTAGTGCCTGTGCTTGCTGCTGTTGTTGTAAAGGGAAACTGATGTTTTTCACTTTTTAAAAATCGGAGTAGGACATGTTTTAGAAAATTCTATTTATTGCTCTCAGGAAATACCTGAAAAAGACTGTCACAAGAAAATCTCCAGTTTTCAACCAGCTTTTACATAATGTGTGATTTCTAAATTGGATGCATCATTTGGGAAATGTCTCAAATCTGTTATCCTTCATAATTTTGTAATTTTAAAAAGGCTGTTTTTCTCCTTGAGTGAATGACTGATACATTGTATTTCTGAGATGTTGGTTTACAGACATTTTTGTTTGAATTAACGAGCAGAGTAAACTGGCTTTCATAGGCTGATAAAATAGAAATTAAAAAAAGACATGCAACATTTGGATGCAGTGATTTTTTTTGTTCTCTGCAGTGCAACAATAACACAACTGCTCAATAGGCAGCAAAGCTTTTAGCCTGGTGAAAACCTCCAGACAGCTTAAAGGCTCTGTTCTTTTGTTATCTGCATTTGCTTGTAAGGATTTTCAGAAGCAGACACATTCTTCCCTATGATTAAAGGGAGAAAGCTGTATTTTTCTGACAAATTACTCTTTGTCTGAAGTGGATACCTTATGGTTCACACACCATCTTTTTCTCTCTTTTGGCTCTTTCTGTACGTGAAGCATGACAGCTATTGAATACCACGTGTCTGCCTAAAAGCTAAATCTTAGTTATTTTTGTTGTCCACCAGACACTCGTGTAAGCAAAGTTCACATTTGTGTACATCAGCAGTAGCCTCATACGATTTAGTGGTCAATCCTGTCAATTCCACAGAGCTGAGAGTGACTCATATGACTTTCCAAGAGTTTATTCATGTAGACGCTGCCATATATTTCTGTTACTCTCAATCGGAGTGTCTATGCTCGCCAATCAATCTGCCAATAAAACCAGCGGCTTGCTTATCTGTCTTTTCTGCCAGAGTCTTGATCTGAACATCACTAGAGTATCTATCTCAATTTTTTCTGTCTCTCACTTGAAGTCCACCCAACTCACTATCTGCAGCGGCACAGCCTTCCTTATATGTCACTCAGAGGTTCTTTTATGTTTTATGATTCATGCATGGATGCACACACATACACATTTTTCACACATTCTACCCTCTGCCATCTATTAAAGACAGTTGGTTCAGGATATGGCCTTTCACCTCCTCTCTGCTATCACTCCCCTGTCCCTCTCCTGTCAGTGTCTCAGCTCGGGCCATTGTCATGCATATGGAAATCCACTGAGTGAGTGTATGTGTGAGGAGCACAGGGTAAATGTCAGCTCACCAAGGCCCTACGTTATCATGAAGCTCTGAGCATTTTGTCTGTCTTTCGTGAGACGTTAGGCTCCGTCTCATATTTTGTCATTACTGTATATAGACATTTTCATTGCAAAATTTCTATATTCTAAGCATCTGTGTGTGTTTGCGTGAGCACAAGCCCACCGAATAGTCTGAGAATTTTTGGTTTTCATCATCTAGTCTCGCATTCAACCTCCTTCAGAGGAAAACAAAACACAGCCGTCCTCAAAGTCATATTCAAGAACAAACGTTTGTCAACCCACCACTTACAATAATTGTCACCCCTCCTCTTCTGCAGTACTCCAAGGTTTCAGTGCCAACTAGTGCAGAATGCTAATGCTATTGTTGCCCTATTTAATACAGTCAGCCTGGGTAACAATATCATATCACCAGACTTTCTGTTGCATCTCACATACTTAACCCACTTGAACCTGCTGGTCTTCAGTCTGTGGTTTTTTGTCTGCTCTGATGTGTTGGTATGAATGAGCAGGCCCTGGTCTCCAAGGCTAGAAAAATCTCCATCCAGCACCAATTCAAAGATAATCTCTATTCATAACAGCAAGCCTGAAAACACATGAACATGATTCACATACAATAAACATGCCTCCTGCACATTTGGGCAGGTGTAGCATAATAAAATGCAGAGTTTGGTATAGTGCACAATAGCTGCTAGCTTAGACAACAAAGGTCCCACAAACCTGTAATCATTATTAATCTCTGTGTGGTTACAAAGTTACTTTGAACAGGGCATGGTTGTTGGTGCCAGATGGGTTGGTCTGAGTATCTGAGAAACTGTTGAGAAATTTTCCCATATAACCATTTCTAGATTTTACAGAGAATGGTCTGGAAAAAGAGAAAATATCCAGCTTGTAGCAGTTCTCTGGGTAACAATTGGGACAGGCTCACCGAAATTGGACGATAGAAGATTGGGAAAGCGTTGCCTGGTCTGATGAGACTTGTTTTCCTGAGATTCAGATGGAAGGGTCAGAATATGGCATAAACAACATAAAAGCTCGGCTCCATCCTGCCTTTTAAGAACCGTTCAGGCTGCTATTGGTGCTGGTGGAGAGGGGGGCGTTTCATTGGCACACTGTGGAACCATTAGCACAGCTCGAACATTGTTTAAATGCCACAGTCTATATGAGTGTTGCTGCAAACCATTTCCACCCCTTTATGACTACAGTGTGCTTGTATTGTAATGAATGCTTCTAGCTGGAGAGCACACCTTTTCTCAAAGCTAGGATCATTTCAAACTGGTTTCCTGAACATGACAATGAGTTTACTATACCACAGTTATATTTGTGACCAGATCTTAATCTAATAGAGGACCTCTGGGATGTGGTGGAATGGGAAATTTGCATTATGCATGTGTTCCTCACAAATGTGCAGCAGCTATGTGAAGCTATCATATCAATATGGACCAAAATCTTTAACCAGTGTTTCCAGCATCTTGTTGAATCTATGCCATGATTAAGGCAGTTCCGAAAGCAGAAGTGGAAGCAACCCAGTAAGAAGAAGGTGTACCTGATAAAGTATACAGTGACTGTATACGGATGTATGCAAGTCTCCACTTGTAAATAATATTTTAGCATAATCTTTTTTTAATTGTTTGTTTTCTCCATGCCTTTTTCTGTTGGCAGTTAGAAGTTAAACTTGGCACATCATTTTGGGGGAGATTTATATTATTAGTTGATTTTCCTTGTGTCAACAAATAAGATTAACAAAGAGAAAACTACTCTCACACCAAGCCAGTTGGAATGCTTCACAAGCATCCAACTGGCTTCAAAAAGATATTAGTAATATAATAACATGATGATGGTGCAGTGCAGGATGTTGTATGTTTGCATGTTTATTTTCATCTCTTATCAGATTTGTCATCTGAGTGCTTATTTCTGTAGCATATTTGTGTATCTGTGTAGCACAATCCCTCCCGTTTCCAAACATTTTAGTTGACGTTTTCCACACATGCCACTTTGAACCACAAATTCACTTTCTTCAAGTAGCTGTCCATTTCTAAATGTAGTGCCAGCAGCATCTTAAGTACCTCTCAAGACTACGTTCAGCGTAGACCTCCATTGCTAGGGAAAAGAACAGGATGGCTCTAGCGCTGGCAGGCTACTTCCCTCTGCTTCTCCCTCGTATTTCAGCTGCAGGTAATTCTGGCAAGAAGAAAATCTCTTTCAGACATGTTCGAGTCGCAATGATGAAGTTGTCTGTTTGGTTTTTTTGTGTGTTTTTCAGCTAAAAACAACAACAACAACAACAACAAAGATAAGAACGTGGAGTCTTTCAGATGAAAGAGAAAGGTGCCTGTCACCAGGGCAATGGATGGAGACTGATGAAAGAAAAGAAGCTGGTAGAGGAAGAGGCTTACACATGGTTGTCAGTGAGAAAGGGTTCATTGAAAACTGTAAGAGAGCGATACAGAAGGAAAGAGTGGATGATAGAAAAAATGTAGATAGGATGACTCTGTCAGTGGATGGGATGGAAGGGAATGACAGTGGGTTGAAGTAGGGAAAAGGAAAAGAGGAGGAAGCTGTGTCAGTCACTATTGTGAGAGTGAGGAAAAAGCATAAAGATGGTAAAATTAAAAGCACATAAGGAAATAGTAGTGTGGTGTGTGTATGCGCACGCGTGTTTGTTTTTGTCTTTTTTTGTTTTTTGCATGACTATCAGTAGTAGCAGGTGGTGAGCCCCACTGTGAGCCTTGGCCTGCCTGCTAACTCTAATCTGATAACGCAGCCACTCTTCAGCAGCAGTTTGCTCCAGCACACACACACACACACACACACACTTTTGTATGTGCACTCATGCAGACACACTCGTATATAGACCCAGTCAGTTCTTTATACTGTATTATTCCTGTTATTAATATCATTTTTATAGAGTCCTAGTTTAGCTCTTACAGTGATTAGAGCTCCTGTTTGCTTGTGAGAACACATTCATGTAATTTTGTGTGTGTGTGTGTGTGTGTGTGTGTGTGTGTGTGTGTGTGTGTGTGTGTCACATTCTCATACGCACATAAGCACATATTTCTGTCTTTTTATGACTCTCTCTCTTTCACCCTTTTACCTCCTTCCATTCCATCTCTCCTTCACATCCATCATCTCCAAGGCGACCGCCCCATGAACGCACAGGCCACATAAAGATTAGCTGGTCTCTCTCGTGTCCCTCCCCTGTGTCCCCTCCACTCCCACCTACCCACCCCACCATGTGCCTGTCTCTCAAGCCTATAGAAACACTCCATCAGCATCCAGCTAAACATGTCTTCCATGCTGCTACACTCCACGGACCGCAATCACCAACATGCCATCGATCCTTGCCCCCCCTGCCCCTTTGCCAGGTTTCAGCTGCCACGTGTCTTATTTTATTTGGCTAAAAATAACGTGTCAGTGTAAATTGTGACAAAAGAGACTTGCTATGTGAGGACTGAGGAGCTCTTTAATTTCAGAGTGTGACTACCATTATCCACTTAAATAATCCTCTATTTAATGTTTGCAGTCATTAATCAGAATCAAAGATACTGGATAAAAAAAATGCTGTTCCAAAGGAATGTTGACATGTTTGGTTTAGAAACTATTTTTCTCCATAACAGTGAAAAAGAAATCATCAAATTAATTCAAAGTGTCAGGGAGTTTTTTTTCTTTAACAACTATAAACCAAAAGAAAGATTGAGAGAGAACCTTTTAGTGATTCTGTAGTCGCCCCGTGAAGTTCACCTTGAAACTTTGATTATTTGCTAAGAGTGGAACTCTGTGAAGCTTTTCAGTGATCATGATGCAGAACTGATCAAAGTTCATCATTTACCACCAATATCATAATTATGACAGCTTTGCTGTTATTGTATTCTGCCTTCCCTCACTACATGGCAGACAGAGATTTTTTTTTAAAAAGTGCCTAAACTTTGCCACATTTGCCTCACTGTTTAATATAACCCACAACAGAAACTCTAAAACTGGAAACACGACTCCAAAGGAGTCGCACGGTTGTGTGCATTATTTGATAACGAGTGTGCCGCCATATCATTTTAAAAGGCATAATGTAAGCATTGTTTTTGCAATTTGTTTCCGGTGCAACCCCGCCCACCGCCAACAAAATAATTTAATGTTCTTACACATGTAACCAACCAGCTGACTAACTGCACTGGAGGCTTCCTGGATTGACTAATGGAGTGTCTGGTTGTCGTACTGACTGGGTAATGAGTGAATCGCTGTGTGTTTATAAAGCAGTCATAGCCACGTCCACTGTGAGTATCTGATTGACAGTTCTGCCTGGCAACTGTCTCCGTCCCTCCTGAGAGAGGGAGAGAACTGAGTGCTGTTAGCACTGAGCAGAGGAGACAGTTATTGATTTTCTGCTTGTCTATTATTTTTGTTTTTCGCAGAGAAGAAACAAGTGAGCGAGGCGCGTGCGTGAGTGAGTGAGGCTCCTCTTCTGTGTGCTGCAGATGCTTACACGTGTGTCCACTGTCTCCATGTTGCCTATTAGCTTAAAACTGTGGAAGTGTGAAAACGCGCACGGTGTGCACAGTGTTGCTTCTGTGCCTTTTTGACGTTCAAAGTTGAGTCCCAGCCAACAAACGCAACGATCTACTCCTCAAACTGCTCGCTAATTGGACAGAAACTGGCAGGTGGAAGAAAACATGCGTTTGTGTGACTGTATGTTGTCTCTGTCTTTGTGTGAATCCATGTTTTTGTGAATATTAAATCTAATTATGACAGATAGATTTACAGTGATGATAAAGTCAACTTTAAACTTTCAGTGCTGGTGAATAGAAAGCATAAAAGATAAAGATCAATGCAAACCACAGCTCAGTCTCCAGATGTCAAGCTGTAGTTTTCCAATCTGGCACAGATTCTTGAGGAATCCATCCATAAGGCAACATTAAAACCTTTGTAAAGGGTAGGATTTTTTTTCCAGTATAGCTGCATTAGAATACATTAGCTCAGTGTACCTAATAAACCGGCAGCTGGTGTATGTCTAAAACTCAGCACAGACCTTGAGCTAGAATATTTGGCTGCCCTTGCTGCCCACAGTTTTGTGCATGAAAAGCTTTTCCTGTCTTTAAATTATCCAAGTGAGGATGGCGGCAGTCCAAATTTAGACCTGGGGCACCAAATTGAACTGTGTGTACTGTGGGGGGTGCCAGGGGTCAGTTTGAAATTCAGGAACTACTTCATACACTATGCATTAGGCATAATGTTCCGTCACAGTGCTGTGTAAGAGTGTGGCAACACCAACACCCCTCTCGCCACGCGCGCACACGCACACTGGTGTATGCATCAACTCCTGCTCGCATAAACAGCCGTTTTCACACAAATAGTGAGTTTTCACGCACACATGCAGACACACACTGTCCCCCTTTATATCTCAGAACGTGAGTGGAACAGTAAAGCTAAATCCCCTTGTCACATTTGCCGCTCATCTCCAATTCAAAGGCACAGGCTGCGATGCCCTCGGATGCACTTGGCAAGTGAACAGCTAACCTGCCCGCCAGCATATCTGCCTGCCAGCCGAGCACAGGGGTAGTTAGCATGCCAACTAGCACACCCAGCAGCGTCAAGCTAATGCTTCACTAACCCTGTGTTGCCCCGCGTCTCTTCCTGCAACTGTGTGTTTGGATGTGTATTTACACTAGAGGAGTTCAGTGTAACCCCATAGTAAATTGGCTTTCCGAAACAAAATTAGCTACAAGTGTAACTCTGTGTAAACATATAAAGACAGTACTTAATAATCTTATTTCAAGAGACTGCCAGGTCACTTGGAAAGTATTTTGATACAGAGTAAATCTCCAAGGCTGCTATTCTTCATCCCCCCATTTAATCTTTTCGCTGCTTGGTTCCAAAATGAGGTGTCCTCTAAATTATTAAACCATGAGACTGGTTCTTACTTGGCAACTATTAAGTGCAGTAGCTGTGCTAATATCACAATATATTGTTCTGCTTTTAGACGATAATTCTTCTTGGGGTGGGATAAACGTCACCATCTGGTACTAAAAGTAAGAATCCAATAAGAAACCGATCCAAACTGCATGCTACACCAAGAGAAAAATCTTATTTTGTGTGTGTGTGCTGCTGTGGAATGATCTATATTAATAGGCACCAAGCAAATATGATCCAGTGCTCTTGATGACAGAATGAAAATGGGTAAAATCAGATAAATTACGATGACATCTTCAGCCTCTGCAGATTATCTTCTGTTCAAGTACCTGTTGCAGCTCTTGGGCTGCACAGCAAATCCCCCCCAAAAAAATCACCTGTTATCAGTGTGGCTAATGTATGTTAGGTGTAGGTCTACTGTAGCAATAAACCACTTTAGACCTTCCCTGCAGCTACTCTGATTCACTGGATTAGAACCTGTGTGTGTGTGTGTGTGTGTGTGTGTGTGTGTGTGTGTGTGTGTGTGTGTGTGTGTGTGTGTGTGTTCTTGTCCAGCTAGCTTTGTAAAGACCAGTATGAGTTTTAGACTTTGGTGGAACTGTGTTTGTCTTTAGATCTGTGTTTTGTCCTTACTCTTGTTTCCCATTTTTCTAAATGTAGTTTAGCAGCAGTGAAAGTAGCTACAGGCTAAACACGTTCCTGCAGAGGTCAGACCTTCTGCAGAAGCTTGTCTTAGCATTAGCCCGTTATCCAGTCCAGTGAAACAAAAAATAGGTTGCATTTTTGTTCTTTTCTTTTTTCTACACTGGCACCACAAAATGATCAGTTTCACCCTCACAACTTTGGATTCATCATATTGAGAAAGTAAATTTATTTATATATCTTCCACCACTTGGCAGCCACCTGAATGAATTTTGTTTACCTTTCGAAAGAAGGTTAAAAGCAGAATAAATAGTTTTCTTGTGTAATTGTAAAGCTCTGCTTACAAAATACGGATGTGTACTTTTTGTGCATCATTGTGATGACTTGTTCTTGACACTATTTGGGATACATTGACACTTAGAAATCTAATTTAGTTTTAAAAATGGATTATTGTTTAAAGCAAATTCCATACAAATCCATATCTCTGGGTAATCATTGATATTCTCCAGACTAGAAAGATGATCGTGTGCCCAAAGTTGTTAACGTAGAAAATTACAGTTCCAGCTAAGTTCCAGATATTTTAAGATGTTTAGGTGTTTAAATGTGGTACTGTTCTTTGTATATTGATCATCAGGTTAGTGTGTTTATATTAGGGAATGGATTTCCCATGATGCATCCTGGCTTCTCTTACTTTTCTCTTGGATTCTAGCGAAGTAAATGTATTATTTGACAGTTGTTCTTCTTTTTCCACTCCCTTGTCATACCCCCCGCCCCCCCACCCCTCCCCCTTTGTTTTCCAGAGTGCTCTGACGAATCACGGTTGAGAAAGTCAAGAAATGGAGGAGATCTGAAGAAAGAGAGTGCATGTCAAATCTGTCCTGTTTTTTTGTTGTTGTTTGTTTTTGCTTCCCTTTCTATCAATCCATCCATTAATTTAGCCATATCAATAAATAAATAAATAAAAACTCATCCTACTTGGTTTTTGAGTGTATTATCTTGACTTGTCACTCCAGAGTGTACGATGTGTTGATTTACTGTCACGTTGTGCCAGCACATTCCTGCTGTCTGTGAAATAAATCCCAGTGATCCAGTGGTGATGAAACTGCAGGTTTTGTATCGTGTGTGTGTTGTGGTGAATGGCTGTCTCTTGTCACAGCATGCTAATAATGGTTCCACTACTGGAAATGGGGTCGTGTGCACCCTTCTGACAATGCTGTGCAGGCCCAAGGGCTTATTGTGCACTGTGTGCATGGTTTCATTAAGAGGGAGAAGCAAAAGGAGAGTGAAGGAAATGAGGGATAAATGAATTGGAGGACAGATGAATACTGAAGCATGCACCAATTAATGTGTGTGTGTGTGTGTGTGTCTGCTTTATGTGCTTTTGCACTGTACAGAACCTGTAAGTGTCATCACATATAGGTGAATGTGTACACTTGAGCAACACACCGGACGGGGCACACATTGTCCCTGCTAGCTGTGTTTCCATGGTGACAACAGGGGTTCGTGCTAGCAGCAAGGTGTGGAGGAACCTTCCAGATAACCCTGAAGGTCAGCACACAGAGCTACAGCTCACAGCACTACTCTGTACTCACACACTTAACCCCCTCCCTGTGTGTGTGTGTGTGTGTGTGTGTGTGTGTGTGTGTGTGTGTGTGTGTGTGTGTGTATATATATACGAGTGTGTGAAGGAGAAGGACTCTGTCAAGATGCATTTCCACTTATATATGGACATGGTTGGCCACCCTTGGAATGACAGAGGCTTGTTATCACACACACGCACTCGCACATACACAGACATTGTACACGCAATATGCACACATTCACACAGCAGAGACACATAGAATATTAATGGCCTTACAGTGTACCCACGCAGCTCTTCCTGAACGTAAGAATGTATTCACACAAGTGGCAGTCGATGTGAATGTAGTGGAGTGCGTTTGTTAATGATATCTGTGAGGAGTGATCTATTGATCACAGTTTGGGTCCCATTCATCACCATCACAACATGATATCAGACAATACAGTGGACCGATCCATTGACTATGCAAAGTGCAAAGTTGTATACTCTGAAAACACTGCCCACAACACACTAATGCTAATGAAGTGCCTTAAGTTAGCCAAATATCTTTAAGAGGATAGCTGTTGACACATACTTACCTGTATGACAGCAGGCGTGGCTCAGCTTCAGATGTGTTCTCACTACTAGGAATATTTAATTTGGTTTAAATCAGCGAGAGTGCAGAAGGCAGGACATTTACCTCCACTATTGTCACATACATGTGATCTGAATACCTTTTAATGTCTAACTGAATGCACAATGCATGTGTGAGAACAGCTTAGCCCTCAGTCACACGGGCTTGGGACTGGTCATTAATCGACTGGCAACCTTCAGGAACTAGGAGAAAGTGTAAATTCTGTGAATGTTGTTGCAAAAAGAGTGCAGCAAAAACATCTTTTTGATTTCTTTGGTCATTGGCACATCTCCACAGTCGTCTGTAGCTTCCATGGAACACTCCCCAATTACTCTTCAAACTGTACTGAAATTTGAAAAAGTGTGATGCTAACTGGAAATGCAATGTAAAAAGTTTTGCCTTACTTTTACTTTGAGGCGAACATTCTCCATTTCCAGTTTGCGTTGCACTCTACAGTTTCACCGCTGCTTGGCAAGTAGTTTTGGAAGTGTTGGCATACAAGCCAGCATCATCTGTTTAAATTACTGCCGACCTTTGCTACCTGCTAGGGACCAATCCAGCTAGAGACCTCCAGCAAACACTTGCCAACTGGTTGCAAAACAATCATTACCGGGGTGTCACTGTCTGCTCTCAAGGTCTGTGTGACTCAGCTGTTTTATCTAGCTAGCTGTAAGAATGCTAACATTAAGAAGTTGCTGTAGTGTAGTTTGGTAATGCACTTGCATGCATAACACAAGCCGCACACTGTCAAAACCCTTAAGCCTAACCTACAAAAATGTAGTAGCCCATAACTGACATATGCTCATTTGAATTGTGACAAAAGTGTTTCAGCACATACGGAGTGCGAGAATCTCACTGTCTACCCACAGGTAACTTCTTGTTTCCCGTGTCCACTTTTCTTTCCTGCAATGCTGAGTTTGTTACTCATAAATGCTTCTCTGGGGTTCTATACCCTGTTAGCATAGTGTTAGATATTTTTAGCTTTGATTTGGGGTGGGGTTTTTTTCACTAACACAGATTAACAGTGAAACACCTCACACGAGTCAAGGGAGAGCCATCAACTGTTAGCCATTAACTGTTGCACGCTGTCTCTTTGCTCTGTTGCAGAAAGCTAGCATAGGACAGTGACAGCAAGTCAAATGATAAAGAAATGAAGTCCAGCATGGCCATCAGTTTTGTCTGTCACTGCCTCCGTTTACAAACTCCACTTCCTCAGTTGGGATTAGGCAGCTCTAACCCAACACACATGGCCCACATATTACCTATATTAAAGTCAGCACCATATTAGAGGTTTCAGCCAGTGACTCTCATATCCCTTCCTTCTCCCTGACATTTCTTTACAAATACCAGCTTCTATTCACTCTGTTATTGCCTTCTTCCATTCAACAATTCTCTGATTAAACAAGCTCCCGAAAAGCCCAGGCACTGCTATCTGCCATTTGGCTTTTATTAGAAACCCACCCCCTTTAATTAAATTGGTTGAATTACAGAAATATCAGGGATATTTTGCCAATATATTGGATAAGAGAGCACAATGGGTGAAAAATAATGGAAGAATGGGCTTTATGAGATGCTTTGAATGTGGTTTGGTGATGAAATGAGATAAACACTATCTTGATAGTGCGGGGGATGTTTGTTTTGTTTTTTTAAGGAACTGGAGTTTGTACAATCTGAATGAGTCTCATTAAATTTATGTCACCGCTAAAACTCATTTTTAATGGTTTTTTTTTTGTTCCCTCGAGAGTGGATTTATTTTTCGCTCCCTCCACCTTCTCCAGCTCCATCTCAACCGCACACCCTCAGTACCGTGGCTTTCTTTTCCCGCCCTATTACCGTGGAAGACACGGGATTGAGGTTGCCGTGGAAACCAGCCGGGCTTTGATTGGGAGAGGCAGCTGTTCGGTGCAAGGTTAGAAGATGGCTACTCACGCCTTGCAGTGTGCCACTATTGATTTCCAGTCTTTACCAATTACCGGGCCCAGCTGAATACAACGAGTTCCAGAAAACATGCATAAAGCAGAGGACGCTGTGTGTGTGCGTGCCGCCGAGGGTGGTGTTACTGTAATGCTCATTTTGCAGCCAGCATGCAGCAATTGACTTGCTTTTTTCTTCTTCTTTTTTTTCCCACCCACTTAAGTGCATGTGTTTGTCTGAAAAGTGATCCTTTGAGCTGTTGCCACAGTTTTGACCTGTCAGACATCCCGTAGCTTTAGCTAGACACGTGCTTGACAGTCAGCCGCGGAGCCTAATGTTGTATGTTTTATCAGCTCTGCACCATCTCCTTTGTTCCGTTCTTGAAATGCTGTTTGTCGGCTGTTCTTTCTCATCCTGCTGAAGAGGTGTCAGGCTTTGACAAACTGCTGCCCTTTGAAAAGACTTAATGGGGATCAATTCAAGTAAAGTTAGACACTTAGAATTCACATGCAGTCAGATAAAAATGCTTTTTCATGCACACACATTCCCACACATGTAACTACTTCTTTCTGGAGTTCACACAGTAGTAAAGTTATTTGCCCTACACTTCTCCCTCCCTAACTGTTCCCCCACTTCTCTGTTCTTCCGTCTTCGCTCGGCCAACTTGGCATTGTATGTGTGAGAATTCGACAGTGAGCCTAATTGGAGTGTGTGGCTGCATCAGTGACAGTCACCGTTCTGTTTCTGCGCACACTTGCATGAGGTTCTTTTGCTAATTTTAATAGTCTTTTATTAAACTGTGCGAATGTGAACTGGAACTGTCTGCTGGTGATTTTAATTAGACCCCCCACCAACAACCATATGCATAAACATGCAGCTCGGCGAAGCAGTGGAATGGATGGAACCTCAGCCTGGAGGGACGAAGAGGAGGAGAAAACAGGAATAGAGTAAGAGGTGAGTTACATTCGGCGTTATGTTTGCGATTCAGGAGATTTGTAAGGAGCCGCTGTGTTGTTACACTGTCACTTCACAGACGGGAGGCGGTTTGAACCTACTAGTCAGCTGGGGCCTTTCTGTGGGACTTGCATGTTTTCCCTGTGCCTGTGAGAATTTCCTTCCACAGGCAAAATGTAACAACTGAGTTAATTGTTGATTCTACATCAGCCACAGGTGGGGGTGTGGGAGCGATTGACTGGTGTATTCAGTAATTTTAGATGTCATGATTCTCACACAAAAACAATAGGGTGAAAATACAGTGTCTTCAGTGACTTAGCCTTACGATCAGCAAGTCTACTGCCTGTAGCTGTCCATGTGTCCAGTCCATGTAGTGAAGTTGCAAAAGTTAAACACATTAAGAATCCAAGAAAATTGTAATCTTGTGAAACATGAAAGTAAGTGAAGCTGCGACAGGTAGAAACCACGTATAAGCGTGTGAAAAAGAGTTTTCACTAGACTCTGCAATGCTGTGGAAAACTACCTAACTGTTTCCATTGAAATTAAGAGACCAAGAAGCAGTCAGGTGCTGATGATCCAATACACCTGATTATTGATCGTCAGAAAGTGTGAGCGCCTCTATAAAACAGACGTTTTAGCAGTTTGCTTCTCTGGAGCATTCAGGTGTATAACCGTTTTCCCAGGAGTGGACAACCCACCAGTGTCATCATCACAAGGTTAGACCATGCAGTGTTCAGAGTAGTTACAAAAACACAAGATCTATATGTTGGGTTAGCATGTTAAATGTCATAACAGCACCGTTAGAAATAGACTGACCGAATATCCCTTGTTTGGGTGGGTTGACAGTTGAAAGTCTGCTGCCATGTTCATTTGAGAGAGAACAAAGCTTAGGTTTGCAAAGTTGCAACCGAAAAAAACCACAAGACTTCTGAAAGTGGACATTTTTGGCCACAATGCATAGCAACACACTTGGAGAAAACCAAATACAGCGCATCAGCACAAACACCTCATACCAGCTGTCAAGCACAGTGGCAGAAGGGTGACCTAGGCACCTTGCAATCAGTGAGTCAACCATGAACTTCTCTGTATACCAGAGTATTTTAGAGTCAAATGTGAGGCCATCTGTCTGACAGCTACAACTTGGCTGAAATTATGTCATGCAGCAGGACAGTAATCCCAAGCATAGCAGCAAATCTGCAACAGAATGGTTGATAAAGAAAAGAAACAAGGTGCAGCAATAATTGTGCCCGGCTCATTCAGGACATAGTAAAGACGGGACATGGCCGAGGCCGTCACACACGGTCAATGTCCAAATCTCAAGACAACAGAAATGCAGTATAGGGACTGTTTAGAAATGAATGGTCACAATGCTTAATGAACTGAAGCAATGTTGCAAATAAGAGTGGGCTGCGATGATATGAGAGACTGATAAAGTCATGCAGAAAATGATTACTGCAAGTTAGTGATGCTAAAAGTGGTTCTTCTTCACATGACTAAACATAACACCGAACAGCTTCATTGCCTGCGCAAGTTATCATGTCCCAGACCACTTTCCCCACTTGCTGCAAATAATTTTCTAGTAAAAACTGTAAATTTCACATTGTAATCATTTTCTCTTTACTCCTCAAAAAGTGAGGCTTTTTCCCCCCCAATATGACTCACATAGTTATGACCAACCTTAGTTGGAATGTCAGACAAAACCCAGACAAATGAAAACATTAGTATGTGCTGGGGAAAGTTTGTGTGCCATGTGAGTCTGATCATCCTCGGTGTGTTGTTTTTTCTTTAATATCTGATTTAAAAAAGCGCAGAATCATGAAGGGTAGAAATATAAAGTGTTTAAAATGCCTGTTTTTTCATTCTGATACAAAATCAATTCTTTGTCGAAATTGTTGCTCACAGTTCTTCGTCTTATGGTTGCTCTTCCACTCTAAAGGACAGATAATAACATCTTTTCTGCAAATACCCAGAAGATGTTATTTAAATTTGTCCAGTTTTCTAATAGCAAGATAAAGAAGGATTTGCCACCAGCTCCAAAGTGCGCACTACATAGGGCCCAGTTAGCTGCCCTGAAAATTTTGTCTGCATTTGTCCCCCAGAGAGAAGCACTGTCTGTCTCATCCAGTGTGTGTCCACTGACAGAGTGAAAAAAGTACAAGGGATGGTATGGCTATGAAAAGGGAATAGAGATAACCAGAGCGTCCGGAAGCAGCAGGGAACCTGACCCAGGTGTCTGGAGGGAAACAGCATGTGACTTGAGTGTGAAGCAGTTCAGGAACCCTACACTGTCATATGTGACACTAGAGGAGTAGGGGAGCTTGGAACAAAAGGGAAAGCAGAAGGCTGAACAAACCCAATACACCAGTGAAGTCAAAGAGTAAGGGAGGAGAACAAGGGAAAGAGGTCAAGGTTAGGAAGGACAAAGAATTTCGTCTGGGACCAGAGGGCAGGAGAGAGAGAGAGAGATGAGCATGACATAAGTTAGAAAGGTGAAAGAGGGAGCGAGAGAGAGACTGGGTAAGAGAGTCCGCTGAGGCCAGTAGAAGCAGTTCGAAGAAGACGGCTCCCTCCTTTCTGCTTTATTATATTACACTGGTGGATAAAAAGAATCCGACATCCTCTAAAGTCATTACAGCCCAGTAAGACTGGCTCAGAGGGCAACGTAGCTCCTTAACCCCTCTCAGCACATGCCTGGATGTGCGTGTGTCTCTCAGAGGGTGATTGAATGAGGAAAAAAAAGGGTGCGCACATGCCCGAAAGACTGATCAGGCCTATTTCTCTGTGTGTGTGCATGCATGCACACACATTCAGCGAACCAAAGTGGCACATCACTTAATCCTTTCCCAGTAACTAGGATAAGCCACCAGCCTTATCTTTCCTTCCTCCCCTCTCGTTGCTCCTCTCACTCTTTCTTTCCTCTGGAAACTATTGTCCCTTTTCCCACCATACCCTCCACACTCCCACCCGCTCTTTCAATCTTATTATTACCCTCCTCAGCCCCAGACTTTAATGCCTCATTATTCTGTATTTAGGGCCTGGAATCTTCATGGATTCCACACTTCTTTGGTTCTTTATTGCCAGGCTGTGCACAGGATTTGAGAGCAGCTTTGCAGAAGAAGAAAGATTTTGCTGTAATCAGCAATCGCACCACCTGCTCCTGGAAAGGTGTGATGTACTGATATTATTCCAGGAGAAGTGACAACAACTACCTTTATGAATGGAGCCACGGGTCTAGGAGTATCTGATATGTTGAAATGTAGGAGGTAAAAATATGAGGTTTGTTTTTGAAACAAGTGGCCAAGCATCACCAAACCTTCCCTGCTCCTTTAGTTGCAGACGTTTGCATGAAAAAGGTTGTACAGTCAGTGCAGATCGGAGAGCTTTTAATAAGTCAGCTCATTATTTCTTCTTCATACTGTCAGCAAGTCCCATAAAAGCACCAGCAACGTATCGATCCTACAAATATTATCTGTGCAGCGTAAAGTCTGTTACATCTTCATGGAACTTTTTAAATGATCCACACACTTCCAGTGACTCCGACAAGCTAAATAAGTCCAAGATTTACAGTACGTGTTAAGCAGTAACCGATGAGCTGGCAGTGGGAGGCTGGAAAGCATTCACAGATGGACTGATGCATTTTTGGTTTATTTCTGTTTATGGGATTTGTTGACAGTAAGATAAAGAGAGAATGTTGCCAGGCTCGTCTTTAAGGCCAACTGTCTAGAAACTGAGCTGGAAAAATATATAGGTTTTAATCAGATGAAATCTGCTCGTCGCCTTTTTCCAGAAATCTCTGAGAGTGGTAAACTAGATATAATGAGAACAAACACATTCTGGCAGCCTTGCTTGTTGTGCAATGTGCAGTTGTTAAACGACTCATTCCCCTAAAGGGCCCGCTATACAAAGGCATTACACCTTATTAAATTTCCCTTGATAAGAAAGAAAATAGAAAATGATAAGGCAACATGAAAGTTGCTCTTAACAAATCCAATTTTAATTCTGTAGCATCCCTTAGTTGCACCTCAGCCCAGGGTGATTGGCCTTAAACACAATATCACACACGATCACCTAAAATAGCATCAAATCGAGTGAGGTGAACAGGTGTGAATGTGCCCAGCGTGCTCGCTTTATTATTAGCATCTAAATGCTGCATGGTATGTGCTGTTTATCTATTTATTCATTCATTCATTTATTTTCAGTGGGTGAGTATCGTGCATTCATCGGATCTTATAGTGAGTTTCAGGTTTGGTTTCATTTTTAACAACTCAGTGAAAGTCAGGAGGCGGATTTGAAGACGGTACGGTTGTGCAGTTTGGAGACAAAGTTAGAGAGGTGAGCCTGAAATGGTTCGGACATGTGCAGAGGAGGGATGGTGGATACAGTGGACCAAGGAGACCCAGAGAGAAGATGGACATGAAGGGAGGAGGACATGCAGAGGGTTGTTGTGACACAAGAGGATGCTAGAGATAGCTTGGTGTCTTTTGAGACTTGATCTTCAAGCACTCACAGTTAGAGGGTTTAGCAGAGGTGGGCTGATCGATCCAAGTATTGATTCCATCGATACTAGTGCTGGTATTGGTATCGGATCAATACATTGTTCCTGTCCTCAGTTCAGTATGTAGCTCACTGAGTTGTTTTAATTTATTATCTTTTGGTAAATAAAAAATATACCTCAAACATGCACTGTGGAAAAAAAAACCTGTCACATCTATTTTATTTATAGCCTAACGTACATTTAAACAACCGAAGTTGAGCCAAAGTGCTTTGGAGACATTCATTTACATCACAAGTCTCCATAAAAAAAAAAAGGCTGAAAAAAAGGAAAAGCTTTAAGGTGTGTTTTGCTCTGTTAGCTAATTATGGAGTATCGATATTAGTACTGCAGCATCACATAGTACTGATGTTTAGTGTTTAGGTGCTTTAATATATGTATAGATTGTAGCACTTCCTAAAAGCATGACTGCTTGTTTATTTCTTAACAAATTGGGCCTATGAGTACAGTTTGTAGGAGGGACTTCCAGAGTTGTTTTCCCCTCATAAACTGGTGTCACAGCAGCTGTGAAAGTCACATACCTCTCACTCACTCCCACAGCCTAAAAGGACGTGATTTTAAATGGGCTTTATGTGTAAATGTGAGTGTGTATTTCTCTGTGCGTTGGGCCAACGATGGACAGTCGATCCGTCCTGTGTATCCTCCCTCTTGACGTTTAGGTGTGACCTAGGTCTGGATAAGTGGTTAGGGGAAATGGAATATTTCAAGAAGTTATTAATACTGACATATTTTACATGCTTGAAACATACTAACGCTCTCTCTGTGCCATCCGTGCAGTCACACAAGCGTAGTGTCAATAATGGCTGGGCGCTGTTTGTATAATGATCCTATCTTCCCAGATAGACGGGGTGCTATCGGCTTTGTCTGTCACACAAAGGGAAGGGAGGCAGTGAGAGAAGAAGTGGATCACCCGTCAACACACACACACACACACTGAACCCCACTGTCATGGTGTACGCCACAAGACTTCCTGTGTCAACAGAAGCTTTGATTAACTGGGGACAGGCACGAGCCTTTGTATCACTTGGACAAAAGCAGCGTTACATGGTGAATTTCTATTGAAGATGGCTCGCTGCAAGTTGAGGCAGCGAAATGATGCTTCTCAGTCTGGAACAGTATAAAAGCACCGATAAGAATATTTGATTTCAATACATCAAATCGTTTTCAATTTTCCTTTCAGCTCTTCTGCTTTGTTTTTCCGCTCCTTGTTTGTTATTAATACTCCAAAAGAAACATAAAAAAAAAATCCTATATGTGCCGACACTCATCTTGTAGCTTCAGCTGGGAATCATTTAGAGAGCATAAATTAAACACAGCCAATTTCCTCTCCTACTGACAGCGTGATTTTACCTTAAACTTCCAATTAGCCGCCTTCACTTCAGCTATCAGTCACTCTCCAGAAAGGCTTTCTCTTTCTGCCGCACGATGCACATCAGCTGCACCGTGATCAATTTGACTCTGATGATAGGCATGTAGGCTGAATCCATCAAATGCAGCTAGTTATGACAGCAAAGGGAAATTGATATTTAGTTTCCTTCACGTATGGAGCCAGAGGAGACGTGACGCCTTCGAGTGCGCGTGAGTTTGGATGCTGTGTGTGAGCTGAGACCCTGAAGACAGGAGGTGTGTGTGTGTGGTAGAAGATAAGTGACAGGGTGAAGGACCTCTCAATGAAGCTCTGTCTCTCTTTACCTGCTGGCAGGGAGTCAGCCAGGTGAGAAGCTGGCCAGTGCCAGCAGGGCAACTGAATGCCAATCAACAGCGGCCTGCAGGTCATATGTGGTCAACTTTAGTTAGAGGAGGAGGGCGATGGGATGTAGTGGGGACTTTGTAATGTTTTAATGAGTCGTGTGTGTGTGTGTAGCTGCATAATATGGTGTGATGTGTATCGTGAGGGTTATGGTGCAGGCAGGAGATGGATTTTGACACATGCTGAGGTATAAGTGAACAACTTAAGAAGCATTAGATGCATTTAAACACTTTTTGTATTGTGTCTGCTTAAAGAGTGCTAGCTTTTGGTTACCAGTTAACATGTTTGTACTGGTTTATATGTTGTGGCTTTTAGAGAGGGGGCCTTGCTGTGATGGCTAAAAAGAGAAGAGCTAAAGCTAAATGGAATGTGTCCCCTGTTCTCTGTGCTCTATATATTGTGGTGGAACATGAATCGTGGATGAATACAGTACAGCGATGGCTTCTTTCCTCGTCTTGCTCGCAAGCTGCTGTACTTTGAGAGCGTGTTAGAGGAAGAGGAGGAGTGTGTGTGTGTGTGCTGTTTGCTGAAACATCAGCAGAAATTTACTCCTACCTATAGATGGCAGCATTACACTCAAAGCCATCTGCATGTGTCACACCCGTTTCCATGCAGCACGGCTCAGGCCTTCACTCTCACACATTAGCAGGATATCTCTTTTCACCCCTAAGGCTGCACACGAAGGCTGTGCCCTCCTTAAACTTAAACATCCCGGGTTTGTTGCTGTAATTGTCCTGATTAGGAGACACAGTCAGATTTTGTAACTTGGTTTCGTTAAAATTATGATGACAGTTCCAATACATCATTACACCGTGTATTGCTCCGTGCCCTTTCAAATCAAGTTATTTTCCTTTTCAGCACAGTAGGTCACCTGACAGGAATAGATCATTCACCTACACCCCCTCCTGCCACCACCTTCCTCCTAATGTGGGGGCTGATGGTGCATGTAAATGTGCTTTTCATTTCTGCTTAATTTCTCCTGAGCAATAAAACTTTGTTTCCACCCTCTGTCTGTCAGCAGAGACAGCCTTTTTCGTCACCGTACTTCCATGAAGTGTTTCTCTGCTCTCAGTAACCATCAAATACAGACACTGTCATCAGAGATATCCGGTTGATTATTCCTGCTATCGAAGATTAGTTGTTAATATTCTTAACAACTAATATTTTCTTAAGGCTGATTTCTTTCTCACTTTCTTTCTCACCTGACGCTCTCAGTGGTCCCGACACCTGGCAGGTGTAACATTGCAAAAAATACAGAGTTAACAAAGAATTAACCCATTTTGATGTAGAATTATAATTAGAAACAAACCTTTTTTTTTCGTCATTATCAAATTATAATTAATTTAACCACTGTTTGTAAGACTCTTTCCTCTTAAAAGTGTCTGTGTAGAAAATGATGTCCAGCATAGTCATACATTCTGTAATTTTGCAGTGTGGGAGGAAAATGTGAAAATATCAGACAAATTATTATTGAAAATACTTTTAGAACATATTTTTATTTCTTAAAAAGTGCCTGGGGGAATTTTCTAAAGCAGACCCCCATCTGGAGGTTTCCAAATTCTGTCTTTGCTGGCTTACTAGTCCCCATTCAAAAACCAGATTGCTGCACACACCAGCCCACTAACCCCCATAAACTGGGTCACGCAATCTGTTGTACAGATGCCTCTACATTCTGTTTGCTATCACGACCCATGAAATTGATTCTTTTTATCTGTATGTTTTGTAAGCATTTTCCCAGCGACTCTGGCTGCTCACCCGCTCTCCCTCCGCGCTCTCGCGCCACACTACCTGGTATTTCTGCGTTGTGTGTGAGAGACTCATTTCATGCTTCATTTGTCACCTCGCAAGTTCCTTCAATAAACAAGACCCTTTGTTGCCGCTGTCTCTCTGCCACCTTTTAGTGTGAGAGCGTGCGCATGTATGTGCGCGTGTGTGTCCACTGCTGTCGGACAACTTCTCATCAGCACCGGCGTGGGATTAGGCGAGGCGTCACGCTCATCAGCGTGATGTCTTTGTGTTTTCTGTGAGAGAAAATAATGTCAAACTCATTACCAGCTTCAATACCATGGTCCATTTTAACTCCTCCCATTTATAAATCAGGGAATCTGATTGTTCTCTAATTTTGCCATGATTACTTTTTTGTTGAAAAATTGTGGATTTTTATGAGCTCGCCCAAACAGCAGCTTGTTATCGGTCTGTGCTGCTAGTGCATCCGTTTAGAAAAATATGATATTGCATAAGAATTGCTAAAGGGCAGGATTCATCTCCCATCTGTCCAAAATACACCTGTGATGGGGGAGAGCACTTTTAACACCTGACCAAGGCCCTTTCTTTCTATTAAACCTTTCATCTCCTAGAGTTTCACATCTTTCAAGGAAACTCAGCGAGGCTGCTGCAGTCTATTTCTCTTTCTTTTTTTTGAGGCACTTTCTTTAAAATGATTCTTTAACGACACGTCTATTGGAGGCTTTGAGTAAGCTGCACAAAAGAACAGTCACACAAATGTGACTGTAATAGTAGCCTTTCTGATTTTTCACAGTAATGTAGGTGTTTATTAAAATCCTTTTTCAGATTTGTTTAATAAACTAAAGCAGACATTTTCAGGGGGTATGAAGCAGATATCGCAGTAATTCATATTGTTTTCACTTTGTGCTGCGCTCTATTAAAAAGCAGTTTCCTTGGAGCCCTTGCATTGCATTTTGAGATTTTTCCCCCCCCTCTCCACTCAGACAGCATGAAGCAGCATTTATATGTTGTGTTATTAAAAGAGAGAGAGCTCAGACAGTGACTAATCTATTTCCTTTCACACACAGAACCCAGTAATCACTGTTCTATGAAGCTGTTCACTCATCCATTCATAATGTTATCAAGACACATTATCTGTGTGCATGTGTCGGTGTGCACTTGTGTGTCCGCCTACTTGTGGGATTTTCGGGGGATTTGAAAGAAGGTGTTAAAAGTGTTATGGTGTGTGTTTAGATTTCGAAACTGTGAATGTGTGTGTTGTTTGTGTCTGCATGTGTGCAAGCCTTTATGTCAAAGCTCTGTCCACACTGCAGATACAAACGCAACACATCCTCCCTGCAGCCTGTGGCTCAATCTCACATTGTCAACCAACGGAGGTCACACACTAATGTGTGAACATAGGTCCTTCTGTCCAGCCCGAAAGGCAGATGAAGCTTTCTGCTGGGCTGAGGCCACAAAGACAACACCCAGCTGGTTTTTACAGGATCTGGCTGCCAGTAGCTCCTCTGTATCATTATGAAGCTATTTGTGCTTTGCATACAAAGACACATAGCTGATATTGTAACACCTGAAGTTTTGAAATGTAAATGACATAATGGATGTTGTGGATGCATACATTATTCTCGTTAAAAAATAGGAGGACGCTAAGAACATTAAGGCAATGTTGGCAGTTACAGTACAGTGTTGTAATCTTTGTTAAATGTTGTGCAAGGTTTAATTGATATGAAGGAAAGAGATGAAGAATTAAAGTAATCCAGTGAAGCGTTGGCTCACATTGTGCCTGGAAAGTGCAGTTCCTTGCAAAACTCATGAGCCACTCCTCATTTATTCATATTTTGCTTCTAAGAAGCCAGGCAGTTTTAAAAAAAAAGTGGTCTTGATCAATAATTCTCTGAAAATTAACATTTATTGTGAAGATTTTAAAAAAAGTTTTGGCTGAAGATTAAAACTGGTCTGCTTTCACTCATTCTCGTGAAAGTACTCTTCTTACAGTCTCCAGTGATATCTTAATGCATAGTGATGCAGGGAAATGTTCTGTTTTGCTGATGTTGGGCCTGACCTCTGACTTTGATACTGTTGACAGTCACATTATGTTGATAGGCTGAGATACTGGGTGGGTGTATCATGGTCTGCTTTGCTTTTCTGTGGTTGCTTCTATGTACAGATCCACTCCCACTTCTTGCCTGCGGTGTGCCACAAGGTTCTGTTTCGGAGCCCTTACTGTTTCGGTTATATCTATCTCTTCAGTACATTTCTTCTTATAACCATTAAACAGCTGACATACTGTTATATATCATTTTCAAGCCCTAAGATGTTTCTAAGTTACAGATCTTGGACTGTTTCAAAAGTTAGATGGCAGACAATTTTCTCCAAATAATCAATAAACAAACAGAAGTCCTTGGTAATGGCAACTTGTCCCTTTAGTTAAATCTTTTATCAGGAGCCTTGGGGTAAATTTTGACATGTATTGACATGGATTTGGATGATTAAATTGTTCTGGTTCACTCATACTTTAATCACTTATTCCCAAGTTGAGTTCCTTTTTACCATATGATGAATTCTAAATTGTTAGTCACACATAATATGAATAACATGAAATAAAGGCACAAGATCATGAAAAGGCACCTAACTCAAGGGATGAACCATTTTTTTCTGTACACATTAAAGAAACATTAGGAAATAACCAATTTTAAGAAAAGAAAACAAACAGTGGAGCATTATCAGTCATGGATTGGCCTCCTCAGAGCCCAGACCTTACATAATAGAAGCAGTGTGGGATCATCTTGACAGTGACGAGAACAAAAGACCTCCAAATAACAGCTTTAAATGTACTTCAAGAAGCCTGGAGAACTATTCCCGATGACTACTTAAAGAAATTACAAGACAGCCTGTCTAAGACATACAGGCTGTGTTGAGTATAAAGGTGGTTCCAAATATGGGATGTGTTGAATGAAACACATGAATAATAGACACTTTATACATACATCCATGCTGTAGGTATAGTCCAACAGAGTGACAGTAAGTTAAAATTTCACAAAGGAATCACCATGTTTGCTAATATACATAGATTGTATATAAAACATGCACATGTAAAGTTTCCTTCTGAATCCTAAATTGCAGAATAGTCATTTTTGCTGAGAAAGGCTCCAAACTGATTGAAAAGACCTGGAAGTATTTCTGTGGCAGCCATAATAAGAGCTGTTTTGAATTTTCCCAATACTTAGGAAAAGTGCTTCAGCGCTTCCTTCATTACCTCCTTAGGCAGAGGACACACTGGTCCATCTTTAATGAAAGTAGATGAGATAATTCCATCCCATAATTAATAGCAACGCACCATCCAACATTTGATGGTGCAGATTATGTAAATGTTAATTATGAATGTGTTTTTAATTTCCATAATCTGCTGATATGTTTTGAATTTTCAAAAACAGGCCATTAAACCCACAGGTTTACTACAAAGATCGCACCGCTGAACAAAATCTGTTTTGTTTTTTGCTTTTATCGAGACATTGACTTGCATGTGTAGATCTATATAATCTCTCTACATTCTGATGAGCAATATTAACCTATATTAACTCATGAAGATGCATTTAAGGTTCATTTTGCATTAGCAATGTCCATTGTATTTCCAGGCTTTTCGGATAATCGTGAATTAATTTTTACTTTGAATTAACTCACATAAGTGATTGACGGAGAGAATTTTACTATATAGAAAGAATATAGCGAAAGAAAATTGATTGTCATAGAAATCAACCAGAAACTGGAAACTGGATCACGCACCAGCAGGCAGATATAAAAATAAGATTCGTTTTATTTTATATGCTAATATCTGCAGCTTTATATTTTTCTCTGATGGTTCTCTTTTATTTGACCTGCACAAAACAAGGGTAAGAGCACAGTATGAAGTAAAATGTGAATTTTGTAGTCCGTCTTCTGGATACCGTAGCTTCAAGACAAAAAACATCTTCCTTCTCATTAAACTTGATTACATTGTTAAGGAGTACAGAGTGAAAGCAGCTGGATTTCCTGAGTCCTTACCAGTTCTCCTTCACATCTTTCTTTGACCTGATGATGCTTTCCAGGTCAAGGAAGAGAGATGAGGAAAATGAGGTAGGGGGTCATTTTTTGTTCTTTTTTTTTTTTACTATTTGACAGCCAGACATGATGAGGAAGCGATGGTTCTAACGGAGGAACTGAAAGATGCTGCACACCATAAACTACAGCTACAAACTGTAAGCTTGTATCAGATTTGTACACAACTGGGTTTCTTTTTGGAACCGAAGCGGTCGCCTCCTGTTGTTCATATGAAAGAATGCAAGTAGATCTCCATGTACAGTCTATATATATATTCCCCGCTCGCCCCTGCAGGCTGTCAGTCCTTCAAGCTCGGGTCCTCTACCAGAGGCCTGGGAGCTTGAGGGTCCTGTGCAGTATCTTAGCTGTTCCTAGGACTGCGCTGTTCTGGACAGAGATCTCTGATGTTGTTCCCGGGATCTGCTGGAGCCACTAGCTTGGGAGTCACTGCACCTAGTGCTCCGATTACCACTGGGACCACCGTCACCTTCACCCTCCACATCTTCTCGAGCTCTTCTCTGAGCCCTTGGTATTTCTCGAGTTTCTCGTGTTTCTTCTTTCTGATGTTGCTGTTATTCAGGACCGTTACATCGATCACTACAGCCGCCTTCTTCTGTTTGTCTACCACCACTATGACCGGTTGGTTAGCCATCATTTTGACCTCAGGACTTCCAGGTTGGTTGAGGTTGGTTGGGGGCCATCTTCATGATGTATTCGTGGATGTTTCTTGTCTCATCCTGGACCGTGGTGCTGACACTCACCAGTCCCTGGCCTCCTTCCTTCCACTTAGCGTACAGCCTCAGGGTGCTGGACTTGGGGTGAAACCCTCCATGCATGGTCAGGAGCTTTCTTGTCTTGATGTCAGTGGCTTCTATCTCCTCCTTTGGCCAGCTTATTATCCCAGCCGGGTACCAGATCACGGGCAAGGCGTAGGTGTTCATAGCCCAGATCTTGTTCTTACCGTTCAGCTGACTCCTCGGGACTTACCTGACCCTCTGCAGGTACTTGGTGGTTGCAGCTTTCCTATCGGCCTCTTCATGGTTTCTATTTGCCTGTGGAATGCCCAAGTACTTGTAGCTGTCCTCTATGTCTGCAATGTTGCCTTCTGGTAGTTCAATCCCCTCAGTTCTGACTACTGTCCCTCTTTTTGTTACCACCCGACTACAGTTCTCCGGTCCGTAAGACATTCCGATATCATTGCTGTATATCCTGGTGGTGTGGATCAGTGAAGTTGGCCTCTAGTGTTGTACGCCACATCCCCATTGAGTTCCTGATGAAGGCTTTATGTGTATATATATATATATATATATATATATATATATATATACAGAGAGAGATAGATAGATATAGATATATGTTGTGGTATTATGGTCATTATCAAGTACTGATCCTCGTGGGAGTGTTTGGTCCTAAACCCCTGCCCAGCTCTCTCTTACTGTCCTCAGGCTTCTTCCACCTACACCTGTCAGCACCCGTTACACGTTAAAGCACACAACACCACAGGATGTGCTCTCGTTTACTCTTTGACCTTTCTCTCACCAACATACACATGATATACAGCAATTGGTAAACCTCTCCCTTTCAAGATGTTCTGTATTTGAAAAGCAGCTGCATTTATCAGACTGATTTTTACACAATTTCAAAATGGGAACATTGTAGTTGCATAGCATCTCTCTCTCGTGTACGTGTAGGTTCTCTTGCAGCGATTATGACACTTTAATTATTTGGCTAACTGATGAAGCACATATCAAACTGAATGCACTGCTGTGTGATAAAAGCCAGCCTCAATCAGAAATAGGGATTTGAGGAGGCAAATCGTTATTCAAACAGAGGGTCACGGCAGCAGGCAGGTGTTAGGTAAGGTGGAGAAATATTTGGGTGACTGGTGAGTCATATGATTCTGGTTCTTTTGGAGCAACTCTCTGTATATTGGAAAGCAGCCTCTACACCTTGACTCATTCCCTTCTCCCTGGGGAGTCCTCTCTGTCAGACTGCAGGGGAAATTGACCTGTGAGTAAAGCAAGCATTTTTTGGGAATGGTTATTTATTGAACTGGTAGAGAGGAGACTTGATGATTCACTGACAGATTCACGCATGCCCACGGATACAGACACACAAATACTATTTTATTTTAGGGAACTTTTATGAAAAATATCAAGGTAACTTCAAGCAAGCCAGGATCCCTTTTGCTCTGCAGTCAGAACATTTTCTCCCTCTTCGTGCCACTCTTCTTCCCTGACTCACAATTGAGCTTTTTGTAGCTACAGCATTATCCGGTCTAGTCAGTACAACTGACTCTCAGGTCTGTGTAATATGATTTTATCACCCTTTCCTTCATTTAACCTAATTTTGTTGTTGTCAAATGAAAATATTGTATCACCTTTCAGGAAATAAGAAGTCCATTACTCATGGTTATCCAGTGGGACTTGAATGCACGGAATGGAGATGTGAATTTATCACCAGAATTAGTAGAGTATGCTATGTTTCAGTGGACATAAAAGGGATTACTGGTGATTTCTAAGTGATTTGCTGCTGTAAGGACTTTGCATTCCTGAGAAATACTGCTAGATTCTGCGTGCCTTTCCCTTCAGGAAGCGCCACCAGCTGCCATTTTTTGTTGGAGGGTTTTCCCTTAAATCTCCACCTACCTTGATGTTAACATAGCTGCAAACTCTAAAAATATAGCGTTAGTATACTTCACCTTCTTATGTGTATCCTCCAGTGCGTCATCCTAGAGCACTGAAAGATCATGATGGTCTAAGGTTGGTTTGATGTGTCTCTAACTGGCCCATGTCTCCCACTATCTTCCAACTGCGTGCCCCACCTAGCTGACCAATTCCGGGTTTTGCTGTGGGGAGTCTGGCTTCACCCTCACATTCCTAGACCATGATAGATAACACGATTATAGACTACTTGGGGTCAGTAATCATGACCATCACGCTCCAAGTGCAGTGAAGAGAAGATAAACACTTTGGCACACACTTACTTGTTTACAATACCAAAATCATCATTTATGTGGATCTGGCTCTCTTTGCAGCTCCATTTTCAGTCTCCACCGTTTCCCGAGAGAAATATTTGCCCCATGGCTGAAATATCCCAATCAGTTAACTGCCACCATTCCTGTCTGAGCTCTAATTAGTTTGTGCTTTTTCACTCCTGCATCTTTTTGCAACCAATCCACCCACCGGATGTCTGCAGCCTGACTCACACACTCGCCTCAACTCACCACTTATCACCCCGTATATCTCCACTTGCCATCTTAACCTAGTTTCTTGGCCTTTTCACACGCAGATGTATTCTTTTGTTGCTTTGTGTGTCGGCTGTTCGATCTCTGGTTGTTTCACTTTTGTGTTTGTTTTTTGTAAGATTAAATCTCTCTCAAATAAACCACTAAAACTGATCTTGCCTCCCTGATCATGTTTGCAATCCTTCTTGTTCTCATCATACTAAGCACAGCGAGCAGCTAGTTAACAAAATTTGGTCCGAAACCACATTGAATGATTAAAGTTGCTGCCGTAAAACTAAAACACTGGGTATAAATATGAAGAGCACATGCAACACTTTTCTGACGCTCATAACAAGTCGAAATGATGATGGAGGAGATGTGCGTTTGATACATTTCAAGAATCCCTTGTGAAAAAAGGACTATCATTCTTGCTTCTAGCAGACAAACTGAACTGAACGAACAAAGAAACGCTGAGATGCCTCGAGAGCCTTTCATGATACCATTCTTTAAGAAACACACAAAGGCACCACACCCAGGCCAGCAGCCCACCTGATCTGATGCTTAGCGACATGACCTTCACGTCTCGCCCAGCACAATGGAAAGCCCCTTAGGTGATCTCTCCCTGTCTCTCGCTCTCACTTCCCTTCCCCAGCCCCCCCAATACCACGTTGCCTGTTTGGTGCTCTCCCAGCTATGGTCTGGTACCAACTGTCACTTGTATTCACCGGCAACACACAGGCACAACCACCAACACGCAGATGCAGCCAAGCATGATTGGAGGCGCAGACAAAATCACATACACACACTCGAGCGTGCGCACGAATGACAAACGCAGACCACCCACACACAGGTTTGAGGAGAGTTACCACCTAGGACAGAAGGGTCGGAGGAGGAGGATGGAGACAAGTGTGTTATTCATTTATTGGTGTTGTGAGTCCACGAAAGAGTTTTAAAGTTCATCTAATACTTTTATTTTTTAATTCTCTTTGATGTGATGCAAATGAACAAGACAGGACCTGGAGTTACAGCAGGACCTGCCCCACCCTGGTTTGAAGTAGGTGGTCACAATGTGTGTGTGTGTCTGCAATACAGGCAGGGTTGTAATCAAGCAGCAAGCTGTCCCGTCCTGACATGAACTGGTCACTTACCATCCCTGAGACACGTTCAGTCTGACAGCTTACATTATAATTCATGAGGTGGATGCAAGTCTCCTCCACACATACACACACACCTTATTTAGCCTTATGGTGTTCATCAACACAGCGGTGAGCAGAGAGAATTTTACTGCTGTCATCACGCAGTGTAGAGTCACATCTAATTAAAGCCTTCCTGTTTTACTGCTGCAGATTATTTTGCCTTGCCAGGCAAGCAGCGTAATCAGTGGATGTGCTTTGCTGGTGTTGTGACAGACTCCAGCAGTATCTGTGGTGTTGCAGTTTTTTGACCAGGTTAATTGTGAATCATTTGCACTTTGTGCTATTTTTCAAACAGTACTTTTATCTGCTAAACCTTTGTGTAAAGAGAGTTGTTTTGACTTGTGTGTCAGCGCATTGTTTGAAATATCGCAACAAATAATGCAGAGTGTACACTATCACAGCATCATTAGGCTGAGAGTAAAATTATTGAGTGGGCCGACAAAAATTGGGACATTTATGCTCACCTTAGCTCGACTCATGGTAACTTTCGTTTCCTTGCCATGAGTTTAAAAGTTTACTTTGTCAAGCGCTTTAGTTTATGACCAAGTACTTGCATGGGTAAAAATAGAATAGCCCTTAGACTTAGCCATCATGAACCTGGACCCTTGCAAACGTGGTACATCACAGTAAGCCCTTCAGTTGCCATGAATCAGAAAAATATCTGGATGCTTTTTACTGTGAAGCATCTGCAGAGAGCCTGGGTCAACTCTGTATTCCTCATCTCTTTAAATCTGAAAATCGTGGTCCTCTTTCTGTATTCTTCTAGGAGGAGTTATGTTAGGAGTAGTGTTGGGGTTGATGCTACAAAAAATAAATATATTACACATTACTTTTCTGAACAGTAATGCAGTATGCTGTTTATACATCACGTTCTGGCTGTTTGGCTGGGGTAAGCATTCACTTGACTTCATCATCCCTCTGGGTTCTTTGCTAGCTTTGTGTTAGCATGCTGTCTATGCAGATGATTGCAAAGTGCTATGTTGTGTTAGCAGCACAGGGTCATCAGCAGTTGGACGGGCAACCAACTTTGACCTGGGTGGGGGGGATTGTGGTTCAAATCACGTAGCTTTCTTTTTTTAGGATAGCAATTATGTTTACAGTCATATACGCATTATACACTCATAGAGAAACATTGCCACAATTATAAAAGTCCAAAAATTTCAATCTTAAATTGCAGAGGCAAAGCTGGAGACAAACAGGAGAAACTGCACACTAGGACAGTGTACTGTGAGTGTGACCTCAACACATCTTCAACACATTTCCATTAGTTTGGCAGTTTTCAAGTAGGATCATGCTCTAAAACTAGCTGAACAAGCTTATGAATGTTTTCCAAAACTGTGACCTGCATGTGTCCGTCTGCTCAGTGTCCTCCTCAGTCACGCTGGTTATCACGATTGCTGCAGGAGCACTAAACTACCGTGAAGTAGGTAAATAAAACTGAGGTTTCACTGCAGTAACTTATTGGCGATCTGAGTGTTTTACGATTTTCATCACCAAATTGTATAAATTAGTGTAACTTATAGCTGTATCAGTAGTGTATCAGTAGAAATCAGCTGAGGGTGGACGGTGACTTTATTTGAATGGTCCTGGATCCCTGCAGCCCACTTTACCAGTGCGCTTTTGTTCTTTTCTGCAATAAAAATAAAAGTAATGTCCATCTCAACAGCTAAAAAGTTGCACACCATGCCATCATTTTCCCCTTTCTGCAAACGAACCAGGACCTTCTATCTGTCCTATCTGTGTTAAAACAAAAAAGTGCTTTTATTGCTGAAATAAAAAGTTGTTTGGTTTGATTTTAGCAGCAAACACAAAGTAAAACTGTCTTTAAATAACAACCAAGACTTTTTTTCCACCTTAGTGGCAGGCCTTATCTATTTGCTACTCTGCTTAGAAGGAAAAGTTAAACTCCATGTTGCTGCTTCTCAATTTGCCCATGAGAACATTGGGTTTGTGCCAATAAAAGGGTATATAAATATTCAGAAATTCAGTTAGTATATATGAACGGTCAGATGTAAAAACCCTTGCAGTGGTATATGAGGTTTTTGTGCTATAGAAAGACAAACACATCATCAGTGACAAGAAAAAAAGCAACACCTAAATACAAGCTCAGAACATGCCTGCTTGCTTCATCCTGTGCACTCCTCCTCTGCTGTCTGTGTTTCCTTTGCAGAGTCTGCATAAACACACTGGAATGCTGCAGTGGAGACAGTAGAAGTCTGTGTTTCCAAAGGATGTGTTTGTGTGCAGTGGCCTCTAATGGCGTTTATGTTTGAGAAGGGAAAATGCACTTTCATCCTCAAGCCTATTAACACGTCTCCCAGTGACACACCTGTCAAAGGAAAGTTCAGATTATATTCACACAGATCCTATCTGTTCTTCTTCTGTGGGCTTTAAAACCCTTCTTTCTTAATTTGTAAAATTCTATGTGCACTAAAGTGTTATTGCTCCACTGTTGCATTTTTCCCCCTTTTGCAGTGAGAATGGGGCCAATGTGACTGAATTCTTTGGGTCTGTGCCTTGCTGGACTAGATACTTGGATAGCTGCATAACATCTGGACTATGAACAGCCATTTCCAATATGACCTGAAATGACCTGGCACATTATGGCGTGTTCTCACACCCTCACATGCACACAAAGTTGAACTGTTCAAAAAACACGGTCCAGTTCTTACAGACACAGATGTGCCAGACATTGCCAGTGGGCTTAGGAAAGTGTGTCTGTGTGCACGCGTGTGTGTGCGCATGTGCGTCCATGCATCTATCTGTGTCTTCATTGCACAGACATGAAGACACAGATAGATGCACGGACACACTCACACTCACACTCTGTATGCGTTTGTTGTAGGAACCACTAACTTGAATATTCACTTGTCTTTTTTTTTTTTTAATTCAACCTGAGCCTCATTTTCCTATTTACCGTATTTTCCACACTATAAGGCGCACTTAAAATCCTTTAATTTTCACAAAAATCGACAGTGCGCCTTATGTATGAATTCTGGTTGTGCTTACTGACCTCGAACCGATTTCATGTGGTACACGGCGCTCAAAAATCTGTCAAAAAATGTTTTAGTACGACTTTGGTAAGCTATGAACCCGCACCGCCTGATGGATTGTCGGAGCATTACAGCTACCGTAGTCAGGAGCCTTGCGGAGTAATCTGGGTCCAAAACTCTGTCCGCTTCAGGTCCGAGAGTCAAACAAACACTGCGGCATCACTGAGAGTTAAAAACTGTCTAAATTCTTTCATCTTTAATAAAATGATCTGCTTTGCTGTTTTACTAGGAGTAACAATTACGTTTAACATCCAGGCATCCATAAAAAAAAGAATTTATTAAATTTAACGGAGTTAGAAGTTAGCAGGAAGTTAACTTGCTAGTTTCCACCTAAACATGATATGGCATGTTCTGATTGAGAGATTTCTGAAAAATTAAAACGTACAGCTCTGCTATCACTTCCAACATAAATGAAGACAGAAAACTAAACAGCAGTGAATTTTGTAGGGTTACTGAAGTTGGGCTAGCTGGTATATAATGATGTGCTCCATGATTGCTAGCGACACAGCTATGTTAGCATAACATAAACACAGTGAAGCTGGAGGATGAACGCTAACTTTTTTCTACTCGATAAAAGTTAACGGGGGTTCCCGAAGGTTAAGGACAAATGCAGTCGCATGGCAGGATGCTGTAAACCGACCAAACTTCAGTTAGGAGAACAACTGAGATAATCCATCCACAATATGAGGTTTGTCATTAATATATTGCAATAGCATGGGAATAGAGCAGCTGCGAGAGAATTTAACATTAATGAATCAATGGTACGGAAGTGGAGGAAGCAAGAAGAATGAGTTGAGTAAAGTTTGAATCATTTGAGTGTATTGTTTCGCTTAATGCGCCTTATAATCCGGTGCGCCTTATGTATGAAAACAGACCCGTTCATCGAGAGTGCGCCTTATGGTCCGAAAAATACGGTAATTCCACTTGCAGTTGTAAGGACCTGTAGGTCCTGAGAATGCCATTTGTAACTCTCTGATCCATAACTGTAAAATTAGCTTAAACTGACACATGTGTCTTGCCATTTGCTGTTATACTACACCAGCACATATGTTTTAGTCAGGAGTAGCCATGAACTTAAGTAGAAAACAAGGTGAAAGAGATGAGATGAAGCCACTGGTGTGGAAGACTGATGCCAGGTAGCATTTATTATTCAAGTTACTAAAGAGGGATACCACATCACTGCAGTGAATGAGGCAGAGAGACTGAACTTCAAAAATCCCCACATCTTTGCATGTCTGTGTTTAGCAAAGTGCATTACTGCTAGACAACTGAGAGGAGATAAGGGTAAGGTTTTTTAAAGGTTCTTTATATATGAGGAAGTTTAACATTACCCGCTGTCTCTCAGCAGGTAAATCACACTGCTGCCAGTGATGCTTTGCCAGTTTGCGCAGGCATTACGCTAGGTATGAGGTCAGGCCGACTGCACGACCGACCAGTATACGTGTCCTTTTCCCTATGCAGATAGTAAATGGCAGCACAGAAATAGAAGCGGCCACCGTGCGTGTTTCCTTCTCCTAAGTCTATACAACACAGACTCAAAGGATGGCCTAACTAACCTGTTAAAGTGGAGACTGGCTGAGCTAATTTACACATGAAAGCTGCTGCCTGTAACATCGTGAACTCTGTTAGAACTCACTGAATTCAAATCAGTGACTGATGTCACACGTACCCTGGCCAGCGGTTCTGATGGAGATGCATTTTCCCACCATTTAAAAATGTGTTTCTGTATTTAATTTTCTTTTTTTTTTCATCTGCAAACAAATAAGTGACATGTTTTATCTGCAATGTGTAAATATTACTGGACCTCACCTGCCGATTAACAAAGCCTGTAATGCACGTCTGCATACTTGGATCTCAATTATGCAAAATCTTTCAAACGACATGATTTACAGCATAATATAGCAGCATTTATATAAAATTCTCAGTGAAAATATCTCTGTTTTTTTGGCGCATACACACTCAGAAGTAAGAGTGAGTGTGAGCAGAAGCTTGTGCTTGGAGACAGGTGCACTCATCTTCAAGACACTTCCCCCTCCTTCTAATATCTACATCTGCATTTCTTCCTTTCCCTCCTCCCTGCTCTTTTCTCTCTCCCTTTTCCTTCTGCAGTGCTCAGGTGGGATGGTGATGCATCGGCTCAAGCAAGCGTCTTATTAGCTGAGCGCTAACAGGCAGGCAGTGTTCCCGTGGGGGCTGAAGGATGCTGAGTCATCCTGTAGAAGCTGAACAGTACAAGTCTTCTTCCTGATCCACACACACAGACACACACACACACACACATGTACTCTGGCAGCTGGATGGAAAATACACTCACCTGCACATACACAAGAGCGTTTGACTTGCTGGATTCCAGAGGGAGTGTTACAGTGTAGGCGTATCAGGTTCAGTATGCATAGTTGTGTGTGTGCATGTGTGTGTGAGGGGGGGATAGGCACAGAAACAATAATGTTACATGTAGCCACTGCTACTAACCTCTCCATACACACACTTTCTTTCCCCCCCCCACCTGTTCAGGTTGTTAAAACAGCAGTGTGAGCCCAGATTTGGTGACAGTCCCTCTCGCGTCACCTCGCGACTTTCTTTTTAGTCGACATTACCTGATTACTCAGACACAAAGTTTGAGACATCCAGATCTGCACCTGTTCTTTATTCAATTTTGTCAAGCATTTCAACTCCTGCATCGCACAAAAATTGGATGTTTTTAAGCATTTTTCCACAAGCTAAAGTTACTCTTTAGGCTTAACTTTTCTTGAAGCTTCCCTCTAGTTGGAGAAAGTGATCTATGTTGCTTATAGATGTGCCTTATAGATGGGAGACTAAAAGGTTAAAGTCTTAGCTACAAAGCAGGTAGAGACTTACCTCTATGAAGAAACTTTTCCTATGGTGGAGGTCAGTCAGAGTGTAGCAGGAGAGTGGAGTTCTTAAGTTTTACTTTTAATCCACTACATTCTTTGTTAAGAGAGGGGAAAAAAACATATTTGAATGAAATTTGTTAGAGCTGCTGGTAGGCCCACAGATTGTTTTGAATAATCCCAGCTGCTGAACAGTCCTGACCCTTCGCTAAACAAGCCACCCATTGTCTCTGTTGCACCTGACAAATTTTTCAGGCACAGATGCTGTTTACGATAACAAATTCATAGTAACGTTTGAAACAAGCAGGCCTCTCATTTTTTTTAGCGTACAACCATCAGTTCAGTTAATTGCATGCTTCAGTATGTGCAACAACCTGACTGCATTTCTGTTTGAAATAGTTACAGATATAACCACTTTCAGCTGCTTCCTTATTCACAAGGGGTCACCATAGATCAGGGGTAGGCAACCTTTCTGATGATGAGTGCCATCTAAAATTTCCTCAGAAGTCAATGTGCCATATGATTGTATTAGCAATAAATTTAATAACGCTCTATATTAACAGTTACACACTATATAGAACAACTTTATAGAATTATATTTGTTCGCAGATGTTGGCAGCTATCAGCGAAGGGTTATCAGCTATTTGGAAACAAAATAAAGACACTTTTTGTCCATAACAAGAACAGCAAATGAACTGTACAACAGAAAATGCAAGTGCTATTTATGGTCTCCTCACAACAATGATAAGAAAAATAAACTGGGCCAATATGGCATGTTTTTTAATACAGAGATACACATGTTAATATGATCTCTGGTCTCCCACTCAGAGGCACAGGTCTCCGAGTGTCCAGCATTCAGACGGATACCTGAGGACACTTCATGTGAGAGAAAATCTGCTCACACAGATATGTAGAGCCAAATACTGTCAATAAGGTCTCAACAATGTTCTGAAGACAGTTAAACTTGTCAGGTAGTGATGTCCAGCAGGTGAAAATGCAAACTCCATGAACACGCACAGCTGTGGATTCCAGCTGCGTTCGTAGTTCTGCAAACTTTGACCCCCACAAAGTCGAGGTTTTCATTTCAATCAGCTGCATTTCGATGTCGCATTAACTGGCATTAACTCAACCAGTTAATGCAAGACAAATCCAGCTGCTCATTAAAGCTTTCTGGTTTGATCAGTCTCGAGTCTACGGATATATCCGTGTATTTCCGTGGTGCTGATGCTGCGCTGAGCGGACAGCTCCTGAAGCATTTGAAGTGTCGGAATGTGGAAATTTCAACATCGCTTGAAAAAACTGACAGCTAGCAACCGGTGAGAGGGACGTTGCTAGCTGTCGGTAGGTTCTTTTTAGTCAATTACAAGTTGAATCTGGTAGTTGGGGTTGTTAGCTAAGATACCATCATTAAGAAACAGCATGACTAATGTGTCTATGCGAGCTAATTTGCGATGTGCACCGCTGGCCCGGCCATTTATTTTTTAATGCACCTGCTCAGATTAATTCACTGCGTGTCGTGCCCAGGGCTGGACTGGGACAAAAAATTGGCCCGGGCATTTTGACTAGAGACCGGCCCACCAGGTATTAAAGCCATAGAGCCTTTGAACGAAAGCAAACGCTGTTGTGACAGTGATGTACAGTCTTGTTGGTATATGTATGATTTCTATACATTTTACATCAGATAAAAACTTTGGTTGTAAGATTTAGATAATTATTTATTAAAAGCTAGACATTTTAAATGAGAATAAGAAAGAAAAGTATATCTTTGTGCCCCCCTCTCCCTGTTAATGCCCTACCTGCCCCCCTGGCAAAACTTTGCTAGACTCGCCCCTGCACAGTTACCAGCTGTCAGCTACATAGAAAAGGATCCTGGTGTTATTTGTCTCTCAGAAATAGTTCATAACTTCGCTTCAACTCATTCATGTCACCTAAAAGGTAAACCTGTTTCTCCATCACCTGTTCAGCTCTGATGATTCAGTAAGGACATCTCCTGGTTTCATCTTCATGTTTCCCTCTCACCAGATAACCAAACCGATATCATGACCAGCAGCTTTTACAGCTGTGGCTCCAGCAAACATCAGCTGATACTAGAAATTAATATTAAATAAATTCTAACAACAGCTGACCAAGCTTAAATGTGCTGCTGTTGTTTAGCGCGACATCCGCTGGTTTCCTCTTTCTGGCGCAAAGTGGGTGATAAACAAAGAAGAGAGAAAAGCCGATCAGCTGATCATTGATCAGTTTCATGATTGAAGTAGCAACAGGAGAGGGAGGGGAGAGAATGAGAGAAGAAGAAACAGCTGACAGCCTAAAGACACAGAATAACTCCAGCTTTGTGTCTTTTTTTCATTGTAGCTGAAGTACGGGACAAACTGTGTTCCTTTTCAGCTCAATACGAAACGCGTAATATTTTCTCTAAATACGGGACGATTTCGTTTTTTACAGGACGGTTGGCAACTCTACTAACTAACCTTATGAATAAAATAAAGTTCACTATCAGTAACATCATAGCACCCACCCAGCTGTATAGAAACTCCGTCATGCTAGCTAGTACGCAGTACGAGTTATTGTAACTGACTGTAAAAAGTCAGCAGAACGAAAATAAACTACACCTAAACTTGGTTTATATCTAACCCAGATAGACTGCAGGTCATAACTTCTTACCTGAAGTTCAGTTCACCTGATACTTGGACCAGCGGTCGCCTTGGGTCTCTCCTCCTCCTGCTTCCCCTTTCCCTCATCCACCTGCTGACCTCTGTGGAAGCTCCGCCACAGCCACCACCAAACAACTGAGTTATTTTTACACATCGGCCAGCATCTGGCCAATCCACCACCGTTGTTTACACCGTACCAAAAAAAAAAAAACAAAAAAAAAAAACATCGGCCCATAAAAACGAAAAATCACCATCGACCCACCGGGCAATGGCCAGTCCAGCTATGGTCGTGCCATCAGTTAACCCTTCGCGTGCCAGCTGTGGCACGCGTGCCCAGGGTTGCCAACCCCTGCCATAGAAGGTAGCTCCGCGTGTTTGATTTGGCAGATTTGTGTCTTCTCCCATCTTTTGTGTGTTTGCAGATCTTTAAACCACTGCGCTATGCAGCCACCCAACACCCACATGGAAGGCTAACTGTCCAGTGTGTAAAATATCGCTGCTAGATGTCAACAGATTACAGACTGCAGTTAACTGAACTCTGTTTTCTTAGTCCTCCCAATTCCCAAAGTGTATCATCCTAGCTATGGTGACCACTGTAGGACTAACAACTCTGGCCACTGTTCCTCTGTGGTAAGTGTAAACTGTCAGTGTGCCGTTTACCTCAACTGTCAATATGTGTCCACATCTTGATGCATTCTCAATCATCCAGGTAAGTAAATCTCCAAAAGTTGATTATGTTCATCTGGACGTAGCATTTTCAGTGGGAGAAAAGTTTCATCACTCATCTAAGTGACTTCTTCAGTCTCAGCTGACTGCAGGTTTCCCCAATCTTATAAACAGTACATTTGCATAATGACTGGAACTAGCACCACTGAATGAACAATGGGCTGGGAGGTCAGTTCCTTTATCATGATTATGCAAATTCTCATGACCATTGATCAACAACCACTGATCAAAGACCACTGATCAATGGTCATGAGTACCATTCACAGAGAGTTAGGGAATGGCTGCAATCACAGTATTGTAAGATGGTGACAGATGTACCCTTAGGCCCCCTCCTCGATTCAGAGATGGTCTTTCCCTTTTCACGTAAATGGCCTCCTTGACTCCGCGCTCAAACCAGCGTTCCTCCCTGTCCAGGATGTGTACATCATCATTGAAAGAGTGTCCACTGGCCTGTAGGTGTAAATATACTGCAGAGTCCTGACCTGACGAGGTAGCTCTTCTGTGTTGTGCCATCCGCTTCGCCAGAGGTTGTTTGGTATAAATCGTGGCAATCCTCCTGGCACTTCACAGCGTACACTATGTTACTCTGTGCCGGTGGACCTGATCCTTGGGGTGGACCAACTTTTGGCGCAGCGTGTTTTGGGGTTTTAAAGCCACAGAGACCCGGTGTTTAGAAAAAATGCGTCTCAACTGTTCCAATACTCCTGACACATATGGGATCACTACATATTTTTGCTTAGTCACTGAAAATGCTACGTCCAGATGAACAGAATCAACTTTTAGAGATGTGTCCACATCTATTTAATCTGAAGGAGGCTGTAAAACTTTATGAAAGGAGTCTATGAGCTGATGAATCAGTGAAGCTCACTTGATACCAATGACAACGATACTGAAGTAAAGTTAGCTTTTAGCCTCTGTTAGCTACTGTTAGCCAGTGTTAGCTTTTGTTAGCGTCTGTTAGCTCCTGTTAGCCAGCGTTAGTAACGTTTTCTTTGAAGTTTATGTAACTTTGTTGGTTCCATACTGAGAACATACAGGTACGAACCTTCATTTTTGGAAGGTGTCTGAAGGTGCAGATATGAATTACAACTTTCCTCCAGGACACATTAATACCTACAAGCTCTTTTTTACGTTCCTTTTGATCTCCCACATATGTGGCTGGTCTCAAGCCACATACTTAAAACGTAATTAGGTGGAACAGCAATGTCCATCTCAACAACTGTATTCAAGCTGCTTCGGCAAATCGGCACCTATTCCTGTGTATTTTTAAGGGATTCATTCTAGGTTTATGAGAATGCATCACTTTGTTGGAAGAACTGGAGACTAATAAACATGTATTTATAAGGTAAACATTCTTTTTTCTATTAAATAAACGTATTAAATAAAAATAATTGCCAAAACTAGACTTACTAGATAAATGAACACAGCACCACACATCAGTGATAAATGTCAGATACAATCTTAGTTTGGGTTGTGTCCCATCTACTAACATGGAGGAGGCTGGGTTTGTGTTGGAATCTGCAGTGGGCCTCCAGGTGGACGGTTTAGGTGTTTTCATTTCGCTTTTTGGGGAGCTGTGATGTTGTCTTACTTCAAATACACCCTACTGGGACAGCTCCTGATTACTAACCAATGACTGGTGAAATAACATGAAATTCCCTTGAATAAATCAAGCAAACAGGTACGAAACAAGGTTGCATCTACGGGCTGAAGACATTTTCAGTATTAGCAAAGGCTTTTTGCTCTGCTGAATTCATGCTGCAAGCTGCATTTTTCAGATGCAGTTTTTATCCAATGTTCTCCCCTTTCACTTTGACAAATATTGCCAGTCCTGCTTTTCTACGGAGAAAACCCTCAGCTGACAAAACCTTTATACTAAAATGTTGTCTTGGGTTGTGAATTTTGTGTTATGTCAGCATACTTACTTAAAATAAATCAGTCCTCCACCCTATGAATATTTCCAGAAATTAATGCCAGAAATAGAAAAAAGGCAATAGGAAAAGAAGAGGAAAAAATACAAAAAAATAGTGTGATGTCATACTATACAGGAGAAACAGCAACAAGCTAGACAGCAGAGCGAAAGAAATAACAAAATAGGGAGTGAGAGTAACAGTAAACAGTCGAAAGATCGATGAACGACTGACGTGACTCAGCTCTCATTGCCGGCCAGCATTTCCATGACTGGCGAGCAGCCTGCTCGACGAAGACAAACGACCGGGCAATGAAGGAAAATGAGGATTTTATCACCCATTTCCCTTTCACACCGTTGCCGGCCCACGCTCCCCAGATTGCTTGTGTGTGCATGTGTGAGTGTTTCTGCACTGGGAAGTTAACCAAATGTGCGTCCCGCTTTCCTGACAGGCTGGCTTATGCTCATACGCTGGCCCAGGGGTGCAGTTTAGAGAAATCACTCACACAGTTGGAGACTTGTGGAGAAATGCCCAAGGTCTGGAACATCTATACGTTACCTGGGATCGTTGTGTGCTTGTGTGCGTGTATGCATGCATGTGTGTGTATGCAAGAGTGTTTTTAAAAGGACATTTATCTCATCCTCAGATATAATTACACTGCCCCAGGTGGAGGGGGGGTATCAAGCCCTCGCTCCACCTTTCTCCATTCTCATCATCCATCTCCTTCACCCTCCCTTTTTTCTCCTTTACCTTCTATTTCTTTTCCAAGCCAGGAAAGCCAATCCGACTCGGCCACCTTCGGAAGTCATTACGGGATTAACTTATTCCCAGATTATGGATCTCTTCCTCGCAGCCCAGGGAGGGCACTCACGTTCTTCGCTTCCCCACCCACGGCTCACTCTAGCTGGTGTAATCAACCAGCAGCGCTCCTTCCTGCAGCCTGCAGCGCCACCTCAGGGGAAATCACTTCTCATTTCTCTTCACTTTATCCAAAATATTAATCTTCCCCAAATCTACTCAAAAACACATAATTAAATATATAAACTACTTTTTTTTTTTCATTCAGGAGATGGGTTATTACACTAGAAGGAGGGTTATGAAAAATGTCGGCTATTCTTGTTTTAATCTTCGCCGTGCAAAGTAATAGCTGCGGCTGCTGGAGCTGATGAACAAATGAGTGCTTTTGTGATGATAATAACAGCGTTCCCGCAGACCTGACAGGAATCCGCAGCCTGGGGGGAGAAATGTAATATCATCACTTCCTGTTTGCGAATCCCTCGCTGCCACGGGCTGTCGGGTAATGACACCTGCCAACAAGCCCACGACTCTCACTTACTCTCGGGGCGAGATTAACAGCTGAAAGCAAAACAGTTTGTTCTGAAGTGAGAAGCAGATTGAAGATGGTTTTGGAGGGTTTGTAACGCTACTCACCTCAACTCACCTTCACTTTATCATCCAACAAATACGCACGCAAGGCCTCTCAAAGACCTAGACGGCACCGCTATGCTCTGTACGCCGATAACTGTTACATCTGGGGCTAGATCGTGATTTGGCGAGAAGGGGAGGCCCTGAAATCATTTATTTGTTATGTCACATGATGTGTTTGTTGATGAAATAGTTCCACCAGGCCACCAGGCACCATTTTATGAGCGTGAGATTCAGAGAAATCGCATTCAGTACGCCTTTTTTTTTTTGTTCTCCACTGACTTCACGACTGTGCAGCTGTCTTCAGCCTCGCTCGGGGGCATAATAACCATGTGTTGGTGCCACGCACACGCGCCTGTGCACCCCGCATACACACAGTGTTATCTTCAGCCTTGCAAGTTAGGGGTTTTTTTTTTCCTAAACTGGGCCATGTGGCAGCCTTCTGTTCTTAAGAAGCCACACATATTTTGGTGCAAGCTGGGCATTTATCAAGCATAATGTGATTGTGCTGATGTGCCCTCTCGCTCTGTGGTGACCGGTCAGGGTGGGCCACATGGTTTGGGGTCAGCCCCTCGCCTGGGTCGTGTTTTTACTCACAGCAGTGGTGCTTTTTGTTCAGATTTTGTACATCGGGGGGAGCCTGAAGAGCCTCAGTGGCTCTCTTTCTTTCTAATTTTAATGCTCGCTTTTATGCTGCTGACTGTCAGCGAGAAGGCAGTAGAAACTCTCACAATGGTAGCACGCCAGCTGTTAATACAGTAAGTTTTCAAACCATACCCATCTTTGAAAAATATCATATGTTTGCACACCTGATAAAGATTGCACATCGCAAACTTGAAGATTACCGGAATGGGGGGTTAAAGAAGCACCCTTTAGTTTAGGTGTGGTCGACCTTTCTTTTGATCTCGATCACATCCCTGTAAAGTTTCTGTATCTGTCCACATACAGACAGTTATATAAAACCTGCCAAAGTACTTTTGTGATCTTTTGTGGCAGTTTATGTAACAGCAGGCATCAGCACAGAAAAAAAAATACAAGCTACACTGTTGAAGGTGTTAATTTGGAACAATGTCAGTTTAAAGTGACGGAGTGTAGAACTGTTTTGTGAGTGTAGCACATTTTGAATTATTTGTAGCAGCCTGCATCGCCGCTTGCCACCATGTCTTTTTTTTAATGCTACTGGGAGGCATCAAAGTCAGATTTTTTTTCTAGGAATAATGGCTTATGTGCTTTCTGGGCCCATTCCAAAAAAAACAAAACAAAACAAAAAAAAAAACGGTGAGAATTTTGCTCTTTTGTCTGTAACAAAATTGCAAAACATAAAGTGGCATTGTCCCCATGGGGCAGGTGAACAGCTTTGGCATTACCTTATAAGGTTGATTAAACTAAAATTTCAGCTTATTATTCTGCAGTGTTTTCTTTACAAATTTAGGGAGCAACATTATCCTTCACTGGAATTTTTATAGCTCTTCAGCAGTTGCCGTAACCCCCTGAGGGGAATATCGAAGTATTTTCTTGCTAAATCTCCAATTTTATTCACCTGTTTGTTTGTTTTTTGCAAGGTAGGTGTAGCATCCAAAGGATTTTAAAAGCTTTATTCAGTGAAAAACAATTGGCTGCCAAATTTGGAAACGATGCTAATTACCACAATGACCCTGAATCAAAAACTTAAAGCTTCATCATAAAACATCCTGAGCCGAGAGAGCTGAGGGGAACTGTAGGATCTGCTGTTAATTCTCAGTGGATCTGTCACCTCGTGTGACCCCCATCTCTAAATATTGATTACAGTAGCTTTAATTAGCATAAGTAGGCGCATAAAAATGTAACACATTGTTTCCTTTCCTGATAACATCACAAAAAGCAGTAAAAATAGGTGACCTTTTATTAGGCCTAAACTTATCAGCATGTCACTACTCCAGCTGCAAACTGCTGACAGCACATCCTCAGGTCCTTGTTTTAGCCCCTTCAGACCCATTCCACCTACCATTAATTTGCCTCCCTGCTCTGTTATCCACATATAGTAGTATGTTCCTTCTTTGCCAGTCTTTATCATTTTCCCTCTTCACTATCTTCAACCTAGCAATCCACGCCCCTTCTACCCTCTCCTCAGCATTCCCTATCTCTCTTTTAACCCCCCCCCCCCCACACACACACACACACACACACACTCTTTATCCTCTTCTCCATCCATTCCCTCTCCTACAGGGAGCCTCCTGCGAGCCCATCTCCGGAGTAAATGCTCATTCTGACCAAGTGTTACGACTCTTTCAACCACAAATGTCTCTTGAGTGACAGCCTGAAAGAGGAGAAAATGCCAGTCAGATTGCTGTTTAAGATAGGCCACGGGAGACAGACAGCCAATCTCTGCTGGCTGAGAGTTTAAATATTCCACCTAGATTTAGCGCTGGTGACAGCCCCGTGAGACGAGCGGCTACCCTCAACTTCAGTAACAATTTCCTGCCACAGAGATGACTCCAGTGAGGAGCACCGAGAGGTTGTCGGTTCAGCTCCTTGTATGTGTGGAAGAAAGGAGGGAGAGAGTGAGGCTGCAGGGTCCTAAGGGAGAAATATGAGCTTTTTTTTGTTTTTAAATCCAGTGTCTGTGTATTAGTGTGAAGCCGGTTTACCCGCAGAAAATAGATAATATATCCCTCCATCTTTCTCCTGCTCTTTCTCCTCTCTTTTATCCCATCCCCCTCTGCCGCCCTCTGCTTTCCTTTGCACTCTGCCGTGGTGGGTTCAGTTCTTGACAAGGCCCCACATCCAGCTAGTTGCTAAATGAATAATACATGCATGTTCGCGCAGCACTGTTAGACAGAGGGGCAGAAAGAGAGAGAAAAGAGAGGGAGAGGCAAAGACGGTGTATGAGAGATGCTATGTGTTTGTTTGTGTGTGTATGTGTGCGTCAAGGTCTATTTGGTGTTGAAGCCTCATATGGAAAGGCCAAAGCTGTCACGGGGCTTTAGATCTAGTCTATATACATCCTGCACTAGAAGAGATGTCTGCACAGTCTCATGTCAGATGATTTTCTTCCATCTTATATAGTCCTTCAACATAAGTGGAAGGAAGAGGTCGTCGGCGAAACTCCCGCAGGGGTGAAAGACAGGCCAGTGCCGCCCTCGGGAGACTGATTGAGAACATTATTGCAGGCAGGTTTGCAGAGCTTTGATTTCCAACGCTCCGTGCGTGGCACTAATACCGCCGTTAGGTCTCGCCATTCATCCCGAGCATCACCAGTTCCGTTTAACCCAGCAGAACGAGGGTTGTCCTACATTTTATCAGCTCCTCTCGTTCAGTTTTGATGGAGATCAAAGCAACGTGCCAGCAGCCAGCGGAGTATGCATGCATTATCAATCATGGCTGTGGCTTTCTGTTGTTCAGGAAAATATATTGCAGAGATCAAAAGAAAAAGGGTCATCAAAGGCAATATCACTTTACACGTGGGGGGTGGGGGCTGTATGCACACAAGCTGGGGCGCAAATCTGAAATGTTTTGGCTTTATGCAAATGTACTGCTGTGTATGTTCGAGGCAAAGAAAAAAAGTGTGAAAACAAACATTTTCTGCCGTCTGCCCTCTGACCCCCAAATTAGACATGTGCAAATGTATGCTGTGTACTTGAGAGAGCTTTTTGTTTCCTTGCACTCCCGTTTTCTCTTTCTTCCTCTCCCTCTCTTCTAAAGACAAGAAATTTCTGGTCTGAGCATGGCATGTTATCTCAAAGGACACATGCAGAGTCAAATGATTCGCCTCCCGCTCTCAAATATTTCCACTTTTATTAAAAAAAGAAAAGAAAAGGAGTGAATCAATGGGATCGGGAGGGGTCGTTGGGACGAGTAAAGTTAGTGAAAGCAAGTGAACCGGGCTTGTTTTTTTTTTGACGACATGTGTAAAGTGGGTTTTTCAAGGTTGTGGAAAAGGTGTTTTGCCGAGGATGAAGTGCAGTCTCAGCTATTCCCAACGCTCCAAGTACAATGAAAGTTCTAGCACCTCAGGCGGCAGGCTGCTGATTGATGCATCATGACTTCACTCCTCTCACACCGACAGGCGGCTCAGAAATCTGTCTAAGCAGCTCAGTGCCATGCTCACGCAAACATATACTTTGTTTCCAGGCAGTACCTGTGAATGCACCTTTTCTGTTTGCTGTGTTTTTAACCTTGACGCACACTGCACGTGAGCCACATGCTTGTCCACTGTTGGTCTTTCTGTCTTGCTCCCAACAGTGGCTCTCTTCCACAGTGTGCCTGTTGTCTTGTCTTCCTCCCCTTTAACCCCTAAGCAGTCGTATCAGTTGGCCGCCCCTCCTCCTAATCCTGTTTCTGCCAAAAGCTTCTTCCTGTTAAAAGGGAGATTTTCCTTCCCACTGTCTCCAAGTGCTTGCTGACAGGGGTCATCTGATTGTTGGGGTTTTCGCCTCTTTCTGAAGCGCCTTGAGGCAACTGCTGTTGTGATTTGGTGCTATATAGATAAAAATGAGCTGAACTGAATTGAACAGTCCCCCTGTTAGCTTAGGGACTTTTTGCAGTGTTATGTCAATGCATGATTGGTTAAATTGTAATGGAATTGTTATGCAGTTACTAATGAAAGATTAAGGCTGAATGCACAAAGAAAATTTTTGGCTTTGTTTGTTTTTAATTTTATTTATTGTAGTTATGTCACAGGGATGGCTTAAAAAGATTCAGATGTATGAATACTTCCTTGACTGATTCCCAGGGATCTTTCTTTCGTTTTTCTTTCTTTTTTTAAACAAAAAACCTTATAATGTCTCTTGTTTAAAGAATGCAGGCCCTTAAAAAGTACACACTGGCACAAGTTTTATCATCTCTGTCTGTTTTACTGCACGATCGTTTACTGTGTAATAAGCAAACATCGGCCATGTAAAATTTTGTGTCTTCCTTTGAAGTTTTCCCAGCGATGCTTGTCATGTCAGCAGTTCAGCCGGGGGGATAAACAGTTATTCAACCGCAAGATCAGTTTCAAGTACGCAATGCTGTGTTTCTTTCACAGTTTATGCCAGTTTTTCTTTCAGCAATATTACCACCCAAGGTGAGAAGAAATAACAGCTCCAATCTATCGCATGTAGTCATGTCAAGAAAGAACGGGCTCAGCTCCAATGGTATTGTAGGTTAAATGAAAATGTGTGTGTGTGTGTGTGTGTATCAGTGCTTATATAGTCCTTGTAATAAGATAGTAGACCCTTTGTCAGTTCTAAAGTTTTACCTCTCAGGACATAATAAAAATCATCTGGTTCTCAGTAGGTCTTAAAATAAACGTTCAGATGAACAATAAAACATGAGGTATCACACCATGTCATCTTATTGCTCCTAATCAGATTCACTCGATTGATCATAAGGTATGTGTTGTCACAGTGTCAAAGAGGAAAGATGCCAGTAGTGATCTTAGAGAAGCAATTGCTGCTGCCCATCCATCTGGGAAGTGTTATATGGGTATTTTCAAACACTTTGAAGTCCTTCATTCCACAGTGAGAAATTATTCACAAGTGGAAAACATCAAGACAGTTACCAGTCTTCCCAGGAGTGGATATCCATGGAAATTCACTCCAAGGTCAAACTGTGCAATGCCTAGAGAAACTGCAAAAACCTAAGAGCTACATCTCAGACTCTACCTTAAAGATTATGATCAAGTATGGTTTGATTGGAGGGGTTTCCATGAGAAAGTCTCGTCCTTCCAAGCAGAAAATAGCAGAAAGGTTTTCAAGGTTGTTTCTGAACAAACCACAAGACTTCAGGAACAATATCATTTGGATAGACCAAATGGATCTATTTTGCACAGCAAAAACCAAACACAGCATGTCAGCACAAACACCTCATACCAGCTGTCAAGCACGGTGGCAGAGGGGTGATGATTTGGACTTGTTTTGCAGCCACACTGGAGACCTTGCAGCCATTGGGTCAACCATGAACTCCTCTACATGCCAAAGTATTCTAGAGTCATATGTGGGGCCATCTGTCCGACAGCTAAAGCTTGGCTATTTTGGGTCATGCAACAGGACATTGATCCCAAGCACGGCACCATATCTACAATGGCCCAGTCATAGTCCAGACTTCAACTGAAATGCTATAGTGGTATTTTAAGAGAGGTGTTCATAAACAAATGCTCACAAATTTCAATAAACCGCAGTAAATTTGTGAACAAAAGTGGGTCAAAATTTCTCCACAACAACGTGACGGACTGATAAAGTCATACAGGAACAATTACTTCAAGTTAATGTTGGTCGAGGTGGTTCTACAAACTGCTGCATTACAGGGTGTACTTCGGTACTTTAGCTTAATGTTTATTAAATAAGTAATGACACAATGTAATATGTAATGTGTTCTTCTTCATGTGAGGCTGTAGTTACCTAATATTAAGACCTGGTAAGACAGACCTTCCCAAAGTGTGGGGCCCGCAGAGCCATTGCAGGGGGGGCGTGGTATGAGAAGGGAAAAAAAAAAAAACAAGGCTTGGACACTGCTAGCACGGGGCGCCTCCACAAACACAAAGCAGGAGATGAAGCATCGCTGAATATGTTTCCAAACCAACTTCATTCTAAGCCAAAGACTAGAAAATATGGTGAAGCATATCTGCCCTTTGGTTTCACCTGCACAAGTGCCAAGGTAGGTCTCCCCTGCAGAATTGGTTTTCCCTTGTCGGGAGCACGCGCTGGGCTGTTCAAATCACGGACAAACAGAATCCCACATTCTTGATTTTTAGTTCACAAACACTTGTTGTAATGACTAACTACTCCTGACATTTTGGAGATGTTAGCTCTTTATACAGTAAAGTTACAGTGGGATCCAAATAATATCAGGCTGATCCTGCCACAATTTGTTCCCTCGGTTCAAATCACGGACAAACAGTATCCCACAGTTGTTTATGTTTTTGAACCCATTTTGCACAGAGAGGCATTTTTTGAAAAATGTATTGATAGAAATGTTGAATATTATTACACAGGAAAAAAACAACTACATGTAAAATAATCACACCGTGACGCCTCTGACCTTCTAAATAGAGGGACAGTAACTGCGTGTGTATGTGTAAGCGTGTAAAACCTGAAGATAGAGACAAAATACTGTTAATCTGACTATCTGCCATTTTTCAGTTCATCTCATGTAAACAATAACGTGGCGCACAGCGTGACGTGAAAAAAGGCACATACCTTTGACGTTGCGTGACGAACTCTGTATTCCTCGTCCACACGTAAACGCAAAAAAGGAGTTTTAAAAAATCTCCGTTTTCGGTTATTCGAAACGCCGTTTACGTGTGGACGAAACAGCTGCGTTTTCAAAAATACCCGTGTAGGTGCGGACGTAGTGTAAAAGAGTTAGTAGTAGGGATGGGTATCGTTTAGGTTTTATCCGATACCGGTGCCAAACCGGTACTTTTGAAACGGTGCCGGTGCTTAAACGGTGCTCAAACCGGTGCTTAAAGAATGGAGAACACAAAATTGGTCCAAAAACCTATCATGTTCAGCTGTTTCTTTTGTAAAAAGATAACAATGTAAGCCTTTTCTGCAGCTATAGGGCATATATGGTATTACTCTTGGCTGGAAGCAGTGTTTAAACAATGGAAAAAACACAAACTTTGTCCAAAAACCTCTCATGTTTAACTGTTTTCCACTTTTTCTTTGGTCATTTTAGCCTTTTTGGCCAGGGTGAAGGGAGTATCTGCCATCAAACAAGAAGACAGCCGCATGTAGCTATGATGATGTTTGCTAGTTCACCTTACATGCATTAATATAATAATGTGGTTAGCGTACTCAACGTAAATTACACACGAACAATATTAAGCAACTCACGCAGAGAAGAACGGCTGCTGCTGCCATCATCATCCTCATCATTTCTGCTACACTGGCAGGGCTAGGGGCCAGGACTCTACTCTTCGGGTTCTTGGGGGATGGTGCTAACTCCGGGTCCAATAACAGGCACCACACCCGCAGTAGATGTGCATGGTGTGAGGTCTCGCAGCAAGCTATCAAACACGGCGCATTTCTCGGCTTTAAAAAAAAACCGCTATGCGTCGCCAGGTGTTTCATCGGATTCGAGGTGTTACCTCCTTTGACAGTATCACAGTATCACCTTAAAGCACTTGTTGCAGGCTGCTGAGTTTGCATCTTTTGCTGCGAAGTACAGCCAGACTTTTGACCGCTTCGCCTTGGGCGTTTTTAATCTGTAGCTCTGCTTTAAAAGAACGTAAGTACCTGGGCCCGCCTACTATCCTCGGAAACGTAAAATGATTGGCTAGAATTGGCTCAGGAAAAAAAAGCACCGAAATAAAGCACCGAAATAAAGCACCGAAATGTGCGCTGCTTTTCGGTCTGGTTACTACCGTTTATGTCAGAACCTGTGCCATCATGGCACCGGACACCGGTACCCATCCCTAGTTAGTAGTTTATTTTCTTAGTACCTGTAATTTATTGCAGCTTACTTGTATTTGCTTAATTGTTTACTAAATGTTTGAGGTGTGAAATAAACCGCAATGGAGCAAAATATGGGTATGTGTGGTTGGAGGATGTGCACTGTAAAATCTAATTAGTTCCCAGAACTCAAAAAAATTATGGAAACTCGTTGCCTCAAAAAAATTGAGTAAAGCTTAGCTAAAAATGACTAAGTTAGGACAACGTATTTATTTTGAGTATTCTGTACAAGCTCATTTGTTCCCAGAACTCAAAAAAATTGGATCAAGTTTACGTAAGATGACCAAGTTAGGGCAACTTACTCATTTTGAGTACACCCTACTCAAAATGTACACAGCCGTGTTAGTTCCCAGAACTCAAAAAAATTATGGAAACTCGTTGCCTCAAAAAAACTAAGTAAAGCTTACTTAGGATGACTGTTAGGACAACTTATACATTGCAAGTCTGCAGTATTAAGAATAACTTGATATTTCTGACTTTCTGACAATACTAATTTTTTACCTACTGACAAACATTTCAAGTTCAACTAAATGAAAAAACAATTTGTGGTACCATGAATATCATTAAAAATAATTAACAACACTTTTGTAATGATGTTAAAATGAGCACAACTTTTATTTTCAAACACAACAAAGTACAACAGCCAACATACTGGACACTGTTCTGCTGAATAAAAATGATATTGCCATCACTGTTATAATCTTACAACGAAACAAAGTCTTAGATGTAATTATTCTGAAAATAAGTTTAGGCCTACCACAAGTTTGTTTTGTACTTACATTATTTATATAATCAACATAAAATATTTATTGTTCTGTCACAAGTGCAGTCTCTAATTTAAACAACACATTCGTTTTTCATTCCAACACAGGAGCTGGAATGTTGTAATATTTTAAGGATGGCTTGTTTCCAGTCCAGGCATTACTGCCTGAATGACTGTCATGGATCGAGGTGATCCAAATGTAGGTGCAGAAGAAAGTCTTTAACTTCCCTTAAGTACAGTGGCAGTGGATGTGGGTTGGAGATGCAATGAGCTTGAACCTGCAGGCGAACATCTTCACTGACCACACCATCTGTGACGGAGGACTCATCTCTCCTGGTGTCCTGCAAGCAAACAATCATATTTTTTGGAACATGAACTTAATTGCTTTCTTAAAACATTTTTTCTGCATTTGGTATAAAACAGACTCCAATTTAGACAATCTCAGGCTCCCTCCCCACCGGAGAGGTGACATTCAATGTCCCAAATTGTCAGTCTGGATAGCCGTGACCACCACGCAACACACAATATTGTCATGAAAGAATAATTTTAAAAAGGGCTATGCAAACATGGGCAATAACTTTCATTCTAATGATGTGCAAAATGATTTTGGGCACAAAACAAATTTTGCTGTTAGAAAACTTGCAGACTTCACTATATACAGTGTAGACTCTCTAAACTAAGTTTGGGGGATGTGATCTTTCAAGAAATGCAGACCAAACTGTTGTTGTTTGTTTACTTACACAGCATGTCTTGTAGAATTAACTGGAGTCACAGCAACAGCACAGTGCGGTCATATCTCAAGTCTAATAACAGAAGACAGGAAAAGATCAGTAAAGAAACAACTTCCCCAAACCAAAGCACAAATAAAACAATAAGTAAGACAGGCTGATCTAAAGTATGATTAAAGTTCAGCCTGATTAATATAAATGTCACTGACAGTTGCTAATATATTGGAAAACCAAAACACTTACCACTGAGTTGATGTCTTTCTGTCCAACAACAGGAGTGCTGGTCCCGAGCCTCAAAGACAGTAAGAAGCAAGCAGAGGGAGAAAAAACAGAACATATTTCAGAAACTGATTTGATCCTTAATGGCTGTGCAATCATTGTAACATAGAGTTCGCTTATGTTGTTAAATAAAGGCTAGATTTGACATTAATAGATGCCACAGATGTTCTAAAGCTGCCACAAAGCATGAAAAAATAGACGTCTCCGAAAACGTCGGAGCATTTTTGCAAATATGTGATGTCTTGATAAATCGAGCAGATATTTGAAATTCACACAGCTACATTCTTGCCTGAAAATATCTTAAAAGTTTATTTTGTGACCCAGAAAAAGTAATACGTTTTTCAGCAGTGCTCCTCCGCCATTGCCGCGCTTACAAGTGCGCACAGGCTCCGACAACCGTGGCCGACAAATGCGATCCTCTTTTTCACCAGACTACCCTTTCTGGGTCACAAAATAACATTTTAAGATATTTTCAGGCGAGAATGTAGCTGTGTAATGCTCAAATATCTACTTAATTTATCAAAATATCACATATTTGCAAAAGTGCTTCCACGTTTTCGGAGAGCTCCGTTATCCACCCCCCACACCCACACCCACCCCACCCCTAACGGCTGCACCTCCCAAAGAATTTTGTCTGGGCTCTTATCTCACTTATTTATTTCAAACAATCAACAAAAAAATTCACCGACGTAGTTTTATGTAAGGTTTTTAAGGCTGTGGTGTTAATTTTTAAGTAACATGAGCACAGCGGCAGCAGCAACGCTAGGCTAACACTAACTAGCTAGCAAGATTATAAACCTGGTGCTAAACTAAGAGAAGCCACAAAATCAGTTTGAATAAGAGTAAACATTTACTCACCAAGTCAGTAAAGATCCACAGCAATGACAACAATAATATCTCCAGGTTTGCTCAATATATTCCATAACAAATGCTGGCGCCATGAACATGCGGACTGATCCGGGAGGGAGGAGAACGGCAGTCACGTGGCATTTTCAAAACACATCTTTCATCCTTCCGCCCTGAGAAGCAAAACTTCCAGCTTACTTAGTTTTTCTAAGTTAGGACAGCTCAAATTAATCGAGTTTATCAGCATTTTTGCATAAAAAGTACTGGTAACTTATTTAAATTGAGTTCTAATAACAAATTGATAAAAATTGAGTTCAGCCTATTTAATATTTTTAATTAAACACAATATTACATTTTACAGTGTGTTTGTGCGTGCGTGTGTGTGCGTGCGCGGGGGGGCGCGAACATTTTTCTTGTAAAACAAAAAAGTTTGGGAACCACTGTGGTAAGAAGTAGCATCTCAGGCTCTCCGAGGTATGGAGGCCTATCTCCCCTCACCAAACTCCCTGCCAGCGGCTGATGCCCTCAGACGTTGGTGTGTTGGTGGTTCTTGGTGTCTGGGGCTGGGCGCTCATGTATGTACCGACTCACTCCTGGTGGCCGATTGGCGGGACCTGGCGCCTGTGGCCTGGCTGGGCCCCTTCCGGGGGGTGGGGTGCTCTCAGGCCTCTGGCCTCTGGGCCTGAGGCCCAGTCCTCTCTGGCACAGCTGGCTGCCGGCAGAGCCCGCAGGCACGTCACTGCAACCCCCTCTGGCCTCTGCTCCGTGGCTGCTGGGTGACCTCTCGTTTGGGGCTCTCCTCAGCTCTTCCCAGGAGGGTGGCACGGTTGCCACCCTGGTGGTCCTCCTTGGGTCCTCCTACTCTGGAGCCTCTGGATGTCTGGGGCCTGGATCTCCTCCATACCTGCTTCATGCCCTAGGGAACGGGGCTATGGCTCCCCACACTCCCTAGCAGATCATTACATGGACCTTTTGAATACAAGCGTGCTGATGCACACAGGTGTGCACACAGGTGTACACACGGGTGTTCACAGACACAAACTACACCTTTCTTGGCTGCTACCTCAAAGCACATTGTGCGCTGTCGATCTTGTGTCGATCTCCATTGGCTGCCTGTATATCTTAGAGTTCATTTTAAAATTCTCATGTTTGTGTTTAAATGTTTAAACGGTCTTGCCCCAACTTACCTCTCTGAGCTTCTCCATCCTTACTCACCCCCCAGGTCTCTCAGGTCAGCTGACAAGCTGCTCCTGGAGGTACCCAGGTCCAAGAGGAAGCTCAGAGGGGACAGGGCCTTCTCTATTGCTGCTCCTAATCTGTGGAACAGTCTGCCCCAGCACATTAGAGAGGCCCCTTCACTGTCCACTTTTAAAACACATCTTAAAACCCATTTTTATTCCTTGGCATATGACACAGTCTGACCCAATTTTATTGATTTTATTGTTTTGATCTAATGTGCTGATTTTATTGTTTTAAATGTAATTCTCATCATCATTTTTTATACTATTTTATTATTGTCTTTGCTATTTGTGCTAATTTTATTTATTTTAATGTCATTTTAATAATCATTTTATATATGTATATATATATATATATATATATATATATATATATATATATATATATATATATATATATATATATATATATATAATTATTATATATATTATTATTTTTTTTTTTTGGTAATATTATTATTTTTCTTATTTTTTAACATGTTCAATGTATCACTCTGGCATGTCAAGTGTACAGCACTTTGTGTTCAGCTGGGGGCTGATCCGAAAGTGCTATATAAATAAATTGCTTGCTTGCTTGCTTGCTTGTGTGCAGCACAATAACATGTAATATTTAGTATCTACTGTTATCTACTGTTAGCTAGTTTATTGTGATGGTGTTGTATTTGTTATGTTGCTCTTTTTTGTTTGTTTTCTCTTCTGATTTTTCTTATCTCCATACAGGTGATCCAGGTGTTTTGTTTGTTTTTCTTCCCCCCCCCCCCCTTTCTCACCATCTCTTCTCCCCTCTATTTTTCTTTCTCTCCCTCTCTTTCTTTCATTCTTTCTCCCTGTCCTATCCCCCAGTCATGTCTGTCCTGTCTGTAACAACCGAAAATCAAATCAAATAAATACATAATTATAATAAAGGTCAATCAAATGGACCAATATGGCAAGGCCATGATGATCCAATTGGTAAAGTAAATCCGCTTGGCATCTTTCTTGGCCTTCAGACAACAATTCTGATGGCTAAAGATCCAAACGGGACAGGCAAAAAAAAAAAAAAGTTTATTAAATAAGTAATAACACAATGTAATATGTTATGTGTTCTTCTTCATGTGAGGCTGTAGTTACCTAATATTAAGACCTGGTAAGAAGTAGCTATTTTTTATGTAAAACCTTAGACTTTAAAAGATATGAATTATTAGAATTTATGTTTGCACAATTCTTAGCTGAAGTCTGAGATATCCTAAAAATGCTGAGCTAACAAAGTGGTTACAAATAAATATCAGTTTACGATGTTAAAATGTGAGTAAACTTCCTCACAAACGGCATCACGTTGTGATACAGAAGCTGCACAGCTGCTGAGTAGAAGGATCTACACCATATGGTGAAGACTGCACAGCGTGCGGTAGGATTGGAGGTCCCACCTTGAGGATGTCTACATCAGTCGTCTGAGGAACAAGAAAACTAGCATCACTTCAGACACTTCATACACCAGTCACCTTATATTTGAACTTTTGCATCAGGCAAACGATACAGACTAATACAATCCTACACAAACAAACTGAGGAATATATTTTTCCTCTGAGCTGTGACCTCCATTACCCCCAATACACTATGATAACTTGCGCCGATTATAACTTTCAGGACTATCATTGCATCCTATGTAATCACTCCCTTGGGTGTAATAATCTATGTAACATCTACCTATTATTGTTATTATTGTATTTTCTGATGGGCATAATAGAAATGCCAGTCTAAATTCTATCATACTTGAATAACAACATTAAAGTTTATTCTATTCTAGTCTGTTCTTTTCAAATAATGTCTTAATATGATTATGCAGCAAAATCATTTACATGTTTTAAATGACTCACATATTTTTGACTAAAAACAGACCATGAGAGTGTATGAAGACTGACAAGTTTTGCCCACAAGCCAAGGTCACAAAAAATGTAAGGCTTTATTTGTATAACTGGACAAATATTGTTTCCATAGCAACTGTACTGACAGCTTAAAGAGGCTGTATTTCTGTATTTGTTATAGAGCGTGCCTTGTCTCCAAGTATAGCGCTCAAAAGCAACTTTAAAGGGTCAGTTCTCCATGTTCTGGTTACACCCCCTATATAATCTAACCGCAGCAGACGAGCTTTCACTCGTGGAAGTGCAACTCTGAAAGTGGATTTAAAAGCCTCCGAATTTTCACTGCAGAGACAATACAGAGAAACTCTCACGATTAACCAGAGGGAAGATAGCTTAAAGCTGAGAGCAGATGCCATGACACAACTTCGCATGCTTCAGCTACCACAGCAGTTCTGCACCAACACAAATAGCACGACACAGCATCATTTGAAGGCATACTGTCGCATGAAAACCCAATGCCATCAAATATGCTTCAGCACGAGCGGGGGCACGGCTGTGAACTCCGTTCTGCCCTCGCTTCTGGATCCCGACACCTCTGACAGCATCTACTCCGTTCTTTGATTCTTGTTCTCACAAACACTAACCCGCAGTCTCTAATTTACCTTCCCCATCCCAAGTGCCTCTTAATCACTTGTTCTCTTTCCTCTGTTTCCTTCTCCCCATGTCTCGCTTTCTTTCTCTCCTCCTCCTCCGCCTGAGAATCCATTGAGGATTTGCAACAATGGAGTTGTAGACTGGATTAAGCAATACAATGTCTGATGGAGGGGGTGTGCAGGGGGGAGAGAGGGAAATCAATGGGAAGATGTGATTTACTAAGCTGCTAAACATCCTCCGACACGTCGACCAATTAGCTGTGTCAAACGGGGATATCTTTACTACGTGTACAAGGTCATTAGATAAGTGCACCCATAGCAGAGCTTTCTGCACTTGGCGTGTGAGTGTGTAAAAACAAAGAAGGAATAGGACGGAAACGTTGAACAATAGAACATAGCACAGCGCCTCGGTTTCGACTACCTGTCTGCGCTGCTTAATAACATTTGGGATTGCACAGTTTGCACCTTGTCACTCTCACTGCAGCTGCATTCAGTTTAGAGCAATGAATGGCAGAGTAATTTTTTCCATCAGTTCTGTTTCATACAGTGAGTAAATGCAGGAGGCTGTATTGGATTGTAAGCACACCTTTTAACGCACACAAACACACACCGCATTTCATTCCTCCTCTTTCTGCTGTCATAGAACAGCTATTGAAGAAAATGAATGACAGAATGATGTGGTTTATTTTCCTCTTACAATAGAAAACATTAACTCATACATATATAATACTTACTTAACTCTATTCTGCATATTCTTAGGGGGGAAAAGAAGCTGCTTAGCTGCACTTGTATTGTTCGCCACTCTCCCGCGTGTGCTCATTGCTAATATATTTATCCTGGTAATTACAGCACACATCATTTTGTGTAACCTGCCTCACATATCACCTAAAATAAATATAATTCATGATATCACCAAGTTCCTTGCCAACCAGGGAACCTCCGGCAAAGAAAGAGAATTGGGTGCAGTTATCGCTGCTTTGAACTAATACATGTAGAGTGCAAATATGGAACAGTGGCCTTAATAAAACAGCTGCTGCAGCTGGTCGTTTTGGTTTTTCATTTTCTTTTTTTTTCATTTGATAATTTAATTTTGAGAATAACACCGGGGTGCGTTTGGGATTAGTGGCAGAAGAGGAGGGTCTTCAAAGCACACAAAGAAGAACTTGAACAAAAGAGAGAAAACAACACACAGTTAGAGGAGTAGAATAGAGTTTGATTAGGCAAACATAGCATATTGACATTATTATGATATAAGAAATTCTATATATTTGGAGTTACGTTTTTGTTTCATTCATCGATCTGCATTTTATAGACATTCTCATTGTGGTTCTGTTTTTTGCGATCCACATACCCATAAGAAAATCTGTCTTTGTCTATAATTTGGTGCTGCGTATCCAGTAGAACAGGTTTGTAAGAAGAAATAAAAAGAATGAAAACACACTGAGGATGTAAATCCAAAATAAAATGATGAAAGGTGCTAAAATGCCCCAGGGAGCTACAGGAGGACTGCCGCTGCACTTTTCTTGCTCTCTTCTTACACATAGTCATTTGACCCATTCTTACTAGAAGAAAGTTGATGTTGTTGTAGCTCAGAATTAGAGTTTGTACTTACTGGAAAATGTATATATGTAGCACAGTGTTTTATTTCCATCTAATGTATACTAGAACACAGATGGTAGAGCAGGTCAGGATGAGAGTTAGCAGTCTGGGTTATCCTGAGTAATCTTTCTTTATAATTGATATAAACTGAAGCAGTATGCACAAGGTATCTGTATGAGAAGTAAATACATGCAAACAGTATAAAGAAAAAGCAAAATTACTAGTATGCACTCTGCATTTCAATGACGTTTTTATGTTTGTGTTTAATCTGGACCAAACCGCTTTTATTTCCAGCTCCACAATGACACAAAAACACAACATTTAAATTCTGTTTACTTTTAATTAATGAATATATTAAGACCTTATATATATATATATATATATATATATATATATATATATATATATATATATATATATATATATATAGTTTTAAAAAATCACCATATCACGAGGTCAAACAGTAGCAGTTAGGAAGATGTCGGCTGAGATCTGTCTTCTTTATTAGCTGTCACATTGGCTAATGGACCTGTGGATTATTAAAATATATGAACTTTCATTAAGTCTCCTACTCTTACAACACGTGCCTTTTTCTCCTCCATATGGCACCGAGCAGTATGTCACATTTGATAAAGTACGGAGACAGCATAGCTTGAGCTCCGCGTTATATCGCAAGGTGGCCGTTATATGAAATGATGATAACTTTGCTCAGGTAATAAATGATCTAGATTGGCTGCGCATATAGAAGTTCAGGGCTACCATCGAGATATGAAATCAAAAATTAAATGTCAAGACATTTAGGATAGATCTGGTCTCACTAACACCGATAGCTTTTATGAGTGGCATTTGTGACGTGTTGTTGAAGAAAATCTCAAGTGTGTTTTCTGTGTCTACTAATACTGTTTCACAGCATTTCCAGACAACTTGCATAATTGTAAAGATCAGTTAGAGAGATCACACCCTGCTGTTAAGGGTGTCTGCACCGCTGTCCATAAAATGCACGGCCACATTCTGGCTTTAGCTTCTGAAGTTTTCCCAAGATGCATTGCTTTGCATTTAAATAACTCTTTTCCCATCTATCTCTTCTACCGACCGCATCTTAGCATCCTAGTATAGTGTGTTGTTTTCCAGGCTTTAAGTTTGCTTGGCTGAGTGGGTCCAGGACAGCTGTGAGTGAGGGTCATTCACTGCTCCGTCAGGGCTGGAGATGGAGGCACTGAACTGAGGCCAGCTATCCTATGCTACTCCTACATGCCACCTTTTCTCTTTGTAATATGTTCCTGTGCGGAAGACAGCTTGGAGTGAAGAGGAGGAAAGGGAAAAACTGTGTGCATGTGTGTCTGTATACCGAAAGGATTCAAGTCACATCAAGTCCTCACGCAAAATCTTACAGAAACCTCAAGGTCTTACCATAGAACAGATTATATAAGCTCCTTGGTAAGGATTGGATCATCGTGTGACAACATCGTGTGGTTTTTTTTTTTTTTGGGGGGGGGGGGGGTCCATTTAAAGCTCGAGCAGCTGGGTGTGAGAAATGATCAGAAATAACTGAAGTTTTCAGGCACTTCAGTTCATTCAGTATTGGACAGAGTATAACACAAAAGGCAGTTCACATTTAGTCACTTCTCTTGAGACCATCTCGTCAAAGCTGATTTCAAGAGTCTCTCACTGTGAAAGATATTACCACATGTTTTTATTAGGAAATTCTTCAACTGATTTTTGTTTCCCTTCTGACTTCATCGGTACGGCATTTGCTTAAATTGTGAAATAAAATCATAACCCGCATACAGATGGGTAGCAGGAAAAAGGATAGTGGTGTATGAATCACACCACCTCCATGGCACCATGGTAACTAAGCGGTGCAGAGGTGAGCTCTGAATAGGAACAAGGTGAAAGGTTTTTCTGTCCTGCGAGTAGTGGAAATGCTTTTCTTGGAGTACATTTAATTATAAAGCCACTTTCTCCGCAGGCGAGTTCATTTGTGCCAGAATTATTTGTCTCTTCATTCTTTCTCGCAGGTTTAAAACACAAGCCAGTGTAGGTTACCTTAGGGGAAAATCCACCTCTTGGCAAGTTAGCATACTCCACAGAAATGTAATGACCTTGGGCTGTTCAGTGGAGGATTAAAACAAAAAGACTCTCATTTGTGCAATCAAAAGCCGAACGCTGGCGCGACAATGAAGCGAATCAGACAGCTTTGCAAACAAGCATGCTGCTTTTTCCTGCAATAAAATGATTTAGAGAAGTGGCGTGTGCAGATGCACGCTATGCCGTGCATTTCACGAAATATATGACTGGTGTAGGTGTCCTAAGGTGAGGTGGTAGCAGAAGCAGAGTTGTGTTTTGAGAGACGCGTGGCAGGATTTCCTGTGTAATAACACTTGTCTAAGGGGATTGTGGCTGCTCACAATTGCCGTGCTGACATTTGCATTATGCATCTTTAAAGGACAGGGACGTCCGTCTGCTTTTTTGGAGAAAGATCACTGTGGTCCGTATTTATGCACTGCTGAGGTGTATTCATATAGCACCATAGATGAGAAACCACTTTTGCTTCTTGAGCCGACTGTCTTGTCTCCAGCATGACAGATAACGTGATATGCTTTATGCTCATGAGTTGTTCTTTTCCTTCTCCATATGTTTCTCTTCCTGTCATTTTTGTACAAGTTAATATTGGTTTCAATTTTTACAAAGACTTTTTCAAAACTGTGCAGGCTTTTTTAAATGTTTTCTGGCAAAGTCTAATCCAGCCTTATTGCTCTTGAGTGCAACTAGTAGAGTGCACCTTGTTCCAAAGCCTCTGTGTTTCCATTCATTAAACCATTTATTGATTGTAGACCTTGACAATGAAACCCTGGAGTGTTCTTGACTTGGTTAGATAAAGAGATGAATTTATTTTTCTTAACCAAGGAAAGAATTCTGCAATCATCCACTTTAGCTATCTTCTGTGGTGTTTGGGGCCTTTTGGTGTGGCTGAGCTGGCCAGTGCAATCTTTCATTTTCAGCATGTACCAGACTGTTGATTTAAGTTCTTGCTATCTCTATGATAGATTTGGCTATCATGGCTTTCTAACACCTTTGGACCTCACACTGAGAGTTGCGGTGAACAGCTACCAAAGAAGATCAACACTTGGAGTCAACTGCACATCTTTTAATGCTTAGTTTGTCACGGCATAAGCAAGCTATAAAACTGCTCGTCAGTCAATTGTCCGATTGGACTATGAATATAAATGACTGTATTCCCTAAACAGTTAATGCAAGGCTTTTGCCAGAACCCTTAAATTAAAGATGAAAGTCTGCCTCTTGTTTGATTGATTTAAAATCCTCAGTGGGGTTGTACAGAGGCAAAATTACAAGAAAATACGAGTGACAATCTCAAGTCTTAAAATTTGATCAATGCTGTTTAATGGTAATTTTATATACTGCATAAATTACATTATGTACATAGTTCACTGCTTTTGTTTTGACAGATGTATAGCACGTCGCCTTACAATCAAATTGCTCATTACTGCAGTCTTCACAAGCTAAGACTCTCTTATGTTATAATGAAGCTGTGTATCGGAGATCCAGCGAGACGACTGAAGCTGGATTCAGGAAGAAGACTCAATGGTATTACATGCAGGCGGTCTGCTTCTGCACAGCATTGTCCGTTTGGGATTTTTTTTACCCCGAGGCCACTCGGAAGTGAACAGCGATGTCTCTCTCTACATAGGATCTGGTGTCCTCTCCACCTTCTCAATAATTCAATGGAAAGAGGAGACATCAGCTCTCGTATAATTACTGTGTGAGGGTGACAAGCTCCTCTGTCAAGGGCAAGATGGGAGCAAGCTTTACACTGCTGAAGAGAGCTAAAAGACACAGCAACAGCAGGTGCTGCTGGCACTGCGGATGACAAAAGCTTCAGCTAAATATGAGATGATGAAACTGCAGGTAATTTGGGTGGAAGTTATTTGGGTGGAAAACGCTGTGACAACATGCGGTGTTTTTGTTGTTTAGTGAGAACTCAACTCCGAAAGTTACAAAGCAGCTCTAAAATCGTGACAAGCCTCAGCAGCACCGAGAGGCAAGGAGGCTACTCCTAATTTTACACCTAAAAATTTCATCATTAGATACAGGGGGCAATATTTATTTATGAATTTTGACATGCTTTAACATGGGTATTGTTCTGCTAGTTCTCAGAGGTCAAGAGGCAATGTAATCCTTCTCTGCTGGGCAGAGAGGTGCCTAACGTGATATCTGATTTCGACTCTGGGCTCGGCTGAGATGACAGACTCTGTTAATCTAACACCAGGCAAACCGCAAACTTCCTGCACAGAGAAACCCTCAGCATAAGCATACCTGCCAAGATATGATTAAAACTGTTACTGTCACTGGGACCTAAAACCTGGCTTGGGCAAAGGCTTGGCACACAGCCCTCGATTTTAAATGAGCTAGACAAAGTAGGCAGTCATTAGAAGTAGACGTTTTGACATACCGTCTCCCACAGGCACCCGGGAACGTGTCTGGACCAAAATGTGAGTGTGCTGATTTGGAATCCCCGAGGAGGCCCGCTAACTGTCTTTTTCGTCCTCATGTAAAAGGCTGAGCTGATCTGAGATCGGCACTCGTGGTGATGAAACTTTTCTTCAGAAAGCGCACAGGATGGATCATTATAAATGGTTACATATTAGTCTCCAGATTGTCCAGTTTGTCTCTTACATTAAGTCTCTCCATCTTGGGAACAAAATGAAAACACTTCTATTTTATATACATTTTGCCCCACTATTATTCATGAAAGCAAAGTCTGCAAAAATAAAGGTATAGTCTCCATAGCATGTAAGGTTGATGGTACATGGTAGGGCTAAAGTTTATAATATTCTGACTTGATATTAAAATATAAATTATTTACACTTCCATTTGGCTGATATATCAAATGAAACTCTCTGCCTCGCTGTTTCTCACTGCCTGCCGTGTTGATTGTTTACTTAAGCTTGGAATTCATCATTTAAACTTGGACATTCCCCAACTATTAAATACAGAATAAATGTAATATGTTAGCACTTGATTAGCACCAAATTTCAGGAACAACAAGGCTTTAGAAATTACCGAAGGCCACAATTATCTCTCAGAATGTATCGTATTTAAGGTGTTGAAAATGACCAAAAGGAAAGTCACACTTGTAAAGTACTTCATTGTGTACATTTCTCTTTTTTTAGCAGGCACAACTGTGTGAATAGAAATATGGAAGATGAATGCTGCCTGCATAAAATCACTACATTAAAAACAGATCAGCAAAGTTCTCCCTTCACTTGAAATTAAAATAGTTTGAGCCCCTGCCTTGTCACAGCAGGTAACCGCCCATATTTGATTTGACAGTTTTACCCCAGATGTCCTTCCTGACGCAACCCCAAGAGGGAGCTTGAAATTAAAATCACAGAAGGAAGAAGTTACATCTCCTCATGCCTAAACCAACCAGCTGTCCTCCTCTTGAGTTGTACATCAAGTGATCCAACTAAACACAAGACAGATACTTTTTTTCTGGAGTGCTGCTGTATTTTGAAAAAGATTACAGAGGTCCAAATCTTGCTATCCTCCTAGCTTGTTGCAACCATGTTAGCAAGGACTTTATCTGGATAGAAATGGATGTATTTCTTTTATAAACTTCTTCATAAACTACATAAATACATTTCTTCATAAACTATAGGAAGTAGAGGGTCAGCATGTCTGCTTAATGACATGTTAATCTATTTAACACTGCCATAAAAAATGCTAAAAATATAAACGACAGTCATGCTAAAATAATGGATGCTTTTTGCTAGCTCAGTGTTAAACCACAATGCTGCAGCTTGCATATACATATTTTACATTACAGGAGAGGATAGCTTTGTGATCATTTTTAGCCATATGTCCTGACAATATTTAAGCTCACACATTGAGCACAAGGACATTGCCGCACCATAAAGTGAGCCACACTCTTAAAGGACATCTACAAAAGCAGCTATGCGTTGTACAAATAGAAACATCAAAGCTCTCTTTCCCTCACCTCTCTTTCTCCTTCCCTCCTCATTGTCCTCCAGATCTCTGTGACTGTGAAGTGAAAAAGGGGGAAAAAATAATAATAATACCAAAATCAAAAGACAGTCACAACACAGGTTCCTGTAATTTTTTGATCACAATGGAATATGTCAAGTTTAATCAAAAGACTGGTGTTAGCTAGTCTCCCTACTATGAGCACCCCAAGGCGCGCACATCAGAAGCCAGCAGAGAAGGGCCACATAAAGTGTTTGATGGCAGCTGAGAGATGACACAAAGAGGCTGTTTGTAACTAATTAGGTTCAGTTCGCCTCACCTAGATTTTAATTATGATTGGGTACTTCAAAAATTTCTGCACCAAATGCATTCTTTCAAAAAATAGCTGGGCATGAGGAGAAGAAAAGCTTTGCTGCTAAACAGCCAAGCATAGAGGAACCTACTGTTTGCATGCCCAGCACAGCACGTGGAAAATTAATGGTGTTGTGTTTTCTGGTGCCTTATGAGGTGTGCTTTCTGGTACAACATGCTTCTAATTACGCTGCAACACTCAAGTAATATCAAAGTTGTTACTGTTTTTGATACTAATTACATACATCATAGCATTTCTGCCACTAATTGACTCCATGCGCTATTGCTTATTTCTGTTTCCCACTGCATTTACACGACTCGTATTTGTTTTTCTATAAAGCTCTTCGATATTCATGAAGAGGAGGATCTACCTTATCAATTTAGAACTTAATAAGGTCCATCAGAGGTGAAATCACAAACCGTCATCGTTACAAATTTGCTGTATTTTTGTGGTGGCCGTGCTCCCTTGCCACATTCATAATAAGTCTTCGGGCTCGGCGCTCATTTGGTGTGAAGCAAACTGTTAATTCTGAGATTTGTGAGCACCTTAAAATGATTCACAAGCTGCAGCAATTTCTTATCTCACCAGTCTTTTCCCCCCACTATGACAGATTGCAGCCCAGAGGAAAACATTCAGCAGATGAGGAGCTCTAGCACAGACAGGTGATTCACTTCTAATGGATGTTAATGTGGCAGGCACGACTGAGGATATTCCCAGTGGTGTACACTTACAGTTAATTGATAACTGAGGTCTATGAAAAGATGCACATTAAATCATGGCCAATGAGCCTGCCTATAAGGTTGCAGCAATTTTAAAGAGCAAGTCTCCAGAGTCTCTTAAGGTTTCCCACAACTGAAATGCAAACTGAATGAATAATTAAGGTGGAAGTATTCTTAACTCATATTACCTTACTAAGACATTACGATTTCACAACAGTTGCATAAGCATAATCTTATAATGCATAAACAATTTAACCTCCAGCAACTCCAGGTTTCTCAATCCCCTAATGACTTTCTTGATTTCTCCTCGTGTTACTGTTTGATTAGTATCGTTCCTAACAAGCCCAGGTGTGATCCTGCAATTTACTTAAATGTAATGAAAAACAACATTTAACTTAATACATGTGCATGCAGATACAATTTGATTCCCTTTGCCATGAACGGATGCCGTACAATAGATGTAAACTTTCAGAAGCTTTAATTTAGAAGGGCATTAAAAATGTGCATGTCTGTGGTGTTTACTAATGGAAATAAAGTTGTTTGTTCATATTAGGAAAGCACTAAGCTATTGTAGTGATCACATACATCACAGGTGATGGGTTTTGCAGCTAGTAACTGGAATGCTGTGTTTGGCAATACACTCATGTGAGTGCCTCTTCAGAATCAGCGTGTAACATAATACAAAAGTATACACTGGTGTACTGTATGCAAATAAACTAGGGGGAAGTTTGTCTGTGTTTCATTTAACCATTACATCACGCACTGTTAGTTTAAGATCACTGATCTTATCATGTACTCACCAGCCTTTTTTATTAGTTACATCATGTTAGTAGCTCTGATCCAGAGCTCAGAGCTGTGTTCATTCTTCATGGCACAGATTCACCAAATGCTGGAAACATTCGTCAGATATTTTGGTCCGTATTGACATGATAGCATCACACAATTGCTGCACATCTGTGATGTGAATCTCCCATTAAACCAGGTACCAAAAGTGCTCGACCGGATTGAGATCTGGTGACTGTGGAGGAGTTTCTTAAGGAGCTTTCTCATATGGTGTGTTATCAACACCCATCGGAAGATGGGATGAAGCGATGAAGATGGTCAGCAACTAGGTAGGCTGTAGCATTTAAATGATGTTCAGTTGGTACCAGGAAGCCCAAGGTGTGCTAAGAAAATACCCCCCATTACACCACCACCAGCAGCCTGAACCGTTGATACAAGGCAGGATGCACCCATGCTTTCACGTTGTTTATGCCAAGTTCTGGCCTTACCATCTGAATTTTGCAGAAGAAATCAAGACTCATCAGACAAGACAATGTTTTCCAGTCATCTGCGGTCGACTGTCATGAGCCTGTGTGTAGTGTAGCCTCAGTTCCTGTTCTTAGTTGACATGAGTTATTTTTACCTTCATATCAACTCAAAGGAGCCTAGCAACTCTCCTCTGACCTCTGGCATCAACAAGGCATTTTCACCCAGCTCATTGCAGTTTCTAAAATACAACAATACAACAATGCCACCTTAAAACACCTTTCTTTCCCATTCTGGTGCTAATTTGAACTTCAGCAGGTTGCCTTGACCATGTTAATATGCAATCAGCTGTGGCCATCTGATTGGCTGATTAGATATTTGCATTAATGAGCAGTTGAAAAGGTCTACCTAATGAAAATGTATATGTCCATCACAGGCAAATGACAGTGTGAATATGTAAGTTTAATGTAATATTTTTCACTCATGAAAGTGGTTGAAGTTTATAAATGAAGTCTAGAAAATCATCTTGTCCCTCCATAATATATATATTTGAGCAAAGAATTCTGGGACAGTTTTGATGAATGAATAGCTTTGTGCTTCTGTGTATCTTTCTGTACTATTAGTGTTGGACTGTGTTATTTTAATGAACACTTCACCTCATTACGACTGTTCTAAATGTTCTAATCAGTTCTAACATAAACATCTGCAATTGCCTGAAATAATCAAGACATAGTTATGTTTTGTTATTTTGACTTGGCTTCAAACAGACGTTTCAAAAAGTTTCTGTTTGTCCTGATCTGGTGGTGGAGGGCACAGATGGCACAGTTCCATAATGGCTGAAGATCCTGAGAGCTCAAATAGGATTGAAGTGACTGTACAAACAGATCAGACAGGTTTAGCCAGATGATATCCTGTAACCCTGCTACCCAGCAGTCAGCCATCTTGTTGTTAGCCAATTAATGGCTCATTACCTGTTTAGCCCGAGCTGTGCCACCTCAGGTTACAAGGCTACCAAAGCTGCACTTCACTCGCTGGTTCAAATCTGATTAGTTGCGCCTAATTGGCACAGATCAGATGTTTTTTTGGCTTTTATGTACCAAGGATCGGGTTTCATGGGCAGTAAAAGAGACGGCATCGACTGCTAGAGAAGAACAAACAGTGATCTTCTTTCACTTTATGAGAATTAAAACAAAGTTTTCTCCATCTCTCTTTTATTTTTGTGTCTCTGGAGCACATTTTAATCTGCTGTTAGCTGTCTGTCAGGAATAACTGGAAATTCAAGGTACTGTCATTGTATCTGAGTGTGATCATTTCCCCGTGTATAAAAGCAGCCTTTTGTGTTTTATAGACAGAAAAGATGTGAGATCTGTGAACGGATCTGTTTGTGTATATAGATGCAAACATCCTTGCTTGTTGGAGTGTTTGCACAAAAACTGCATTTATGTGCGTCTGTGCGATTGCACACTTTTTGTATTTTCAAGGACGACCGGTGCTCTTTTTCACTCTTTTCAAACATTTCTTGGTGTCTCGTTGCTCACTTAAAATATTTGCTCTTCTTGCCAAACTCAGGCCCATTAATACTACATGAATATATATTAAATAAACAAAACAAGTAGAGAGCAAAACAGCAGCAAAGCATCCAAACAGCCATGCGTGCATTTATTTTATATTGTCACTGCTTTCAGCCCAAGCAACTCGACCCGTGCACTATCTAGTGAAGTCATGACAGCTAAGATTAATCAGGCTCATTAAAAAAAATACCACCACTGAGCACTATAGACAAAACAGCTTTTGGTTTGCACTGTAGGTATGTGCACACAAAGGGCAGAGTTTTTTTGTTTAAGCATATTAGGAGTGCTGTGTCTTTATTTATTACGGTATTAATATGCAACCAGAACTCAACAAACAGCTCGGTGGACGACAGAGGAAGCGAATGGCCATTCTGGCTCACATAAGCCTATTGTATTTCATTCTTCATGAAAAATTTTCCCATGAGAATTTGCACCAGGCCTGAAGTGAACTGGACAGACGTGAGTCACACTAATACAAAGCTAATCAATGTGTTACTGTTTAACTGCAAGATAGAGGTTTTGTCCAGAGGCCTTTCACATGTTAAGTGAGGCTAATCTTTTAGTATTAGTGTGCCCAAACCAATTGTTTCTAAAGGCACACAGTGGGCTTTTTGACTACTACTGAAAAGCTGCGAGGTTTGATAGACTTGGGGGAAATTTTCTGGCAAGTGCCGAAGCTCAGCTACTCTCCTATTCTAACGTGCAGGCACGCAAACATCTGTGTTGTTTTTAATCAAAAACACACATTGCATCTGCGTCTGTGAAACACTCATTCTCACCCTCTCACACTTAGATACACACACAGCTCGTGAGGCCAGGTGGTGCGGTTAGTGCCAGATCTTGGTCTCTGCTCTCCTGAGTGCAATTGGTAACCTGAGCTGCCTGTTTGAGTAACTCAGTTATCCCAAAAGCTTCCTTGCTGCACAGACATCATGGAAAAGTGCCCAAAAACATGACTTTCCTAAGCTCCTAATATTCACTCGCTCTTCGAGGAATATTGAAATAAAGCTTTGAAGGTCGCTTTCGCCATTGTGAAGTTCAATATCATAGGAGAAGAGGAAGAATTAAAAGTTGGTTGGGGTATAGGCTTACAGGGGCAGTTTGTATTGAAAATCTGTCATCAAAGTGACACTGAGTCTAAGTAAGGCTGTGCAAATGTGTCAGCTGATGGGACATGACAGGCAGGCTTCGGGCCTCCTCATTTAATTAGAAGTCTGCCTTGTTTTGTGGAGCTCACAACTAAAATCTGTCTGCGATCATCTCCTGGGCAAGTTCTAATTTGCACACCATTCACTGTAAATTTAGATTTTCTGCTCACAACCTGCAGGTATGCAATGTCTTGCAACAGGATAAACTGTGCCTGTCAGGGCTTTAATGTCAACTGGTTGTCTTGCAAATATTTGTTGTCACTCTGTCCACTCCTGTCATCACCACTATCTTGTTCCCACACAGTACTGCCTGGGTTTTTCCCCTTCTGCTGTCGTCTACTTCTAATGTAATCTTTTCCTGCGTCTGCTATTTGTTTTAACTTTAAGTGAGAGATGTGTGCTGTGAAACATATTTATGTAGGTAATAATAACTGAGATAATAATGACTTTCATAACTGTGATTAGTTGTGGTTGCTAGAGTGGTAGTTGACAGTAACAATGTCCATGATTATATTTTAAGTGGGCTCCAGATTTTCTTGTTCTCTTTATTTTATGTTAATTAAATATAATTAAATTGAACTAAAGTCATTTCTTTATATTTTACCAAGAAAATGGGGAATTGGTGCAGCGATTCACTGAAACTTGTGCAAACATACATGGAAATAAAGTATACAGGGTGAAAACTGAGTTTTTAACAGTTTGCACGAACTTGAAAGTCAACATTTATTCTTAAATATAGCACAAACTTTCTCAGAAGAGCTTTTTTGTCATTTCTTTATGTAATGTCTTGATCCATGCTGAATATACTGATGATCATTTGAACCAAAAAATGTAATTCAGCACTCCATCAGACCTGTTGCCACTGACTTTCAGTGCAGTTCCTGTGTAATTTCCCCATTTCCCTTCCTTAAGAATAGCTTCTTGGCAGCCACCCTTCCACTGAGACTATTTCTGATGAGGCTTCAGCAAACAGTACATAGAAAAATTGAAGGTCCAGCTGCATCTTACAGGTCCTGTGTGAGATCTTTGTTGGATTTTGTAATTTTTTTTCTCAAGAACCTGACTTTCAGATACCATCATCTGCTGTAAATAGCTTTTTAGGTCAGCCACGTCTTCTTTTGTCCTCCACTTGTCCAGGTTTGTCAGTTTTTTAAAGGACATGCTACACACCATGCTGAGATGTGCCACGTTCTCAGCTAATAACTCTATGAGAATCACCTTGTTGGTGCAAAAATACTATTTTATGCCTGTCAAACTGTGTTATCTTTGGTATTTTTCATATAATCGGCTAAAGAAATGGGAACAAATTACATGCTTTTGTGACAGGCTGCTAGTAACAAAGTGCCTAAAGACACAATTTAAAATTGCTGCTTTGCTAAGTTGTCTGCTATGTGTAGTTACAAGACTTGCTCATCCTTTGAGTTATGATCTTTTCTTATGCTTGAATGATTCATAGATCAGTGTTAAGTGACCTAAAAAAACCAAACAAAATTCTCTTAAAATGGTCAGATACAAGAACTGCAGCCAACTTGCAAAGAACAACTTTGAAAGACCTTGCTCAAGACTGCTTTAAAAACATTACAGGAAACTCTAGCTCCTTGGAAGCAAAATATAAAAAAATGAATGGTGACTCGAGACTTTTGCACAGTATTGCATTTCTTTTTACATTTTTATTAAGTAGATATAAATATTCATTTACAGAGCTTGCCACTACCTAATTACCTACAACTGAGAAGGAGGAAATACAGAAAGCCAAATAATTAACAGTGTACGAACATAATAGTACATAATTACAATTCAATTAAAAACGTGAAAAAATAGTTTTGCACGTGTGGAAGCTGAGATTGGCCAAATTATGAATGTAATGTAAAGGTCTCCCCAGCCGTCACATTATAAAGCAGTGGAAGCCCTCTATGGGTTTGTTTGGGTACTGCAGCATCAGCAGGGACAGCGGCGGCAGAGCGCCTCCTCCCTCCCTCCTACTCCTGGAGCCGGAGCTGCATTCCTCTCCTCTCCGCTCCATTCACACGCAGGGAGCCGCCGGAGAGAGAGCAGACCCGCTCTGTGACCAGTGTGGAAATGTCCCCAAGTTTTGGAATTTAAAACCATGGCGAGGATATCTACCCGAAGGATCACTTGAACCCGTAAGTACCGCGAAAACTCTGGAGCAGGGCTCTTTTCGCGTGGAAGGAGCAGTTTTTGGTGGAAATATTGCGCTTACATTTCCCCCTTCTGTATTGACACCGTGTGGTGAGTTTGGGGTTGTGTTTCGTCTCTTTTCCCAACGTCTTCCCAGCTCGCGCCGTGTGGTTTCTCCATGAGTTTGCCGGGGAGAAAGGTGGAGGCTTGTGGCTCCGACCAAAGGCAGCCGTGGAAAGCCGTGCGGACGGAGGACCTGTAGAGAGATATCTACTTATTTAGGTGTGTGCTGGTGTGTGGAGGCTTGCGTTTCTGTGTTGCGCTGTGTTGAATGTGCGCCCCGGTGTGACCACCAGCCGGATTGGAAACACAGAAGCGCACACACAGACACACACAAACTGTTAAAACTGCGGATATTTTGAGCTCGCGCGACGCTTTAGCTAACTAACTCAATTACTGCGAGCATTTTTTTCTCTTTAATTACCTCGCGCTGAACACCTGGTGCTTTGAGAGAAAAAAGGGGATGGTTGCGGGGTTTTTTTTAAGTATCCGCGGGTTTTGGTGCAGTGTGTTGAGTTTTTCTCTGCTTGAAGCACGGCTGTTGAATTAAAAATAAGAGTTTTTGGGAGAATGGGAAAAGGAGCAGGGGGGGAAAGCAAACTACCGGCACCGGGCGACACGGACCAGCTCGCAGCCTAATCTGGCTCAGAGTGCGCAGGGCGGTTGCATTGCCTCGGAGGAGGAATGCCACCACCATACATAATTACAGGTATTCAAGGAGCTGACACTCACTGTCGCCTGGGTAAATAATCGGGGGGAGTCTGAAGAGTCTGCCTGGCCTTAAACATTTTATTATTATTATTATTATTTTTAGATGTTATTTATTTATTTTTTGCTTGTTTATGTTTATTTGACTGCCCCGGCTTTCTTAAATGGACCTAAGGGAGGAGTTGTGTTAGATTTCTCTAGGGAAGAAGGTAGTACCCCCCCCCACCCCTTCTCAAAAATAAATAAACAAATAAATAAAGCGATTCCCATATTAGCTTTGAAATAATTAGAAATTGTATGTCGGCGTGATGTGATTGGGCCATTAATCTGCAAACCAGTTTGAGGCAATTTGCGAGCTTTGTTATTCGACGGCAATTGAATTCCTCTCTTCTGAGCAGGGATGGAGTGGTGAGGGCTGTCTGTGGGTGTGTTTGAGTGCGCATCGGTTGTCAGCTATTGAAAATGCTCTCATTGCTCTATCGGATTCTCCTCAGTTCTATTTTTTAATCAAATCCTGGTTAACCAAATTAGTCTACCCACCCCGACCCCCGCACGCAGCGTGAATTCATTTGGAGCCCGTTTTAAACATGCATTCATGAATCATATTAGATGAGTAAAGGCTTAGAGATAATTTGAACCTTTTTTCGGGGTGGTGGGGTGCAAGACTGGGGGTTAATGAGAAAAGTCACATCTGTGTTTCTTAAATATTTGTGTGTGGGTGTATCATCTGCACATCGTGGCACCCGTCGGACGATTTTACTACATGTGGCACCCCTTGAGCACCCCCTGGAATAGACAGAGGCGGTTTGTGTGTGATGATGGCATAATTCTGTATTAGAGGTGACGTGACCCTGTTTGGCCTGAGATTAGTGAAGCAACAGTTTGTTATTGACAGTTCAATGAAATGACATGCATTCACATGTAAATACTGTGGGATTTCAACCATGACATGAGTGTTTGTTTAAGAGGTGGTGCCTAGACACAAGGCTTTAAATCACTTAACCACAGGACCAGGGACATCTCACCAGCTGCACAACACAAGCATACTGAACATGTCAAAATCAAAACTGGCATTATTCACACCAGCGTGTGACTGACAGAGAGGAACCAAAGGCATCATTGACTTTTTTTTGTGCAAACAATGACCTTTTTCTTATTTAGCAGCGACGGGGCTTGAAATGACAAAATGCTCAGTGTAGTTCTCCTAGTGACAAAAAAAAATCTTTAAGTGATTACAGATATAATAATAGGCTCATGATACACGTGTGCATGTTTAGACATGCCCAAACAACTGCCTGTTTTGACCCTAATCTATGAGAAATGGGAGGATCTCACCTATGTGATTGTTTCTTTGTTGTTTCAAAAAGTTCCCACTAGTCCAAATGTCATCTTGTACGGCATTAACATGAAAGCTGGCAACCCAGCCAGAAAATTACAAGCAATTTGCCTCAATCTTCCCTAATTATGATACAGATCTGCCCCACAATAGAGCAGCAGTGTCATGAATTTTCAAAGTCTGCCCTGTCCAGTCTGCCTGCTGCCGTTTGCCGCTGTGAAGAGTAAATCTGTGATGTCCAAACTTTGGAATTCGAGCTGACATGTGCTCTTTGCACCCCTCTGGTCCGGCCTTTGTGTGGCTCCCCCCACGTCGCATTCCTCCGGACGTTTCAGTGAGCGGCATATTTAAGGTCTAATTAGATTGTAGATGGATGACGAAGCAGAGGGGTTGCGCTAAAGTGAGGACTGAATTGCATCTCGGCATGCTGTAAGACTGAGCTTGATATATTTTTGCTTTACTGCTTATATTGATGGAGGATTTTAGAAAAGGAAATAAAAACAAGGATTTGAAATAAATTCCTGCAGACACACATGGGACTTTCTCAGCTGGAGTGAAAAACTACTTCACTGGGTTAAGGAAATTGTTTATATATGGGAAAGGACTTCCACAGTGTAACTGTATTCTTGAGGGTATGCTGCACTATGATTCATGGCTTTCATGCAGTGGGCAGATATATGCACTGTGTTTGCACTCACAGTTTGTAGTGTGTGTGTTGCTACACTGCAGAATCCAGGTCCTTTTCCGGTGTTCTTCAATGTTTGACCAGTGTAACATCCTCAACTTTTAGGCATTTCCTCCTCTCTGCCTCCACTTTTCTGCTGCTCTTCCTGGCTCCAGCCTCATGCTGCCACTCAGACTTTCTTTCCTAGTCCATTCTTGCCACCGACACCCCCCAAATCGAACACTTTCCCTCCTCTCCAGCAAAGTTACACCTTGTCAGGTTGCATGCCGATTCTCCTCTCCTCTGGTCTCCCTCTTCCTCCTCCTCCTAGAGAGAGACCGTGGACTAGCAGGCCAGGCCAGGCTTCTCTGTCTGTTTCACAACTGGCTCTTCACTATGTTTCATTTACGAGATGACTAGTCTTCATTGTTTGCCAGTGCCTGTCCATTGATGCCCCTTTGGCTCAGTGAAGAAGCGTTTACTACTAACTTAAACGGGATCCCCTCTTGAACTGAAACAGTGGTTATGTCAGAGAGTGTCACATACACAGTAGTGTTTACTCTGCCCCACCCCCCCATGTGTGACTGAGGGCTTTTTTGGCTCAGCGATGTTGTAATGCAATATCTGTTTTCATATCACAGCCGGTGGAGATGGCATGTTTTTATTACATGAGTTTTCATTTGTGTCAGTCTTGCTAAAGAGGTTAGGCAGAGAGGCATGTTGCCTGCTGGGTTCTGTTAAACTAGTGTTTATTTATTTATTTATTTATTTATTAAATTCGTTGCATGTCTTGACCTTTTCTTCCTTCTTTGCTTCCGTCACGTCCTGCCCAGCCTCTCCGTCGGTCACCTCCCTATATCTCTTTCTGAGGCTTTCCCTTCCTGTCTTTCCATCAGTATTTTACTTAGGCTCTCCAGGGTTTCTGTGATGCCCTGAGGTGAGGAGCCACTCAGCAGCAGCAATATTAAAAAGCACGAAAGAGGGTCCAGCGGTAGGGCTCTACCCGAAGGCCATGCTGTGTATATACATACACACACACACACACACTCACAGCTCTCATGGTGCTAACACCTATCCAGCCGACAAGCCTTAATATGAAATAAATTCACTCGCCAATACCTGGCGGGCCTGTCTTGACTGACTGCTCAAATAGGAATGACCTCCATTTGGCCCAAATAAGAAGCAGGGATTGAGAGTCAGTGGGCGGTGTTGAACTACAAAGTGCTGGTGCATTACGAGTCATATCAAGAGGTGAGTTTGCAGGTGAGCCGGCAGCATAAACCCTCATCAGTGCCAATCAGAGGCAAATTTAAAGGTAGACTGAGCTATCTGCAAGCTTCATCAAATTTTTTGCAAAAAAAAAAAAGTGTGTGTTAGGGGGTGTTGGAGGGGACGGGAGGGGGGGGGGGGGTGATCAGGTCTGACAGCTTTATTTTGGTCTCGGTCTCGGGAAACTGGCTGAACTAGAAAGGATGCATAAAGTGAGTGGTTGTGGAATTTAAATGAAGGCTTGGGCTGTACTTTTTGATGCTCTGACCATTTAAAAAAAAAAAACCAAAATCCTTGTTGCATGCCTTACTATAGTATAACTGATTCAATATGACCACTGTGAGCAGAGCAGAAATGTCTGCAGTCTGAAAATGGCTTTTTTCTTTCTTTGAGGAAGGCAGCTTTAGTTTCTCCGTCGTGCTCATCCAAGTGAACTGTCTGTTATGTATAATTAATTTTCTCCTCTCTCCCAGTTTATTTTTATCGCTCACTTTTAACCGTTTCTTCAAAGGACCCCTCCCCCGCTTCCGTCTTCCTCAGTGCCTGCTGAAAGTGACAGCTGCTCGGGTACAGGGACGCTTTTTGAAGCAGGCACTGAAAAGGCCACTCACTCAAGACAACTCGGAATAGAAAAATTTCTGCCGTTCTGACAGTATCAAAACCACTCCTGCTAATCTGGCTGCAAATTGAAAGAAGCTCCAGTGTTAGTCTGTGCTGCATGTTGGGGAACAGAGTTTACATGGCCCCCTTTTTTGTTCAAAGAGTTGTTGGTTGGTTTGCTTGAAATGCAAGGCAGAGGGACAAGACTGACTTAAGTGGGGCAAGAAGAAATTTTGTCGTTCATTGTTATGCGCATACTCGCATTTCTCGAGGACAATACTGCGATGAGTTTATTTCAAAAAAAGTCAAATTGACAATCCCTCATTTCATTTGTGGGAAAGACTCTCATCCCAACCAAAGCGAACCAGTGTCATTGGCTGTATTTGACCCTCGACCCCCAGCATGTCACTACTTGGATTGAGTTACAGTCAGTCTGAAGGTCCCAGCGATGCAGAATTAAGCTCGTTCCACTTCCAAGTGGCCTTGTCTAGAATCCCACTACACCTGCAGCTAGTGGGCACAACCTCAGCATATGAGGCTTCCTACCTGGCAGGCTAATGCTCTTGTCAGCAGTCTGTCTTCCCCCATCAGACACTGACTCAGACAGGCAGCTCGGGTCTGATTGTTGCAGATGGACCGAAAAAAGGAAAAGAAAAATGGTTTCTCTTGTTGCTTTTCTCTTATGAAAAGAGAGCGAGTCTGGTATTGATCTGGAAATCATCATTCCTTCCTGTAATACAAGACATCACCTAAACATGTCATCTATATTGTTTAATAATTTTATTGATGAGGTGTGCATCTGACAGGTTGAGTTGCACTTAATATTTTTCTGGATTAGCATCTGTAAAGTGAGGCTTCCTAGAATCATAGTTATTGTTACTTAATGTGAATCTCATTTTTTTTAATTTTTCTTTTATGAACAGTATGTTAGAACTGAGAATTAAGTCACAGACATAGAGGGTATCCCACATACCCCTAGTGTCTGCCTTCCTAAATTTACTCTTAGCAGGAACAACCAATTTCCCTAGTTTATAGGGCAAAATTCTAACCTTTGAATGGCTTCTATCTGGAGCCTGTCAGTATAACTGGCAGAAATTGTGTCTTGCGGATGCTGAGATAGTCTCAGTTTAGATGAGGGAGCCTACTGGTTGTTTACTGTGCTCACTAGAGTCTGTCTGCCTCTTCAGGCATGTTTGGCTTGTTAATGAGAACCACTGTGTGAGAGAGGAGGCAGTGCACTGTGGGTGTGTGCCTGTGCATGTATTTGCATTGAGATAAGCAGCGCATCGTTGATGTGCACACTGTATAGAGGATGCTATCTTAACATATTTGTGCACGTGAGAGTGGAAAGACCTCAGGTTTAATGTAAGGTAACTCTCCACTGTGGTGAATGAGATGAAATGGTGAAGAGTTTTCACTGGCATGTAGTTATTGAATGTTTTGATTAATGTAATGGTGCAGTAACTCATAATTGCGTACTTCTTTTTCATCCATCTCAGTCATAGTATCTGCTGTGTCGCTATTGCTGTCTTGCATCCTTCCACTTGCTTAACACACACACACCCCTCCTGGTTTCTGTTGTGTTTACCAAGGGGAATCTTAAATAATTCAAATGGTCTGTACTCCCCAGCCATGTAAATAAGACCTAATAGAAGGCAGGCTTTTGAAAAGAGCCACATGGCTGTGGGCTAGCCTGTAAATCAGCTAGATGCCTGTCTGGGCTCTTTATTGTGTCTGTGTTGGGACTAGCAGTAACCTCCATGTTAACGGAAGGAAGGACAACTCATTCCACAGAGGTCAGCAGTTTGGTGACTGTGCCCCCGAGGCAGTGGTGGGCATTGAAGAAATGTGTGCATATCCATGTAGGACACAGGTAGATGTACCCGCTCTCTAGTCCCTTAGTTGCGTTCCGGTTCAGGTTTGTGTGACACACACGGACACACACGCTATGCCTCATAAACCATACACTCTGATGTCAGCACCTGCGTGTGTGTGTACCAGATGGAGATAAGTGCTCATTTATTCATTTTGTTTACCAGTAATTTTTTCCCCTGAGTGCTTGGCACTCATTAGATGTCGGCTGGTGCTTTTGGCTAGCTTGGTGTGTGTGTGTTTGTCTGTGTGTGTGTTTGGAGAGGGCAGACTCTTTGCAGAAAACCAGTCAATCATGGGGACAGAGAAAAAAAGAAAAAACATTTTGCTCTTTCAACATAACAGAAAAAGCAGTTAGCCTTCTTAAATCCGGTATGCTATCCCACTTCAGCTGCAAAAAGAAGGGTAGGTTTTGAGTAGCTTTAGCCTAAATCACTTTGGAGCGCTTCCCAGCTTCTCACCTCCCCACGTTTAACTCCCAGTAGCCAATTTTCTAAAACAGGGCCAAGTGGGACCTGTCAGGTTTTGGGACAAGCTCAATTTTTTTAAGCTATGGTTAAAAGCAGTATTGCTTCTCTTGAAACTCTAGCCCAGATGAAAAATGATTTCTGTTAAAACAGCACTCCAAAAGAACCACTGATTTTTTTTTAAAAGAAAACTGGAACATAAATAAAAGTGCAAACCTTTTACAGTAAATAGCCCTGTTTGTAGTTGAAACCAGGCCACTTACTCCACACTCCTAATCACAATGTTATGTGTCTGTCTAAGAAATGGTTTCCTGATATTCATGTCCCTGTGCTTACGGTGAAGTTGACTTGTCACATAGAAAATGTAGCCTGAAACTCCTCTTAAAATGGTGCAGAAGCAGCATAGAATATCCTACACCTCCTCCTTCTTCACTCCTTTTTTATTTCCACAGCCTCTTTGTCAGCTTTCTTTGTACCCTTCACAAAGGGTTAAAGAGGGAGAAGTGATGAGTAGCCCACTGAGTCTGGCCTCTATTGTATGTTGGCATTGTGCCACTGCATAGCATGTCGACTATAGACGCATGTACATGGGACTTTTCTGATTTCACAGGGACTACGGTTACCCCGTAATACGACGCTCACCTGCTGCAGAGTTATGCAGATATGAGACACGTGTATTTTATGAGCTCACTCAGTGGAAAAATGTTGTTTTAATATTTTTCTTTTGCATAGTATTTTTCACTTTTGAATTATGCCGTACTCGAAGCGTGATGCACATTGTGTACCTTAGATCACCTTCCTAGCATTTAACAGCTTCAGAGGAAAGTTTTCGGGATGCTGCAGAAATACTTTGTTTTGCTTCTCTTCTGTCAGTGGAACCATGTGCTTGAGGACTATAAAATCTCATTTCCCTCTCTTTTCTACCTTACATACCTTGTTAAGGAGAAAACCACAGACAGCATGGTGTGCAGAACACTGGTGACTGCTCAGTCCAATTCTTTTAGCAGACCTGTGTTGCCTCCATGTAACAACGGCACAAATCCTGGGGGTTCTTTTAAGTTGTCTCTCCGTCCTCGACCACCTGCAGAGAAAAAGCAAACCGACAGGGGCACTCTGGGAATAAGTGCTCCAGGCCAGACAATGGCAGACCGCCAGGAAGGGGGTGGGGTGCAGGTTGTAGCCAGAAATAGAAGAAGAGCAGGAGGAGGAGCAGGGATCCAAACTTTGAGGAGGGGTGGGAAAAGGGAGGTCAAATGTTACAATGATCCCTACTTTGAAGGTGGAGTAGAGCCATGGAGGTTTTATTGCCAGTGCTCTGTTGTTGCTTTTTGCCCATTCTGGGGTGAACCTCTGGGCTGCTACTGCATTATGGGGAGGGGCATGTAGATGGGTCTGGATGTGAGCAACACATTGCTATCCCATGATGTCTTCAGTTGCACTTGGTCACCTCTGACCTCTTCTTCAAGCAGTTGTCGCATTGGTCAGCAGCTTGCCTGCCCCCACATAAAGAGGTGTAGAGTAGTGAGGAGCATCTTTGCTTCAGTGAGTCTGTTTTTTTCAGCTTCTAGATTTTCTAGGCTGGATAATGAGGCAGAGCATGTGACGAAACAGCCAGCAAACACGAAGGAATGCATCAGCGATACCATTCAGCACTGCGTTTCAAATGAAATGGGGTGTGGAGCTTGTGCCTGGTGATGTGCTTGAGCTGGGAGGAGTTGCTTCCTTTCACTCAGTCTTTTCTCTCGAGACTGTCCTCCCTCTGCCTCACCAAGATTTCCTTGGTTTCTATTGCATGTGAAGGAATCCGGCTGTTCTGGTTGATCAGCTCAGTTCTTCATTGTTTTCAGAGTGTGACCTCATTTGGTTCTCGGGATCAGCTTGACATGGCCTCTGGTGCACCAGCAGACGTGCTCTGCGTGTCCTCTGACACATGACAAATCGTATTTGTCTAACTGGCACTTCAGGCAATACCAAATGTTAGCTCAAAAACAATGGAATGACCAATAACCAAAACCAGTGGTTACATTTAGAATGGACATGTCTGAAATTTGTAGCTTTTTCCAAACCCAAGTTATCATCAAGTTGGAGCATCTTTTGGTCACTGGCACACATCTCATGAAGACATTTTAAGGCACAAGCTGTTTTTAGTTTTTCTTTCTTTCTTGTTTTTCAGTTAGATACACCTCATTCTCCCCTCACCAATCACTGCTGCAGTGAAACTTGGCCACAGCACAGACACATTTTCAAAAGTAACCCATCTCCCAGTCTGCTTGTAGCTGCATCAACATAAAAGTGTTTAGATTTGTGAAAGGGCGGGATAGGAGGAATCTGAACAAAACGACGCCAGAGCCTGCACCTCGGCCAGAAAGAGCTGAGGGAAAAGAATAAGACAGGCGAGGAATAAGGGAGGGAACTTGGCAGCGCTAACTAACTCGGAACAGCAACAAGACAGCTCGCACCGAAAAATATTAAATAATATTGCTGCAGTGAGCAGCTTTTGTATTCAAGGCAGGGCAAGGAAGAGAAGAGAGTGCTGGGAAAGAAGGATGACAAAAAATAGAGAGGAGCTGATTCAAACTTTAATTAAAGTCTGAACACAGCACTGGAACAGCTGCTGTTGCTTGTGCCACCCCGCCACACTGGCTTTGCGGCTTTTTTTTCTCTCTTTTTTTTCTATTCGGAAGCCAAACAGATGTTATGAGGGGGTGGTGACTTTATCGGACGAAAGGGTTTGTTTTCAGGGAAGAGGAGGAAATTAAACTCTCCCACTGTTAGAACAGTGCTTTTAGTAAATCATTGTGGACACTGTGCACAGCAGTGGTAACTATGACCGTCTGATATCTTATCTCACACATTATAGTATGGTCCGTTCAGACGAGTGTTAAACTGTCTCTTTTAAATGAAGAAAACTTTGTATTTAGAAAGTGTCATGTTCGATTTTCTGTCTTTCTTTTTTTGTTTAAAGGTGATTGTGGCAGTTTATTGTCATATAGACATTATTACGTCTGTCACGTCATTTGTGGTTAGCTAGTTTGCCAGCTATATTCAGCGGAGCCATATGTTAAACTTTCAGGTGCTATTCACACCAGCCATCACTGTGTAGAGTATCAGCCCGCCCCCCACCCCGTGTGATCCAGATGTCTGTCATCATCAGTGTGGTAAAATCCCATTTGGTTGGGCTCGCTCACCTCCTTTATCGGCGTCTGTCTCTCCATCTCTCTCCCTCTTTCTCTTTCTGTCACTCTTCTATGGAGGACGTGATGAAAATGGCTGTTTAATCATGCAGAGAGGTCAACCAATCAAAGGGCCTGGGCCGGGTGATTTAAAGGCCTATTCAGAGCACAGCTGGAGGGAGAGAGAAAGGGAGGGTGAGAGGAAGAACGAGAGAGCTACAGAGAGAGAGATGGGCTGGGGTTTGATTGCTGTATGCCACAGGTCAGCTCTCATCCACTTACCTCTGGTCTCATTTCACTAATAATTGTCCCTGATAGATTGATGTTATATGCAGGAGATTAGTGAATGGAGTAGGTAGAGGGCAGATAGGCAAAAAGATGCCGCAATGGCAAGCCGACCTGTTTGTTAGGAGAGTCGCGTACACGCCAAACAGCAGTGGAGACCCCTGTTTTCCTCCAATTAACGGCTTCCACTCTTGCTGCCGAGCGTACCCGTTTCACACAGACACACAGTTTGAAGACGAGGCAGTTCTCACCTGAATGTCCATGGTTGAGAGTGACAGATGGTTGGGAGGAGCAGGGGAAGTGAAGACAGACAGAAGTGTTGATTGTGTCCTGTCTTTAAGCCTCGTTTCCACACTCACGCCCTCAACTGCCCCGGTATCAAGTTTATGGTACAGGTATTAATATGCACGGTTAATTCATGTTTCACCATTTATTGTAAAGATCCATCATTGCTGTCCACATAAGATACATTAAAACTAAACATATTTTTTTTCTTTTAGGAGTTTAACAACATGAAATTTAATACCGTTAAAGTACAGTAAGCCTCCTCCTGTAGTGTAACCTTTTGCCTGCCCAGCGCAAGAATCTTGTGTGTGTGTTTGTGTTCACGGTGGATTCACAAAGAAAGATTGAAAGGAATTTCCCCTGGTCCTGACAGGGGTATTGCCTGATCAACTTTATTAAATCAAGAGTATTGACTTCAGCTTCTGTTCTCATGTCACCCTGACATGACAATTTTCCACAAGGTGTCCGGTGAAGCTAAATGTTTCAAAGGGACGTCAGTCACTCCTGCCCTGTTTTAATGCTTGTCTCCCTTCAGTGTGCTCACTTGTGTCTTTCACTTTTATTTTATCTTTTGTTTCCAGTGAGTTGAGGACTGCTGAGCTGGTCAGTAGGCTCACATTAACTTTATTATGTGACTAATTATACAGAGCTGATATTTGGCTGCTTCCACTGCAGTTAAATTAACAACCTGCTAAGTAAATTTTTGTTTTGGGTTCAGTTTGTGTTCTCTGATGCATGATGCTGTCTGCTTCTGCTTTGGAAGTTTCCAAACACTGCACAACTCAGTGCTGCAAAGACACAAATGAGAGCTACAGCGGCCCGGGTTCTTTTTCTAGTTCTTCACAAAGTTGCAAAAATATACAGTAATAGGACAGTCTCTGCTCACTCGACACGCAAGTTGTCAGAGAGAAAGAATGTAAAGAGAAAACAATGAGAAGTGTTGACATGGCTCTTAAAATCATACTTTGGTGGTGAATGTACAAAACTATGGCGCAACCTGCACGTGACATATGCTTCTGCAGAAATGTGACTGTGTCATGCGACACAGATCAGAACAGCTGTGGTTTGTGCCATGTAGGTCAGTAACGTATGTCAATGCAAGGGATTAAAGATGTTTGAGCATGTCAGAATACCATACTAAAACAGTATTCCACCAATGTAATTCTTTCAGAGCTTCATCACACATCATTTAATGAGGGGAGATTCACTTGTTCAAATTTATGGAACCAAATCCCAGATATATAAGATTAGCATCTATAGACCTAAGAATGCATTCAATGAAGGGAATCCACAAGGCGAATTGCCAAGTATAAATCAAATTTGAGTTCTTCGCTTGCATTAGCACTAGAATGTCTGATGAGAGGCTGATGAAGCAGAGCTCTCGACACTCCAGTACTCAAATCAAGAATCGATTAATCACGGTGCGTAAATGTCAGAAAATAGTTGATCGAAGTGATAATTTTCTGGAGCCCAAGGTTGAAAGCAGTGGTTGGTTGCTTCGTCTTAAACTGGTAATTGAAAAAGATCCTAAATTTAGTATGACACCAAATGGGCAGATGCAGAAAGTAATTTCATTTGAAAAAGCTGGAGTCTGTCCATTGGCCACTCAGCTGTGATTTAGAGCTTCCTTTTCTTTGTCTTCTGTGGAATCTCGTAAGGACAGAGAAGGTTTGGGGACAAGTTTTCACATCTGCATCGCAGCTGCAGTGTTGGGCTGCAGGGATTTTGTTACTCCGTGCTCACCGTGTCTCTGCTTGTGTTTCTGATATAGCCAATGAGTTAGTATTTGTGGAGTACCACTCCAGCAGATAGGTGGCCTCTTGCTCTCTCTCTTTCTCTCTCTTATTCGCTCCCTCTTTTTCTCTCCTTCACACACTCTCTCTCCCTCTCCCTCCCTTCCCTTCTCTATGACCTTGCGTTGGCGTGTGCTGATGAGCGCTGAGTGGATACACTCATGAGTGGTGTGTGTGGATGCGTGTGAGGGGCTAGAGAAACTGTAGGAGCTCCATTTGTTGTGTAAATGCAAGCCGCTAATTGACTGCCGGGCACGCAGCCTCTCCTTCAGAGGCTGAACCCTGCCCTCCGTCGGGACATGGGGATCCTGCCAGGGGAATGTTTGCCCCCTCTCTCTCTCTCTCTCTCTCACACTCACACACACACACACACACACACACACACACACACACACACACACACACACACAGACACACATCCGCACACGCTCCCAACAGCCTCCCTTTCTCTCTTTTCCTCTGCTGGAGCAGGCCTGGCACAGGGCCAGAGTGAGGATGGGCACAGCGCAGGCCTCTCTGTTCTCTTGCTGTCTGTCTCTGTGTCGAGCTCTCTTAATGAAAATATACACTGCATTTTCACATAATAACATGCGCTGTTTTTGAGCACACTTCTTATTATTTCTATTTTTTAAATAGTCAACCGTCTCCTTATATCATATGATACTAGCTACATTTGATATTTGTTTTTTTCAAAGAAGCAGAATATGGGAAATCTTTATGAATAGGTAAAGTCTCACTGGCATTAGTTACACAGACTTAATGCCACAGGAAGAAGAAGAAATTGTCACTACGCTATGCTTTAATTTAAGGCTTAGATTTTCTTTTGTTGTTCAATTAGGGCTGAAACCACTGGTCACGGTAGCCATATCAGTGTTAGCCTCAGTGGTAAGCCGGTATGAGACATCTAGCCCAACTGCTGGCTGGCTAGCAGCCCAGATGTCACTTACCCCCCCCCCCCCACGCAGAGGTGTCTGTGTAGCGCGGGCTGAATTTATAGCTTATAGATTCAGGTCATTCTCTTTTTACCTCTGTCCTCATGGGGTTTTTTTTTTTTTGTTTTTGTTTTTTTTGCCTGTCCCAGTCTATGTAGATGCATTTTTGTACATCCACATAGACTTTATTCAGCTAAAAATACTGAACTATGCCAGTGGTATTTTGTTGCTTACCAGAGTTTTTTGTGCTTAAAGGATTTTCAGTGGTACAAATATGCTTCATGTTTTTAGTGAATTGGCTTTCTGCTGCTGTTTCCATGTGTCCACAAGTCTCTAAATATCTTCCTACATAATGACACAAGAATAGTTTGAGGTGTGTGTTGGAGAGTGCCCTTGTACCTAATGTTAGACTTTCAGTGCTTGGTATATGTAAAGCGATGTGTGCTGGAACCCAGGCAGGAGGCCAGATTGTTACAAAATTACAATGCTAAAATGGGAAAAAAATGCATGCTTACGCACACAGACAGAACATAAAGACCTTCCATGTTCAGGTTTTCCCACCTTAGTCCATTGTTCTGTAGCGGTAAACATTTAGGAACACAGAGAGGAACAGATAAACAATAACCTGACACACGCTCCCATAACACTCTGTTTAGACTGCAAACACAAAGGAGTAAGTGAGTGTGTGTTTGTGTGTACACACACCAAGCTGCAATCCCTAGAAAAAAAATAAAATAAATAAAAGGCGAGGTGCAGTGCAGGGCCCTGTGACTAAAAATGGGACATTGCTGAATTTACGCCATTAACCTCCACATGAAAGCATCCAAATGTCAAGAATGTGACTTTCCATTCCTGGTAATTCAGAAAATTCAGTAAATTGGCAGCACGAGCTAAATGAAGTCAGTCCAGTCGGTAACCTCGGTTTAATGCTCGTCCATGTTCAGTTTGTTTGATGTGATCTTCACACCCCAGCATTTGATAACGGTATTCGTGAGAGAGATGCTTGACTTTAAAAACAGGCCTGCGCTTAAATGTGTTATTTTAGGCTTATTTATTTTGGTGACTGTGAATTACACACAAAGAGACAAAAGGAAGGATTTCACATCAAGCTTAACCACTTGTGCTCTAGAGACAACAACAATAGGATTAGCTGGCCTGCTAAATAACCAAGGCCCAGGCCCAAGCCTATTATACTGCCACAAGGTCTTTTTTTTAAATGTTTGTTAATATAGTCACCTGTTATTTCCGTATAATGAGTTGCTTTTGCACAAACCACTTTACTTACAGTAACTGAAATATGTTCATGTTTCTTAGGACACATTATGACACTTTGGGGTTTTTTTGTTTTGCTAGAAGTGACTGATAAATCAGCATCGGTCACATATTTGGTTAAATGCCTGCACTTTGCTGAGAGTGTATTGTGCCACAGAGGGTATATCTCAGACCTGCTGAGAGATTTCTTATTTTTGTTTACATTTTAGGACATGATGAATTGAGTCAGTGGTGCTGTTAGTCACAGTGTTGCCCAACAAGTTTGAATCGGGAGAACAAGAATTTCTAGTTTTTAAAAGTGTGAACAAAAGCGGACACGAAGATTATTTCACTGTCTAGGAAGTTTCTCACCATTTACAGCAAATGTATCTCTTGTTTTAATCCCCACTATAATCTCCACCTTTGATCTGCGAACATATAAACTGCTAATAAAACGTACTGAAGCACAAAGACTGTGTGTGAATGTGAAAGAGAGAAATGATACAGTGGCTGGCAGATTTAATGACGAAATAAAAAGAGGAAGTAAATCTAAAATATGCACTAAGCACAAGAAAAAAGTAAACAGTAGTGGGAAAAAGTTGTAGAGGAAGGGAAAGAGCAAATTGTGCTTCCTCCCTTCTAGCTATATTAGTAGCACTGTAGCCAGACAGTGTTGAATCTGAGTCAGCAAGAGCTGAACTGGGGCCCTACCCTATAGCCCCAGGGTTGCTAGTAACACACACACACGCAGACTCACTCAGGCACAGTGTCAGACCTGTCGCCCTATTCTCCTCAGCCCTCCAGCTCTAGCCCTAACTATAGCTGTTCAGCCAACCACTCTTAATTAGTAGCTGCTGCTGCCGCCTGCCCTGCCCCGGCGCCACTGTGGTGAAGCCCCAGCCCCACATCTGTGTGTATGTGTGTGGTGGGTTTCAGTACGTGTTTACTCTGTACATCAGCTGCAGTGATGTCTGCATGTCCTCTTAGCAGCGTGCATTCCTCCTTTGTGATATTGCAGGTGGAACAGGAAGCGCTGCACAGAGAATACTTAATGCTGTATTTGCTCAGCAGACAATGTGGTTATGTGCATGATATTCTTTCGCCACGTGCTTGTCTCTAAAGTCTTTTTAAACGGTTCATTCAACTCATGTTGGTACACAAGGGAGTTGCTTCAGAAAAGCAGGCATCAGAGGAAAACTCAAATTCTTTCTTAGTAATGCTTCTCAGAGATCACAAGTGCAGAAGAGTAGGTGTGCTTTGAGAGCCTAAAGAGTCTCAGACTGTCAGGAAAATCTATATTTCCCCCATTCCCAATGTTGTGGGAGCTCAGTAGCTGTAACTGCTCAGTGCACATTTTGAGAGATGGGTGTAGAATCTTGTTTCACTAGTGTCCTTGCTGAGGTTTATGCCTGTCAAGAGACAGCCAAGTGTGTGTGTATTTACTGCTTCAATACGTGGCTGTACTTAAACAACCACAGGAGACAAAAGGCACACTTAAACAGAGATTCTGCTATACTGCAGTTAAGAAGACTGGACTCCATAGCACTATAGACGCTGCACTCTCTAGCTCCCTGTCCATGTTCTCAAACACCTTCACCCTCCCTGTTCCTCATGTGCCCTGTCAAATTCATGATATGAAGTGACACAGAAGGTCTCATCTAAGCTGTGGATCAGACTGACATATTTCTCCCAGAGGACCCACCCCAGTACAAATGCATAGCTGGAATAACTTTGCCAGCCAGCTACCACAGCCACTGGCCTGCTAATCAAGACCATATGAGAGAGAGAGTAAAGAGTAGCTTAGCTTGGTGCAGGAAGCACACACAGCTGGAACCCCCCCTGTTTTACGCTCACTGCACTCGCATTCATATCTGTTCTTGGAGAATCTTAAGCCACAGCCCAGCATAACAATGACCCACATTAGTGGCATTGCTTCCTCTCAGGCAGGATCTGGGCCATGCAGAGCCATGCTTGCTGGATGAACACCTCAAGCATCGCCAGCAATCAACATTTATTCACACACAACCACCATAGTCCATACATTGATGGATGACTTTAAAATCCACTGTGAAGCGAGAGATTTGGTTGTGTGCTCAGCCAGCAGCTTGTAAAATAAATGCTCACAGCATGTAGCCCCAGTGTAGGCTTTTCAGGAATTCTGTCATTTGACAGTACGGCTTTTAAGAGTGTATTGGTGGCGGTCAAAGCAGTTGTGGTCACTCTACATAATCTGTCAATGTCTTTTACTTCATTTTTTTTATCCCTTCTCCTCCTTTTTCAGTGAATCAGCTTACAGAGAAGCATCATGTTCCAGTGTAGTTGTTAAGCCCCATATGCAGCTGCACAATATCCCTTCTTTAGTGACAGACTGATTTGTGTGACTACCCAGGAATCAGATCAAAAAAAGACTGCTGGACTGAGATTTAAACCCCCTACATGCCCTTTGCAAATGCAGCAAACCACTGACTTGTCCTCAAAACTACACAGCACCCAAAAGTTCGTGCTATTTTTATTTTTTTTTGCAGGGATAAATAAACACCTAAGTGAAAACAGTTATGGTTTTTGTTTGCGTACTCCTTGGTTCTTCAGGCAGGAATAATGTTGTTTTAACTCCGCCCCCCCACCAAAAAGCAAGTTGTCTGTATTTCAAGTAAGATTTTGATTTGCATTTAAGATGCTAATGTAGCCTTTCGGGTGAGCAGAAATGGCTCGAGTGTGCCGGTACTTTGTTTTGTCCCAGTTATTCATTAGGCTTTAATAATTGCTGCCTTGTGCTTCATACAAACACAGCCTGGAGAATTACATTCACTCTGTTCTCTCCTTGGAAAGGTCAGGGCATATGGTGAGACACCTCTCTAACGCACACATTCACAGTTCATGCATCACTTCTCATAGAAAATGTGCTTTCACGTGGACAGTTGAGCTGTAAACCTGATGTTTGTGTGTGTGTGTGAGTTTAAGGAATGCGTTGAAATTCAAATGAAGCATGAGGGGTTAAGACTTTATATTCACACGGGAGAGAAGCGGGGATCTTCTGATGACTCTCTCCTCCTCTCGGCTTGGGTATTGTGGGTTGAGGTCATGAGCACCACTCTGGTGGCAGGTTCTTGTCGTTGTGTAACCGTTAACCTTTCCCCCTTGTGAAATCGCATGAGTTTTAACAAGCTAGAACACATCATACTAGCCATCCTTCAGCACATCAAGGAAAGGGTCTGCTGACCTGGAGAGGAAAGTGGATTGGAGTGTGGCGACGGAGACCGGCTTAGTGCTGAATCCCATTATCAAACAGTGTTTGTCAAATAGCGGGTCAAGGCCCACTTGTACCAAAGACAAATTAGGTTGTGGTTTAATTCCAGAGCTTTGTGGAGCTGATTTTGCCCTGTTCAAAGTCAAGAGAACAAGAGGTTGCTTGTATCAAGTCTTTTCAGACACTGGACTTGAGATAAAGCTTGATCTCAGCTGCTTTGCTGGAGAGAACAGACGGATAATAAAGCTGTTAATATTTAAAAAGCCTGTTGAAATGTAGCTTTATTTTGCTTTAGTGCCGTAGTCTCCAGGTCGAGTAGTGGATTGGTCGGTCGATATATGTTGGCAGTTGTGCAGATTTGTTTTTCATTTTTCCTGATAGCAGTTGAAAAGTAGGTAAGATTTCAGTCGGTTAAATACAGCCCTACTTTGGCACTTTATTACTGCTAGCATGCCTATTTGTCCTTTACCGCCATAAATTGTTGACACTAAAAGACTCCATGTCTGCACTCCATCCTTTTTGCATATATATTTTCCACTATGGCACATATCCCAACATTTCTTGCTTCATTACCAATGCCATCTACTTCACTTTGAAAAGGAGAGACCTAGCTTGCATAAATTCCCAAACAGTGTAGAATAACGGCAATCAAATAACGCCTCTGCCATATTTTCAGTCTGCTTTGAGTGGCTGAAATAAGTGCGGGATTGGAAAGTTATGACTGGCAGTTGGTCCCTGTGGGCCCATGGAACATGGCAGGTCATTTGCCTGGCCGGTATTGGTGTGATCTACTCGTGCACAACAGCGAAGTGCCTGGCTGAGAATGCAGTAGAGGCGGTGGAGGAGTAGAGGCAGCGTGGTATTTATTCAGTATGCAGGGTTGCAATATAAACAGAGGGGTGACTTAATTAGACTGTGGAAAATAACATTTAAACACATTCAAAGCCACAGGGAGCTGAGGATTTCTCGTCTTCTGTGATTGTGTCCCCCCAATGAGGCTGCATCTATCATGTATAGTGGTATTCGGACCTGAGACTAAAATTGCCAATTTTATAATTTTCTCTTTAGGGAACACTGTGTGTGTTTTTCTGAGAAGTGCATGTGAAAGGGGCTTTAGACCTGTAGCATCCCGTCTTTCTACAAGTCACTGTCGCACCTTAGATTATTCATATCTAGCTCAGTGTTATGTTGAGCAAGACACTGATATATTTAGTCCCTCTTCTCTCCTGTCTTCCTTGCTCTCCTTGCCTCTTTGTCTCTAGCATTCCTCTCACTCATCACTCTTCCTCTCATCTTCCCCCGCTCCCACCAGTCTCTCCTTATCTCTCTTCGTCTGCGCTCACATTTCTCTCTTTCCAACACATCTCCCTCTGTGTTTTTCTTTCTCTCCATCTCTGTTCTTATCCTCCTCCACACTTTCCTCCTCCTCTCCCCCATAGCACTACCTCGTCCTAGGCTCTGTTGCTATAACGATACTGACAAGCCCTTTGGACACAGTTTTGGCTTTCCGTCCCTCACCGGCCTTGCTGTCACTCGCTGCATTTAGACACAGGAATGACAAATGTAAACTTAAAGACACACAAAGACTGTCGGACACCCACAAACTATGCACTCACACTCAGTTTACACTAGCAGCAGCTTTATTAATTTAGCTGTCTGCCAAGTTGAAAGACAGTCTCTGTAATATGACCTAATGAACGTGCGTTTGAGGTTGCTGTGTATATTGTCTTGTATTGAACCTCCCAGCCGCCCCCCCCTTTCTCTGCCCTGGGACTGACACACAATGGCTGATGTTACTTGTCGTTCTGGACTGCCCGGTAGGTCCAGCTCTTCCATTTGGAATGACTCCAAGAAAAACCAGTCTTCTCTCATAATGCTCAGTTATGAAATGGAAATGTTGGAGTAAAGGCTGTAATTCCACTGAGACTGTAATGCTCAAAGTCTTAACCTTGAGTATTAATATTTAATATATTTGCTTCCCCCTTAAGCTGAGAAAATTTGTTGTTAGATGTTTACATTGTTAGCATCAGAACAGTGTGTGAAAATTGACACCTAGGGTGAAATTTTCTTTATTAAGGAGAAGCTGCACACAGGTGGGAAAAAGAAAAGAAATGTGTATATCTGTGTAGGCTGACTGGGTAATTTAGTTACGACGAATTTAATTATGACGAGCTACTCTTATTTGAAACCTATACTCACCTATTGAAACACTTGATTAAAACTCTGAAAAAGCATGTGGAATCCTTGTGAAAGTTCTAACGTGGAGTATTGTTTTGGAGTACTTAGTTGAAGTTGAAGTGGTGTTGGCTGTAGCTATGTGACAGTTACTCAGTTGCCCACAAGCTAAGGATAAAAATTCCCTTCTAGCTAAACATGCACAGACTGCTCTCCTCTTATCTCCCTCCATTCCTCCTCGTTCCACCTCGCTAACTCTCTGAAAAGGTATCGTCAACTTCTCTCATCTCACTCCACTATCTCTCCCGCGTTTCTTATTTCCATCACCACACCTTTTCACTTCCACCATTTTTTTCCCCTCTCGTCTCCAGATCTCCTGGTGATTACACATTTTATCCACTCAGCCTCTTTTCTCCATCATTGGTATTTGTTCATTCTCTTCTCCGGTCCACTCTCTCATTCTTTTGACATAATTTTAGTTAGATGACATCATTAAATGTGGTGCGATGGTTAAGTGAAGAAAGTGGAACTTCAAACATCTCATTACTGTACCTGCTGGAGTTCCTACTTCTGTTTGTATGTAAGCTATTAGTCACACATACCCACATGTACATACACAAGCCTTCGTCTCCGTCTCTGTCGCCGCCTCTATAGTGAGGCAGTGATGCATGCAACGCTGTGTGTTGCGCTTCACCAGGAATACAGCATGTGCTGATGATCAGTGACAAGACAGGAAATCGCCCGAGCTCACAGGCCTCTATTCAAACATGCTCACTGTCTGCTGGTTTGAATAAAACTAGGCTCCTGGGCTAAAAATGGCTGGGGTAGATGCACTTCCTTTGTTTCAGCTCCACAATAGGGCAACGTACGATTAGCATTGGCCTCACATGATTCAGATGTAGCGGTGCCAAACAAAATGAACGAGTTCCTGGACAAGACGCTGTCTTTGTGAATCCTGTTGCACGTCTTCCTCTGGGCTGTGATGAGTTTGACCAGTCACTCTTCATTTTTATGCAAAACTTTATGCTACCGTGAGGACTTCTTTCCAGATGATATATTAATATACAACAATTTTTTCCCCTGCTGTTGAGGAATCAAATCTTCATTCCCCCAGGCTGAGATCTGCATTAACTCTGTTGCCTTGTGACCAATCACAGGACATAAATTGGCTGAACACCATGTGACACAAGCCACACGCCTGTCTTGAAGCATTAAGAGCAGAGAAATAGCCATGCGGTCACAGCCAATGATATGGTTACTAATAGTACTCAACAGTATATATCCGGAAACGGTATGGCTTTAATGGACAAAGATGGATAAGGATGCTGTCTTGAGTCAATACTGAACCAGTCCAGACACACTGTGTATGCTTGCTTGTCTGCTGCCATTAAGACAAAGCAGAGCATCTATTTGTATAAACTTGAATGCGTTGGATGACGTTATGGCTCAGTGGAGATGCAGAGCAGATGGTCAGTTTGCCTGTCTGTTTCAATAAAAACATATTGCAGGTGACGAGGCACCAGAAAAATCCACAGCTGATAAGATATGAGCTAGCTTGGACTTTTGTCAAGTCTTTGAAGTGCTAAGGTCATGTGTCAGTTTCTTTATGAGAAAACGGAATCTACGTCAAAACGGAAGATTAAAAACGACTTTGGTTTTGACAGCTTTATCCAGATATGCACATTTTTTGTTATCATATCATGTAATCGCCAAAACCAAAGGTGCCACAGGTGTGATGAGGCAAAGGTCGATTAAATTCATTTATAGGAGACGAGCAAAAGGCAGTGAACTAAGTTATCATGCTTATGAACAAATGAGTTTGTAGTTGATTAGCTGCTTTCCTTGTATTAGCTACTACTGACTGTGTTGGCCAATCACTTGTGCTTACTGTGGAAAGTCCAAAAAGGGAAGGCTATTTTTATGACGCCAGTAAAACAAAAGGAGACAGTGATTTTATTTTAATGCCTTTCTCCTTGAAGCGACTCCTCTTCTGCCGCTTACACCACTATCACCCGCTCTGTCCTCAGATCGTTAACAACAAGATTTATAATGGTATGCATGTTTTTACAGCAATCAACACTCTAGCAAGTTTTTACAAAGGAGTTCAGCTCAACCCTGCTCCAGCACTCAGTGTGTCAAAGGTCAGTCGAGCTCATAAAGAGAAGGTGTGAGGCAGAGAAATTGAAGAGAGTCGTTGCCATTGAGGACAGCATTGTTTGGTAATGGGCTGCTTTGGGCAGAGCAGTCTGCATTCTATTATGGTGACCTCAGCAGGGAGAAAATAAGCAGCACCATGGAGGAATGTGCAGGCTTTGTTTTAAGAGGATCCCGTCTAAAGTCCAGACTCCATTGCGGTTTTGTTTGGTGAAAAGTGAAATACTGTTGCGGCTATATGATATTCATTATCATTTCGTCAGTTTACTACACTCCGGTTCCATTTCACCCAGTTCGCTGACTGAACTGTTCCTTACCCGTGGTTTTATTACATCAGCACCTGCACATCCAGCCTAGAAAGCTGAAACACACTGCAAGTTGAGCATTTAAATTACAGGACTTGTGTTGTGTTTGGCCGTCATTATGAATTTTCTTTGTGAGCTCTGTGGCTATTCTGGTATAGGCCCCCTCGAAAAAAATCAACCAGAGATTTTTGTCAGCTGTCACTGGATATGGCTGACGAGCTTTAGTTGTTCACAGCTCGTTGTTCTTGATGCCACTGAGAGAAACGGATCACTCTATAAAATGACTACAGTGAACAATTAGCCATCTTTGTTTTCGTCAGACATTTTCACATTGTACGTCAATGCAGGTATACCACATTGTTGGTGCGGAAGCTGTAATGCATGATTCACTGTATTAAAAATAACTTTATTGTTTGACTACTTGCCTGAGACAATCCAACTTTTGCTGAACTAGAGCCAGCATGACCACGTGTGCTAATTAAAATGCAGTTGTACCTGACCAAATCAAGGTTTAGTGGCAAAACCTTAAGTGTATTATACTAAATGAGGGTGTGTGTTATGTTGGCTATGACTTCAGTTTAATTCAAACCCTATGCTTTAAGCCATGAATGTTTAGAAAGGACTATAATTGTTTATGTTGTGAGGTAAAGGGTGAAAATATGTAGATGTACTAAATAAGTTAAAATATGTAAAAATCAAGATGTTATTAAACTTTGCCAATTTTAATGTAAATTATAAAGTTTCCTGCCATGGCAGACATGGGGATATTGTGTAACTTTTTGTTGATGATGAATTTATGTCATCTTTACTATTGTTGCTTTAAATCCATGTCAAACAGAAGCAGTATTAGGTTTATGCTTCAGACATAGCACAGGCTCAATGTGTGTTTGCTTTAGTGAGCTAGTGCTGAAATACTGTAGCCTCACTGTTACAGTTTCACTTTGTGACTCTTAGTAGGCACACTCTGGCCCTGACCTACATAGCGCCTACCTCTCCCACCTTCGCACACTCTCACACACACACACACACACACACACATATACGCACACCCTCACAAATAAATGCAGGATTTGTCATGGAAATAAAGACCCAGTCGCACAAACACAGTCGAGAGATTAAGAGAAAACCACTAATCTGTTGCTGCTGCATCAGTGTTGTTGTGTGTCTGTGTGCTGCTTTTTGAAATGTGGGCAGGTTTTATGTGATGCTGGGTTCAGCAGTGTTTTATTCTATCTTTGCAGCTGGAATGAAGGCCTTTGTTTCTGAAAGGAATTTCACCCCTGAGAGAAGAAACAGGGAGGAGGAACTGGGTTTCCTTGCTTGTGTTTTGAAATGTGGTGTTTAAGCAATTTGTATTTTGGTAGTGCTCATCTAAAAAGCTGGTGAATAGGCCAGGCATGAGAACTGCATGAGGAAATAAAAGGAGAGAGGCTGAGGGATGATTGGATGAAGGAAACAGGGGTGGATACAAAGGAGGAGACAAACCCAGGCTGTCTGCTCTTCATATGTTATTGTAATGACAAGGGCTGCATATTTGGGAGGCAGCCTGAGGCACTCAACCCTGTGTTCAAGAGCCAATTCAGATACAATGTTCATAAACCATTCAGAACACCGAGATGGTGGCGTTCATCTACCAGCCATCTCAGACTGCTCACAAATTACTTATAAAGGCTGTTGCATGACAAATTACTGGTGAGAGTTGATATTTAAAGTGGGGCAAATCACTTTTCATATAGATAATCGTACACACAAATGAATGGTATGTGTTTTTGGGGGTTTTTTTCTGGGTGAAGAGATGAATTCAACTTGGAATCTTGTGCGAATTCCCTCTGCATTCCAGTTTAGCTGACATGGTGTTGCTAATCAGAATCAGTGGCTTCAGGAGCTCGCATAACAGTTTAGACTTTCAAGTGTAAGTTGTTCATAATCTAATCTCACTGAGGTTTGTTTCTTTAAAATGGTACGTGTCTGAAAGTATGTAACCACATAAGAAAACAACCGACATCTGAAATTTACCCGCCAATCACAACAGCCCAGGAAGTGCTTTTTTAAATTAATTTATTTATTTTTTAATATATATATATGTCTATATATATGCATGTCTTGGTGAAGCTTTAAGGAACATTAAAATCAGCTTCTGTGCTTGTTTGAACGCTGTAAGCCAGCAATGTTATATCCATGAAGGCGGCTAAATTCAAGAAATTCAGTGGCTCACTGTCGCCACTGTGCACAGGTGCACACGCCCAGTCGTGACTACCGCACATACAACCACATACTTGAATAACACTGTGTCCAAAGTAACGTATGCTGGTGTATAATCCCATTTACCTCTCAAAACGTGTGTGTGTGTGTGTGTGTGTGTGTGTGTTTAATGTTGCAGCGTATGAGAAATGGAATAATTTGTTTGAAGTACTGCCCACAGTCTGTCTACTGTCTCAGAGTGGCAGCTGCCACATGCGCACACACACTCTCACACACATACACATCTGTTATCCACAGCACATTGGGTGGCAGGGAAGCAGTTGTCCTTGTATTTACTGCCGCTTCAGACCTTCAGTGTTCGAGTAGATAGTCAGTTAGTTTCTGCCTTTGTCCTTGTGCAAGCTTCTTATTCAAGCCTAGGAAACAAATAGAGGAATGGAGGAAAAATAAGACAGTGGTTCAGATTATGACAAATTAAGGATGTGAACAGAAAAATGTGTTGATGTAATTATCTTTTATGTTTCCAACAAATGTCGTGATTCTCATTGAAAAAGAGCTAAGAAAACAGAACATTTTATAATCCTCAGTTTCTATTATTCCAGCTTGTAAAGCGTCTGCTGTAAAGACTTTATTGTTGTCTAATATACGAATATACTTTATTGTTGATTAATATAGAGCTAATGGCGGGCCATTGTTGTGTTTTTTCTCCTGTTACTTATAACTCCTTCGTGTTGAGGGCAGCCACTAGATGGGTCCAGATTTTATTAGTCCAGCCATGTTGATGGAATGAGTGTCAGTGGAGCAAGGTGTTTTAAATACAGGGGGCTCAATTTGTTCCACACCCTGACTTATGCTTCACACACATGCACACACTTGCCAATTCTGTACGATGAAACGAGGCATTCGTTTTGGCAGGCCACCTGCCACATAGAGAGGGAGAGAGAGAAGGGGCACAGACACTTGTCCCCTGAAACTGATTTACGTTGGCACTAAAACAGAACTCGTAAGGGCTTTTTATGCGCCCGAAGGCTTTCCAGTCGGCTTGTTCTTGCAGCCAACGCAGGAAGGAAATGATACAAGATACCATAATATACAATACTGCTTTATTGTCCGACCTCTAGAAAATTGGTCTTACCTCCTCTGCAATCTGTCTTGGCTTGAGTATGATATAAAGACATTTTTTTGGGGCACTTGAAAAGTGCTGGCTCATTTTTTCCCCCTCCCAGTGTCCTTACCTATCACCAAATGTCTTTTTTCATTTTGTCACAACACAATATGGAATATTTTATCTTCAAGGGGTGTTTCTGAATGTATTGCCCTCAAGACCTCATATTCCCCTATACCTATTCTGCTGTCGTTCAGCTGGAAAGAAGAGAGCCTTGGCAAACAAATTTCTATATACAGTGACAGATGGGTTTGGATATTTTTATTTTCATTTTTGTAATATAATATTCTCATAATCCCCAGTAGAGGAATGATTGATTTGTTAGAGTGAGATTTGAGTTTGTGGTGTGTTAAGAGGACTCTTTAAGCTTCAGTGTGGTTTAGATTGGTAGGCTGACCCCCTCCTATCCCTCTCAGCACCTCAGACAGTATCTGATCTGGGACAGATTACACAATATGTCACGCTGGTGGCAAAAACGAGCTGCAGCTGACTAACATACCTACCTGCAGCAGATGTGTGTTTGATAGGGTGAATGTTAGAGTGTGTATTTGTTCAGTGCAATGAAATAGTTTCAAGAGCAACCCACATCCTCTCCTCTAACTTTTTAAAGTCAGACTTTTTGGGTGTTTCTGTTTGTCTCAGAGAGCGTTTCTGTCCAGAGACTGCCACCCATTCCCCCGTCAATCTGTCTGTCGCTGCGTCGGGGGATGGTAATCCATTCTTCCCATATGCAGATACTGGCGGTGAGATTAGGCAGACCCTGAGAGAGGATTAAGGCTTCAGGGCTTGGCTGCCCCTTCTATCTTACCTCCTCTCTAACCATACAACCCCCCCCCGTAATACCACCCCTCCACCCACTTTGCTCTTCAATCCCTCTTCCACTCCTCACCCATCTCTCTTTTGTCCCCTGGGCAAATATCCAATCTGGAGAGTGTACTAGCTGTGAAGAGGTGGAAGGGAGATTCAGATAAAAACCCATTTAATTTCTGCACATTTGTGTCATGATTTGCACTTAAAATATTGGATCGTTCTTTGTGTTCTGTGGCTGTATTTAAACGAAGTTATATCTTGGCATATATGCCTTTATTTGATAGTAATACTGGAGCCAGATGGGAAATGTGGGGGTGATAGAGGAACTTGAGTTCAACAAAAGTCAGGCCAGGTTGAGAGTTAAACATGGACGGTGCAGTTATGTACAACAGGGATGGTTTTGCTTTTTTTTGTGTACCTACAGATAAAATTGTAGTTTTTCCCGCTGCACCACCTTGTTTTCAACCACCTGTGTTTATGCTGTGATTGGTCTACAGTAACTGACTTTGTGTACGAGTCTTGAGAATTTGCAATAATTTTTAGAGCTTTGCATTTTATTTGCTCACACGCATTTCCTGCCTTACTTATAATTTCCTGGCTTCTTAAATCCTCGATTACACCCACTTCCTCTTCGTCTGGTCCCAGATTTGACCCATATGTTGTGACAAGCCACAGAGGGCAAAAAATATGTCTGAATGCTGCTCTTCTTTCTTCTCTCACCACCTTCTCTTCCTCTCTCTCCCCTCCATTGTAGAGTGCTGTAATTGATATGCCACTGGCAATAAATCAGCACAAAGTTACGCTCTGAGCGGCGACCATTATCTGAACGGACAGGTTTAGTTGCTTTGGAGAAGAAGGTGAGAGAGCAAGTTATCCAGTTTAGCTCACAAGAGTCACCTGCTGCTTTACCAGCATTTGGGATTACCTCTCCACCTTTGCAGCCTCTTTAAAATGGGGGTCCTTGCTTTATAATCTTTTTGTTTTTCTTCCCCTCAGTCCTATTTCCAGTGCCCATAGGGATGCAGTACAGGCCTGTCGATTGATAGGACATTTCGATATCAAATCCAATAAACTCAGTCCCTTACAGCCAGCCGTCTTTAATGCTTTTCCCTGATGTGATAACACCTTCCCTCCCCCCCGATATGGTGACTGCCCATTCCCAAAGCCACAGACGTGCTCCACACCAAAATGATTGACATGTTTTTCCTTGATGGTTCCAGATATGGCTCCCGACCTTCTCCCAGCACTCTTCCGCCCATTTCAGTTTAGCTCTGGAGGAAATTGAAATTGAAGAGGGTTTGGAAGGATAAATAGAGAGAGGGGGGAAAAAACTGAGAAATTTGAAGGGGCGTGGGGGCATGTGTGAGAAGTTGAGCGAATAACTCAACAGTTGGGCGTGTCTGCCCTGACAGTAAAGAGAGGATCTAAAGGTGTCTATAAGTAGACGGAGGCCTTCACGCCATGATGTCTTTTCAATAACCTGTAGTTGTTGATGTGTTTTGTGATGTCATTGTCTTATTGCCCTGATAGATAACAAGCAGCAGCAGACCCTAGATGCAATTTGTTGTGTGATTCACACTCTCTTACATCAAGCTGTGGCTGGTCTAAATGAAGAGGAATTACTGCAGGGACACTTTTTTTTTCCCAGGTTCCCTCTCGTTCTCTATCAGCCACTCTCATTTGCTCGTTCGCCCAGTCTGCCCCATTGTGTCTTTGCCTCACTTGGAAATGACAAAGGAAAATGAGGCAGCCGGCTTCCCTATGCGCTGCCACGCTTTAAATTGACATCTGCTCTCATCGTACAGCGCGACTGTACCGTTGAGCAAGAAATTAGTTTTTTTATAGGCTGGCTCGTCACTTTATTGCGGCTGCTTATGTCGAAGAGGCTGCGATCCGCGTCGAGCCGTTTTAATCTCACAGAGTGGAAAGTGGGGATATATCTGATAACTGCAGCTCAGGCCCTTCTCTCTGCCGTTTCCTTGCCGAGGTGCCTCGACCCACAGGGCTCCCTGGTGTTTGATTCTCGTGAAGGTAGATTAAAATGCAGCAGAAGTGCACCTTTTTGTTTGGCTCCTCACTCACTCTCCTTCTTTTAGCCCATACAGTATCCTCTTCCCTCTCTCTCTGCCACTTTCTCTCTTTTTCTCTTTATCTCCTTGTTTTTTTGTCTCCCCCTCTTCCTATACATTTGTCTTTTCCTGGGCTTTTCATTTGTAGAAAATTGGATGACACCACCTCTCCCTGAACCTGGCTAGCTTTGTGTCAGTTGAGCTATGGTTTGCTATTCCATGAACATCACCACTACTATTTCTCTTCTCTCCTGCTTTCCCTCATTCTCTCTTTTTTTTCTTTCTCGCACACCGTTTTGCAGCACCAGTGACTAAAATTTATGAGCAATTCAGTGACTACTCTTACTGAGGTGTTTAATTCTTTCAAGATTTGTAAGAGTGCATTTTTTCCCCTCAGAGGGGTTTACACACCTATAATCTCTCACTCATACCTGCCTTTCTCAAGGATAGAAATATCGAACAAAAAAGGAACAAGCTGACAGTCATCTCTCAGCCTGGCAGGCAGAGCTCCCTGCCCTGTATATCCACACTAATAATTAAAAAAAAAACTATAGCTTTTGCTACACAATCAAGAGCAATCACGTAAATTCAGATGTTTTAGCACCATGATAACGGAGACTTTCTCAGGTGCTGCTAAGCCAGTTTTGGTTTTTAAAAAAATCCACATTGTGTATCAGAAACAGTCTTTTGGTATCAAAGGTCCAGCTGTTTGTGTCTAATTATGGGCAAAAATAAGCCTAATAGTAAGCTATTACAAGTGGACTGGGGCATATGTGCTGCTTCAGTGCTCTTTACTACAAGCCACATTCCTACACTCTGGTGAGAACCTGAGACCAGATTTTTCTTCTTCACACCTCCATCTGCCTCCTCTTTTGATTTTTCATCTGTTTCATGTTTTTGCCTCATCCCCCTATCCCCATCTCTTAACCCTGCTTGTCTCACTGTAGTGTCTCATCTTTTCTGATTTGGTATGGTCATAAAACACCTTTTGCACAGACGCTTTGATAGTCAAGGTGAAACTGAAGCGTGGGATCCCTGGGAGAGTTGTGTCCTGTTTTACATAATCAGCATTTACAGAAGAACTAATGTCCTGGTGCTGCAGGAACATGATTGGCCTGTCAGCCTCCAGTACGCGCCCAGCAAACACTGCTCCTCATCACTGTATTGTCATTGTAGGACACCCAAAAGAGCATGCCCTCTCCATTTTTGACTCCTCCTCTTCTCCTCCTCCTTGTCCTTTACCTATAAAAATTCCATCCCTATAAATGATCTCACTCCTTCCTTTTTAATGTCTGCTCTCTGTTGAGTGTACATATAGCACATTGCATTCTGGGATTCATTATATGTGTGCTTTATGAAATGAAATAAATGTATTTGCAAAGCCTCCCCCCCCCCCCCCCCCCCCCCCCAAGAATTAGCTGGCTTGAGGGAGCAGTGATGAAGGAAGCAGTGTGTAAAAGAAAAATACAAACATGGACTGTGCTGTGATTTTTGTAGGCATATTGCCACATGTACTGGTGATAAACTGAGTAAATCATGAACATTGGATACAATTTTGAAATTGAATCACATACTAAAATGTTCAAGTATTCATTAACCAGATGCGATTTTCACCGTGGTCTTCAATTTAGCCTCATCTTGAAAGGATGAACTGTAGCCATCGGTGGTGTATGTATATGTATGTAGATGTATTGTGTTGAAAAGTTGATCTTTTGGCGGGGAAAAAGAAATCTTGTTCTGCAGTCTTCAGTGGGACTCATATTTGGGATGCATCATCTGTCTGAAATTGGTTCTAATTACATTGTAGGGTAAATGAATAACATGCATGCTTTAAGGGTGTGATTGCTGTCTGACCGGGGCACGGTTGGCTCTGGAGGAGTGTTGGAATGCAGTGGATCGGGCCCTTCATAAGCAATCAGTGAATGCTTGCAAGAATTTTCCTGTACGTGCAGCATATGTATCAGCCAATGGTTTTCATAGTGCCCTTTGGCTGTGTTATATTTATCCTGATATCTAAATGATATATACTGCAATCATAGCTCTTTCAGAGGAAGCAGAGCTGTGGTTGCCTGCTGTGCTTCCATGAAAGCCCGGTGCTTGTTTACAGTTGTCAGAAGTGCAGGTATAGTTACAATCAGACGGTGTTGAAACTGGGGAGACCATGACAGTAAAGCCTTCAAGCAGTCCTGGCTATAAATTGCTTGCTGTCAATGTAACAGTGCCCACTGGCCCTTTTTCAAGAGCACACCACCTCCAAAGCCACCACAGTAACACTGAAAGATATGAAATATTAAGGAGTTCAATGCTGTGAGTCTATAACTCATTCACAGGCTTATATTATGTGTACAGAGCCTTTAATAGTTGGCCTATGCTTTCCCTGCATCTTCACTCATAATTAAATGCAGACACACATTTGCCTTCCAGACTTGATTTGATATAATTTATTTATAACTAGGGCAAATGTCAGCTTGGCTTTTTTTTCCTTCTAATTTTGGATGTACAATTTGTGGGCCTTACTGCCTCCTTGATGCATAATCAATAAGAAATGTTCCTTGAACACTCAAGGTGTTTTTTCTCTTTTTACCTTCCAGGGCTCCCACATCGTGGCTCTGTGGATGTTCCTGGTGACTGCTCACAACGCTGAGAACAGGACAGCGGATCAATAGGAGTTTTGCTTCCTCTTCTCTGATCCTTCTCTCTCTCCCTCCCTCTTAATCTTTGACAGTAGAACCGAAACTATCAAAAAAAAAAAAAAAATCCTGACTCGGGATTTGGAACCACAGCTTGCGCTCTCTTTCTCCTTCCCCACCCCCCTCCCAAGCCTTGCTTGTGCACATACCAAATATGTGTCACCTAGCTCGGTCAGTGGCCTTCTCTGGCCAGGGGAACTTTCTCCTCATAGGGCTTTTAGTCATCATGAGCTCATCCTTGTCTGGAGGCCAGCCCCCGCCCTTCAAAAGATTCATCCCAGCTGATTGTTCGCTCACACATCTGGCTATTCATAACAAAACTGGAGAAGTCTATGTGGGAGCTGTTAACCGGATTTTCAAGCTTTCCAGCAACCTGACCAATCTGCGCAGCCACATGACTGGCCCAGTGGTGGACAATGAGAAGTGCTACCCACCTCCCAGTGTCCAGTCTTGCAATCATGAGCTGGCCCAAACCCCGAATGTGAACAAGCTTCTTCTTATAGACTATGCACAAAACCGACTTATCGCCTGTGGCAGCACCTCACAGGGTATCTGTCAGTTCCTGCGTCTGGATGACCTCTTTAAGCTTGGTGAGCCCCACCACCGCAAGGAGCATTACCTCTCCAGTGTGGCAGAGTCGGGTACCATGTCAGGAGTCATCATAAGCTCCCCTCAAAGTCCTACCAGCAAGCTTTTTATCGGAACTCCCATCGACGGCAAGTCTGAGTACTTCCCCACCTTGTCCAGCCGCAAACTGATGGAGAATGAAGAAAATGCTGACATGTTCAGTTTCGTCTATCAGGATGAGTTTGTCTCTTCTCAGCTGAAGATCCCCTCGGACACTTTATCCAAGTTCCCTGCTTTTGACATCTATTATGTTTACAGCTTCAGCAGTGAGCAGTTTGTCTATTATCTAACAATGCAGTTGGATACTCAACTGACTTCACCCGATGCCAGCGGGGAGCAGTTTTTCACCTCCAAAATTGTGCGTCTCTGCATGGATGATCCAAAGTTTTACTCTTACGTTGAGTTCCCCATTGGCTGCACTAAAGATGGGGTGGAGTACCGCCTGGTGCAGGACGCCTTCTTGGCTCGACCAGGCCGGCAGCTGGCCAACTCTCTTGGGATTTCCGAAAATGAAGACATCCTTTTCACAGTATTCTCTCAGGGCCAGAAGAATCGCGCCAAACCACCCAAAGAGTCAGCATTGTGCCTGTTCACCCTTAGGAAGATAAAGGAAAAGATCAAAGAGAGGATCCAGTCCTGCTACAGGGGAGATGGAAAACTCTCCCTACCCTGGCTGCTTAACAAGGAGCTCGCCTGTATCAACTCGGTAAGCTCAAATCTTTTGTTTCTTCTGCTTTTAGTTAGTAGTAAGCGATTTTGTAAGTTAAATTTTTTGTCACAACACACATATGTTTGTACTTGTGTAGTATAAGACTTCCTTGCTTGGATACAACCTCTTCTTATGAATTTGTAATAAAAGTACTTTTAGAGCGTACGCGTTTCATTCAAACGAAACACATTTTAATGCCACTAGTTGAATGCAGACTACCTATGCTATATCACCAATGTAGACTGCTGATATATGCCTGCACTTATAAATGGCATGAAGTATGAAATAGTCTAATTTCTTTCTCCTGCTGACTTTCTTTTCACTTCTCTATGCATTTTTCTTTACTCCACAACATCTTGGTGCTTTGATTTAACCAGACAGGGGACATCATTAGCCCAGTCACCTGGATTTGTGAAATGTCACTCAGGAAGAGCCCTCACGCTCTCACACACATACACACAATATTGTTCGGTGCACTGCAGTGTGAGATCCTGAGGGATAGCACGAGTTAGACTTGGTTTTTACTTACTGATCCACAGTGCATGACCCTGCATGTATCACAGCCAACACACTCCAAATAGACAGACATAGTCTGGCTTTCTTCATTGTGAACATGTGTACCTGCTAACATCCTATTTATTTTCTGAAAATATTCCTGGATCTTTTCACCATTTACCCAAAACTTTTGCCCAAATCCACTTTTTTCTGTGGATTTTACTTTTTTTTGTCTCTGTCTTAGCTGACCACCTGTCTCCACATCCACATCTTTCATCCTATGTCTGCTTTAAAAGCACCCATGCATTGCCTCCACCTTGCTCTTTCTTAAGATAGCTTAATTAAAGGACCCGTTTTAAAGCTTTTTTCTTTAAATGTCAGTGAACACCATTTTAGCGGCAGGTGTCTTCCATTCACACAACCACACGCACACAAACCATTCACCCTGTGTTGCGTCTAATGGAGTGGGATAGTTGGTAAGAACAGCACTCTTTCTCTTTGTAGGTCTTCATTAGCTTGAGTGCGCAGGAGTGTTTTGTGTGGTAGTATAAGTGATGTGAATGACCCAGCCAAGTCCTCTTTTACCTCCCTTTCTTTCTGCCTTTTACCACCTTCTGTAGATGTATTCTTTTTCCTGTTCAGTGGCTGTCTTCATTCTTTACGGTTCTTTTCATTCTTAGGGCCCATCACACTGACAATAGCTCTAGGGCCAAAAAAGCAGCCTATCTCATTTATTTCAATTAGACCTTTGCACTGGTACTGCAGGAGCTACTGGTGCAGAGTGCTGCAAAGAGTTTGACTTTACCATTTATGGGGTGCAGTGCATCTGGTAACTCACTGTGAAGCCCAGTCAAATACTATATGTGCAAGTTTGCGTTACCAGGTAGATAACTTTGTTGCATTGTGCTGATAAGCTTAATGCTGTCATGATAACTCCTACCCAACCTCGGCAGAGTCTAAACTGCTGTACATTGTTGGCTTTTGATAAGACTTCAAAATAGATTTCCTGCCTAACACAGTTTTACCAAGACCGCTTCCCTTGCTACATCAGGAGCACAGGTGTGTCCAATAACATTAATTATGGTTTTCACTTAAGTGTCCCAATAAATCATGCTGGGAAGCCAGTGTACACCATATCAAGGCTCTATTTTAATGGAATGCAGCTGTTATTAATCAGTTGCACCTACGCATTTCCTGCTATGACACAACAGTGCTGTTGTCAGTTTGAAAGTGTCTTCACCCCCCCCCCCCCCTTTTTTTTCATTTTGCAATTTGTATTGATTTTTTTTCCTCACAAAGAACATCCCACCAAGGATTCTTCAGACCTAATACTGCTACAATCTTCAATTTAATGCCAGTGATTCCTTCATCAAATCACACATGCATGCTCTGTTAATTTAATAACACTGTTCCTGCCCCTTCTCTTTGCTTCCCACACCGTTTCTGTTGCAGCCATTGTTACAGGAGCTTTGGTAATCTTACATCTGCCGTTAATTTATCATCTCAAAAACTGTTGTCCCTTACAAGTTGTCATCAGTGATGATGATGATGATGATGTAATAGCTTCACAGATAAGCCGACCCACTGACCCTGTGGCAGCAGCAAAGCATGAGAGGTTAGACCCAGGTTAATGATGTAGGCGAAGTTTCCCCTAAGCACTGACCTTGTGTCAGCTGCCCACCACTGACCTTAACCGCCACCAGTGACCTGACCAATCTCAAATCTGAGATTATTTTTTTCAGTCTTGAAGCATTGCATAAATGATTAAACATGACAAGCACAGAAATAACTCAATTAGACAGAATAATAATAACAGATGATTTGTATGTACTTAAATGCCTCAGATGTCACAGTGGTGCAGTGTTTAGGCCTGTTGTTAGGGTGTAGGGTTTGAACCTTTTGGGGGCCTTAATGTGAAGTTTAAAGGCCTGCGTGGGCTACTCGAAAGGTTTCTTCACACAGTCTAAAGACATATAATTGGCTATAGGTTAGGAGTGTGAGAAACATACAGTTTAAAGTGCACAGAAGACGGTGCTGCATGAATTAATGAATAGCTCATTATTTAAAGCATTTGAATGGTCTGTAACACTTGAAAAATGATAAATGCTAACCAGTTCAATAACATAAACATAAGTAAGTACTATTGTGGGTGCATTATAATGCAAAGCAGTACTACATGGAATTATTGTTTTTAAGTCTGTAAGTTTATCAATTTTATTTGACTCATTGTGTCATAATGCGAGCATTATGTGTGCATTATAATGTTTGTGCGAGTGCAATTTGTTTCCTGCTATTATCAGAATGATATGTGTACATGCACAAGTCAGTGCAGTGTGTATAGTTTAATCAGGGGCAAAAATCTCTGTATCTGTGTTCAGTTGGTTAGTAATTAAAACACAGGCATGCAGAATTAGGTGATCAACACTTTTAAATTGTCAATCTCTCACTCTACATATCCGCACACATTCTCGTAAGATACTGAAGTTTGGTACTGAGCCCCACCCTGAATTTCAGCTGCTTCAGGAATTCAAATGCAGTCTGTGTAGTGTGGGAATTGCTCAGTGATGTGGGTGTGAAGGGTGAATGCGTTTAGGCTGACCCTTCCATAGAGTAGTTTAGAGGGCAAAGCGTGGTTGATGGTGGGGTGTGCGGTATGCCTGGACAGCTGTTGGCCACACAGCCGTAATGCATGACCAGACGCTGTGTGAAATTTTCAGATTTGTGCTGGATCGTAATTTCTTGCCTTCGGCCATCATTAAGATGATATGTTTATAGTCACAGTGAGACAGCTGTTTTCTGTAAACATAAATGTTTGAGCATATTAGAAGCAGCACTGTGATAAAAGATTTGTGTGTGCGTGCAAGAGTAAGATTGTTTGTGTGCCTGTGTTTTGTCCCTGAGCTTTATTATTGAACCCCTGACCTTCTCCCTAGTTTGAGAGTGGATCAATACAAACCATTTCCACAGGAGGAGAGTGAGATGGAGAGAGAGAGTTGCTAAGTTAGGGTTGAGAGGGAGATGACTACAAAAATAGGAAAGATAAAAAGTGTAGTCAGAAGAGAGGAGAAACAGGAGAGAGGTACAGTATAGAGGTGAGTGCAAGGAGGGGTGAGTGAGTTGTGGGAATTAGACGAGAGAGAGAGGGGCAGCAGGAACAAGAGATGGATGAGAGAGAGGGAAAGAAAGGTGCTAGACGTGGGCGGCGATAAAAATGAAAGAACACGAGGGAGTCTGATCCAGAGGAAGAGATGGATACCAAAGCAACATACAGGAGAGAGTATAGGAATTTGAAGAACGGTGCTGAGAAGATGAAAAAGACAGCAAAATAGCAAAGTGAGCCAAGGTAGAGACTTGAAGGGAGTGAAAACTGGAGTGAAAAGCATTCGTATACCTTTTCCAAAATTCAGGAACATTTACAAAGTCTGAGACATTGTCCTGTTTTGTTTACAAATGTATTATATCCAGACAGTAGTTCAGATGTATGATTTTGAGTCTTTATGTGTACACCAATTGAATCATTAAAAGCAAAACCCAATGAATGAGCTGCAGGCAAGATGAAAAATGAAGCTGTGCTTTTTTTTTTTTTTTTTTTTTTTTAATTAATTTATTTTTTCAATTGATGTTGAGCCATATTTTGCATTGCAATCATGGCTGACTAACTTGCAGGTCTAACTTGTAGCCGCCTAAATGACACATGTGTGAAAGGCAGGGACATAGAAGAATATTATCAGAAAATGGATTAAAAAGACAAAATGGTATGTAGAGCTGGTAAGGAAGGAGGAGGAACGATCAAGGAGAGAGCAGCAAGCCTTTTACAGCCAGCATGCTCAAAGGAGAGGCAGTGAATCACCGACAGAGAGAAGAGAAGGGTGAGAGGAAGAGTGATAGCCCCAGAAATCTTTTCACCGCCACTGCCAAGAACAGCTTGAGAAAAGAGTAGATGACTGAAAGAGGGGAGAAAGATAGAAGGAAGAGAGGAGAGTGTGATTGAATGCTGGCTGCTGCACAAATAATATCGGTGTCCGTCACCTGGTCACTGCACTGTCCTCTTCAGCGGTACAGCTTTCTGTCATGTCAACTCTGTGTGTGTTGTGGCACATCTGTCCATGTGTACGTCTAGGAGGTGGTGCTATACAATGAGGACAGAGGAGCACAAGAAAACTCTTTTGGTGTGTGAAATATTACAGAAATTAAAGAGGTGCACTTTAGATAGAGAAAGTTGGGGAGCCTTGTTGCTCGGAGGTCACTTTGCGGAATGTATTTTCTTACTCACTGAATTTGTCTTATCTGATGGTCACTTCCAGCTGTTTTCTCTGCAGTAAGCAAAACAGAAAACTAGCAAGCACTGACCTTATTTTTTGTTTTTGTTTTTTTTAAGTGCTCTGAAATGTAGTTGGAGAAAGTCATAGGAAAGTTGTGGACTTTAACATCAAGACAGTGGAGGGAAGCATGGCCATATTAAGTTAGAAAATCTCCATCTGAATCCTTTTAGCACACTACACAGCAATCCACAATGGAGATGCCCTGTAGCAGTCTCCAGGGTTTGTATTGGAGCTGTTCAAGGCAGTTTCTAATTGGCCATCATAGCAGATATTTATATGGAATCTAAACCATGCTGGTCATGTGGTCTGGGAACAGCATTAGCTACAATGACTCTTTGTGTCTGTTTAATGCCATTAATGTTTTACAGACCAGTGCAAACAGATGCATATTGTACACAAGATTGTTTTGTGTATAATATTGTTTTGGTAGGTCTTTTATATTCTGCTATTAGTCACACTTGGAACTGTACAGTATTGCAAGAAAAGGTGAACCCTTTGAAATGAACAAATTTTGCACTGGTTATTCACCGAGCCAAGTCACAATAATGGTCTCACACAAACTAACTGAATTAAAAACAAAACAGAAAAACCCATACAGATGGTTGTGTTTTTCATGTGTATGCACCACGCATTATTTAGTAAAAACCTACAGTGTTTAATTTGGGATAGATTTAGGGCTGCAATGAGGACAAAGTACTTAACAACCAAATACTTCTGTTGGAATTTTGAGTAACAATAGGGGGGAAAAACATCTTGCTACCACCCTTGTGCTCACTGGCTTTGGAATTTCTCTTTATAAGGATTATATTTGCCCTATTCAAAATGTCCCACTGCTTTCTCTCGATCCCCAGATGGATAGGAAGGTTTTGAACTTTGTCATAGGCCAACGCATCAATCATTTGTAGAATCAATCATAGCAAGTAGGAGTCAGTCTAAAATACTTTTTGTGTGTGTATGTGTACTGCATAGACCAGCTGCTGTTTGACCCACAGTGTCAGAGGTGATATTTGATGCAAAACCTGAAATCAATATTGAAGTGGTCACTTTGTGTTCAATATTTATTTTTATGTATCTGGTTAAAGTGCTCACTGCTCGTGCAGTGTTTAAAAGCCATTACTTGTGAAGTTACTTGGATTCTGCTGTCATTCATTACGATAGCTCTGCATTAATTTAAAGTTGTTGGGTTTTTTTAATGGGCATGAGTTTTGTGTAAATTAAACTAGTTAGTTCTTGTTTATTCTAAACAAAATGATATTGCTGCTGCTGAAGAGCTGCTCATTATAGGAGTATAACATAATTGTAGATTTACTCTCTAATGTGGAAGTCTCCAGATATATTTACAAAACCTTTTGATACCACTTTTTAAAAAAATAAGTAAGTAGGTATTTTAGGCAGTGTATGCATCACGTCTTCAATTCATTAAGACTGAATGGGGGAAGTGCAAACCTACAAATGTTCTAGTCTATCCTTACATGCAGAAAAAGAAGGTGGGAAAAAAACTACATGTAAAGTGTGTTGTCTAGTGTACCTGTCACAAGAGCTCCATCCTGACTTGTTGATAAGCCAGGCAGTAAGTGTCCAGTCCTAAATAATTTGCAAATATGGAGTATGCAAACGATGCTATCTTGCTTTTCAGACCAAAAAAGGAAATACTTCTAGTGAAACACCCAAAGGACTGAAATCCAGATCTGTTCAAATAATCCATCCAAACTATTCTCCTTCTTTTATCCTGAAATACACATTATCATTTTGTTTGAGGGAAACTTGCGTTGTTGTTGTAAAGTCGACAGTGTTCCTTATGTTAAAGTGTTTGGAGTGGCAAAAAATATATAAACTAATTCTAAATGTTAAGCTGGGTCTGAGTAGCCTGCTAACGTTTCATTCTGTGAAAAATATAAATGATAAAAAATATAATGTTTTGAATTGGGTATTGGATATCGTCTAGTTGTACTCGTAATGGTGCTCATTACCAAATTTCTTGTGTTGTGACATTGTTACCGACTAAATTAGAATATATATTTTTTGTTGCCATTACAGCAGCATCTTAAAACAAATATTCTGCACTTGATGAGCCCACATTAAATTAACCGAGCAGATTTTCATTTCTGTGTTAAGACAAAGTGAATTTGACTCTGAGGCCAGCTCCTAACCTTATTAAATCCGTCATTATAAATATGATCTGATGAATGTAGCTTGCATGTGGTCTCTGTAAAACACAGTCCTCTTTCTGCAGGCCTAATCTAAAAGGATGTGGCGGTAAATGTGTTTAAGTAATTAGACCTGATTAATTGAGCCAGCGTTGATGAACAGAGTTAATTGACAGTCTAAATGAGTTGAGCAGGGAGATGTTGATTGGGTGGGTTGTCTTTAAAGTTATTGGGCCTAATGAATCATGTTTCAGTTAGTATTTGGTCATTTGATAGAAAATTGGATTTCAAATCAGGGATATTTTCTTTTTTCTTTTTCTTCTTTTTTTTTTTTTTTGTAAACGGCAAGGATTTGCTTCGCGTCCCTGTAAGCTAACAGCGTCACACGTACGCACGGTTGCTCTCATTCCATTATTAAAGAAAAATAGAAAAACCTTCTCTCACTCTCTCCCTCTCTGTGGAGTGTTTAGCTCAACAAATCCCCATCTCCAGCACCACTCTAATGATACTAATTGCCAGTGTAATTATGTATTGATCGGTACTGTGTGTGGGTGTGTGTTGCATACATCATTACCTCTTCTTCACTTCTTTACAGGCTCTTAATACATCTTGGATACAGTCAGAATTAGAATTTGTTAAAGTATCTTTTGCTGTTTGGGTCAGCACTCTAAAGAGCCCGATCTCCCACTGCTGGTCGCTGGGCAGCTCCATCAGAGCAGTCAGAGGTTAAGTACTTTGCTTAAGGGCACCTGTGGTGGTTGATGATGGAAGGCGGAAGTATGTTATTCATTCACTTTCCACACCCATATGTCCCAGCTGGGCTAATGGGCCTCCTGATCACATGCAATCTTCTCGTTTCTAACTGCCTGTGTGCTTACAAAGATACATTTTCAAGTGACAGTGTACATTTATGAGTGAGTGTGCATTTCGTATTATCCAGTAGGCAATATTTCTTCTTCTTCTTTCTATTCAGTTGGATTATGGTCTAAACATGTGGTGACAGCTTTTGGAAGCAGTTCTCTGAATAGGCGCCAACTCCTTGAGGTTTCACCGTCTGCCTGGAGTGCACTCAACATAGAAATTACCATCCTGCTACCAATGAATATGGAATTGGTGCAGTAATTTCTTTTTCTAAATTATTGATCAGTTAGGATCAAGTAACACATCCTAGAAAATGGCTAGAACGAATCAAAAGGAGAATAAAAAAATAGATGGCACACGGGACCAAAATGATTTTTTTCCCTGTGGATAAGCCCTTGGTTTTAAATGAACACTTTTTCCTCATGGTGACGTTAATGCATCATTTTTGTCATACGCTTGGAAACTAGGTTGTTGTCATAATTGACACAGTGGTGTCACACTTGACATTGGTGGGTTTTTTGTTTTTTTGTTTTTTTTACATTTGTATCCTAAACATAGACAGATGTGAGCTTCTAATTTTGCCTCGTTTCAACATATGTTCTTAGCATATCAAGTGCAAATTTGTGTTTGTAAAAGCTACGGGGATTAGGGTATGTTATTTTCTTTTCTTTTTTTATTTCTTTTTGGCTTAGAACAGGAAATGTTATATTTTGAAGATAAATAAAATAACTGTCAGATTTACAGAATAATCCAAAGCTCACTGTGAAATCCTCTGAACTTTTAAAGGAGTACTTTGGGGGAAAATTGATAAATTCTCTGTCTCTCACAAACACACACACACACACACACACACACACACAGCGTGTTTAGTGACTGCACTATAATAGGATGAGGTATAAATGCATAAGGGGTTGAATAATTCCTTTAACTCAGCGATGAATTGCTTTTGATTTTTGGAAGCAGAACAAAACAAAAATAGTTGTTGTATGAGCCAGTTTAAGGAATATGAAAAATAACAAATTGTAACCACACCACCTTCTTCCAGTGTGCTTATTTTCCATGTGACTTCACATACATCATTCACTTGTGTAGTTGAGGCAGACTGCCATATATCTGGGGGAAATCCTCTAAATATAATTTTTGGTGTGTATTCAAATAATATCAGGTCTTTATTTCCAGCTGAGAACCTCTGAGCCCCGTCACTAGTGCTATACATTACGGAGATCTGAGTGAGCCATGCTGGTAAATCATTTTGAAATGGTGGGCCAGTATTCTGTTTGTGCGCGTGTGTCTGGCAGTTATACATGAATTCTTTCCCCCTTGCTTCTTGCTGTATATTGCCACATGAAATTAAGTTCTGTATTTCTCTGGGGCGTTGATGTCGACTGTCTTTGACTACAGAAATAAACACAGCACACGCACATAGTTATGATACCATGGATATCACTGTAACCCACCAGGTAAAAGGTTGGTAGGCTGCTCTCTTGGTTAGAAAATCAGCACTTCCAAGTATCCTTGCAAGCACATGCACACAAGCTCAGTAGCACTTCTTGTGTTTATTCTACTTGAAGAAAGTCCTGCAGTGCTTCCATGAGTTCACAACCCTCACTGAGATTTCTGGGTAATTTATGATGCTGCCCTCTCCCAAAATCCCTCACTCTGCTTGGAGCCAGTCTCACACATTCACACAGACATTCTCTCTCTCTCTCTCTCTCTCTCTCTCTCTCTCTCTCTCTCTCTCTCTCTCTCTCTCTCTCTCTCTCTCTCTCTCTCTCTCTCTCTCTCTCTCTCTCTCACACACGCACACACAGTGTATGCTGGCAGATGCAGGTACCTTGTTCGTGTGTGTGTGTGTGTGTTAATGTGTGGGAAAACTTCATCAACATAGGACAGCAGATGAACAGCCAGCACCTGTGGTTGATGCCACATAGATGCTGTTTCCTCTTCATGCTGCTGACGGTCGTCTTTTTTTTTTTTTTTTTTTTTTGTTCACTTCTCTCTTTCATTCTTTCTCATCTTCTCGCTCTTCCTCACCCTCACACGTTCCCACACACCCTCATAAAAGTAGGCCATCGTTATAGTGAAATGCATCAGTTAGGTACATGTCATGTTTCTGGAAACGCATTTACGTCTCTGTTGGCTTGATGAGGAGACAGCTGATGACTAGTGGGGAGAGAAGCATTTTCTTTTTGCTGCCCATGATAAATACATACGCACACACATGCGCACACATTCAGAAACGCACAAAAGCACACATGAACTACAGGCTTGTCTCGAAACCACGCTGTCAGCATTAATGCCAGCCAGTTTTTGTCCCCCTCTCCGCTGTCCTCTCCACTCCTTTGCAGAGCATTTATTTCCTCTTACAAACAGGTTTCTACAAAGAAACATAGTGTCTGCTACTGCAGCAGGCTACCCAATTTATTTGCCTGTTTCTAAATGAACGAGTGTTTTGTGTTTGCCGCCCATGTTTCCTCCTTCCTTAATAGGCATAATTCACAGCAGTGTTTTCAGTCAACAACACTATGTATGTTCCCTTATATAAACCCATGTTGTACTCTGCTGTTTTCCATATGTTTCACTCAATGGAGGTGACTATTGACAAATTCCACTTGAGGTTAGTCTGTGTGCCCAGACATATTTTCCTGACTTAATATGTTGAAGAAATGGCAATCATGGGGGAATGATTATTCAACCATTTCCTTTAGGCCTGGCCATCCAGCGCACATCTGTAATCAGTCTGTTATTGTGGGTGGAGCTGTGTGCACACGTGTCTGGAGCCATATGAACATTTTCACTCTATTTTGCCATTTTGCAGCACAAGATGGGTGAAGCGGCTCCACCTTCTTGAAAAAATACAGTTGTGGTTGAAGAACATGATTACGTGGGGTTGTAGAGACCACTCTGGTTTTGTGTATAATTGTTCTCAATACTTGCTAGCAGTATTTAGGTCAGACAGTTCTCTGCCACCATGAGTATGAGCTGCATATTAAGAATCAACAGCTAGAGAGAATTGTACAGTTCTATGTATTCAATAACCCATAAAAGATCGAGTAATAGTCAAATCCAACAACAGTTAAATTAATCAGAAGTTATGTTTGTTGTTAATTATTCAATCGATTCATTTTTGTTTGTTTGTGCAAAACCTTCTAGCAACTATCTGGTTCTCTTTGTATTTGATTATAATAAACTCAGCAGATGTTGATTGAAACTTGGCTTTGATAAACTGTTTAGGAAGTTTAAAATTCTAAATGATAAAAAAGGAGGGCCCTTTCTGTGCAAGCTACATTTTAAACCTTGTATTTCCAATAAATGTTTCTTCACTTAGAAAAAAATAAAGTGACAATGATCACATCATTAAGAGCCATCAGCTTCTGTTTGCCTTGAGCACAGCACTCACATGTTTTTTTTTTTTTTTTTTGCCTTTTTCTTTTTTGGGAGGGGGGACTTGAGAACAAAAGGCCAAGTTTCTGTGAAAAGCAAATCCACAAATTCATTCAGCGTGCACCGCAGGCACCCTGTGAAAATCAAAACAAGAAACCTCCTCTTCTGCATTTGTAAGACCCTGCTGCCAAAGTCAGCGGAAGGTTGTTGGCTTAACTCCTTCGTCCCCGGCGGAGCTGCGTGTCTTTGAAAACACTGCGGAGCATTACATGCAGTCTCCAGCCAGCAACTCTGCAGAGACCACAAAGGATGGAATATCCTTTCCATACTAAATATCAGCTCCAAATCACATGGGAATCTTTTAGTGTGTTAAATTGCAGAACCCACATCAGAGTGTAGCCTCTGTTAAAATGCTTTCCGACCTCAAGGGAAATGCTTTCTATTCCATGCTGATCTACGCTGTTTAAACCTTTTAGACCAGCAGGAATTGTATAACACCTTTACCCCCCCAGTGCCGCAGAGAGACCTGTGTAGGTTACTGTGTGAGCACTTGCTAATGCTTGTGTTTGTGATGGTGGTTTGTGTATTAACCCTTATAGAGTCTTGGGGCAACTGTATACAGTATTTTCCACAGTTGGCCTCCTCTGAAGAAGATACATTAACCTTTTTAGGTCCTGCCTCTTAGGCTTGTACATCTTGGGATTTTCTGTGTGTGTGGTTGTTTGTGTGGAAACGCTACTGAAGACGCATGCACTTCTTTCACATGACTACATGGTTTCAAATGGTTGGCCCTAGTTTTTGTCATATGATGTGTATGAGGAATTATTTTGTTGCTTGTAGCCACATCTGCTTGCTCAGGTTGAATGAATGTCTCGGTTTATTGTGTGTGCGCATGGGTGCTTATGTGTCTGTTGTCTGTCAGTCGCCTTTGTTGTGAGGGATGAAAGTGCCTTCTAGCCATCAGTGGTTACTAAAGAAAGTTGTTTCAGGTAATGGTTGCGTTTGCTTCTAGCTCTCACTTCGTTAAATGCACACACTGCCATACACACAGAAACCTCCATTAAACTGGCCCCTTTATTTGTTTCCTTCTACCCTGTGACATGTTAGGGCCGAAAAAATGGGGCGTAAGAAGGGGCAAGCACTTTGTTGTCTCGAGTTAATTGTCCTACCACCTCTCGGAGGACTTGGTCTAAGTGGACAGATGTGTGTGATGGACAGAGGGCTGGAGTTGGTGACTTTGTGAGAAATGGAGAGAGAGGGGGTGGATGAAAAGAGAAGGTACAGAAGTAGAAAAGGACAGGGAGGGAATATTGATGTTTGCTAAGTTACTGTAGTGGCTAGGAGGACAGAGAAAGAGAGTGAGAAGGAAGAAAAAGGCAGAATAACGTTTTATTGACTTGTGCCGAGCTGCAGGCAATTTAAGCAGATCAGGAGGGAGAGGGTGTGAGGGAGTGGGTGTTATCTTTTCTCCTGTGCGGATCAATCAGATGATGTAGTGATAAGACTATGGATTACACCGCCATTTACACACTCCCTATGTATGTGTATGTGTGTTGTCATGTGTGTGAATACAGCAACTCACACGTTTGCCGGCTCTGGTTAAGTCGCAGATGCACAAACATTTATTCTCCGTTAATAACAGCATCCAAAGTGGACTTTTTTTGATTGGCGTTGTCAAAGAAAATTGACACTCATACACTAATCATTGCTAAAAATTACAGTCTGAGGTGATACTCAATTTCTACAGCAACGACACTAACAGTGCTGGCTTTGCCTCCTGCAGTTGACACACAACTTCACACATATCTGCTGCAGACAGCCAGGCACACTAGCAGCTGAAGTAGTTGACGTTCTTGACACTAACAAACACTTAGGAACTTCAAGAAGTCAGCCAGGCTCCAGTTTGAGAAATATTTAAGTTTTAAACAGTTATCATAAATGTTAACCTGGCCAGCACACAGCATACCGTTTAACTCTATTAGCAATAATCCAATAGTAACATTAGCCAACTGTTATCACTGTGGTAGCGGCTAGTGGCCGGGCTCATAATAAAGTGATAACATTAATATGGGAGCTACACAGCAAAGGTTATCAGTCCTGTCCGTCTGGAGCTTTGACAGTGTAATTATTTTTAACAGGATAACAAGTGTTAAGCTTCTCTTAAAGTTCCAAATTGAAGCCGAGAAAAGTCTATGAGCTCTTAGACTCAGCCTATCTTACCAACTTTATCTGATCAGCAGTAAAAACATGGTGACAAGTCACCTGAAGCCCAGCACTACTTCAGACAACCTAATTTTTTTTAACATTTATTTTGCACTACAGAATTACTTATTATGACAGTTATTGGTTTGGTTTAATTAATCACTTATTGCTTGAATGGACAACAATGTAGAAAATATAGCTTTCAGTTTCCCAGAGTTTAAGTGGTTTTCAGGCTATTTTTCATCTGATTGGAATTTGGGGGGAAAAAAAAAAGATATTGATAGTGATGAAATAAGGAAACATTGGTCATTTTTCTAGCGTGGGAAACTAGAAACAACAGTCATTAAATCTGTTATCCATCAGATTAATGTATTAATACTTTCAGCTTTAATCAAACCACAGTGATACCTCATTGATATCCTGAAAATGTGTACAAAAATGTGCAAATGAAGTAAAGCATTCATTGGCTGTGGCATTTTAACCCTGCTTCATGGATTATGCCCTGACTGTGTTTGTATGTCATGACTGGTTAAAGCATCATATGGGTCAGTGGATTGCCTGGGGTAATAGACCCCTCGTGACACTGGAATGTTCCAGATATTGTCACATAGTCACCATCATTACTGCCGTGTCACCACCATGACTGAACACTGTGGAATAAAAGGGTTTTGCATGGTGGGATTGTGCTTAAAAGACAGCAGTGTGTGTGTGTGTGTGTGTGTGTGTGTGTGTGTGTGTGTGTGTGTGTGTGTGTGTAAATAACCGCCATTTCAATAGCCTACTTATTACATTAGACAATCAGATATGTTGGCCATTCTCACTGCATATGAAAACATGCAGAAAGTCGACTTTTAGGCAGCTTAGCTGCTTTCAAGAATTGTTTTTAAGGGCATTTGAGGGCTTCTCAGAATGCTTTCTCACATGTGGCTTCCATAGTATGAGACCACATTAGTTTAGAATTTAAAAAAGGCATTGCTTTGAATATAAAATCTAATTTGTGGCATTTTAGAATGTGTCCTTATATGAATTTATGAATAAACTGTATCTATTTAGGAGTGTTTTGAAATGAGACACTTTTGAATTTCTTGTAGTAATTACCAGTCGGATACGCACCTTAAAGCACAATAAATCTAAAGAATTCTCATGTCAGACGGAAAAACACTCACACAATCACCCCAAACATCACAACCTAAATTAATTTGTTTTCTGCTGAAAAATCTGCTTTAGATCAGAATAGAATTTTGAGTGCTTTTATTTTGTCTGATTCATTTCGTTGCCTTTCCCTCCTGTCTCTAGCCACTTCAGATCGACGATAACTTCTGTGGTCAGGACTTCAACCAGCCTCTGGGGGGAACCAGCACCATCGAGGGGATTCCTCTCTTCATCGATAAGGATGATGGCATGACTTCAGTGGCAGCGTATGACTACCGCGGCAACACTGTGGCGTTTGTTGGCACACGCAATGGCAAACTGAAGAAGGTAGGATTGTTGGTGTGTGTGTGTGTGTGTGTGTGTGTGGTGGTCTTTTTAAAAAAATAAAAATAAAAAATATAAATTTTTTTTATCGATGCTGGGATTCCTTTTCCATTTGAACTGGATGGAATATGAAGTTGAGGGGAAATTGTGTGTAAGCCAAAAAGGCATTTTGATTTTTGTCGTTTATTTATTATCCAGTTAAAAGGAAGCAACTTTCTGGCAAATATTTTTTTACTCATGAATGGTGACCAGCTTTTTGCGCACTGACGCTTGTCAGTTCATAAGCTGTGTACTGGCGGCCTAATCGTTGCAGATTTACATAAGGCACTTTGCTGATGCTTTTTTTATACTAAATGCAGTCAACACCATTTTTCTCGTTAGTGGCTATTTCCAGCAGGACATCCGAGTGTCTCTTTAAAACCTGTTCATTTAACAAGCAATTTAAAGCAAGTCTGCGCCTACTCTTTCATTGATTGTCATGTTTGTCACGTCAGGCATAAAACGTAACTGCTTTGTCCCAATGCCACGTACGGTCTTTTAAGAGCTCACCTTCAATCAATCCAACAGCTATGACTGGTGAATGGCTTTTCTGTTCAGGTCAGCTGTGCAGGGCTGAGGTGGATAGATAGAGCTTTGGACAGGGATAAAGTGGTGATGGATGCATTGGTGGGGAAAAAGAAAATCTAAAGTGCATTTCTTGATGAAACTATTGTCCCTTTCTTTGGGTCAATTTCTTTGTGGATTCAAAGCAAGTTAGGGTTTATGTCATCGCACTTATGCGGCTGTCGCACCCTTTTCTGTAGAGGAATGATTAATGATGTGCAGTCATGTAACAAATGGACAAACCTCTGTGCCTGATTAAACTGATATAGCTGACCTTTTGTGATTGTATGTTAGATATATGTACAATTTTCCTCAATTATGGTCCTTTTTGTGTAACAGTGTTGTGTTCAATCTCAGCAATTGTTCCTTTGCGCGCGCGCGCGTGTGTGTATCCAGTCTATGGAGGACAGAGCTCTCGGGGTAAATGGTATCTCATTAGAATTCACCCCATTTCTCTCCACACTGCTCAAGACCTGTCATCCATTCAATATTATGAATGTATAATCAGCCTGTGTGTTTGTGCACTTTTAATATGAGTTTATGTATTCACGCAATGCTTGTGTGTTTGTCACTCACAGTATGCATAATAATGCATCGCGCTTGCGATGGCATGGGTTCGTGTGTGCACGCATGTGTTTGTGTTTATGAGAGCGCATGAGACAGCAAACAATACAGTGTCGACTAAGATTCAGTGCCGTGCATTTGTCAAAGTGACACCCATTCACTTAGCTCGGCAACAGTCCCTTTATTTATTTAGCTCTTCTCACATGTCTTTTCTTGTGTGGTGTTATGCACTCTGACTGAGGTATATACGTGTGTTTGGAGCATCACCTGGGGAAGAGACTGCTGCAGTAGGTTTTGAGATAAGTCGTTTTCATGTGTGTGCGCGCCTTCATATGTGTGCGTGTGCGCAACAGCAGAGCCAAGGAGCCTGCGGTTCTTTTGGCTGCCTTGTGTTTCAGTCAAACCCAAAAACAACTAAAATAATCTGGTCTTGGAAAGGATTCAGTTTGCTGTGAAGGAACAATATCTAAAACCTGACGTTGGAGCATGCACAGACATGCACGCACACACACACACTCAGCAGCCATAAAGAGGCAGATGAAGAAAAAAAAATGGAAAAAGAGCAACTGAATTAATAGTGTGTGATAACAGATTGTTGGGTCCTCTGATTGTGTGCGTCAGTGTTTCTGTAACTGATTTTTATTTGTGTCATTATCCTTTCAGTAAAAGCATCATCTGTTTCAGGACCAGTGTTTCTTAAAGTTTTGACAGCTTGGTGGGAGTGCATGCAGGCCATGAAGGAATTACTGAGTATGTTCCTGTTCTTACACCTTCCTCAGGAGAGCATTAGTGTTGAATGTTGTTTATATAGCTCTGCCTGAGGGCGATGAAGGGAAAGAGGGGCAGAAATAAGGAGAGTATTGGTTGGCTGGATGAATTTGCCTTAAGGAGACAGCTTGCATGTGTGCTTTTCAGGTGCGTTTTAAGAGACATGGAAAGGTATGTTTGGCAAATCTGAAAAACAATCCAACAAATTTGGCAGTGACTGCTACAATAATTTTAAATATAGCCAACTAATGTTTGCCAAATGGATCCACATTAATCTCCTGGGAGAGTTTCGAGGTTTAAGTCACATCACTTTAACTTAAATAACTTTTTGTTCACGTCTTTATTGGCTAGACGTGAAGTGCTTTGATAATCTGTTATATCTGCGCTCAGTCTATTTTTAACTAACTATGATGTTCAAGGTTTTCCAGAGCAATAAGACAGTAGCATAAACAACATGTTTTAAGCACTAATGAAGTCCCTCTGTGCTCTGTAGCCTCTCACACACTCGCAGGAGAAGCTTTTACTAATGAGTAATGGTTTGATGGGACACAGACATTAGAGAGAGAATCAGGAAGGAAGATGGTAAGATGAAGGAGATATAGGAGGTTAGCGGAAGAAGAAGCGGGAAGGAAGTGATGAAGAGAGGTGATGCCCACTGATTAACTAATTTCAATGGTCATCTGGATACTGCTGTGGTCAAGGGCACAACTGTTGACCGGCTATCCGCTGCACTTAATTTTTAGGATTAAAAGCTCTGATTCTCTGACGGTGTGATTATGTCTGGGTGCTTGGCTCTGCCTGCCATCGGTCCCTGTGTGTCTTTGTCAGCTTTATTCTAGTTTACATAGTGCACCTTATTCACTCCTCTTTTTTGCCTTTCTGTCTGAAGAAGCATTGTAACAAAGCTGCTGTGGTTTGTTTAGCCAACACATTTACAATGATAAAAGTCTGAGTGATTCTCTCAGCCACTTCTGTGCTTTCAGGCCCTGTTGAGCAGTGACAATAAATGGGCATCAACCATGACACACTCACACATACGCTTGCACACATATGCACCATCTCAATAGGTGGTCTGGGGAGATGAGAGAAGAAGGGAGGATCGCACTTGACAATCTAGTACCTATTGTGTCTGCTTTTGGTGCTGCACACACACGAACACTCAAACGCAGGTTAGGATTCCTCAGCTGCACCCTCCATCAGAGGCCAGCGCGAGCCATCTGCTGTGTATATATGGCCAGTGTGCCAGGTGGTACGAGCCCCAAGTGCTCCATGTGTCCCCCATTGTGTCCATGCCAGGCTCAGGTGAAGGTGCCGTCCAATGACCATTCATCAGTGCATCAATTGAGCTTCCCTGCAGTTTCTGACAGCAGTTAGAAGACAATATAAGACGAGCGTAAACGGCCACCATAAGAATAACATAGTGAATGGGACAAATAAGGCCTTACACTACATGTTACTACATGAAACACATAGGTTTATAGATGTAACAAACTTCAACATAGCATTTTAAAAGTCCTTTGAATATGAAAAATCATTTTTTGAAAATCCTCTGATACACCGGCGACCTGTCCAGGGTGTACCCCACTGCTGAATAGCAGCTGGCAAAGGTTCCAGCTCCCCTGTGCCCCTGAATCGGATATATGGAAGAAAACTGATGGATATTCAAAGCAGAGAGTGCAGTGGATGATGGTTTGAGAGCATGTCTTGGAGCCAAAAAATAACATGTTTGACCCTACACCTAGTAAGCGTTTTCATTAGCTAATCAGTACAGGATCTGTTGAGGTGTATTTAAAAGCGAACATGACCGAGTATTTGTTCTGTCACCCTGCAGCACATTGTAAAAGCTAAGTGGATGACTGCGTCAGCTAAGCAGCTGCAATCTAAACATTAAGTGGCAGATGGGATTTCACATGTTGTTGCTGTTGTACACACAGCAGGCCTCATGAAGCCGCAGTTAGGTTTATGAATTACAGATTTTGAGTCTTTGAGTCTCATCTTCAGTTTGAGCTTTGTCTAAAATTACCTCAGCAAATGTTCTAAATAATATTTCTCACTGTCAAATTTTAAGAAAAACTTAACCCACACAAGTGACTGTAACATAAAACTTGCTCCAGTTTCTTTGGTGGTAAAGATTATCCCCAAAAGTGATCTAAGATCTAAAGCTTGTATCTTTATTTTTCTAACCTATTGAAAATAACAAAAAAATCTTTCATCATAGTAAAGATAATACTGCAGAAATGAGGTTTAAGCCGTAACTACACCGGTGAGACAGCATTTCAGGGGTTAATAAGAAGTGACAGTTTGTCATTTGTATGTGTATATTGCTGTGTGAAGTCACTGATGTATTCCACTGGGCTGCCGGTGTCACCGTCAAGAGACCATGTCATGGCCTAATTGACTGATGATTGTTATTCTACTGGTGCATAATGCTGCCCTGTCAAACTCCCCTGTGTGTATATGTGTTTGTGTGTGTGAGGCTGTTTTTAGTGCTTTGCATTTAAATTGTTGTTCCAGCCTTCTCTTTGCAGACAGTGCCCAAATAGTAAAAAACAATTATATATAAATAAATAAAATAAAAACACATTCTGAAAATAAAGTAGTTGCTTGTCAGGGAGGAATGATGAAATAAACATCTGTCTTTTACTGATTCTCTATTTGTGTCGTCTTCTTTTAATTGAGAATGTGCAGAAAATTACAGTCTGAAAATATGGTACATAGACTTTGTTTGTTCGTGTGTGAGTGTCTGAGTGAGAGACTTCTGTGGTTTGTGTCATCATTTGGCTCAGCCTCCCAAGCCACGAGTTGTTTGGCCCGGGCATGAGCACAGAGGCCGGCTTTGTGCGGGCGCTTGGTGGCCCTCGGTCATTAGTTCACCCAACTGCATGGGGTCACACAAACACGCACGAAGCGGATGAGAAAGCGACGAAGGAAATGGAGATGTAGCTGATTGTGAAAGAGATTTGATATGGCAGAGGCTGTGGAAGTTATGATCAAGTTCCCTAGACAAAACGGATAACTTGCACTTTGCATTTAACACCAAGTTTTTCCACCTAATTTAGTTCTCTCCCAGCGCGCCATCCGTCTTCCAATCTAATCATAATGTTCTCATATTAACAGCTAAATGTATCATTTTCTGCTACAATTTGTTCCCTCTCCTGACAGCACAGTGAAATGGTGTTTTCCCAAATAGCCCAGTTGAGTCACAAATGTGTGAGACGAGCCAGGAATATGCCGTAGGACCACTCAGTTAGCACGCAACCTCAAATGAATTTTGCCTTTGTTATTCTAACCGTGGCTAATACAGTGCTCAGAGGACCACAGATGGTGATTTTATTGTTGTTTTTTTGTTTTTTGGGGAGTGAAACTTGAACTATATGCATATTATTAAAGTAATGTAATGACCATTATAAGGTCTTATTTCATTGTCCACTGCCTGCATCTGTATAAGTATGTTTGACAATCTAAAACTCCAGTTAAGCTAATGTGTCTGTTTGTGTGATCGTAATTATGTCGCTCAAGCAAATGGATATCAGTTGTCTCTGTTCATTGCCAGCCTAAGTCTTTCTCCCATATGTAGGTTATCCTTGCATATGACTATATTCATCCTACAATAGCGTTCAGCATCTTTCCGTGAATGCACTCTCGCACACGTCTGCACACACTCGAGCCTTTGGAGGGTGTCATTGTAGAATTTCACACTGTGAATATACAGGGTTTGTTCACTTCTGCTATCTCTGCTTTTGCTCATTTTATGAGCAGCAACCATATAGATTGTTGGATAATATAAGCTCTAACAATGTCTAAAACTCATCCATAACCCTCAACTCTGACTACTGTAACAAGCACAGTGAGTAACAGGATCATCCACTGCTTCCTCACTTTGCCTCTTTGCTTCTGTTCTCTGCCTCGTTTTCTCTGTTTCATCTGCTGCTCACATATTCTCTTTCTATCTCCTTCTGTGATCAAAGATTCCCCTCCCTGATAATAGCTGAGCGTTTGTATGTGTTGAGATGAAATGGCAGTGATCGCTATTTCTCTCTAATCATTTTCTCTCATTAAAGTGAAGAGTGTGTGCATATGCACTCCGAATGCAAATAAATATATGTATAAGTGTACATATATACAGGAAGCTTGCATGTATAAAGTTTGTGTATGCCCACGCACACACATACACACTCTTTCCCACTCCAGAAAATAGGTTGTAGCACTTAGATTGTAAGGGTAGACAGTAATGAGGGATCTTCTTAAAAGATTTAATGCCATACCATCCTTTACACATGCATGATTCCATCCAGTCTCATTAAACCAGGGGTCTAATTCTGCACCTTTTTCCTGCAAGAGCTTCATATGCCATAACGAGCCATATTTCCTACCTTCCTAACAAGCTATGGTGACATTAAGAGGCGATATGACTTGATAGTTCACTCTCAAAACCTTAACAAATGTGTCTTAATCTTGGCACCAATCTAGTCCTTTAACCAAAGCTACAATAAATGTTTAAAGCTAATCATTTTAAAGAGCAAGAGAAGTTACAGTGGGCTTCTGTGTAGGCTAATGCCACAAATGAGAACGGTTCAGTCCTTGATAATCTCAGCGCTAATGCATTTTAGCTCAGTTCAACTGTGTGTGACTGCACTGCACAGCACTCATTCACTACCTCTGCGTTCTCTCCACAATTCACTACTACCAGGGGTTAATGAGCCAAAGTGGGGAGTAGATGAGAGTGGGGAAAAAGCCAAGAGAAAGGGATACAGAATGAAAAGAGAGAGCAAGGGAGATGAATTATAAATGCACCACGCTAGAATCCATTTTTAAGGGAAGATTAGAAGAGTCTGGATGCAAGCTGGGATGCTCACATGATCCAAGTGAGGACGAGGCCAGCCTGTTTCTAGGTCATCTCCATTAGGCATCTCGGGGTGGAACATCAAAGAGTCCCCGCTCTCCATATGATATGTGTGTGTGAAAGTTACATGCACTTTTTAAAATTGCACTGTTTTACTGTACAATTGTGAAAATCACAATATACTGTTGATGTACTTAGTGTATTCTTTCCAGCAAATAAGGATTTTCTTTAAGGCATCAGTTCCATAGAATTATAGCAGAGCTCTGTCTATGGCAGCTGATACAGCCAAGAGCACACCTGGTGGATGGCACAATGCCAGGACTCATGGTGTCATTATTTCTGACAGGTCACACACACACACACACACACACACACACACACACACACACACACACACACACTAGAGGGAATGTCATAGCTCATACTGAAAGGTAAAATGAGCCCATTCATGCAGGTATATACCAACTTGGAAACACACTGGGACAGCACAGTGTCCAGAGGTTTGGTCACGAGTGACACAGCAGGCAAAGATTACCTTTGGAGGCTATATCTCTCATACAGGCATACAGTCACAGTCACACAGTGTCTCATACGCTCATTCCTTTCCAATTAAACTCAGCAGCTCACAGTATGTATGTTCCTGGTTTTAAAAGAGACTGTCTTCAACTCGCTACACAGCTCACCACAAGCCCATTACAGCCACATGTGGAAGCTTAACCTCTTAGCCATTAAATGGAAGAAATCAGCAACTGTTTACGGACGGATACCCTCACACAGAAGTAGGACACATAATGGAAGGAGGCACAGCACTTTGATGCTTCTCTGAGAAAATAAAATAAAAAAAATAAATAAAAAAGATAATACAAGGATTCTTTCCCATCTCCATTACACTAAATGATGAGTGTAAATATGTGAGTTACTATCAAATTGGCTAATCTACTGTGAAGAATGCAAACGGCACTGCCGTGCACACACTCGTGCACGCAGCCTCCTATGGGAAACAACTGTAGCAGGCTTATCAGATTACACGTTGCAAAGCTAATAGATTCTTAATAGATTGTTTTTGATTAGTTCCTGTGGTTTAGTGACGTTAAGATGATTAACATTTGTGAGTAGGGAAACAAACACACATTTGCATTCACACTCACCTGCGTATATTTGCATACAGTGCGGTATGAGGTGACTGCATATTCTGTTACTGTAATTTGTGAATGTCTTTTTCTGAAGTGTGTGACATCAAATGGGCGTCGTAGGCTTTAGTAGCACTTCAAGGCCATGAAATTCAGACTGGGTCTGTCTCTCTCTGTCCTTTTTTTTTTTTTTTTTTTCCAAACGCACACACTTCAAAATACTTTTGAGATACACGAACAAAAACAAGTCCAAATACAACAGCTCCCTGCGTTTATCCTTCTCACACAGCATGATGGCATCTCCCGCTGTCTAACTAATTACCCCTCTGTCCTGTGCCCCCCCAGGGGTAATAGCTTGAGCCTGAAACCTTGTCACAGTGTTAGCTGGCTTTGTATCTTGCCCCAAGCCTGCCTGCTTCCAGACCACTCGCCTCATGACCACTTCTGGCCATACTGCACTCACCCTGTGGGTAATCCTGTTAGCGTAAGAGTATGTGATAGCCAAGCGGAAAGCCAATTCCCCACACTGGTCTTATGCCCTCTGCCCAGTCTCTTAGAGTAACAGCTGGCTAAAGTGAACTTATTTCAGTTTCAGGACCAACTCTTGTTCCACTATATCTAGGGTCTTCTTATTAGTATTACTGGAGCTAGAAAAAAAGCCCTATTACTGGTGTAGCTGACCTTGTGACTTAACATTTCCACCAGCTAAGTCTTTAAAAATGGTGAGGCACTTTATGTCCTTATATTCCCTCTTTTAATCCCATATTCAAATTATGCAATTGTCTCCTTTTCGTAATTTATCCATCCCTTTATTAAATTCAAATGTTTCAACCTGATTAATTAGTCTCTCTTTTCCATGTTTCTCTTGTTCCTCTTGCACTTCTTGTCCTTTCCATTTAGTCCTTCTGTTCTCTGTCTTTGCTTCACTCACACTATCGGTCTTTCTCCGTCTCACTTTTCTCCATGGAATTGGTCATTAGCTGACTGAATGAGCTGATTGCATCTATTCCCAAGGCTAGCATTTGTTTGTGCATCTTGTGGTTTTTTTTGTTTTGTTTTTTTTAAATTTTGTCCACTCCCGCCTCTTTCACTCTCTCCCTTGCTCCCCACCCACTCTCCCCCAGCAGTCATTCTTTTTCTCCTCCCATCTTATCTCACTTCATCTACCTTCTTTACATCCCCTGCCCCACTCCTTTCTTGCACAATTCCATCTATCCCTTTTCTTTCTAAAATGGTCTTAGACACAAAGACTGGTTTGGGTTGCTGAATTAGCATACCAATGTACACAGACACTCCCAACAGTCGTCTCTATATCTTCTCTATAACATTAATTGCACAGTGTCATTCTAAATTGGCTAACACCAATTAAGCACTCGCTATTATATTTAATTGGTCATTTAGCGTAGCTATGGTTTGAATGCTGTCTCCCTGGGAATGGTATAGTTGGCCTCCAGCAGCCCATGTAGCCATTTCAAAGACCGTTTCCCCCTCCCTGTGGATTTTACAATGGCCTGGCCAGCAACTGCACTGCCAAGAGCCAAGATGGAGGTGTGTACATGTTGTGTTCTTTGGAGGGGGAGTAACAAATGGTATGGAGAGGGAGAGAGATTTTGTTCTGTCTGCCACCTCACGCCCTCCAACCACCCTCACATCCCTCTCCTACTATGCTCCTCCATCCATGTGTTGCTGTTGGATTAGGCTAATTAAAGTACCGCAAGCGGGGTCCTCAGAGAGCAGCCACACACACACACATTGTACACATTCAGTCTTTAATGAAGGCAGGCACAGATGCACACACAATTGGAAAAACAGGAAGGAACCGTGAGCACAAGCCCCCATATGTACAAAGACATGCATCACACTCTGAAAGTACTCTAGCAACAGAGGTTCATAGGAAAAAGCATTGTGTAAATATTTAATGGACAGTTTTCTTGCCTTCTTCTACTGAAAATGAGCTAAAGATCATGTGGACCATAGACTGTATGTAAAACATGATTGCAGCTCCCCAGTCTGCTAAATGGGAACTGTTAAACCTTTTGCATTTCGAATGGCCAGCAGGGTGCGACTCTGCTGGGCTGGGAAAAATGATTCTGATTGTATAAAGGTTTGTGGGAAAACTGCGGACTGCTATGTACACTTGATTTATGACCACAGTAAACACTCTCATTCACCAGTTTTATCTCTGATTTATTAAACAATCTAAATCTTGTAAATTATCGTCCTGATTAGAATAGAAAAAACAAACTATAAAACGGATGCTTAAGTTTATAGCTACTTCATGATTTGACAGCTGAGTTTCTCAGGCAGATTCATCCCTTGCTTGTAACATCTGGAATGACCACAACAACAGGGCAACCGCTGAAATGCTGCACTTCACTAACCATTTGGTTTTGTCATGGTGGGTACGCCCATCTTTTATATAAAGTTTATGGTTTGAAGTAGTTATCTTTGAGTTCCTGTATAGACTCGATTGTTTGTCATCAGTAAAGAGCTGAGCTTCAGTCTGTGTAAGCCCATCCTAAATGGATCATCAGGAGTCCATATCCACTTCTAGCTATAGCCAGAGGACTCCCAGCTATGCAGTATTATCCATAAGAGCCATGTGCTGTCTTATTTATGGGTCACTGGCAGTGAACCAGTGGCCCAGAAATAACACCACAACCTCTCACTTTAACCTTGCTGTGTGTCTGCGTGTGTGTGCTTTAAAGGAATGGTTGACAGTTTTTACCGTGTGGCACTGAAGAGTGTTTTCCTGTCAGTAGATCTTCTCTGCTCTCCTGTGTATATGTGTGTGCTAGTGTTTGTCTCAAAAAGTTTGCATGTCACGGTATGCACTGATCTTTGAATGTCAATGAAGAATTCGTTCTCAAGATAAAAAAGAAGCGGGGGGGGAGAGCGAAAAGTACAGAAAGGTAGTCTTGTCACTGAGAAAGTAAGAAAGAGAACGGACACTGTGTCACTTGGTAGGAATCCCTTCCGGATGTTTCTACTTTCAGGATATTGACTGTGTCTCTGGAAAACCGCCTGCTTCCAGGGAAACCTATTGGATTACTGATAACCTTGGAATTGATACGGCCAGTACACGGGGTGTTTAAGAGAGGGAAGGGACAGAGTTTGTGGGTACACAGACTTCTTTGGTTAGCTATATTCTCTTTAACTGCTCTTTTGCAGTTAAATCAGTGATGGACTAATACACGTGTACTGTGTTGTTTAGCTTTCCATGCTCTTTTAGTTGATATTTATCCTGCTTTGCAGTGGCAGGGTATGGCTTTCGACTGCGCTCGTGGTCCCACGAGAACCCCATTTTATTATCGTACAGAAGATATCAGAGCATTTTGAGCATACAACAATAAGCACAGTCACACAAGTGCACACCCAATAATAAGGCTCCAATAACATAGAGGTCTTTACTCCAACTTGTCTCCAAATCCCTCAGCGATGGGCCTGCTCCTCGGTTGCCATGGCAACAGTAGTCAGGGCAGCCACGGTTGGCAATAGTGAGGAAGAAGAACGATGAGAGAGAGAGAGAGAGAGTCACAGGGAGCATTGATGTTTGTGATTCAGCCATGGGATTTCAACGCAGCCACAACACTGAAACTGGGTTGCTGCAATGTTGCTGAATGTTAGAGTTGTGCACCACAACAGTGGGAATGCAGTTTCAGCTGGGGTTGGAAATAAGTGGGCTTGTAGGTCATGTTTACCCCTGTGTGCATTTGTGTGTGTAAGGAGAGAGAGGGATGTGCGAGGGAGAAATAAAATTGCAGAGGCAACACACACACACACACACACACACTCATTAACTCCTCCTGCATGTTCAGTCTGTCTTCAAGTTTGTGTGTATGTGTTTATTCATGCACTACACAGTGGCTGTGGACAGGATTCATTCTACACTTCATTGCTTTGATAGTACATCTGCTTACAACTACAAGGTTTTTCTTCTTTTTTTTATTATTATTATTAAAAATTAGCTGTAAAAATACATCTTACACAAACTTCTTTTAACATCTGTTAAAAGCTTGCCTGTAACTCATTTGATGTTTAGTATAATGCCATCGAGTTGAAAAACAATTTCCAGAAAGAAAAAAAAAACAACGAGCTATTGTTGTTGGGGAAATCTCTCCTCTGTACATGTACAGTGGAGAACAGCACAGCACAGAGTGGATGCACAGCAAACAGGCAGTTAGTGTCAGAGCTCCGATGGAAAATCCATAGTTTCATTACACTCCTAGTGGTATTAATGTGGCCAGGAGGCGACCAAAGCTCTATCATGGGCCCTAGGGGAGCCAAAATGGCTGCATTTAGTAATGCAGTGGAGTGAAGAGGAGGCAAGAGGGTCAAGACTGCCGGTGGGAATAAAGTGTGTTGGAAAGACAGAGAGAAGCCAGATAAAGTTCATGTGCAGTAACGGGCACAGCTGCAATTGTACCCTGCTCACCTTTGGAAATTTCTGTAACGCCGTGCACGTGTGTGTGAAGGAAGCTCACAATATGATTTGACATCAATGCTGTAGGTTACAATATAATGTTTATTACACAGATCCTTCACCGACTGTCACATTAAGGTTGACATACACATTTCTTTGTATACCATGTTGTTTAAAAGGCAACTGTTTTGTTGTAGAATAGTACTTAGGGATATTTTGTAATTAAACTTTAAACGGTACCCAGACACACAACAACATTAATGGTGTATTACCATCCCACTTGGCTTGGTATGGCTGCTAACTGGCTCAGACTTCTGCTCCTTTAATCACTGTCATGGCACAGAGATTCCTGCCTAACACAAATGAGATCACACCAGCTGCAAGCGAATTCTCAGACTACACCCATTATTATACTTCGTATTTAATAAGGGAAGTTATAAATACACCAAAATTGAGTTGTGTGATAGGGCCTGTCAGTGGTAAAGGGGCCATGGACCTGTTGGGCCCACTGCTTTCATCACCCTTTATTTAGACCTTTATTCTTATCCCAACTCAGTGTTGTAGTTCTGTAAATGTATCATGCACAGCTTTAATGTTATTAAATTAAGAAAACTTGTCCCCCACAAATTTACCACCATGCATAAACATTTTACAAACAGACCAACAGACTCACAAGCTTGTTTGAGGAGCTTGGAAAGCCATGCTGTTGCACACATTTCTCTCACATTCATATTATTTACTTTGCTATTACTAAGAACCAAATAGTGCATTAATGAGACAAAGCCACTTAGTTATTGGAAGGGTCCTGAGGTGAGTTAATCTGGGAGAAGGTTGTACTTCAGAGCTCCTAGCTATTGTTGGTCCCTCTGGGTGATTAGAGTTAAGAGACAGGCTTTAAGGGAAATTAGCTTTCGATTGTTCCTTCTGATAAAAAGTAGCATTGTAATTGTTAGCGACCTCCAGGGTCAGAAAGTAAAGACCTGGCGAGAGGTATTGTACACAGTAATGTGGATTGATTTTAAAAATGTTGGTCATTTGCTGAAAGTTTTCTATTCACACAGCGTGAAAGTGGCAGAAATGTGCCTAAATCCCTGCTTTTTACTCCTCTTTCAGTGGAATTTGGCAACACACAGCTGCAGGAGTTCAACAGTTCTCATTTTATAAATAATCTGTACCTCATTGTCGTCTTATTCTTCAAGTAGACATGTTTATTTTGAACCTTTCTTTACCTTGTATACCTAACCAGATAACATGATGTCAGACCTCAGAGGCAAGTGAGGGATTACAACTGGAACAAAAGAGAGAGGAGATGTGAGGAGAGGCAACGCTCACACACAAAACACACACTCTTAATCAGACTGATTGCTTGCATCTCTGACTCCTCATTGCATCACGTCTCTAAGGCATTGCTCCTGCATCTCCCTCTTTGGCTGTTTGTGAGGAACAGATTTAGAAATGCAGGGTCCCCAGTAGACTACAAGCCACAAAAGGCCATATCCATAACCAAGTACACCACCTCATGTTATGAAAGCTTAGGTGTTGACCAAAACATGAGGTGGTGTACTTGGTTATAGACTTTTGATTCACATCCAGTGAAGTCTGTAAATGCTGTGTATATAACACTTGTCATGTACATGCTCTCATTGAAGCACAGTTATATAGAGCCAATTTCATTAGCAGTCAGACCTGACCTGCATACTTCAGTGAAACAGTTGGAAATAAATAGAGTATTGACTAACTGAGTGCTTAGGTAGATGAAAGAAATAGTTGAACAAGTGGGTATTCAGTGTTTAAAATGCCCAAACAAGCGTTTTCTTTTGCACTTAAATGCATATTTCTCTTGTGCTGAGTTTACTGACACACCGATTTTTGTTTATTCTCCTCCCTACACTTGGAGGAGATACATACGTTTACTCACACACACACACACACACACATTCTCTTTCTGACTTGTTCTCAATTCCCAACTCATCTCCTCAGAGAGAGCGATTGAGCCAGGAGCAATGCAAATTGGGTAAAATGTTCCGGAAAGTGGCTTTTCCCACTGGGACTTCTCAACTCCAGCTCTGAGTTAGCACTCTCTCTGTGTGTATGTGTTCGCTTGTGCGTGTGTGTGTCACAGTTTTTGCACTTGCATTTGTGGGTGTGAAAATGCAAATTGCTCCACATGTGCCTGCGTGCATGAAAATGTGAACGTCTGGATGAGAGTGTGTGTGTGTTCATCGCTATTTGTCCCAGGCCGAAGTGGGCTGCAGACCAGGGTTAAGATTTTATGAAGGCTAGAGACCGAAAATAAAAGCATGTTTATAAAGCAAGGTGATGGTGAAAATTGAGGCTACACCTCTGAGATCGCACCAATAAACTGCTACAAATGATCAGTTAGCTGTTAGTGTGACCATCATTTTAGAAAGAAAAAAGAAACTGAGTGGAAGATTTTTGGTTAGAGGGAGATATTGTTAAATTTGCAGAATCCATCTGATGTTTGTCAGAGCTTCTTACTTGGACAGCTTTTGACCACAAGCCTGGGATTTGTGAATCATTTACTCCCACGAGATAGAAGGCTTTCAGTTTTTAACAATGCATGTGTAGCAATAATCCACAGGACAAGACTCTGGTCCTACTTTTATTTTACTGGTTGAGTTTGTCTTATGAACAGTAAACATTACACAAGCTTGAAATGTTAATTAACGTGGGACCTTAAAGGACAAGAATCAGTTGTGCTGCATCGATGGCTCTGTTTTATAAACAGCGCAGACTTTGTGATGATTTTCAGGCCTTTGAAAATGAGACATGGATTTTAGCATTTTATACATTATTAAAGTCACTGAATAGAAGTGACTGAAAATTTTAAACAGCTAAAAAGATGTAAGCTCACCCTTAAAAAATGTGGGTCTGTAGCTACAACAATAAGAGGGTACAAGTGCTAAATACTCTGATAAAGAGCTGAGTTGATCCACTTGATTGTAAACTTCTATAACTTCATGAATGCAGTGCATAATAATGAAACATAAATAATGATACATTTAACCGTTAGAGAAAAGCTGAGGCTTAAATGATCCTAGCAGATTTAATTACTTTCCTTAACAATTAAATTTGGAGAGGTTGTCAGTTTGATTGGCCAAAATAAAGTCTTTACTATGCTGCCAAGTTGCTCCTTTGTTGAAGAACTGCATCGCATGCCCTTCTGTGAGCAGGAATCAAGTTTACCTCCAGATGAACTCTTGGAAATGTTTTCTCTGGCATTAGCTATTGCTTCTGCCATGTCCGTTGCGGGGGTTGTATTGTGCTGGTTTGGATTTATTGCCCTCTCTGCATGTGTGAGTGAGTGTGTATTTTTGTGTGTGTGCGCGCAGTCGGTTAGGGCGGATAGTGAAGCATTGCCCTTCCACAAATGGGCCGTGGAAAACCTACAGGTTGGACCATCTGCCTCCTGCACACGCGTGTGTTTCTGTGCGTGAGATTGTGTGTCTTTTGACTTCTATGAACAGGAAGGTATTGTGTATTCTAAGTTTGTGACCTCACAAGTACACATATACGAACAGCAGATTCCTGCGCTGGCTAACTTAACAGACTTGGCCCTGGATGGAGGATGCAGGATAGGAAGACAATGGGACTGTGATATTTGGTTTTACTGGAAATGGTGTGAAGAGGTGGAAGGGGGTATGCAAGCACGCCTAGCGAATGGGCACAGTTTTCAGAGGCAGACCTGTAAATATTTTAAGGCCCGAAAGAGGAAATGATACATAAAGGGGGAAAACAAGCTTGTGAATGTCTCTGTGGAAAAACACAAACACTTTATCTCCAGCTATAATCACTGAGTGAACAAACATTACTGAAGGGGTTTCGAGCCATAGAAGTGAATTGCCTTGTGAAAACGTGTAATATCATATCAGTATCAGCAGTATTGCATTTCAAGGATGTGGGATACATTTTCATCAGGCACTTATCTCAACACAGCACCATTAGACGTATTTACATCAAATCTCTCCCTCCTTTCTCTACATCCCTCCTGCTATTTTTCCCAGGAGGAAAGCACCAAAGTGTGTTTTTAAACGCAAAGAGAGCATGCCACACCATCTGTAACATGCTTATTTCTCAAAGTAAGAATATAGGTTTAATTGAGCTTTTTAATTGTCCTCTAAATCCTGCTGAGCACCCATGCTGCTGCTTAATGGTGTATGTATGCGTGCGCGCGTGTGTGTTTTCTCTGTATATGCATGTCTGGGTCTGTTGGGATGTGAATTTTTCTACTTTTGAGTGGAGAGAGTGAGTAAGCAAGCATGCGGGCTCCTTCTTAATGAGCTAATAGCAATGTGTGGTTACCCTTTGAGGAAATTGTTAGCGTCTGTTGTGTTTTTGTAGTTTTGTGAAGGAGAAGAAGAAGAAGAAAATAATGAATGAATTCAATTAACTTGCGTAAGAGCCGCCCATGTTGAGTTACATATTGAGTTTTTGGATGCTCTTTGTACATATAGTTGTGTGTTTGAGTGTAAACAGCTGATTGGTTGCTATATTAGCGCCTCACTTTCACTGTAATTCGCTTAGATTTTGAGTTAATCTAATCACATCAATTTGCCATAAACTGTGGGAGAGAGTGGACATTTAATTTCTCTGGCTTCAACTCAAGTTAGCACAGCTGGAATAGTGTCATCGGGTTGTGTGTGTGTGGGTGTGTGTTGCTATATAAATAACAGCAACTCCGGGCAGGGCTTATCTCTTTGATTGCCTGTGCAATTGTCTGTTCACGTGTTTGTGGTTTTACATATGTGAGAAATCTAGGATGAAGGATTTCCTCTGTTTTCTATATGAACAACTTCCTCCTCTCATACACACGTCCTCTCTGTGTGGGGTGCACTTGGAGAAAGGAAAAGGATAAGATAAGCGTGTGTGTGTGTGTGTGTGTTGGAGAGTACGACACAATAAAGAGTACTTCTATAAAAAGCAGTCTTGTGACAGTCCAGTGCACTCAGCTGACTGTCTGGAAACTTTGCTGTGCTTTCTTCTCCTCTCGCCTGTTTTGCTCCCAGGGCAGCCTTCTCGCTAACTTAACCTTTTTCTTGTCAGAGCATTACATTTTAATTCACACTTTTCACTTTCCTCTGCTCTTTGTCTTGATTTTATTCAAACTGTCCTGCAGAAGGAAATGGGAGAGAGCTGTTGGAAAGCAAAGTGAAGAGGAAGAAGGCAGGGAGTGGTGATTTAATGTCCAGTAACACATGTCGGACTCTGCTCTGTCAGGGAAACACATAAAAACAAACACAGGCACTGGAGGTGTTTCTTCAGATGCTGATAGTGTACTACAGTATCCTGTTGCCTAAGCCATTACATCAAGTGTTGAACTTAAGTCCAACAGTGTTGTTACAGTGCCAGCACTGTGTGTGTTTGTGTTGGAATTTCACCATCACAAGCTGAATAAGATTTACCCCCTGTTTAAGTCAACGGAGTTCTATTTAGATTGTGTACACAGATGATGATGTATATATATATGGACGTGGAATTGAGTGGTGTAATTCAGTGTCTGCACGTATTTCTGTTTGAACTGGTGATTTGGATGAGGAAAAGGAAGTGCTGCATGTAACCACAGCCTGGGGTTTGGGCTTTTACCACACTACTAGATTCTGTAATTAAACTAAAATTAGCGTGATTGCCAAACAGTTTCTTAGCCCACTAACAAGTGAGAGCCTGCAGGGAAATGTCGTAAGAATCAGGAAACTGAATGAAAATCCTCAGTTTCACTGTATTTGGTTAAAACATGACACATGCTTGGTGCTGTAAGTTCCTTTATGCCTCTTTTCCACCAGCACATACTCAACTTGACTCTACTCTGTTTTGGTTGTGTTTCTATTATAATTGAGTCCCACCTCAATGTGTGCAGGGTGCATAGGGAGTCCCGTGAAGTCATTTGTTTGCAACACAAACACAACACAACCACCAAGCCACCATTTATAAAAACACCTGCACCTTGTCCCCCATTCCCAGGTTTAAAAAAACTGGTGAGTTTGATTCTTGTGAAGAGGTCATTCCCATGACTCATCCAGTGAGTTTGCTCCCTGCCCAATCAGTGGCATGCAGTCCGTTGATGTCACTGTTTGGTTGCACTTGGCTCTCTTGCAACCCTGTACAAGTAGGTACAGAAGATGAACATTCAAGCACTTTTAAATATACCTGTTGTACTACCAGCAAAGTTTAGAACAGCTGGAACATGCAACACTAATGAAACGTCCCCCTGCCTGGATAGAGGTAAAGGATGTCCTTGAGTAAATAAACTCCACTCCATGCAGGTTAAAGGTTTGGAATTCTGGGCAAAGCTGCCAGGAGGCAAAAAGAAGAGAGCTGAATTTAGATTCGTCTTTGTCACTGCTCGGATCGTTTTGCAACTCTGTTGTTGGTTTAAAGTGACTAATCAACAGTGTCTCGTCATCAGCTCTTTCACACTTTATATAATTTTGTTAAACTCTGACTTTCTTATGTCCTTCCTCTTTCGGATTGATGGTTGACCCTGCTAACCACAGCTTTAGATACATTCTTCTGTTTCTTTCTCTGTGTTTGCTTTTGTTTGTACACCTCATTGAAACAGAGCAGCACAGTCATACACAGATAATGTGTTAGTAAATGACAGCCAGTAACCATTGGTATCAGAAGCGCTCTCACTAAATTTCTCTTGAACTTTCTTCTCTTTTCCTCATTTATCATTCCTCCTTTTATCCTCTCTGTTTTCATCACTGCCCTTCTGTCTGTTTTGTTCTTTGACCCTGTGGGACTGCTTTAAGTTCAGGCCTTTGAATATAATATTGTAGCTCTGGTTTTGGGTGCTGTAAATCACATAAACTCAGTTTTCTTCATGTGGGAAACAAACATTTTGAAACAAAAGACTGATGAACAAGAACAAAGTTGTCAAACAATAACTTTCTTGTTTGCTTAGTACTGCCCCTGTGTTTATGAATGTTGCCAAATCTGTTCATAGTAATTGTATGACTGTAGCCCAGCCCTGGATGAAATTAGGCACCCACAGAAGGATACAGCAAGTCATTTACAGCTTCTAATTGTCATAATTTGGCAGCAATGTGGTTGAACGTGGGTGGGCCATATCATCTGGATAGCTTTGGGTGTCAACCAAACCCCTCCCAACCTTCTCCTGAGAGACTGCAGCCATTGGTCAGGCCCCATTTTGTTACCATGGCTATAGGCCAAACCAGAGGCGGGGCATCTGTCTTCCACCTGGTCGCACCAGCTGCTCAAGCACTGCTGCTATGGCATGCCTGGAGTGTATCTGAGCTTGCTTGCTGGCTTGTGTTTTTGTGTTTGTACATAATACTTGTATTATATTACAGAAGTGACTGTACTCATAAGTATTACTTAAATATCAAATGATATTTATATAGGACCAACAAAGCTACAAATCAGAGAATATATTTAAAGTGCAAAAGAACCCAAAGTTGAAACAGCCAAAGAAATCACAACAAAATTAAATACACATGTGATAGGTTAAAAAAAAACCTGTTAACACAGCAGAGTACTCCTGTGATTCCAGTTAGCTTAATTTCATAAGCTAGGTTCTAAAATGAGCTGTGACCACCTGTCACCAGACTGTGGAAGCGGCTCAACCTGGAAAGTTGGAAAGAAAGGAAAGAATTGCCAATGGATATAAGTAGAGCTGGGCGATATAAGATTTTTTCATATCACGATATGTTTTTTTCATTTCAGGCGATAACGATATATATCACGATATAAGCCAAATAACTATATTTGTAGGATTTAAATGTGCCGTTGCTCACAAGTAAAATGTGAAATAATCAGCAGCTTGTCTTGATTTTAATATTTATTTCCCATAATAAGTTCAACAGGGTAGATGTACTTAAGGAACAGTTTCAGATAAATAAAGGCAAATATTGCAAACTACACAAAAGGCAGCCGCTAAAGCGTTTAAGTTTCAAAATAGAACAAACAAAACAGACTACTAAATTGTCAATTCCACTTAGAAACAAAATATTAATTCTAAAAATAAATCTTAGTTTGTTTTACAGAAGAACAGACAAAATTGACTAACTTTTGTCAATATCAAATAAACTGAGAACTAAAAGGAAATTTTCAATCTCTCCTTGTTGTATAGCTTTCTGAACTTTCTGAATCCTTTATCATCCGCAACTGAAAATAGTTGTGGATGATTACTATACCTTTCTAATGTGACGTTGTTGTCCCTGGCTCTCTTTCTCTCTCTCTCTCCCTCCCGCTCTGTTCCTGTGCTACTGCGAGTGTAACTACCGCCCCTCCCCCCTCTTCCCAGCGCAAAGCACAAGGCTCGCGTGCGGAGTGAAGCGGAAATAAAGTGCGAGAGAGAGGGTGAGAGAAAGAAAGAAAAAAAACCCCACGGCTCGCGTCGTTCACGTCAAAGATCCGGCTCTAAGAGCCATTTCGTTCGCGACCGACACATCACTACGAAACACACTCATTTCCTCCATTACCAGCGGCAGGCTGCTTCCCAAACCACACATGCGCGGCTTGGCACTTGTGCTGTACGTAACAAGTCACGTGATGTGACGCTGCGGCTGTGATTGGTTCGGCTCTGCGCTACTTAATTTGGATTGGCTGTTCTTCTTTTCTTTCTTTTTTTTTAAGAGAGCAAGAGAGAGATGAGGTCTATCGCAATAGTTTAATTTTTCTATCGAGAAAAAGTTATTTCGCAATACATATCGTTATCGTTTTATCGCCCAGCTCTAGATATAAGACATCTGATTGTGATGCGAAGAATTTGACAAAGTCATGTTTTAAAGAAAAAAAAAAAAGATCTAGAAATGAGTCTAGATGCAGTGACAATACTAGTGAGGTGGTGTGGAATAAGCCACATTAACATGTCATAACTGCAGTGGAAAATCCTTTTAAAAGGAGGCCGCACACACGCATTTGTGGAATTTAGACACACAAGTGCTTCAGACTTGGCACAGAGGTTATCACTGAAAGTCAGAATTTAAGTGACGGCGCAGAAAATACAAAGAGCATTGCATCATGTGTGGACGACATCCAAAAAGAGCCTTTTCTTGCTTTTTGGCATAGAACTGCAAGATTACATTATGCTTAAGAACATGGAAAAAAGCCTGAAGTGTATTAGGAGCACATTCTTTAGTCAGATCAGGCCAAGATAAGTTTGTTTGGCTCAGTGAAGAAACAGCTTATTAATTTAAAACTGGTATCAGATCAGTGCTCTGTGTCAACTGGTACACAAAGCCAAGCTATCTGTATCAGTATCTGGACTCAAAACGTCAGGTTGGTGCATCCCTACCAAAGGCATTGTGTGGAGTCTGTTGTGCTGCTGTTGTGTGTTATGTTTCCTTCTTGAGCTATAGTCAGTCCCTATCTGTGCCCTCTGTGGTTACATAAGGTAGTGTAAAGTGGCTCTAGTTGAGCAGTGGCGGTATTAATAGATGTTATTTAAGTGTAGCACACCATGCTTGCAGCCTACATATAGAATCTTACAAGGAGTCTAGTCAGCAAAGTCCAGAGGCAGCAAAGCTGTTCTTGCTTCCAGGTTCTGTGTACCTGTCATTGCTTTTCATCAACTGGGAAGTGCGCGTTAATAATTTATTACCCTACAGCTCTTCTCATTGGGAGGAATACAACATATGCTCTCTGGTGTTTTATATTTACCTCACCCCCCTTCACTGCTGTGATGTGCTACAACACAGGGCAGCACCCCGTATAGATGAGCTTGGGCAATTCTCTGTGTTTTTACATCATCCAATTGATTAGCAGCTATTACCAATAGACTATCCAATCATATCCAGCAGCAGACTCGTGACTCATTTTAAATGCCAGTAGCCGATCTGACAGCACAGCTGCTGTCATCAACCAGTATTTTGGTTCATTTAATCACACAGTGTTACAGTGTAGTGGTTACAGTGTGCTAAGTTTGTCTTCTTTGTCTTCTCCTGAGCTGAGGGTGTCCCACCCTTCCTTCCCATCCCATCCCATCCTCTCTCTCCCTCCCTCAGCAAACATCTCAAGTGCTTTAATGTTTCTACCTTTTCTTGTTACTCTTCTCCTTCTCTTTTATTCTCCCATTAGTCTACATGACTTTGTTTTTTTCTGACAAGGTTCAATATGTTTTTCCAACTAACTCAAACCAACTGAGAACTTACCAAACAGGAACTGAGAACAAACCTAGCAACTTTTTAAAATACTGACGCAAAACTTCGACTTTTTAAAAACCAGACTTCCTTTCCTCAAACTGTAGTTATATTTACTGTTACACATACTGACTTGTGTGTTGGCTTTAGTTGGAAATTTGCACTAAAAATGGTCTGTTTGCAAGAGAATTCGAATTGTTTTAGTTAGAATGTTAAGATACTGGGAAAATGTTTTGAACATTTTGTAGTCTTTTAAATAGTGAAGTCTAGGATGGAGGAAATGTCAAAAATGTATCATCCTCATCCTGTTTCCACTGGTGTCATTTCATGTATAATATAAAGGATCAAGTAGCTAGTTGTTTCAGCGTGTGTGCCTCTACACATGCCTAGGACATCTGGTAAATGTCACTGTGTGTTTTCTACTTCTCTGCCCCTCTCCTCTGTTGCTCTCACACACATAACGGTGTAGTGTTTAAATAATGTTGAGGTATAGGTGTGCGTGTGTGCGTGCATGTGTGTTTGTGTTTGGTTTGCTTTGTTTTTTGTTTTGTTTTGTCTTGACTTCTCTCTTTCAGATCCTTGAGTTGTTTAATTGTTTCATTTCAGCTTTTATTGGAGTTTCACGCCCACAGCCCCCCCCCCCCCCATATTCAGATAGAGAACAACATTTCCTCTCCCCTCTGTCCAGTTCAGTCCAGTCGTTTGGCTCTTGAATCAGTCATGCTTGTTGTATTTGGTGGGCAGCAGCCAAGGCCTTCCCTATGGGCCATTACGGCACACTAGGAGTGCAGAATGGTCCAGCAGGGAGGGAGTTGGGGAAATTAACGGGAACAAAGCTATGAGATGGAGTGAGAAATAAAAATGTAAAGAGAGAAAGCGCTGAATGAACAACACACAGATGAATCAGTGAAAGAAAAAGTGTTGAAGGGGTGTATTGGGAGGCACATTGCTCTGACTCTTGCTTGTGGCAGCCTTCCCAGTTCTTCTTGCATTCTCCTCCTTTAATTTCAGAGGTGAATTCCCAGCAGCAGGGCTAAACACAAGCCAGGGACATTCTTCTCTGGCTTATCCCCAAACAAGAGTTGGTAATCTGGGGGAAAAGTGGGTGGCCTTACCTGGGAAAAGAGAGATGATGGTATAAAAGCTGGTTGGGGAAAGTTAATGTTTCAGTTTGGTCTCACCACACTGCTGTGTCAGGCTTTGGGTTTCAGACAGAACCCAATGTTGTCTTTGCTTGGGTGGAGAAACGGCACGAGTTCCTTTCACTTAAAGGAAACAGCAGTGCTAGATAGGGCTGTGCGATATGACCAAAATCTCATATCCCGATTTAAGACATTTATCATCCCGATAACGATATATATCACAAAAATTTTCAGCTAATTCTGTGAATCTCAGGCAAGTTGACTTGCGTGAAGTGTTTTCAGCTGGGCGTCGTGTACCTGGAGTCGAGTGTTACATAAGTTGAAACGGCCTCAGTTTTCTTTGTGAGTATTTATTACACGGTGTGCTGCGGGGAAAAGCCTGTTCTAAGCTTGATTTTTATTTATTTATTTATTTTTTTTACCCCTGACGGCTCTTTTTAGCTTCTCATGCGTAAACACTCTGCATTCTATTTCACGTGATTCAGTTTAGTTTGAAAAATCTCAACAGGATCTTCAGCTTTATTGTGAAAGGTTTAAAATAAACATGCGGACAGCGGAGCCACGCGATGGTTTTACCGTCGTTGTTGCTAACAACAACACATAAAAACAATGGCTTGTCTGTCTGTAGTGCGGTTATATTAAATATAAGAGGAAGAGAGAACTTCAGGAAATTATACAGTGATCATCAAAACGATGAAAAAATATTGCCGTAAACAGTTGATTTTGCGACACCACGAAACAAACGATAGCGTAAAATGAAACGATAGACGTTTTCATATCGTCATCCGATATATATCGTTATATCGAACAGCCCTAGTGCTAGATCACTTAAAAATACAAAAAAACAAACTCTGCCATATATGTATATATATATATATATATATATATATATATATATATATATATATATATATATATAGATGTGCTTTCAAAAATTCAGTTCTTTAAGTTTACTCATTCCCAAGTAAATACTTCATCACATCTTTATTTTGAAACTATTAAAACACCCATCTTCCCATCCAAAAATAACTTTAATCTCATCCATCACAACATCTCCATCCAACATTCAGGAAAAACAGTTATCCTGCTGCCAAGATCAACAGGGTTCCTCCTGCTGGACAAACAATAATACAGTCCAACTGTGTCAAGCTAATGGCAGAAATCCCACCAGACCTACAGATCATGTACCACATCACCTGTAAACTCAAAAGTAAGAACATTCAGACATGGCACGTGCACGCACGCGCGCGCGCGCACACGCACGCACGCACACGCAGAGACACACATTCCTTTCTTGTTCTGTGTTCCTCCTTCGGCTGATTGTTTTGAGGTTGCCATGCCAATGTCTTTGCAGTTATTCCCTGACATATGGAGTGTTGGTTGATGATGATTTAAAAAGGGGGAAAAAAAGCCCGGGTGTGAGTGTAAATGTGCACAGAGGTGTTTTTACATACACAGAGGCATTACCATGCTCACAAGCATTCACTGGCACATGTACAGAGAGGCTGATAGGTTGGTGTGCAATAGAGGATTGTACTGAAGTGTAGGATTAGGGCGGCCACGTCAGGAATGTGCCTCCTCCTCTCATACAGAAACCAGCACACGCAGCACAAACAGAACTATTTCTTAACCTAACACACTGTTCATTCTCCCAAGTTTGCACTTTTGACCACCTCATACAGCAGAATAGGCACCGGCAAAAACCTGTGGTGGGGTAACTATCACAACATGATTTGGGTGTTTAAATATTATTCAACGGTTAATGTTTGAAGGTCTTGTCACCTCTGTGTTTATTGGAATTGGTTCATTTCAATGTTGTTGCAACAGCTTATGGATTTCCCCACAGGGCAACAAGTTTTTTTTTCCCTCAGTTTCAACTTTGGTGAACTTTCAGATTCAGTTTTGCTGACAAATGGCAAGATGTCTTGATGGTGCTGACCTTTGGAAAAAGAGCGAGCCCTAAGTGAAGAAAGTTAACTTGGATTAACACGGAAAATGTCAAACAATTGCTGCCTTCAGTTTATTTAATGTGATGTTTTACTTCTTTTTTTGGCCATTGTGTATATTTGGGATTGTCAGAAGGCTTTAAACACCTGTTAGCGTGATACTCGTCTGACATTTTCTAGACTAAACAAGAGAAGAAAAACAAAAAAAAGAGCAAGAAAAGAGAGAAAGGATGGTTAAGATGAAGGTGTGTGTGTGTGTGTGTGTGTGTGTGTGTGTGTGTGTGTGTGTGTGTGTGTGTGTGTGTGTGTGTGTGTGTGTGTGTGTGTGTGTGTGTGTGTGTGTGTGTTATGGTTAAGTCTATCTTACATTACACTTACAGGACAACACTATGAAAAGTCTACCACGCTAGCACCCTGCAACTCACTGATTAAGCCCACATACATACACATGGGTGACCACTGCTGTAAATCACTGGAAACCACGCGGTAAAAGCTCATTTTAAACACCATCTGCATTCCTCATCCTTTACAGCTGCCAGACTTTATTCGTGTATGTGTGTGTTCTGTCGCTGCTTTTCTCTGCCCTCCAAATCTCCTCTCATTTAAGCCACCAAGCTTCCTATTGTTACCAGTAACTTTGCTCCTAATTTAAAACATCTTCTCTGTCGCCAGCTGACAGTGCTGTGGTTTCACTGGTTTGTGCCATTTAGTGCCCTGTGCTCATTTAGACTTTGTTTATGTCATCTTCTCCCAGTCTTTTCTTGCTCGCTCTTTACTTGTTATGGGCGTTTGCAATGTTTGAGAGCCAAATAAGAGTTTTACTTTTCTGTGTTTTGAATAAAAACAAAAGAGGAATATACTGTTGAGAGAAAGGCCTTTAAAAAAAGAAGAAGAAAAAAGTCAGGATTAAGGGAAGTAGAAAAGTGTCTAAACACAAAAGAGAAGAGGGGGGAAAAGATTATAGTGAAGAAAGTACTCCTCCCAGAGGAACTTTTAGGTAGGGGTAAAATAAAATGAACAGAGCGGGAGAGAAATAAATGAAAGGGGCTGTGGAGAGGAAGGCATTTGTGGCCAGGAATGGTTTGGCACACATTACACTGAGGTGTAGTTTTGGCGTGGCTCCCATTAGCCTCTTGTGTTACATCCATTACAAAAATCTGCACGCGCGCACACACACGTGCAAGCACACACTCTTACATGGCAGCACAGTCAAAACAGACCCACATCTTAACCACCATAGAATTTCCTTGCCATAATTCTGGTCCTACCCAGAAAAGATGGAAATCACTCGTCTCTCTCTCTTTCTTCCTCTCTCTCCCTAAAAGATGTTATTAGAGGCACCAGTGGCCATGTAATCACTTTGGCTCTCCCACAGGAAGAGACACACACACATATGCACGCACACACACCTACCTTAGTAATTACAGCTGAAGATGAGGTCCTATTCACTGTAATCCTAGTGAATGGCTGATATAGTTAATAAATGGTGGGTCAAGCGGTGCTGCATAGTGTCACATCAGAGTGGGGGTGTGTGTATATATTTTTTTTTGTGCGTTTTCTTCAGCTATTAATTGATGCCTTATTATTGTGACTGATGTTGATTAACTCTGTGCACACAATTGCACACTTTGCATGTATTCACTGCACGCAAGCACTCAGCTACACATGCAAATTGATAGACTGCCTCACTTAGTTTGTATGCACATACACTTTCTTTCATACAAACACAACCTTCCCCATTCCTACACACGCACACAATACAAACACAGTTGTTCAGCTGATCTCTTCCTGTGTTTGTATGTGGTTCACTGCCCTCTTCAAAGCCACATGCACACCCCCACACCCGGTTGCATTAAGCACTCTTCCCGATCTTTGTGTACTTTCCCACCTTCCTATGTCTGATAAGTCTGGAGGCTAGCAGCTTGTTAGCAGAGCTCCTCACAGTTTCTCAGTGGCTTCGAGGCTTCGCAGTCATCCGGAGATGCCAGTGTCACTTCAGGAATCATATAACATGTTGCCATTCTTGCTTGAACGCACTCGTAAACATATCAATATTAAATCTCGACTTAAGTCTAGGCACTTTATGTCTTTAACGTAAACATCCTCTCAGCAGTCTTTGATGTAAATGTGTAATATTGTTTTGGTTGAGATATCCCATAAGGGATTTGTGTTTCGCCTCAATGTAAGAGGAGGTCTTTTCTCATTTGAATGGCGACACTAAAAAGGCATTCAATTGGAAAGCTCTATCTTCGAGTCTCATCTTATTGTATATGATAATGTTGTGGTGCAATTTCTTCCCCCGTTTGCAAGACAGCTGATAAAATCAGTCATAGTAAAGCACCTCTCTAGATGCAGGGCTTCTCACGCTCTCAGCCTTGTGTGTGTATGTATGTGTGCGCGCGTGGAGATGCAGATGATTGAGTTAGTGTGATTTAGTGATGGTTGGAAGATGAAATGCTGCCGCTGTGCCGTGTCTAGCAACTCGCTACACACACTTATCTGACGACTGTTAGCTAAAGGCATTTAATTCAGAGGGTGAAAAGAGGAAGAAAGGAGACGGTATGAAGAAGGAAAGATGAAATGGGAGTAAGAATGCGTGATAGATGAATTAAGGAAAAGGAGAGGAATGTATTGGCAGAGAAGTAAAGGATATAACAATGACTAGGGCTTTTAATTTCAGCAAGCGTGAGGATTAAAAGGCATCAACAATGATGAATAGCTTTAATTTGCTCTTAAAGCAGCTCACTTTCTATCTCCATGTTCTACCTTCATGTTATTGTATGCACACATGTGCTCTGGGAGAGAGATACCACATGTGGCTTGGACGTTTTGTTCCTTTTCTTTTTTCCTTTTGTGTTTTCTCCCCTCCTCTTCCTCCACAGCCTGTTACATGTTTCTGCAGCTGTAGATGTGTGTGTGCACACGTGTGCGAGTGTGTGACCTTTTGGGGAGTACTGCTGGTGAAAGGCCACTGGCTCACACATGAATAACCATGGTGTAGACATGCGGACGAATACCAAAGACGGTTGATAAGATTTGGCAAAGCAAGTAACCTGATATGACAGAATCAGATTGCAGAGCTACATATTTGACTTCATCGACTGTAAAGCGTGAGCTTCAGTATCCTTGATGGAACGTGTCAGGTGCAGCTTAGAAGAAACAAAAACACAACTGCTGTGGTGTAAGATCATAAATGTACAAAAAACATTAAAAAAGCTTAAAATAACTCTGTTTTTCATTCAAGTTGGGACAGTGATAGACAAGCGCTTGAAATACCCAGAATTCTTTGTGCTTCTAAGTAAAAGGAGATTTGACGATGTGTGATTTATTGTTGCTAACAAGGTTCCAAAGTATAGAATTTCATGTGAGTTATTTTGAGGTCTGTTAAAAACAAAATGTGTTAAAGATTTTGTTCCCAGACCGCTGTGCCTATTGTTTTTTTTTCCCAAAATGTAAAATGTAGGATTTGTAAATATAAACTGATCATACAGTTAGTGGTTTTTCTAGGGAGAAGGCAAGAAGTCATGGCATGCAACTGAGTGAAAACGCCTACACAGATCTGCCATCTGGGGTTTAAAGTTAATTGCTTTATGTGAGGCATAGTCCGTTCAACTAGTGTTCTGGCTGATATTTGACAACATAATAGCCCACATAGTATAGATTTTAAAACTTTTTACATAATAAACATCTAGCACTGTGTACTCGCTCACAAATGTGGCCATGAAAAATCTAGTCTGTGACTTTTTAAATGGAAATTGAAACTGGGTAGGAAACCTGTGCTAGGGTGTGGTGGTGTGTGGAAGAATTGCTGGCGTACTAGTGAAGTGTGGGAGTGTGTGTTTTTGTCTGGGAGCTGCAGCTAGTTATTGCATTTTTGACGCACACTGCCTTCGTTGCCTTTTCTTTCCCTTAATCTAGGTTGTTAAGCCTTTTGGGTGCTCGTACTGTCTATCTATATAAATAAACCTACATGAATAAGTAATATCCAGAAGCGAGTAAGACTTCCTTTTACTAACTCTCCCGCAAATACAAATAACATTGTTTAATCATTCTGCACCAATAAAGCTTCTTTTTGAATAAAAACCCATGTTTGCGTCTGCTCTCCCTCCCAGACCTTAAAATAAGCCGTTCCAGACATAGTGTTATGATAGCAGACACACAGAGCTCATGTGTGTCTGTACATGTGTTTGAGGGTACACCACCTCCATCATTGTCACCATAGCTCTTTGTCTGTCTTGGCTCTCTTAAAGAAAAGGCTGTTTGGTATGACTGTCTGACCCACATATGGTAAAGGTTTGCTCAGGGCTTCTATGTGTGTTGGCTGCCTATGGTGTGTATGTATATGTGTGTGTCTGTGTGTGGTGAAGTGGGATTTGTCCCATAGAAGCATCAGGGCCATCAGTCACTCATGTGTGATGTTCCATCTGCTCCCAGCTTCATACTACTTCACAGTCAGCCATATACATAACTAAATCTCCAGAAGGCTTTTGTTTTATTTTATTTTTTTGGGAAGATGAAACTGTTTATTCCATTGAAACCATTTGTATACATTGAATGGATGCTCTGTTTTCTCTAACAATGCATGGTAAGTAAAATACAATAGAGTGTACTGCTTCCCAGTAACCCAGTATAGATGTTTTTGTTTTGAGTGTACAGTTTAGAGGGTCCAGTGCTTCCTTAGGGCCAACATCCTCCTGCTGTTTCTGAAACAGAAAACAATACAATAGTCCATTAAACACACACGCACACAGACACACACGCATCAAGGAGTAAATTGTGTGTTTTCTGATGACTGCTGCCACTCGAGAACAACAGATATATTTGTTTTGTGTCGTGCTGCGCTCAAGTTCTGCCAAGCTCACTACGCGATAGGAAGTGAGTGATTTCAGGTCTTTATCTGAAAGCCCCCACTCGGAGAAACAAAAGTGCTGAAAGAAGGGAAGAAGATTTGAGAGGTGTTTGCAAGAAGCGGGCATTAGGTTACTCTAGTGTCCATCAAACCCAGTATATTGTGGTTGGGCTATTGTATTAGTTAATTTGGCTGAGTGGGAAATTAAATGAGGCACAGTTGCTTTGTATTGTGTGGTAGGGTAGACTGTAAGATGAGCTTGCCTAGCCAAGAATACAGAGTCACTGAGGTGCACAAGTCTCTTGTTTGCTCTTCAGCCTCTTTATCACACCCCCATACTGTCCAGGGATTGTGGGTGCATACCAATCTTTTGTTCGGTTCGTCACCCATTTAACACTTTCTTTCATTTCTCTTTGTTCTGTAGAGGGCCTACTTCGGTGGGGCCCCATAAACACACACATGCACATTCACTTGGGGGCCCACATCACATCAAAGTCAGGAATGTGGGGCTTGCAGCCATTATGTATGAATGCATGGACCTAGTTATGCCAAGTTTACCCTTCTTTAGATGTGGTGTCTGTGGCGGTGTGGTTTGTGTGCTGCTTCATGCTATTAGTGAGCCAAGCTTTATGTTCACTCACTTCTCCGAATCTGCTCTGAAATGTCAAAGCCATTATCCAGAGTCCGTGGTCTTGCTGAAGTGTTACAACTCTCAGACAGACCTGGGAACACCTGGACCAGTCTGTTTAGTTCCACTCCTTGTGATGCTAATTACAGTCTTGAGGCATTTGATGTCTTTTTTTGTGATTTCCCTCTCCCTTGTAGTCAGACTTAATACTTAAAGTGACAGTTTAAGACAGATGCTTATATGAAAATTTGTGCCTCTTCTCCTCCACCCGTCTTTACTCCCCTGCTTCCTGCAGCCTTTCTTAGTCTCTTTCTGCATTTTATTCTGTACACAATAGAAAGCATCTTATGGTGTCTGCCTCTTTCTGAATCTTTACATCTCATATGTACACTAGCTTCATCAGTTGTCACTTGAGCCAATGACAGGCATCATTCTCACTGACGTACTGTCTTATCATCCAGCTTCTTTACCCTCATACCGCCACCTTCCTTATCACCAGCTAGCTATCCCATGTATCTATCAGAGCAAACCAGGCCTGCCTGGCACAGATAAACCCAGCATTAGGGGCTTTTGGATGGATTGGCAGGTTGAGAGAGATGTTAATGCTCATAGAACAGGAAAAAATGGATATTAGATGTTGCAGGATGATGAGATAGGTGGTTGTTTGGAATGTTTCAGTATGGAGCGGGTAAATTGTTGGTTTATTTGGTTACAATCTCATTTTCTGATACAGGGATTATGCATGGTTTTTGAATATCAAGCGACACATTGCCGGAGGAGAAGTATCAGGGTTGTAAAAATAAACAAAGTTTTTGGGGAAAGTTAGAAATTTATGGATGCACTAGACGTTTAAGTTGTCTCTTATTTAATGTTTTAAATATTAGATGTCAGATTTGTTTTCTGCGTTGTAAAACCACTGCTTTCCTTTTTTTTTTCTTCCCCAGATTGCACAGATGTAGTAAAAACATCTTTTCTTCACCTCTATGTATTCTCAGTTTTATTTTAGCTGACAAAACATTATCACTACAGGAAGGAATGCCTATTTTGGTCATGGAGGTACTCTGAATAGCACTTAAGAAAGTTATGAAATGTCAGGTTATAGACTGTTTACGTCAGAACCACAGAAAGACAAAGGCTAAGGTTCATTTCCAGCAGCGTTTGTGCCGCATCATTTCCTACTCTCTCTACTGTCTCCTCTTACTGCTTTCCCTCACCGTTGCTTAAGACAGTGCCTTTAATGTGTTTAAAGTCTATTAACGTTACATTATACATGTTGACTAGAGAGTAGAGATGGGGCTTGTTTTGAAAATACAACCACAGCATCATTCTGTAGATTCATCCATCAAGGACTTAATGGTAAGCTAAGCAATACAGAGGACACAATCAGACAGCAACAGCTTCCCGCTTGATTACTGACAATTGCATTGATTTCTTGACTTAGCTTATAGGCACAGACAAAGAGTTGTGCATGCAAGCTGATGCAAACATAAATCTGTGATTTTTATATATGTGTGAGAAAACATCTTTACATGTTATCACTCTACAAATGCTTGTAGATCAATTGAAAAATCAAGCCGTATGCGCGCTGGCGTTGAGCTTGGACACCCACACAGGAATCTTCACACGTATTTGTACACACTTAGCCCTTGTATTAGCTTTAAACCCTTCTAAATGCACAGACCCTGCCATGTTAACCTTGTTATTAGAGCGTAACCTCGAATTCCAGACAGAGCAGCTCAGTTTGATTGAATTAGATCCCATCCATCTATCCATTCCTCCATCCATCTGTTCAGCTTATATATTCCATAGTCTTTTGTTCTCTTCCTGTAACTCTGGGCAGCCTCGCCCTCTGCACTTGTGGAATGAATTGATTTGAAATGATTTATTACCTGGTTTTTTTTGGGGGGGGGGGGTTTTTCTCTCTCCCCCCCCGCAAGTCGCCCACTCTCACTCACCCACTCTTCTGTTTTCTATCTTTCTCACCGTTGTCTCTCTCTGCACACTACTTTTTTTTTTTTTATGTTAGCACTGTAGATGAACTGCATCCTGAGAGAGGGAAAGCCTGAGCAGAACAAAGATGAGGGGGGAAAAGGTGTTATTTGTCAGATTCAATGTTTCAGTCCCTGTTTCTAAGCTGATATTAAAACCAGCAAAGAGACTGGTTTTTAATTTGGGGATTTTGCAGGCTGGATTTTGCACAGACTGACAAGCAGATGGATGCAAACAGAAGATAGGAAGGCTGTCAGAAAGACAGACTTACATTCTCTGTGGTATATTGCAAAACCAGTGTAGGCTCAGACTGGTCATTAGCCAGTGAACTGGACTTGGGTGCCGGATCCAGAGATAGATATGGCTGCCAATGGAAATGTCTCATTTTTTTTAAGGGAGTGGGAAAAAATGATACATAGAGGCCACAGAACAAAAGCTATTCTTTCACCTCTGTGTGCATCAGCAGCTATTTTTCTTTATTCTGGTTGTCTGCACTTAAAAATTGTGTTGCCTTATGTGCTGGTATGTGTGTTTGTGTGCGTGTGCAAACTCGTCTAGATGCGAACCAGCCGTGAATGAAATGTATCCTTTGTTTACGGGCCTATTATCTAGATAATAACATCCATATTTCCTCTCATCTCCAGAGCTTTATCACAGCCTTATGAGCTCTTTCTTTCACTCTATCTCACTATCTCTCTCTCTCCTTCTCTTTGGCACACACACTCATACACACACACGTACACGCACACAGCAGAGAGCGATAATGGGATTGTTGCCCTTGGTTTCTTTTGGCAAAACTGTAAATAATTTTTTTTTTTCATCACAAAGTGTGTGTTCATTGTTCACCCACATGTTTCTTTTTCTGTGTGTGTGTCTGTGTGTGTGCATATATATATCTCAATCAAACTAGTGCTTGCATATCTATCACTTGGTGTGTGGGTTGTCATCTTATCATTCTTTCATCTATCTGGATGTGAACCTATTTGTCAGTGTGTGAATTTGGTATCATTTTCCAGCTAGTCATTGCCTGCTGTCCTTCCCTTGTCACTGTGGGCTGATAGCAGTGCGAGTCGACAAAGCTCGGTAATGGAGAGCTGATACTTGCCCTCCCCCCCGCTGCTTTGTACTTTTCATTTGCTGCTGAGATGACTTTGGCTCACAGCCACGCCAGCCAGCCAATCTCCTATCTTGTATCTGCTCCATTACTTTCCATATCTTGGCAAATTATTTGCCAAAACTCACAAAGAAAAATTTGAGCATCCGTTCACGTGCATGTTTGTGCACGTGCTGACTTGGTTGCTCTGTATTATATTTGTCTACAGGGGCTTTGGGTGATCAGGTTGTTGTTCACATGCAGAGATGTGACTCACTGTTATGCTTTCTATTATTATACAGGACCACACTGTTTTCATACTTAACTTTTTTATTTTTTGCTCATAATTTTTAAAGTTTATTCCTCCCAGGTGCTGAACAAAAGATGTCTATAGTCATGATAACAGCACCATCCTGTCAATGTTGTTCCCTTCCATGCATCTACCTCTGTAATCACATCTGTGTTCGCAATAATTATACGAGACTCAATACTGCTATTAACACAACCTTTCAATTAAGCCGTTTACATAGCTCTGTAGAACAGGTGCTCTCAACCTTTTTCCAAAATTTTGATAATTTCATGCCTCCCACCTTATAATAACTACCACCTGTTACTGTTGAAGTGAAATCAGCTTATTTCACCAGCTGGAACAACATCCATAGACACTTTAGTGTGTTTGAACTTTGGTTTGTAGAAAAAAGTGCAGTGAGTGTACTTTATTTATTTATTTATTTTTTGCATGGATATTTAAAGGGAGATGTGAAAATGAAGATAAATTTGTCACCGTTTTATTTCCTTTATTCGTGCAGCAAATCTAGAGGAATTAAGCGTGTGTTTATTTTTATTGTGCATCAATGTTCCACTTGGATTAACACTGCATCATTTCTCTACAAGCAACAAGTTATTTTTATTTAGCTTCAAGGGTTTCTACTGTAAAAGCACGGGGGTTTTTAAGCAGCTGCTGTCTGATATTATTGCTGTATTCATGTACATCACTTTTCTGCATCATCTTTTTATTGTTTTCATATCCAAATGAGTTTTCCCGTGTGTTTCTTTTTTGCAGATCTTGGTTAACTCCATAAACGCCAGCCGTCCAGCAGTGCTATACGAGAAGGTGACCGTAAGTGAAGGAGGAAGTCCCTTACTGAGAGACATGCTGTTCAGCCCAGACCAGCAGTACATCTACACTTTGACTGACAGACAGGTGAGTTCATGTACAACAAATACACTAGGACACACATTCAGTCCCAGCAGACATGTTGCCATTGTAATACTTTTTCGACATAGTGTCTGCTGGGACAACATACTTTTTAAAACTCTTACATGTGATACATAAGTCTTTGTTGCGATTCAAATTCTCCATATCCAGCACCTGACTATTCAGTATTTGCCAAAGGTACATACTCATAAATACTAACATTTATTTTTGTTGTGTTGCATGTTTGAATAGTTCCTGTAGAGCAGCCTGTTACTAAATGTCCAGAACACACTTCCCTTGTGCATATTTTGACATTCCTACCAACTCTACACTCATTCTCTGTACTCACACAAATCATCCCCACTGGATTTCATTGCACACCAACACACATTCACACCAGCTACAAACATCGCCACCATGATGGCTTGCTAATAAGCCAGACATTACATACATGGGGAGTGCAGGGAGAGTTATAGGTCAGATGGGGTGTGTGTGTGTGTGCGTGCACCCTTCTTCTGGTGAAGGCTTTCTCTAGTGTGATGGTGAGGAGAGGAAGGGGTTGGGGAGGAGGCAGAAAGAGCGTGTCGCATCTCTGCTGCTCCCCATTTCCAGCTGCTCCCTGGTTGTTGGTTTTTGTTTTTTTTTCCTTCTGTCTCATTAGTGTGGTGAGTGAAGGAAGCAAAGCGAGAGGGAGGGGAGGGGGAAAGAAAAAAAGGGGTTGTACATGATGGGAATATGTCTGTATTTAATAGATCTAAAATAGGCTGTCGAATTGAAAATGGGTGAGATGTATCTGAGGTCTGCTCTGTGAGAGGCTTTTTCAGAAGTGCTGATTCTGTAGGTGGCTTAAATGAAAGTCAGGCCATAAAATGGAAACATTCTTTGTCTGTTTGACACCCAGTGGGATCATCAATGGTCACTGTATGACCACTGCCATGGCTGCGGCTTGGTAGATAAATATTTTTAAATGCAGATTGTGCTATGAGTGTAACAGTATGTTATATCACAGCCCTGTGTGTCCTGGCTGAAGATACCTCTGTTCAAGCCAGATGACCTGTGATGACATATGTGAGGCTCCATCTGCACACACACACCCCATCATCACAATCATCCATCAGTTCGATAGCTGCTTGTCACCGAACCCAGCTGCACGGTGGGGCAAGATACAACACCAAGTTCGTCTACTTCAGGAAACTTAACTTATAGTCAAAGAAGTTCATTCCCATTAAATTGATTCACTCGGTTCAACACATACAGTATGGACATGTATACACACCTTGCACCCTATAGGAACATCCCTATAGGGTTTCTGATTATAATCCTGACCATAGGAGCACAGAAGAAAGGAACATGAGCTGTGGGATGTGCTGCTCTTATTAATGGTAACGCACATATATACTTTTGAGGGGACACTTATTTTCAAGTTTTGGATTAAGCACATGATTGGGGAAAGAAGTAACATAGTAGAAAACGCACACCAATGCACACACATACTAGAAGAACACAGCACATGTCTAAGCAGCTAAGGGCATGAAGGGCACACACACAAAACCATAATGTTACTTATAGGCGCTAGTGCCCAGAACATGTGCTCGGTTACACACACTTTATGTACACACACAGTCTTGTAAACAAGTGTGTGTGTGTGTGTGTGTGTGTGTGTGTGTGTGTGTGTGCACACACAGAGCTTCATCTCCCTGTGCGTTTGATCCCCATTAATGGATAGCAGGCCTGGGTTAAGCAGAATGGGGGGCTGTGGTTTCCAGACCTTATAGCTAAAACCCCTTTCCAGCGCTAATGACTGGAGGGGGCAATTGCCTTCTCTCACCCTCCATCCTACCCTCATCTTTATCCTCTGCCCTCCATCTATCCCACCATGCCCCCACCACTACTTTTTTTTTCTTTAAATCCTCACTCTTGCTGCCACACACACACACACATGCACACACACACATGCACACACACACACACTCACACTCACACTCTCACTCTCTCTCTCTCTCTCTCTCTCTGATATTTCCATCTAAGCCCAAATTGAGTCCTCCCCTCTCAAATGCCTTCTACTGATCCCATTCCCATATTTTTAATGATCTCCCCCTATCGCTGCCGTGGCCCCCCTCACCACCAGATAGACACGCTCATACTCTCTCGTTCTTAAAGAGGCAAAGGTGGAAAATTGTGGGATAGATACATGGAATGGTGGGTAGGAGGGCCTGCTTTTGCTAAAAGATGCTGATACACTCACGCACACACATTAACACACAACTAGTTTGCATGAGGAATATAACCATGCCCCCTTTTTTTTTCTAGTGAGATAGACACACAGCCCTGCCTTCACCCTGGGAGCGTGTGTGTGTGTGTGGTTGTGTGTGGCTGGGTGCCTGCGGGGTTTCCTCAGACAAGCCAAGCACATTAAGGTGTCACTGGACATATCCACTGATGCGTGGACCACAAGTTCCACCACCCTTCTGCCCTCACCCACTCACATACACACAAATGGAGGCTCAGGCGGTGAGTCACAGTTAGGGGCGAGGCCCAGTGATTTATGACTTGCTCTGTTCCAGCTATATTCATCACTGTCATTATTATCAATGGAGGATATGACAGCGGGATAGGACGGCCTGCTGTGTGTGTGTTTGATGAGACAGTGTGTTATTGCAGGAAATTTAGATCAGCTTATTTCTCACTGCAGTCAGGGTTGTATGATTCTTATGGACTTAGTGCATGTTGTTTGTTTTTTTTAATCACATTGCTCACATGCACAAATGTACAAAAGTGTCTCTCCCAGTTGACATCCAGTCATTCACTCCTAAGCTGTGCATGTATACATTACACATAAACATATTAAAAACTGTTATTACCAAAAACGGGAAAATACTTTATGCAGATTAGCAGGCTCATTAAGTGCTGCTGATTTGCTCAAGTTTTTTTTTTTCTTTTCACAAAAATATTCAACACTTCAAGAAGAACAATGTAGCTCTTTGACTCAACCCAAACTTTTTGAAGCCTCTGCTCTGTGCAAATCTCCCTCTGTGGGAAATTGTCTTGTGGTGTTTTGGCTCAGTCAAGTCTTCCCGTCTTCAAATCATCTCATCTTTTGTTTTGGATCCAAAAAGGTAGAAAGCTGTGGCTTCATTTGATGCCACAGATGCTGCTCTTGCCATCTTTGCACCCTTTACTCAGCCCTTCAGTGTCATACACGCATGGGCGCACATATCCTTGCATCTTTGATGGCAGCCCTTGCATATTATGGTGCTGTAGTGTGTGGTGCTGGCTAATTGCTGAAAGCATGAATATTCATCTGCTCTGGTGTTGGATGAGGGACTGGATTTGAAGTGTGAGAAGGCAACAAGCAAGAATGACTTATAAGGCTTGATACAGGGGAGGAAAATTTTGTGTATGCATGAGGCAACCTTTGTTGTGTCAGGGAGGCACCTCTGATTGTTAGAGACTCACATTGATTCAGCTTGCTTACTTTTATATGACTATACATTTGGACAGAAACTCCGCTTTCAAACATTATTTCTAAACAACATTGATGAGCCATGTCACTGAAGCCAGCCTTGAGTCCTTGGGGCATGTGCAATGTATCCTCTGGTAGTGGATCCTGGGGGTCCTGTGAATTGTGGGGTGAGGTTTCCACAGACTGGATCTGTTCTGGCACCTTTTGTGGATACTCAGTTGGATTGGGATCTGTGAAGTTTCTGAAGCCAGGCCACCAGTTTACAGTGTTCATGGTGAACATCGTCCTGCCCCAGGAGTGGTCTTGGGGAGTGCTGATACAACTGAGTGCTGTTTTACGTGTCAAAGTAACATACGCATGAATGCCAGCACCCTGGGTTCCCAGTGGATCATTACATTGTAACAAGATGATCAGTCGTATTCATTGCACTTGTCAGCGGTCTTTGTTTTGGCTGATCTGAGTATATTTTTGTGTGTGTGGGCTAACACCATTGTCCGAATCTCCATTCAGTATTTGAAAGAGATTTCCCCCTCCACATTTCACAGAGACTTGCATCCCTCCAAGGAATCTGCAGTCCTACACTGGATGTGCTCGCAGACAAAGTTCTTGTGACATTCACAAGCTGTTGGTTTGAGTCCCTACAATAGCAAACAATGGTCTGTATTGTGTTGTTAGCTCTCTGAGCAAGGAAGGCCTCATCAAGTAGCATCTTACCCGTGGAGTTTTGTTAGACATCAATCCCCTCTGTGTGTGTGTGTGTGTGTGTGTGTGTGTGTGTGTGTGTGTGTGTGTGTGTGTGTGTGTGTGTGTGTGTGTGTGTATCTGTTTACATTCACATATTACTGGTTCGCTGCCAATCTCGTTAGCAAACACATTAGCACAAACTGACATCAACATACATAATAAGCAGCTCGTTGTATCAATCAAAGCTGACATTTTAGTGAACTACATACAGCTAATCAGTCGGTTCTAAATGGCTCCAAGATTAATTTTCCACAATTTATCAAACTCTGGCTGACTGAGGAACTCCTGAAGTTAACAAGCACATAATGTGGTGTTTAAACATTAGCCATTGTTGGCTGACACTTTGTTTTATCATCCATAGAGTAAGTGTAGCATGCAGTAAATGAAGAGAGGACGAGAACCGTTTTTCTTCTCAAGTTTTTAGCGCTGCTTTATTTCTTTAGTTTTATTCACAAACAAACTCGGCTTGGTTTCCACATTGATATTCTGAATTAAACATTTTCTTATTTAACCAAAAGCCAAGTAATCCATGTCACATAATATGAAGACACAGAATTATTTTGTTTTTTTGGACGTGTATGGTAGAGCAAATTAATTTCTTTTTCACTGGCTTGGAAAAAAAAAAAAATCTAACTTGTCCTGTATAAGCCTTAATGTTGATCCCTGAGCTCTTGTATCCTATACCAAACACTTAAGCACACGTACACAGTCACTAGTCAATTTGTCCTACACACAGAATTTAAGCAAGAATGTGGTCATTGTTATGTAAATGTTAATAGACCTGGTGCATTGAGGCAGAGAAAGGAGTACAGTGACTAGAATAGAGGGAAGCTGGTCATGTAGCCATGCAGATATATGGCACTCAATTACAAGAGTGCAAACCAATACTACACCTTTCTCTACTCAGAATGAAGCACCTACACCTGTAATTAAAATGACTGCTGTGCAACTACACAACACATTGTATTGTGTTACATTTATGGATGGATCATCTAAGTGCTTTTACAAATTCTTAATAAGGTTGAATATTCCAGTAGGCCAGTGTATATCAAGACATGCTTGAATGGTGATTTGATTACATTAAAAAAAATAAAAATATTTTACACAAACCAGTGACTTAACTGTGGGGGGAAAATAATCAGAATAAACTACTGTGAAAATTGTCTGTTGCACCTCTAGTTCCCTCTTTTGTGACTTGATGAAGGGAAAAAATTGAGTGAAATATTAGTAAATCCTTCAGAGACATGAGACAAAATTGGCCAAGATGGCATCATTACACAGGCGGGACTGGTTTCAGTGTCTCTAACCTCACTTATCTCTTTCTCTTTTTCTCTTAATTGTGTTTCCTGCTTTTCCTCTCACTGCCCTTGTTCATATCAGATCATTCACTGTTGCATTTCTTTTTTTTAATCCCTGCAATATTCTTGAATGTGTGTGCGCCTCATCAGAAAGTGTGCTCAGACACTTGTCTTGTGTGTGATGCTATCAGCCCTAATGGAAGTCTAGCTTGCCACTAGATAGCTCTGTCTTTCTCTCATCTTTCTCTGTTATACTTTGCCATCTTTTCCCAAAGGATGGTGTGATAGAGCGACTGATATGGTTAGAAAAGAGGGTGAGATGGATAGGGAGGTTAATGGCTTCTCCCCCTCCTCGCCTTCCTTCTCAATCACTATCAATCGGCTGTACAGTCGGTTCTCCTGTTGCTTCACGGTGATTGGGTGTAGGGATATGGCCCTGACTGATTGGAACGAGGCCAATCAACAGCTGGTATAGCCAATGGTGCTGCTCCTAGTGGCACACTATACTACTCAGTTTCATGCCTTAACCAGAAGTCACACTGAGTAGAACAATGAAATGTCGCTCATGCATGACAGCACAGGGAATTGTTTTGAATTTGAGTCAAATTTCTTTTCAGATTCATGCACAGCAGGCCTCGTCAGACCCCGGTTATAAAGTATCAAATGGGGGAAAGCTGAGTGGAAAAGCAGAAAAGCACGTTTTCTTTCTGGTTTTACTGTCATAAATTACAACAGGAAAGAATACGACGCTGATAAATGGAACTAGAAAGACATTTGCACACAATAAGCGGGGCTGTAAGTACTGATTGTTTTATTTCACTTCAACTCATTTGCATTTTTGGCAAACATATCTTTTAAGGGAAAGAGAGAAATCTCTAGTTCTCAGTAAAAATGTGTGAAACCAAATTGGACCTGTGAAGATCACTGCACTTGCCTTAAGGAATACTACTTGGCTTGTATGTACTGTTGCAGTGTCTTCAAATAGAAAATTCTGTACATTTTGCATTTGTGACTTGTTTCTCACTTGAATCACAAACTGTTGCGCATGCGCTGCACACCTGAACTTCTCTAAATGTTATCCAGCTGAGGTGCATGTGAGAATGCAAATTTCCAACATGTCTTTAACTTGGCAGCCTGCTAGTAAGTAATTTTTGTGGCATTTGATTCAGCTGATGTGCAAATAGCACACTTATTAGTCCTGTGTATTTGCCAGTAGTGAGTGGGAGTCGTGTATGCTGCTTCCTCCACACTGCCTTGGCATTTCCCTCACCTACACCATACATAGTGTTTTCAGTACGTCGTGTAAATATATTATTGATCTGAAAAACACCCCCCAAAAAACGTCTGAACACGTCTTTGGACTTCTGTAGCTTTTTATAAATATATATCAGTAACAAATTTTGAATGACGGGTTGCATATGAAGGCAAAGCCAATCAGGCAGATTTAGGTTCTCTCTCCACAAACACTATCTGTTATACACCTCCCAGGCATGACTTCCACACAGCAGCTCTTGTGAGCGCAAATAAAGAAAAGCAGCATTTGTCCCCCTTTTTTTTTTGCCTCCCTCTTCCTCTTCTCTGCTTCTCTCTCTGTGTATATGGTGGTGGGTTGCTTGGCAGTGCTAATGGAAATGCCAGCTGTGTGGCTCCTCACTCCTCACCAAGTCCATTTACTAAAGTGACAGAGTCATTTACCAGGCAGACGGCCTCTCCCATCCTCACTTAATTAGAAGACCCCTAGGCCTGTCTACCTTAGCCGGTCACATTTACCTCTTTTTCTCCCTCTACAGTCTCTTTGTTCCAGCTCTTTGTTTTCTACAGTTTTTCAATCTCTGTCTCATGCTTTGTCTTCGTCTCAGTTTTTTTTCCCACTTACTCCCTCATCCCGCTTCGTTCTTCTGTCTCCTCTCTCTTTCTGTCGGGCTTCTTCTCACCAAAGGGACAGAGTGTAATGGACAAATGGATACACAAAGACTGAGAGTATATTGACTTATTGTTGAGAATAGCTCCTTTTAGAAGAGCTGATGGGAAAGTCCATGTGATGAAGGTGTTGATGGAGAGAGATTGGTTCCCAGATCTTAAAAGTTTTTTTTCTTTTTCTCACTTTTGTTTTGTTGGTTCAAAACTTCATATTGCTGATTTACTGTTGCACTGACTTCGGAATTAACACAAATGTCTTGTAGGATAGTTTGGATTTTAGCTGTCATCCTAATTGGCCTTGAAGTCACAACATACACAAATGCAAATGGCAAATAAATATATAGTTATATAGGCCTGCTTCTTGTTTTCATCAGGATATAGATGACGAAATCTCCACTGTGTTTCAGAAGAGAGAAAACAAAATCTGAGTCCAGTGAAAGATATAAAGACTGAGGGTGAAAGAGAAGTCGAACTGTTCAGAAACGGCACATAAAGCACAATATAAAAGAAATAATAGAGGGAAATGAGTCAAAGGGTGCTAAGTGCAAAAATACTGTTCTGAGAGAAAAATTACAGCTTTCTTGCCATACATAAAGGCTTAAACTTGTTTATCGCCTTGGCTCTTTGTATTGCTACATCACTGAATTCTAACAGTTATGTAGTATTTCGACATCTATCAGTAAACAATGTGACAGCAGATAAGTTTTTGATGGGACACCGCGATTGTTGCTTCTTGCATTTTGTTTCTTTCACTTTGGCATTTCTTAGCCATCTACAGCATCTCTCCTTTCTTGTCAGCGCCATACTGTGCCAGTCTTGTTTGCTTTCCTGCTTATCTCCAATCAGTCAACACATCAAGCCTAGTCTTGCTTGCCATTGATCTTGTAAGCCCCTTACAATCCAGTCAATGCACACATGCTAACCCAGCCTTTGATACGACCCCCCCGCCCTCATGTACACACACTTGCTCTCCTGACCTGGTATTCTAGCACTTGAAGAACTGGCTCACTTGCATGGATATACTGGGAGTTCAGCACTCTCATTTCTAATGTTGCTGGGATGATACACTGTTGCCAAAGCAGAAGACGACAACACCAGTTACTGTCACTGCAAAGTAATGACAGCCACAACGTGTTTAGTGAAGTTTTACCCTAACAAATAGTTGTATCTGTCTTTGTTTCTATTTCTGTGTCCTCCTGGAGCGTTTAGTGACTGTGTGGATGGGTATTGATTTCATTGTTGCACACGGCTATTCACTGCCAGCACAGATTAAGCCGGGAGAGAGTGCACGCTGATTGACGGTTTTGAAAGAATGCAGGTGTGGTTAATGTCAGCTTAGAGAAAAGAAGTCACAGAGGAATGATGACGAGGCGCTGACCCTACTCATCTTGCTGTTTTCTTTCTCCCTTGCTTCCCCATTTCTGCCCCCAAGATGTTGGCAAAGGCAAAAAAAAACTTCAAGGAAAATGTTGTGTAGTTATTTTTTGTGTAAAGATCACAGAATATGGTTTAGATGAAAGTAGAGAAGCAATAAAAAGCCACATGTTTGAGATTTTTATTGTTGCTTTGATAAAAGCTGTGTGCATTTAAGAAGTATCTGTGGAAAATTGACCCACCCATTGAAAATTGAAAAGTGATGTCCTTCAAGCTAACCTTTTGAGGCTTTCCTGTAAGAATCAAATTTCAGTACTTTCTACTGTTTGCTGAATTACAGCATTACAGCCATTTTAAGTAGTGTTAAGCACAAGAGATTTGGTGGTGGTTCTATAGTGAGGCACAGGCATTGCCAAATTATGATGCAGTCTCAAGTATTCATCTAAAAATAACTGAAAACAAGCAGTGATTTCTTCTTCTTGGCCCCCTGACAGTATAACCCAGTCTCTTTTCTTGCAGACATCTACAGCTACACCCCCTCCTCCTCCCTTCTTCTCCAGCCTCTCTCTGTGTTTGAATGTTTAAAAAAAAGAGAGAAGAAGCCGCAACAAGGCCGATCCTTTTATGTCTTTACAGTTTACAACCAATGAAAAGCTGCGCTGAAAGCTTTACAGTTCCTCTGGGTTTTGGGGGTGACCGTCACAAAGCCTGTTAGCTGGACGTTTAAAGGCAGGTGATAGCGCTCTGTAAAAACAGATTGAAGGGGAAAGGTGGAAAGTTTATAGCTGAAAGGAGATGTCATGGCATTGTGATATGGTCAGGGTAGAAGGTTGACAACAGAGGAAGTAGGAGCAAGAAAAGGAGAATTGAGTTACAGCAGTGGATGCTATTGTAAATAAGGAGAAGTCAAGAGAGAGGAGATGGCGGGCTTGGTTTATAAGGTCATTTAAAGGAGTAATGTGGCGCGCTGTCTGGAATTGGCTTTCATTAAAAGAGCCATCAAGAGAGATAGGAAGAGGGAGACAGTGAGGATAAGTGTGTGTGTGCCTGTATTCCTAACAGAGAGAGAAACTGACCTCTTTTTAATTTTTTTTTATTTTTTTTTTTATTGTATCTTCTTGTATCATACGTCATACACATACTTTCACAGCTATTGGAAAGCATTTTATTTACACACTGGGGAAAACAACCACTATAGTTTCTTAATTTCTTCCCTAAGATTTGAGTCACTACCACTCAGCTGAGCCCACAGTGTCTTCACTACTGCTACTGCAGGAACGATTGCGAACAATAGGTCATACCTATCATTACACAGGGCCATGATAAGATTATGCTAGCCCACCAAGGACCCGTAGTGTTAGTATGATTTATGTGGATCATTGTCCTTAATCGGAGTCACGGTGAATTACGGTGAATGGAGGAATTGGCTGGTATATGTGATGATACGTGGAACATATAATTCTTTCCTTTCGATTTCCTATTTTTTTTTGTTGAGTCATAGAGACATCCTATAAGGTGTCCAATCACATATCCTAAACTCAAGCTGCTTTTCTCTCCTCCTATCCATCATCTCTTAATTCATTCACACTCCTTTCCCCCTCTGTCATTCTTTTATTATCAAAGACACCAAAAGACCCAGTCCCCTGTTCCATCCTTCTTTCAACTCTCCTTTCAGATGAAAACTAGACTCACACTTATTTTGACAGTGACACATAGCAGGCGTCTGCCACCATATCCCATCTACTCAGCAAAATGTCCTTGCCAATTCGCACTGTCTTCCATTAGACTTCTCTTTGACTTCTCATCCATGCAGCCAGCACTTCCAGTTAGAGCTGCTCGATTATGGCAAAAATGATAATCACGATTATTTTCACTGAAATTGAGATCTCGATTATTTGACGATATTTATTTAACAATAACAATGTATTGAATAATGGCTTTAAAGATTGTCAAAAAATAATATAAAATAGTGTGCAAATACTGATTACAGTGCAAATGTTTGCAATATCAAAAATAAATGAAAAATGTAAACATCTATGTTTAGTGAACTTCAAAATACTGCACAATATTTGATCCACGTCTGACTCCGCGAACCCATAATGTTTCCACCAATGTTCCCTCAAATATTTCATGTGTCTGAGCGAACACACAAACTCCCTGAGCGGTCTCTTGGACCACTGTGAGCGACATCAGACGTGTGCACTGTGGTTTTTTTCATAAAGCTCTGACTTGTATTATGAGTCTGTGGTCTGGGAGAGTCCTGTAACTCTCTGTCTCCAAAATACAATATATAATGACCAATGTTGGGCAATTAATTATATAGTTACTACTTCAAAAAAGTAACTTGGTAAGTAAGTTTGGCAAGCAACAAAGTTTTTTGCAGCTATTTTTTTTTTTAATGCAGCCAAGGCGTTTTTAAATAAACATTTCAAACTATTTACAGAACAATCAGCTGTTCTGCATCAAATCTGATGCCACACAAATTATTTGTGCCACTCCAAAAAATAATTTCTGTCCATTATGAGATAAAGGAGAACAACAGCCTGATACCTGCAGGCCTGACAACAGGAGATGTATCACTCCTGTAACACCTGTAACATTCAGCAGTCGCTTCATTGTTCTGACACACACAACAAAACTATTGACTACACTACACACTAACTACACAAGATTTGCGCTAAACGTCTCAAATCTCTCACATCTCAAAACACCGCCGTCACTCCTAAAACTTCCCCCCGTTTCTTAACAACTAGATGCCACGTTGCCATATCATTTTTTGATTGGTCGACATGGTACATTTTTCGACCAATAGGAAAGGGTGGGGAGTTTTTTGGTTTTGTTTTTGCTCACAGGCGGAGACTGCTTTCGAGCGTTTTCCTTATAAAACGCCGTTTTTACCGTTTCTTCCCGCAGTAAATATACACAACGACAGTATTCAGGAAGAAAACCAAACATTGCATATATTTTTATCATAACTCTGGTTTTACGTGGCCTATCAACACAATTTAAAAACTGGTATAAAGTCCACACTTTTTCCGTCAATTGTTCCGTCTGTCCTACTCACATCTCCAATGGTTGTACACGTTGTCATTAACGTGGCTTCACTCCACATCAGCCACGCCGCTTTGCTAGCTAAAACACATAAGGACGCTGTCATAGCCTGTCAACGACGTTGATTAGCTGCGTACATACGAATGTGAATCGCATCATTGGCTGGACTATGGGATAAGGTGGCATCATTCTAATCCCATACAGGAGCAGCCAGTCACTTACTGACTAACACTGCAAAACACAATTGTTAAAGTTTTAATTTTAATTTCAATTCAGGTTAGATTTTTTTTTGTGCGCAACGCAGATTTTCTGTGCGCAGAGACCGTGCAGCAGTGCGCAATTGCACACGTGCGCAATTGCGCACGTGGGCAGCTTAGAGGGAACATTGGTTTCCACACCACTGAAGTCGTTTTACCTCTCTTTTCAACCAACGGCATTCTTTCTTCAGCAGCCACTATCCTCTCCTCTCCAAATAACTTCTGCTTAGCTTTCCGAGCTTTCCGAGCTTCCCTCGGGTCCTCTTAATTGTTGTGACGCGTGTTCGAAACGCAGAGAGGTGCGCTCGATTTGCCACACGGAGCAGCGCGAGAGTAAAGCACGAGGGAGGTGCTAATAATCGGCTCAGTCATTTTTAATGATCGTTGAAAACCCAGATCGTAATTGAGATTAAAATTCGATTAATTGAGCAGCCCTACTTCCAGTAGATTACCACCTTCCTCGTTTGCCTTACAGTCCAGCACCATATCTTGTTTGCGTCATTTCATCTACTGTACTGAGGTCTACATTGACTAATAGATGAAGTGCTCAGGGAAGGATGATGGCTACAAACAGTGATATAGGCACAAGAATCATATAGTGTAAACAAATAGATATGCACTCAGGAAATAGAGGATAGAAAGTGCTATAATAGCGTATAGTGTCAAGTGTTTTTGTTTTTCTGTCCTGTGAGCCTTCACAAAGCCCCAAAGCCAGTTTGCCGCAAGGCATTCGAAGCAGAAATTAGTTTCATCATGTCACATCTATCTCATATCTCAGTTGTACTTGCAGCTTGCAGAGGAATCCTGGCCCCAGTTTAATATTTCAGTCCTCTATTCCTTTGTCCACCTGTTTTCCGTCCTGCTGCTAACCACCTTTATCTTAAGCCTCAGGCCTCTGCTCTTTTCTCTTCCGTGTTTTTCTTTTCTCTTATCGCTCTGCCCCCCAACCCCCCCAAATCCCTACCTCATAAAAAAGACACCACTTTAGTCCCTCCACATACCACTTGGATGAGGTTCTCATGGTTAAATCTGTCTGTGTGATGTGAAAGTGTTACCCAGGGGAAAGATTGTTAAATGCTTTTACTTAGTGATCAGCTGGCCCTCTCTATGCTGCATGATTTAAAACCAGCATGCAGTGGCAACTTGATACACACTCACGTTTTCTTACACACACACACACACACACACACACACACACACACACACACACACACACACACACACACACACACACACACACACATCATGAAATGGGCATCCAGCAAATCATCAACTTGGGGGCCCACTGGTGAAGAAAGGTTGGATGTGGCGCTGACACTTGCAACAGATACAAACACACATGCTTACTTTGTTGCCCACTAACATTCTCAGCATTTGCTTTCGGGGTGTGTGTCACACTCTTGAACAAGCTCAACCTGTTAAGATCTTGAAACACACACACATTCTTTCATGTTCACTGGGACCGTGTTGTGAACAATCTGTCGTCACCTTTAACTGAAGTGGAGGGCTAAACTTGCACACTTGATCTGGTTTCGTAGGCAACATCTGCAGGCTATCATCACACACACACACACACACACACACACACTGGGTCTTTCCTTTTGGTCCTCTGCCTCCTGTTGGTTTTTGAGGTCACCTGTCAATCACAGCACTTTTATCATGTTCACCTTTCAGCTGTCCCATGATGCATTGCGAGGCCTCTCCTGTACATGCTTGACTGGAGGCTGTCACACATTGCTGAAATGGTTCACCACAGCACATATAAGCACAAAGACCCACACATATACACCTCTCACCGTCTAGCACTTAGTCTCTCTCAGGAACACACACACTGAGACAAACACACACTAACTGTTTGCTGATTGCATGTTTTAAATAGGAGTCTGATAAGCTGTCAAATTCTTACCTCCATCCGGCTGAATATACTCTTCATTTTATGAGTTTGATTGTGAAGACACTAATTGCCTCCCTGCTCTATATCTCTTGTCTCTCTTCCCTGCTTCCTCTCTCTCCGTAGGTGGTGAGAGTTCCAGTAGAGAGCTGTGAGCAGTACACCACTTGCGGGGAGTGTTTGGGCTCCAGAGACCCTCACTGTGGATGGTGTGTTCTTCACAATGTGTAAGTGCTGCATGTATTAACATACTCCATCCTGGTGCACTTCATATGTAGCCTATTGCATTACACTGTAGATAGCAGAGAAAGCAGTGTTTGGGTGTTTTAGTTCAGAAGATCATGTTGGGAATGGAAGCAACAACCTGAAAAGTTGCATATTATACTTAGTAGGCTTTTACCAAACAAATTGTGATGACACTCTAATCTCCAAAACAGCTCTTTTGTAAATGTTTGTTATAGATTTAATAAAATTCTTTTAACAAGTATAAATTAGTCCTTTAATTATCACTCAAGAGGAAATTTAACTTTTACAGCTGCTGCATGCTTCCAATAAATACTAACAGAACATGACCGCTTACATTATTAGAACTATTTTTCTCAGTGTTATTTAGCCAGTTTTGTGTGTGTGAGCATGGTATTGTACACCTGCAGACTTTTGCAGGAACAGATTTTACAGATTTTAGAATTAGTCTCTTACATTGTTAGTCTTTGGTTTTTGGATTAAGTCTTGTTTGCTATAAGATTACTGTTTAAGGTTAGATATGTAATAGAGGGATTTGCAGTCGGAAAATTGAGCTTAGCCCTCATAAGAGTGTAGTGATACATTTTAACACTGTTTACCTGCAATCTCGTCATTCTTTCTGTTTGACCGGAGGGTTTGTGTGCACACACTGTAAGGCGAGAACAGTTGCATGTTATTGAGAGGTGACAGCATGTTAAACCACATTTGGAATGCCTCAAGCTTTTGGCGTAATGCCATCTCTTTGTACATTAATTAAACTTATAGTACGTATCACCAAACCGTCTCTCCTCAAGGCATGCACAAGCACATACACAAAGTACTTGTTTTTACCCATTTCAGGAGACTATTACACGTTTGAAATTACACATACAGTCATGATGGACTTAATTCAGTGACAGCCCGCCATTTGGACGCATAGAATTGAAACGGGGGAAACGCTTCATTCACACGAATACACAGTCGCACACGCCAGAAGAGCAGTAGAAGGGAAAAAGGTTCCTAATGAGAAAAGGTGTACAAATCTTTGTACTTTTCTGCTAATGCCTTACAGTGTGTGTATGTCAGGGACTCTCAGATGGGTGTTTGGTGACAGCTTTTTCTTCTCGACTGTGAGTGAAGGCTAACTAAATGAGGGAATGGGGGCACCGCTGTATGAAGGAAGCAGTTAGCATTTTTTCTGGCTCTCTATTATTGTTAAGGACTTGCAGTACGCTGCATCAGCATTTTCTTCTCACCGCTGGGACCAGATGTTGTTAGCGCGAAGGTGAAAGTGATAGCTAATGCATTATGAATTGCTTATAGTAAAGCCACTACGATACGGGGCTGAATGCTGATTTTTTTTAGCACGATCAGTTGGCTTTTAATAAGCGTGGGTGAAATTGCTGACCCCTTTGATATGCATCTGGTAGGAAATTGCATCATTTTTTAGTGTTCAGGGAAACTTTAACGATCGCCTGTATATCTCCTGAGAAGTTTGAATTGGGTGGGCCTGTAAAGTGAAAAGATGAGGCGAGCTGACTGGTCTTGTAGCTTGGCAGTTCTTGCACAAATGTCAGGACCAATAAGGTAATGATCTAAAGGCCTACAGTAATGGCTGGGGGAAGCTATTAGCCTATTTGTCTTTTATTATTGCTCCCATTTCTGTGTGACTGTGATGGCTGTGCGTGTTTATCATCTTAATATGATTGTCATATTAGTTTAACAGTTTCTTGTGTCCTCTGTTGCCTCTTTCCTCCTCTCACCTCTTGTCAAGCTCATTTTCTTTTACCCCGTTCTCCTTACCTTTCTTCTTGTAATTATTATACATTTTTCAACTTTTTTTAATCTTTCGCTTCTTGTCTTGCTGTTTCCCAGATGTTCACGTAAGGACCACTGTGAGCGGGCAGGAGAGCCTCAGAGGTTTGCCTCTGACCAGAGACAATGTGTGGAGCTAACTGTTCAGCCGAGAAATATTTCTGTCACGATGTCTGAAGTCCAGGTATGTCTTCCTGTTTCAGTGCACACAGATATCTTACCTGAGCAGAAAGACTGTAAAATGGCTAGAACTCAAAACCTGGCTATGTAACGTGTTTAATAAAATGTGCTTACTGAACCTCCTAAACATTAGATTTATGTCTTCACTGGGAAAAAAAAAAAAAAGTGTAAGGTTGTGTGTCCTACTCTTACTTGGTGAAGCGAGGCAAAGTTCTTGGTTGCAGCCAAGAAATGGCCTGGCACGTAACCCGCTGTTAAAATGTCATGTTGTTGTTTTCAGACTAAACGAGCAAGCATAACATAACATAATAATCAGTGAGCTTTAGAGGTGCCGGTAGACAGATTTAGTTACTGTTATTTGACAGAGACATGGTGGCATTTCCCAAAATGTCAAACTAAGGTTAGTGTCGTCTCAAAATGGTTTAGGCTGGTTGTATGACGCATAAGGATTTTTCAGCAGATAAGTAGCTGGTTTATTTAAAGGTGACGTTATAGTTAACGTTCACCTGCTCAATAGCTCTGTGAAATCTTCTGTGTGTCCACTGTGCCTTTTTTTTCCTTCTTTTTTTAATGACAAATGAGCTTTGTTCATTAATTGTACTAATATGACGTTTGTTAGATACTATCAGTTTTTTAGGTAAAATGATTGAATTCGTCCTATCATCAAATTGGTACAACATAACACAATGGAATTACAGAGAAATGAGCAAAGCAAGAAACGGTGTGCGTCTCTATATCTGGTGTACAGTGTTCCCAGTTTTCACTGGGATATAAGTGCAATCTTATGTCATGGATTCTTTAGGAAATTTAGGAAAATCGTACACCAAAAAAGACACTTTTGAATATTTCCAGCAAATTTAATTAGAAATCTGCTTTCCGTGCCCTCGTAATCAGTATTCTTACTCTGAGCTTTTCGAGGTCTCGTTCCATCAGTGGCTCCTCGGTGTAATCATATAGGTTTGACTGATTACAGTTAGCCTCACTTTCATTCTGCACATTAACTTGTACACATTAACCTTGCTCGAAATGGCCACTCCAGTGACTGATGCACACATGCATACACACATGCGCTCACTCTTTTATTCCTGTAACTGTCACACATACACATACCCATGTATCACTCCCCTTCTGTCCCAACACCCATTAACCCTCATGTCATATCTTATAACAATCCATGTACACCGTGTCCTTCCATTGATCAAGCACTGGGTACTGATTCTCTCGCTCTTGCTCCCTCCTTCTCCCTCTCCCCCTCCCACCCGTAGCTGGTCCTCCAAGCTCGCAATGTGCCCGATCTGTCAGCGGGGGTCAACTGCTCCTTTGAGGACTATGTGGAGACAGAGGGACAGATCCAGGGTGGACACATCTTCTGCCTGTCTCCTTCTGCCCGGGACATCGCCCCAATCACTCGAAACAAAGGTCAGGGCAGGAAGGGCAATGAGTGATGAGGTCATTGGGTGGTAGCACTGAGATGTGTGGCTAGGGTTATGGCAAGTTTTGGTGACATGCTTGAAGAATGTAGACACAAAATCTTTATGATGACATCTTTGTGGGTTTCTTTGGCCTCTTATTTCCATGCCATTCTGTACTGTATATTCACCATCAGATGTAGCAGATGTGCGCCCTCCTAAAGGATCTTGTAATACACTTGAGCTTTAGAACAGAATTGTAATGTTACTAGTTGATTTGCTTTGCATGTCTATATTCAGTATTCCTTGTCAGTTTCAATAAAAGCCACACACTCGCTTTCTGAAGCCTAAACACAAGTCCAGCTTTATCTACTGAAAATAGAACTGTTTTTGTATTCCCATTATCAACCATTGTGCACTGATGTCACTTTCATTTTATTTATCTGAAAGACTGGTTTTGTGCTTAACTTCATTTCAAAGCAGCAACTTCAGTGTGGTTTAGCGTAATGTTTAAAAATATCGACATCATTTTTTTTCCCAGAGATTATGCACCTGTTTTATGTCCAATTCTGTCACACCACAAAGATGGTAATAAAAAAACTTGTTTTGTATCCACATTCAAAGCACTGAAAACATGTCACATAGCGAGCACTAAGTTTCCTCAAAGCAACATCACAGTAGTTCTTCAACTGAGCCCATTATGCCCCATTATCAGTTCTCATCAGCCTTGGCATCCAAACACTGATTGGTGCTGCTATTTTTAATGCCACCCTACTGTGGGTGTGACATGAGTAGTGTGTTGCTAGGCTGCAGTATGTCTTTGTGTATGTGTTATCTGTTAAGGGCACAAAAGTAGAATACAGAAGTGTCACTCTGTATCGACAAATAAGTTGTTTTAATTTACGCCCGTGTTTATTCTGTTTTTAAAGTAGTTTTTAGATACGAATGTAATTGTTTGCTAATGTGTTTGACTTGGACTTTTCTCTTTTAAGCCTTCAGAGAGAGCAGAATAACTGTCAATCTGGCTGCTTCCCTGTTTCTGATATGCAGGTGACAAGCGGGTGGTGAAACTTTACCTGAAGTCCAAGGAGACGGGCAAGAAGTTTGCCAGTGTCGACTTTGTCTTCTACAACTGCAGCGTCCATCAGTCGTAAGTGACAGTGACGACATGTTTTCTAATTTGATGGGCGAAAATGTTATTTTAGTCTTTTTCCTCTTGCTCTTTTAAGAATTGGGCTCTTTGTCCATTCCTACCATAGGCTGTCTCATGTTACTGTCCATGAGAGAAACGGTTAGAGACACACACACACATCTATCTCTCCCCCTCGGACCTCCACAGGAGGCTTATGTTACAGTTGAAGAGAAAAATCAAATGTGCCATATATGAGAAACGATCGGGACATGCAATGGTAATTCTACTCTTTTTATCATATCCCACAACACACACTAATGGTACTTGCATGATTAATTCATTACATAGTGGCCTGCCGTAATGCCTCAAAATTTTGGACTCTACCTTAATTATTGTGTTTTTTACCCGCTTGATTAAACAAATACAGTTGGCGTTTTTTAGCAATTACATTGTCAGCCTGGCACTTATTTACCCTAAAAAGATCAAAGCAAATATGATAATACTGAAATGGTGTGAATCAAATCTTGTGCCTCTTCCGATGAGTTGGTCTCCTTCACACTCCAGATGCCCTCAGCTCTCTGTGCCTAGTTGCAGTTCACTGCCTCTCCTAATCCACCTTCTGCTGAAAATCTCTACCACCCATAGAGCCACACCCCTAGGTCAGTCCTACCACAAGCCTGGTGCGCCCTGCCGGGGTAAAAGAATCCTCTAACTCCTCCACCCCCCTAACACAATACCCTCCCTCCTGCTCAACCGGGGCTGATCTAGGGGAGGCTGAAACGTCTGCTGGGGTATTAGCCTTGGGGCAGCAGATGGCTTGGGGGCCCCTGGGGTACCACAGGGCTCCATCCTGGCTTCCCTCTGGATGCAGGATGAGCCTCCTTCGAGGATTGTCTACAAACACACACAGACATACACGTGCAGTGTTACTCCACTCCTGCACTTACCGCTCACTGAAACCCCAACTGTCTTGGACACCTAATCCGTTACTGTGACCTTTAACCCAACCCCCTGCTCTTGTACACAAATCCCCTGCCACAGCAACGATGATTAGCTCAGCTGGTTAAGGGTGTGGTGGTTTACGATGTCAACTCACAGTTAATTCATCTCCCACAAGGACCCCATAATGTCGGTGTTATCTCTCAATGTCTTTTTGCGTATTTGGGTGCATCTTGCATCACATCGTGTGATTACAAATCATCTCATGTTAATAACGAAAACAAATATAATAGGACACCTTTTTGTAAAATTCGATATCATATCAGATATTCCAACATGTCACTGATCTCATAAATCGATTGAAAAAGTACGAGAAGTGACAGAGACGAGAGAGTCGCCCGTGTGACGATATTAGCCCAATGAACTCTGATTAAGTCCGCTCCCTGTTCTGATCTAATACAACCTCTGAGTGATGTAATGGACATGTTTAACAAAGTTAGAGATAGGGCACGTTGCATCTTCTGCAGCGACTCTGATGGTGAAGAGAGATGCTGAGATAAGAATTCCATTTGGAGCTGGCACTATGTCCCGCATACCCGCTGTTCCCCCCCAGGCGTAAGTGTTTGCCATCTGATGAGATCAGACTGGTAATGTTGTTGGTGTAATCAGTTCAGGCCCGCACAGCCACATGCAAGGCCCTGTTTCCAGAATGCTTGGTCATTTTTTGCAGAGCTGGGCTTTCCTCTAATGGCCTTGAACTTAAAATACTGCAGGCTCTTACACTATGCAGGAAGCAGACATTCTTGAAACATTCAGAAGCAGAATTGCGAGCATTAGCTGTGAGTGAATTCCCACGCATCTTTCTTTTCTTTTTTCCCTCCCCAGCATCATGTTGTACTTCCTGCTGTCTAGGCTTGTATGCTGGAGTATAAATGCACACTGGAATTGCTTTGCCAACAGTTTAATCTCACGTGCTAATACCCCCCCTCCTCCCACACCCAACCAAAAAAACGTCAGAACAAAACCAAAAAATAAATTAAAAAAACACACGCCCCACCTTTTTATTTACTCAACTGATTACGTCGTGGCCCTTGCCTTTTCAAAAATGCCATAAATTTGCATAGCAGTACTAATATAATTAGAATTCCCACTGTTTCAGTTTAAGGGTTGCTGAGATTGAAATAGAAAATCACCCGCGGCCATGATTGCTCCTTAATTAAATATTTCCATACGCTCTTTTTCATTCCACAGCCCCCCATTTAATAAAGATAGAGCATACAGTCTGGAAATGAATTAGGGTTTGGATGTCTGAATAAGGCCGCATGAAGCACCTTTTCTCAATATGGTTAATGTGGCTTGGCCAGTGTCTGGATCATTTGTTGTGTGATTGAGGGTGCTCTTTGGAGAAAAAAAAGTATTAAATTTGATAACAAGAAAGGGGCATGGTTTTTTGATGGAGAAAATGGCAGAAGGATAAAGCCAGAAACGTTTGGAGTAATTATAAAATGAATGGCCCACATAGACTGCCTTGTTTTCTTGTAAACACTCTTGTAAACGCATTAATAGATTTATGTGCACGAGCATTAGTCCCTATGTGTTTTATCAATCCCTCTCAAATTTTGAAGGGATGCAGTAATGATAGGAAAGACTATTCTGGAGGGCCGTTAAATTATTCACCTCCACTTCTTTCAAATGAATCGTGACCAATAAATAACTCATTTTGCCAAGTGCACAAGTGTCAAACGCAGCTCACAAGGAGAGCTGATTGTGTTTAACACTCCAAACTGACCAAGGAGAAGAGAGAGGAGGAAGTCGGTCTATTGTGTTTGGCCACTGCTGCTGCAAAGCTAGCGTATCTCCATTAGCATCTGAATATGAGCGGATTAAATTAGCATTATGAGCGTGGACATAAGGGCAGCGTGTCTCCAGCAGCTCAAAGGCTCTGAGTGGCTACAGGCGATGGGGAGTGACAGGAAGGAGCAATAAGGACGATATCGGGGGGTCGGAAGAAAAGAGCCCACCTCTGGACACTAGAATTGAACGTCCTCAAATTGCCCTGGGTGGGCTTTTTATTAAAAGGGTGTGCACCAAGCCTAAAATAGAGACCTTGAAATCCTAAGGCAGCTCGTTATAGGGGGTCCTGGTTACTTGGAGGAACCAAAGAGCGAGCAGTAGGGGGTTGTCAGACAGGGCCTACTGCTGGCCTTGGGTGGCACGCATAATGGGCGACGTCTTTTATTTCAAAGGGCGTAACCATAAAAGTCACTAAAAGTTGGCAGTAGTTACCTGCTGATATTTTGCTCATTATTTCAAAGTCGTTGGTACACTAACAAGGTTGATTTGACATGAATAAAAGAAAAAGGAAAAAAACAGATATAAAGGATTATTATCGGGGTTTAGTGACAGATGTGTTAACTGGTGTGAATTACTAACTACACATTGTACTGCTCACTGTCTGGTCCTGGGTGCCTGCTGTGTTAAGTTGGTGTTGTACTGTATTTTGATGAACTCTAATCCAAAAAAGGTATTCTTTGACATTAAAAATAGTATTTGTTAGCAAGAGAAGAAACCCTAACAAGCAACGCCATGAGCATGACTAACTTACCTCTCCTTCATTTGTCTTGCACCAGTAATGTCTTCTGGTCTTTTGTCCAGCATTGACAGCCCTTCCTCTGTTTCTTGCAACTTCCTTTGGGACACAGTGTTGAGCTAAAATCCCAGTTCTGCTCTTTGACTCTCAGCACTGTATGGTAACCTTGCGTCGCCTAATCGCTTTCCCTCCATTTGTTGGCAACATTGACAAATCTCCTATTTGCTCTTGTGTGGTATTAAGAGGCCTGTTATTTCCTTAGCTGCACATCTTTCATTCTAAATGGACAGCTTCTGTCAGCACAATGCTAAATTGGTCAATTAAAGAGGCAGTGGGATTGAATTAAGCTCGAGCGTCTGATGTTGCTCAAAAGGAGGGGTCTGGGCTGCAAACGATCGCTTAAAACGTGCACCTAACAAACGAGTGGCCCTAATTGATCCAAATGAATCCACATCAGGGTTTGATGGATTCATATATGGGCTCCATCTCAGTGCTCACAAGTTAAGACCCTCATTTTTCATTTGCTGTGGGGAAGGGGAGCTCGCATTTTACACAGGGTTAAAACACACTTGAGAGCTTGTCAGGAGTCATTCAGGCAGAGGCACAAATTTATACCTGGTGGATGTGGCTGAATACGAATCAACCTGCTCGCTTTCCCAGCTTACTTATATTAAATGTAGTATTTTATTGTCTTTCCAATAAACCATATGCTCACACAAAGCTCAGTAGCTGAAATGAGTCACAGAATAATCTCTAACTAACCTCATGCCGAAGACAAAAGGCTTTAGTAAGCTCTGTAATAAAATGAAACAATTTTATTTGCTAAGTCATAATGGTTACATTAGATTATGCAGTACACATAAATGAGATACCAAGTGGCTAAGCATCTCTCGAGGAGTAAGAGAGCACCAATAGCATGATGCCTTGTAGATAAACTGCTCTTAAACCTGTTTGGCTGTCCCTTACAGGTCCCTTTAGATGGTGGATACAGACTCATAAACGCTTCCCCACTTCCAGCCTAATGTTTCCTCGCTCTCCTGTGAGACCTCTCACCCCCTTTACCCCCCTCTCCCATCTCTCCCACGATACCTGGCGTCTACATCTCTGTCAGGGAAATCCACCTGCTTTTGATCTCTCTCTCTCTCTTTCCCTCTTTCCTTCCTCTCATCTTTCAGCCTGTCTGTCTGCACCTCGCCTCAGTTAAAGCAGGTGAATTCAAATTGTGAAGCACTCTTAGTCCCACGGATGAAAGAGGGGTTTAGACAAAGGGGAAGGGGGAGAGGGTGAATGAAAGAGTTGAAAAGAGGGAGAGAGGCAGAAATGGAGTGACAGAAAGAGGTAGATTTTAAAAGACTGACAGAATAAAGGACTGGAGGGAAATGTATACAGAGAGGCCAAGTTTGAGGAAGATTATTGAACATATAGAAGCAGCAAGCAGTGGACAGTTACAAGCAAGTGGGGAGTGATGAATGAGGGAACGGGAAAGGGGGGGTACATATGTTAGATAGCTAGCTGGAAGATGGGAGGAAGATATGAGAGAGAATATGAAACGGGGTGGCAAAAAACAAGTGAAAAAAAAAGAAAATTAAATAGCATTAAAATATTTATTTATATCAATACAATTTTTTTTGCATTGGTCAGTGTGGTGTTCCCAATACCACTGTAAAAACTGTCAAACTATATTATCCCAGCCCTGTTTTACATTTTATTTTCAGTCTGCTGGTTCCCTTTCAGTCGATTCACTTGGTGCAACACATAAGTATGGGATATCACGGCTCTGTGTGTCCTGGCTGAAGAAACCTCTATTCACCACTTTAAGGTGGACGACCTATGGCGTGCATGTGCACGGCCCCGCCTGCACATATAGCGCGATGCGTCGCTCTGCGCGACATCATCCCCATATGTCATATGAAACCCAAGCCTACAGCTAGCTCTCACAGGCCCAGAAGCGCCCATTCCAGGTGTGTTAAATTTTCAGGTGACCACATCGAGTGTTCCCGCTGTATTTTCATTGTTGTGCCCCAATATAGGTGCCTTCAAACAACTGCATGAATGTACATGTTCCTAAGTTCCCAAGCTGCTGCAGGTCAGCTTGGCTGGCTGCTCACAGCTGGCACACTTCCGCCCCTTCTCCGTGGGTGGTGCGAGCCGTTGCTATGGGTTACTGTTTGCAGTTCCGGGTCAAGCGGTTTTGTTTCTGCAGAATGATAAAGACTGCTGTTTGCAAGGAGGCTGCAGTGATACTGAAGGAGGAAATAAGTGTGCTGTTGCAGAAAAGAGCAATACAAGTGGTCTTGAACACTGAGACAGCTTTTGAATGCAGTTGGCCTGGGAGATTGAGCGATTGATCGATCAACAATCGATCTAAGACGTGCTATTTTTCATGTGGCTATACACCCGAACCACAAGCACTTTCTGAGGTTTGCGTTCGAGGGCGTAGCCTATGAATACCCGGTGCTGCCGTTCGGGTTGTCTCTTGCTCTTTGCAAATGTGCCGAGGCACCATTAGCACCCTTCATAAATAGGGGTCTCAGCATCTTAGCCTATCTAGACGACTGGGCTCTAGTAGCTTGCTCCAGAAAGCAGGCGGCAACACAACTATCACACAGTTAGGCATTGGGTTTCTGTTTTCCTGCTACTGTTCCCTACAAAGTGGAGGGAAAAAAAGAAATGACATATTGTGACAGACCACACATCCCAAACACAGTCCGTTCCATATGTGAATTTCAATGAACTTGCTTAATGAAGAGAGATGACATGATAAAGAGAAAATAAAATAACATGCAGTCTTCTTCCAGCAAGTTAGATCAGGTTATTGATAGAAACTGATGGACCAGTTTCACTTTTTTCTGTTACTGTGCCATGACAAATGATGCTGTAAAGCAGTGCAATGACTGAGCCTGAAGTAAGAAGTCAGGTGACCCTGTTAACTTCTTTTTTCTTTTAATCTCTCTCTATTTTAGCTGTCTTTCTTGTGTAAATGGCTCCTTCCCATGCCACTGGTGCAAGTACCGCCACATGTGCACCCAGAATGCCAACGACTGCTCTTTTCAGGAGGGCCGTGTCAACAACTCTGAGGTAAGATTCATTGAGCAGATTAGTGCACATTGCTGTCACTCCACTGCAACATCTTCTGCTGAATGTATATTGGTTATCTATAGATTTGACACATACAGCGTCCAGCTTTTACCTTTACCTTCACACCCTCACTGTGGTTTTCTCCTCATATTATCCTGCTTTGTGTGTCTGCTGTCTGTATGTGTGATAGTGGCTTTTGGCACAGTGACAACAGCTTGTGTACTGTGCAGCAATAATTCTGTCGTGGCCCATAAGGCCATAAGCAGGCTTGGATGAATGAATGTCTATGGAAATACTGCCTTGTTCTTACATAGCCAAATGCTGCATTAGCATAAAAGCTAATATCAATCGTGCCTTCTGGCAGCTACAGCAGGCATCATGCAAGGCATAACAAGTGTTTGTCAACTGCTGGAGTATAAACAAGGATATTAGTGATAGATGCAGAGCCGTGTTATGTTTTCAGGGTGGTTTTCTAGTTTCTTTGTCTCACACACACCAAACACAGTCCTGTATATATTAACACACACAGAAAAATGCACTGAAACGCGCATCTCCTCTGTGGACTTGCGCATGTAAATCCACTGCACTCCCAAGTGACTGACAGTCATGCCTGTGCTTTGTCTGATTGATGCTTCACACATACACAAATACACACAAACACGATTCCACCCTATCTCCTTATATTGTGGTCTGACTTTCGCTGTTATCTCTATGCAGATTAAAGTCCCCCCTTGTCAGCCAGCCCCATCACCGGCCTTTATTAATTGGTCGACCTTTATTTACTTTCGTCTTTCTCTTCCCTCAAACCTGAGCTGTGCAGAATCCCAAATGCTAGCAAGTTAAACCGCAGCCTCAGTGCCCGTCCAAAACAAGACACCGACCTAGCCTTCACGGCTCATGGAGCTAACGTTAGCGGATTAGTGCACCCATCTGCAAGGCACAGGGAGAGCGCTGGCTAGCATACTCTGAGCCGAGAGAGGCCAGAGGGGCAACGGATGGATAAACAGGAAAGGCCTGCAGGGATGAAAGGGAAAAAAAACAGAGGAAAGCTGGAAGCAAGTAAACATATAAACTCAGTAACACTGGTGAATGATAGGAGAATTTTTTCTGAGGCATAGCATGTGCTAGAGTAAGATTCGGAACTGAATAAGCTTAGATGAGTTTATCAGATTTTTGACAGGAAATTAAGTAGCTGGACATTATTTAATGACTAACTGAGCAAGTCTTTTAAAAATAAATCTCAAACTATGAGGATTTCAAATTTTGGCATTTGCTGCGTATAAAGAGGAAGATGATCATCGGAGTGAGAAAGACAGCAGGAAAACAAAAGGGATAGACAGATCGGCTGACAGTGGCATGTGGACAGAGAGACCTCTCCTGTCACCTCGTCTGCCCAAGAATCCACCGACCACATGCTCCACAAGAGAAACCATCATCTGCACCATCTCTCTCTCTCTCTCTTTCTCTCTCACGCACACACACACACGCGCACACACACACATACACACAGCATAAACACACAAGTATTATGTTTTGTCTTTTATGCAACCGAAGTATAAACATTCTTACAACAAACACACACACACACACATGTAGATACATATTCACAAAGTCATTCATCATCCTTCTCTTAGCTGCCTTATCCATTAGTTGCGCTCTCAGTGCCCCAACAAGTACAGCTCTTCCTGTAGGCTAGGCTTATCCTTCTCCTCTCCAGGTCCTTCTCTCGCTACCTCATCTCCACTTTGATGCTCAGTCTCCACATGTTTTTTTTTTTTCTCATCCATTTTTTTCTTTTTTGCTCACTTTCCGTGCTAGCTGTACAAAATATACATTGCTAAAAAAAAAAAGGAAAGGACTACAGAGATTTTTGCCTCGCTTTCTTATCCACCTCATGGTTTTACCTCTTGGGATTGCATGAGATCAGGGATGGGTATTTGTGTTCAAATATGCTTGCACCCCTAATTTAGACACCCGGCAATCCCTTTTTTGTCTCCTTTTATGCTCTAGCTTTATCCTGAATACAAAAAGCAGTGTTAAACATAAGAGTGAAATCTGCTCTCCTGATGGCAGGCATTTTACTCAGACCTTTAACACTCTCACACACAGTAGATAGGACTGGATAAGACTCATTTTCAGGCAGATAGAAATCAGATAGAAGCGTTTACACAGGGTTGATGGGAGCCCAGCTGACTCTGTGGTGTAAGCGGTGTTCTACTCACTAGACGGTAGCTGATCATAAGTCGAAGCATGACATAAAACGAATGAAGTTCCCTTTTTTTAACCACTGTTTCAATAAAACAAAAGAACAAGCACCATTATTTTAAATATTTAAAAAAAAATTGACAGCTGTACATAAGATTTCTTTTTCTATAACCTTAATTCTTTTCCTTTTTCCTCCCCTCATCCTCTCATCTGACAGTATCTAAATGTTGTGTTACCATGGCAACCCAGAGGACACTTTATTTTGCGTTCTTCTCACAAAACCAGCACTCCAGTGCTATCTCATCCATCTGTAATTTGTTCCACCAAATTACATTGTGATGGAAGAAAATAAATATATAAATAAATAAACAAGTTTAAAGAATGAAAATCCTGCTAAAAGGTTTTGAATAAGCCAACCAAAGAGTGAAAGTGTTGTTCTTTTTTGTGAACGGACTGTGTCAAAAGAGGGAGCAAAGTGAGGCAAAGACAGAGTAAGCAGAGAGGAAATAAATATAATGAGTGACATTTCCAAATCAAATATGCATGAATCAACAATGCTTCCAATGGCACAACAAACAAATTCTCGAATTAAGGAGCATTCGGGCGGAAAATTGCAGGAGAGGAGTAGGAGTTACTTTATTCTAGAAACAAAACAAAAAAAAAAGCTGAAGAGGGAGGAAGAGTGAAGCAAAAGAAGAACAGGTGGTCTCCTTGATGAATTATTTCCTGTTTCTTCTAGAGGAATTTTAACTTTCTTTGTCTCCTCTCATTTGTTGAGGAACTTGATTGCTTCCTTTATTTCTCCTCTCCTCTCCTCCCTACATCCATGGAAATAAAGTACTATTGTGAGGCTTGATGAGTGCCAGGCAAGGTTAGGGGTGGCTGGGCTCAGCTATGTTAAGACATGCTTACGTGTTTATTTTGCTGCAAAGCAAGGCTCAGTCTCACTTGAGCAATCAAGGAGGTGGTTAACTTGATTGAGATTTGTGGGTACGAGGCTGCTGCTTTTTAACCCAAAAGTCTTTTTTTTTTCCATTTCTCCATCCCTCCCCTCTCTCTCTCTCTCTCTCTTCAGAGGTGTTAACCTTTTCTTTTTGAACAGTCCTGTATGCTATTTTAAATGTTTTCCAGTATTTAATATATTCAGTTTTTCTACAAGTCAGTAATTTCACTACCATTGTCTTGTTCCACGTTTATTTTTAGTGTCTCCAACATCTGTGTTACATGGAATGTGGGGCTCTAGTGATGAATTTTTCACTCCTCCTCTTTATTCTGTCCCTCCTATCTATTAATGCATGCAGGTTAAAGTATGTCACACTCTTCTTCATTTCCTTCTTTCTCCTGTCAGTACTTTTTCTTTCTCCATCATCTAGTAATGTGCGTGAATTTTGAGCGTTAGATGAGTAGATCAGTAGTTCTGCCGCACGTACATGCTAAGTATATAGCTAGAGATAGCAGTGAGTGCTAGTATTCTGTGCCCGTGTAATACTCATTTGATGGCTGATCCATTTTGGACACTAAAAATGGAGCAAGGGGAAAAAAATGAAATGGATCAATTCACGAGGCTATTTTCTGTTTGGGAGTTAACCAGCATCGACTTGAATCACTGATCCTGAATAACGCATTCATTTAGGACCCATAGGTATTTGGACAATAACAGGATTTTTGTAATTTTGACTTTGTATGGCATCAGAGTGAATGTGAATGAAGACTCAAGATGTGATGGAAATGCAGACTTTCAACTTTAATTCAAGAGTTTTAACAAAAGTAGTGCATTAACTGTTGATTGTCAAGCAGGTTTATAGCAGGTGAGGCCTGTTCCCTCATTATTTGAAGATAAGTTGGACAGAAAAAAAAAAAATCTGGAGTTGCTTACAAATGTTGAACTTGTTTTTGAGGTGAAGCACCTTCACCACATGTAGTCAAGTTAAGAAGATTCTTGAGGAGGCCGGCATGTCATCATCCAAGTCTACTACACAGAGTTTACAACAAGGTGCAAACCGCTGATCACACTCAAGAACAGGAAGGTCGGATTAGATTTTGCCAGAAAACGTCTGAGAGCCTGCACTGTTTCTGGATAGCTGAAGCAAAGTTTAAGCTGTACCAGGTTTTTTTACTGTCCTAAATAAGTGTTTTAAGTAGTCTTCTGTACTTCTGCAAGAGTGGTAAGATGAAGAAAATAGGGGTGTGCATGTGGGGTAAATGGTAAGATATTCTATTAACACATATTGACTGTGTTTATGTGCTATAGGTGTGGGCACTGTGCATATCGAAACAGAGCAGTGGTGGTAGGAGACACATTAACAAACACTTGAAGCCATTTACTCAAATGTTAGTCTGTGACACACTGACCAGCGATTAAGAAGAGACGCTACATATCGGCTGCTCTCTGAACAAAGTGCAACAGTACAGTGACACATTTTCTCAAGTGATGGCTTTTCCTCACACACTCTTAACCAAATACACTTAAAGCATACAGCCTGCTCGCACATTCTTAAACAGCCACAGAAACACATGCATAATGTTTGTTTTCACGCTCTCTTTTACACACACACAATGGCTGATGGGGTTATTTGTGATGGAGGTGTGAGGCCCCGGACGGTGACATTCTGGCACTCTGTGTTTACCCTGGCTGGTGCTCAGACACTGAGCAGAACACACACACTAGGCCATAGGCCAAGGCTGCTTGAGGGGCCTTGCCTGGTGCATGGATATATATGCATGTTTGACTATACTGCTTTAGTGTGTGTTTGTGTGTGACTGTCACTGGCTCTTATCAGGACAGAGCACAACCAGCAGCACAGGGCTGCAGGGGTTATATGGGTAAGGTGGAGAAAAGACTGGCTGAATAATATCCATCTTTTTCTTTTATTTCTTTTTTTTTGCTTTGTATCGCTCCATCCTGGTGTATTAATCTGTTAGTAATATCTGTTTTCTCCTCTATGTACACTCCTTTTTTTCCTTTTCTCCCTCCTTTACCCATACAGTTCCTTCATGCACATGCATTTGTCTTTCTTTACTTGCTCATCTGTTGCAGTACCTAATTTCCCTTTTTATTCTGTTGAATTCCTCTCTCCACCTCAGTGCACCATGTAGCTCATAGCTGAACTTGCATAAACACACCCCCACATGTGAGTTTCTGCTCAGTATGAGGAGAAGACGTGCCTAAGCCATATTTAATAAAATATAAACAATGCTGTGAAGAGGGAGCAAATAAATTAGGAAATGGGTGGAGGTGGAATGCAATATCCCTCATGCAGTTCTCCAAAACAATGCAGCACTTTCAATTGTGCATATATTTCACCAGAGACAAACCAAAGGCAGACTAGAGGTGCTGTAATTGAGACCAGATGCAAACAGAACGAGTAGAGGGGGGAAAATGTAAAGAAACAGAGACCAGGGCAGGGAGTTAAACAGAGAAAGTCTGGCTGTAACGAGCAGCAGATTACATTCAGAGTGACGCAATTTATTTTCCAAATCATCTCCAAAGTTGGAGGGAAGGAAGGGAGAGGGAGGGAAAGACAGGGAACATGGAGAGGAAGTTGAGGCGACGGGCTGAAGTAACCACAGCTTCTTTGCCAGATGGAGCATTGTCAGACCATGACCGGCCAATGTTTAACTCTTGGTTTGGTTTGGTGGCAGTGCACCTTCTTTAGCTTTTCAAACAGCTTCAGTCCTCTAGCTCTTCTGTTTGTTTTTTGTTTTTTTTCTTTGTGAGGCTCCCGAGGAAACTTCCAACAGTTAGTAACCACATTTTGCCCCTCAGGGAAATCAGTGTGAGATTGTATCAGGTGTTTTGGCAGATTCTCTCATACATCCATGGTCATCCAATTCAGCCCTTCATTAAAGTTGCAGCACTCTGCATGTGTGTGTTGTTCTAGTTTTCCTAGTTCCTAGCGTCCTAATCATAGTGTTGGAAATGAGGCTCTGCTCTGGATGTTACTGTATTTGGACGATTGGTCACATACAGTAACATCCATACATCCCAGATGCTTAATCTCTGCCTGTCTGTGGCTGTTTTTAGTCGTAACATTCCCAAATCCCAGCTTTTTTTCTTCTTCCCCCTAATGTTCTTTCAGGATCTCTGCTCAAAGCTTCCATTATGACTTCTGCACCGCGCTGCACCATCCATCAGGCTCAGTAGAAGACGGGAGGCTGGGTAGACTTTCGTGTAGTAGACAACTGCACAAAGACAGAGTTTTATTCATGGAAGAGGGAGAAGTTTAGCAAATGCAGCTTGTGTTAAGCGAGTATTAATAGCACATTATTGGTGTATTTGGTTGAAAAGTGTTCATCCTGATACGACATTGAGAAAATGTGAAGCATTCTCTCCTTGATGTAATTCGCCGACAGACGACAAAGCCCACTGATGCTGCAGGTATCACCCCAGCTGTGCTAACACACCAGCTGCAGAACTGAATACAATACAAGTGAAAGCTAAATGAAGAGTAGGTGTGAAGTAAAGATTCACAGGAATGGACACATAGGCACACTCACAGGAATATGACATGACAGATGTACAGGGGTTTGCAGCACACGTGGATTAGTGTTTGTCTTTGTGCCGGTGTGTTTCTTTGTGTCAGTCACATGTCCCAGTGGTTCAATTATTCAGGCTGTGTTAAATCTTCATTTCCGCAGCCCTCACAGCCAGCCTGCCTAATGGTGAACACAGATGAATATTGCATTTTCGCCATCAACCCTTGCGTGTGTCAAAGACAGGATAGAAGAAATAAATGCAGAGTCACTGAAGGAAGGAGATGTCAGCAGTTGGAGACAGGAGTAACACAGTAAAGTGAGCTGAAGGAAAAGCAAACTCCGAAGTGCAGGCAGATCAGAAAAGGAGAGCGATTGTGATTGAGAAACGCTAACCACCTGCTGGGATGGAGAGGCATAGAGAAAGAGAGGCAGGAAATAAAATCCGGTAGCGTGCTGAGTCGCCCAGTCTCACAAGACCGGCTAACTGTGTCTGTCATGTTGGGCTTTTCACTGTGCTGTTTTAGTAAAGTGGCTCTCACTGATTTTTATTCCAGCCTCCATTTCATGACACTATTGCACTCCTATAGAAACTCAAGATGGACAGTGATGCACTTACATACAAGCTTCAGAAAGATGGAGAGTTATTTTTTTAACCTTTTGAAGCTTGACGTTATTTTAAAACACAAAGCTCTATAAATAAAGAATATGTTTATGTATATTAAGATTTTTTTTTTTAAATCTCCTAGCTGCTTTTGCATGCCATGCTTACTTCAGCAGCAGGGTTGTTAACCTACCTTTTCTTTGAAAATTGGCCTAAGGGGAGGTTGTTCGCACAGTGCTCTTTGTTCCATTGTTATGGATCTGATTAGAAGCAGTGATCAAATCCTCACACTTGCTGGCATTAAAATACGTGGGGGAAAATCACATAAAATCATATAAAAACAAAGTGTAGAATTTATGATTCCTGTAGTTTGATTTAAGACTACGATAGTCAGACGTCATAGTGTTAGATCTGAAGTAAACCTTCACCTTATGCTGCCAGTTTTTCATGATTCAGCACATTTTGGGGGCGGAAACATTTCTTTGACGATTTGATTAGTTACATATGTGAGCTAAAAGACAAATGTAATTGTTTTGATTTTTCTCTTTAATTATGTTCTGATTTATTAGACTTGTTTATGTGTGTTGGTACACTGTTCAGTTCCAAATTTATCAGTGGACCTTTGCACTTTGGATTCTTAATGACCGGCTTCTTTAAGATCATAAATGTGTAAATCATGGTAACAAAGCTGATCAGAGTTAATCATTAAGGGAACCTGCAAACAAAATTAGAAATGAGTTCAGATAATATTGGTCTGCTCATCCACTTAATCTGGAAAACAAAAATCAGTTTTAGTCTATCCTTTTGCTGAATTATGGTGCTGTCTTCAGAGAAGAGGCAGGAGACAGGAGAGCGTATCTACCTCTAAAATCAAAGCTTGTCTTTGAAAAGCTGAAAAGCACAAGGTTTGATTGCTGCTGACATATCTGGGTTAGAATGATAACGGGGTGCCAAGCGCCCCCACCCCTCCCCCTCTACTCTATGAAAATCCATAAGGAGAAAAAAAAAATAAAGGATGTGCTCTCAAAAAAATATTCACACATTCTTGCTTTTTATTGTTTTATGGCATACTGCGCCATGTGTGTCGAGGGGATAAACTGTGTAGGTTTGGCAGCTTTCTTGTAAGTCAAGGATGAGGGATTAGGAGATGAAATCAACATGTATGTTTGCCTGGGTGTTACATCAAAGCAGTCTGAGCGTGCGTGCGTGTTTGCACAGCATAGGAGGATCATGTATGTAGGTAGGTTCAGTCAAGCATCTGCTCCGTGAGACTTTGATAATCCATGTTGAATTACATTTATATCACACGTTCTCTGGCATCTCACTTTAAATTAAACTCTCCATTCTCTGCTCCTTCATTCCTCTGCGCTCATCCCCTTATTTCCCTCTCTCTCAGTCTTCCTCCCTACATCGCTGCTCTGCTAAGAAAGCAGGGCGTGGGCAGACAATCTCATAGTCCCTTTCAAGGTTCAAAGTCCCTTTTCTTCCTCTGCTTCCCTCGCTCCTGCTCTGTTCTACATGTTGCTGCCTTATTAAGTTGTTCCACTCTTTCCCCCACAGTCTCTCTCCCTCCCTCCCTCCCCCCACAGTAGGTGTCTGTCTGGTCACAGAACATCTTTCTGGTTTCTGCCTGCTAATAAGCTTGCATCAACTTTGTGTGCACACGTGCTTCCGCATATGAACCACACCCTGCAGCTTGCGGAGATGTTCCATTTTATTCACTTTTAATAATACTTGCACCTTTGGGTGTCGTGTATTACATGTGTTGTAGTAATTGTATCATTGTGTATTTAATGGCTTGTAGATTTTAGCCTTAATATGCCTGTGCACTCTCCTTCTGGTCTTTTTATTCAGACCTCATTGGATCTTATGTTTTTTCCTTACTAGTATGAGTCCAAAGTCTAAAACTAGTGTGTGTGTGCGCGCGCACACACACACACACACACACACACACACACACACACACACACACACACACACTCACTATTTAAAGAAGCACATGGCTGCAAGCCAGCTGCTACACAGAAGACAAGGGAGCAAGAGAATATGTGGTCCTTGAAATGACAATATGATGTATGACATGTCATGGCATGGTATTACATGGCTTACATCAATTAAGGAATGAGCTTCAATTAACAATGTGGTTTAAATTGCCCCAAAATCTCATTTAAAAAGCTTTTTCTTAAACCTGAAAACCATTCATATGTCTTTAAATGATCAGTTATTAAGCATTAAACAATTCATGTAAATGAAAAGAACAATGTAGTCTAATCGGTAACCACCGCAGTATATTATAGTACTGTTATCACATAACCTTACCACTGATAAAGCAGTTTAAAAACATTTCCACCCGTAGAATCTTTTGTAAGTGATTCTGTTGTTGATTTGGTGTCATCGTACTGCACTGTTAATGTTTAGTTTTACCACCTCTGTTCTGTTTTGTGTCTGGGTATTTATTTTCCTGGAACATAACGATGCTGTATGGCCGTATATGATCTTTGGTGGCACAGATATTAAAATGCTGAAATTCCAGCTGCAAAAACAGTTAAACTGATAATATAACAATGTGACTGTGGCTTATGTTTTAATTATTCAGCATTACGTATTAGTTGACTGGAAGTGGGTGGCCCTCAACAAAGGTTACTTGTTTAAGATGTTAACCTTCAGTTTTAATGGTGCAAGTTTCGCACTGCTAAAATGTGTGATCCACCCAGTGCTATTTATTAATGTATAGTGGATTGAACTAAAGGATAAATGGGACTCTGAAGTTCAAGGCTGCAGACAGCTCTTTGGTTTGCGATGTGAGACCTCTGTCAGAAACCCTGGGGGCCATGTCGACAGCCGGCGGGGGGGTGGGCGTCCAACACTCTCCATATACCCTTTTGTCTGCCCCCCCGTGACTGACACACACGGACACACTTACATGCACACATACACACTGTCCCTGTTATTGTACCAGTGTGCCCCCCCAGCTCCTGTGTGACCATCTATGCCATCTCATCTCTCCCCCGGGTTCCCCATATCGCTTTACTTCATAATTTAGCGTGTTATTTTTTCTCCTCCCTGATCTATAGTCCCCACATCACAGAGGCAGCTAATTAATTATGGATGGATGCAGGGGGGTGGGGGCTAAGAGAGACTGGGGGGGGGCTTTAAAAAAACGACCAGACATCCACCTCATTACATATGCGCAGTGTTTTTGGAGCTTTATTAATTTATATCTTGTCAGGCTATGCCACAGCCTTCAGAACTCTTTTGGCTTTTTAATACAGTTATTTATTTATATAGCGCTGCACACTGACTTTTGCCTTCATCCTCCCACTCTGCGCTCGCTTTCTTTTTCTCTCCTTTCACACCACCCCGTCAAAGTCTTGATTTTAATCTCTCACCTTCAACATATCTGCATGAACACACAGACATGCGCACTTTCCTGCCGACTGTCTCATTATCTGCTCTTGGCGGATGTTAAAAGGTGTTTTGCTCACCTGCAAGAAGAGATTATCTCCTTTCCCTGCCGAACACTGGTTTTATTAATTTTTTTTTTCTCGTATATTTTCTCATTTGGTGTGGTAGACGTAGCGTGGTAAATATCAGAGCACACTGAAAATGAAGGAATTTATTAGATTGAGCTGGAACTGGAATGGCACTTGTTCCCCTTTGAGTACTTGCACTCAAAACTTACTTCTGCAGTAGCATTTTTTAATGACCCCGTCTTTATTAAATACAATTAAATTAAATATTACAGTCTATATAATTATATATTCCTTTACTGTAAAAGAGTGGTGGGACTAGCCTCAGGCAGCAAAGCTAACAGCGGCCTTTGAGGGAAAACAAATACAAAGAGGTGAGGAAAGCCCTCCGGGTACTTTGACAGAAGCTGCAGACTTGGACTTCAGCCATCACAAAACACACACTTTGCAACATCGACACTCATTATTATTCTCAAAAACACAGGTACATGCTCCTAGAGCATAGTCCAGTCAGTGTGGGAAGATTTGACATTGTCATAATTAGTACAGTCAGAAGAAAAGAGTTAAATTCGGCAAAGGGGTTTTCTGTTACACTATCTACATCTGTTGTTTTTAAAAATACTTATAAAGATGTCAGAATGCAAAGACAGTCATCAAAATCTTAAGATTGAGCAGATGTTTTTGTGCTGTGTTCTCGTTTGGAGAAACCATCTGTGGCGTGCATTCCTTCAGGCATCTTTTCCACTTCACGGGCGCATACGACTTTACCGTGGTTACACTACAGTGAGATTAAGTGATCCTTAAGATGAAGCGAGCTGCTGTTCTGTGCAAACAGAGTTCCTGGTGTGAAGCATTTATGTGTAAAGACGAACTCAAATCAGCCTTCGATCATCTATTGAATATAATTTGCAAATGCAAAATAAAATATGTGCGCAGGTAGGTACAAAATAACTGCAGATACGCGCATTTTTTTACATGTCATATCTGGCCAATAAAGCCACTGTATCTGCCTTCACAGATGAATTGAAGGGCGAGAAGTCAGGAAAAGGAAGGAAATAAAGAAAAAAAAGATCTCTTTCAGCTTCAAACGAATCCCCCCCAGTGAAATATTGTTTCGGTGCACCCTGCACTTTGTAGCCCTAATGCAAGCTTTGAACTGTTTTGGCACCTGTCACAAAAACTGATGGAATAGTTTTTCCTTGCAGAGCACTTCTCCTTTATCCTGCTCTTGCTCCCACAATGTCCTGTTTTTCCTGCCTTCTACCTCCTTTCTCTTTTCTCCCAGAACTCCTTTCCATTGTGTCTCGAAAGCACTATCAGCTTGTATTTGAACAAAGTACTTATTTGAATTTTCTTCTATTTTTCTGCATTGACACTCTTGAGAAATGGCCAAAGAGGAAAAAAGTTGTGTATTATTATAGTAATATTTTAATCTATTAAATAATTGTTTTGCTTTGTATTAGAATTTAGTATAGAAGACTGAAAGAAGCAAAAGGGCAGTATAACGACGACTGGTAGAAAAAACGCTCAGCTGACACAAATTCAATAGACGGATAAATAAAACATTGGCTAGCTGCAGCTTGTCCTACAGGCTATGTTAGCTTCTAACACATTGGCTTCTACTAGTTAGCTTTAACAGCAGGATACTGAAACCTTTCCTTTTCTCTCTTGTGGCTCCCTGGACAATGCAAGCCCACGGCTTTTGACATGAGCATTTTTTCCCCCCCCCTCTGAAGCAGACTTCAAACCGCATCATCTCTCTCCTCTTTCTCCCGCTCGCTCTGCCTCTACCCTTCCATCAATTTTCAAGTGTTTTCAGATACTCTAGGCAGTTAATTAAGTAGGACATTGTCATGGGGCTTGGGTACATGGTGTGGATGATGCTGGATGAATGTATGATAAAGAGATCGAAGTGATGCAGAGGGATTCAGGCATTCTACCTGAATATTTGTCATTTCCTGATGCTTGTATTATTTTTCTTTTTATTTGCTTTTGATCCTTCTTTATTCAGTCTTCTTATCCTTTTTTCTCCTTTCCTTTTTTCTCCTTTGCTTCTCTTACTACTCGGATAGCTTTCTTTTCCTGTTGTTCGCTCACCAGTTAAACTGGTTCCTCTGCCTTAAGTTTTCCTTTTTTGTCTAAATCTCTTGCTGTTTCCTTCATTTATTTCTCTTCTTCTCAACAATCTTTCCTCTCCTTTCTTTTCTCTGCCCTTTCTTTCCTCCATTCCCTACTTCACTCCCTCCTTCTACACCATCCATTTTCCCTGCACACCAATCTTCCCCACACCCGCCGCCTTCTTCCTAGTTGATTATACATCAGGTCTTCAGCAACCCGCTTCTTCCTACTATAGTATTCCCCTCTCTCATTATGTGTTGTGCATGTGTTTGTGTGTGATCAGACACACAAGGCCAGGGCTAAGCAGGCTAATGAACAAACTCCAGCATTGTGTTCAGGCCCTGGGGACATGCTGTAGCTTCTAATGTACAATAGCTACAGCTAGAGGAGGGGAAAGAAAAAAATCACTGACAGTGAGCCAGCTATCTGCTTAAAGAAACAACAAGAAGTGAAGGAGAGGCTGTGTATGGTGAATATTTTACATGGATCTGGTCAGTGCTTTCCTTTCCTTTTCCCTTAGTGTATCTTATTCTTGCCTTTGGACTTGTCAGCGTGAGTGTGTTGCTCTGTAGAGCTGCACTATCTTGCTGGGACTATGAAATCTAAAATGAATACTTTTAGAGGAACACTCTGAATCTTAATCTATTGTTTTAGGGCCTTTTATCCTTATAAAAGAAGTCCAGTTTGCATTCTCTATCTGCACATGTCTCTTATAATTTGAGTTACTTTACAGTGTCTCCAGGTTGTAAAATATGTGATTTGTCAGCACTGATCTGGTTTATTATCCTTTTGGCTCAAGAGGCAGAGTACGGGGTGGGATGGTTCCACCCAAGTTTTAACTCATGTTTTTTAGGATCTGTCACCCACCCTCCTGCTCTCTCTTTCTCTGGCTCTCATTCTAACTGTTGACAGGATCTGCATCAGTGCCAGATCGTGGCATGAACACTCTAATGACTTCATTTCTTCCAGCACATGCACAAATGCATATCTAGGGAACATTACATACTGAGCAGACTGCCCAATCTACTTCTTGTTCAGCAAACACATGCGACCATACTTAATTAGTCCAATTGCATATTGAGAAACCTATTTGTCTTACACATCTATGCAAGGGCACACACACACGTGCACACACCCTCCGGGGTTGTGTACTGCAGTGATGTAAGCCAGTGGATGGGCTACTTCCAGATGATCCAAACAAGACATTCAGCTCTGGCCAATATCACTGTGAGAGCGTGCGCACACACTCACACAGACAGGCTGAACACAAGTTCATGAGCTCATTACTCCATTCCACACATGGATATAATACGCTGGAGCGTATCCTCATGCCAAAGCAATGTTACACCATTGTGATGCAAGTAATTTTACTTGGTAGATAATAGTTTATGAGCTATAGACGAAAAGCTTTTTTGCTCTAACGTCGTTGTACAGCATTAATCTGGTGCAAGGCCAGCAGGAGTGTTGCACAAGCATACAGCACATGCGAACGGTGCATCACATCGCGACTCTAGACTAGAGCGTGTTATGGGAAATCTGGCATGAAGGCAAATGCAGTACGCAAGCCTCGGCCTGCTTGCCTCTTCAGCTGTTAACAGCAAACAAATGATATATTTCGTCATCCCAGCTCTTATCTTGCTGTTATTCACTTCTTGTTTACATGCCTTTCTGACTTTGTGGAATAATCTGACTCTCTTTATTCTTTAACGGTCTTGTCTTGGGTATAAAAGTTAAGCATTTATTTTTCCCACATTTGTTTTTCACAGGATTGCCCTCAGATTCTGCCGTCAACCCAGATATACATCCCTGTCGGGGTGACAAAGCCAATCACCTTAGCTGCAAAGAACCTGCCACAGCCCCAGTCTGGACAGAGAAACTATGAGTGCGTCTTCCACATCCAGGGGGAGATCTACAATGTGCCTGCACTGCGATTCAACAGCACCTCCATCCAGTGCCAGAAAACTGCGGTTAGTATGAAGAGATTGAATGTATTTATTTTATGCAATCCAGCTGAATGAAGCGATGTTAATGGTGAAAAACAAAGCAGGTTTTGTGATGTACACTAACAGTTTGAAGGGGCGGGGATTTCTCTCAGGCACTGGTAAAATAAAAGCAGCCAAAATTCCTGAACACTGAACAGGGCAGGAACTGCACACAGAGTAGAAGGATAACCATTAAGCACTGTTACTTTTGACCTAATCAATGCAACTAGGTATCTAAATCATGCTCCCAGTGCGGGCATCGACTTGGCCAAGGTTAAATAATGGCCTCCTACAGGTAATGGCTATCTAGACACTAATGTGCTCATTGTCCTGATAGATGTCGTGCATTACTTGGACACTAGCATAGTCTTGATCAAAATAAATGATGTAATACTATAGAATTGATAGTTAGCAATTAGATATTGTGACGGCAAGTGTTTACATTTGAATTAATACAAATTTATAATGAGGCATTTCCTGTTCTGGTCCAAATCATAACAGATTGTCATGGCTGATGTATAACATATAAATTATTGATCAGATACGATGGTCAGCCATAGTGGGGTTTTTTTTCTTTCCCAATGCTTCTGTTATTTATTTATTTTTATGTATTCATGGCTTTGTCTGATAGGGATGAGTGGTTGGTTGGTTGGTGTCTGCCAGATTAAAGCAGTCTAAAGGAGTATTTTGTTTCTTTGCAGAAGTTTTTAATAAGTGTAGAGGGTTTGCTGGTAGGTTGAAGTGTTTCTGCGTGCAGGCCCATGCCTGTCCAATGTGTTGAAATGTGGTTGTGTGTTTATGTTTTTATATATATATATATATAAGTGTGTGTGTGTGTGTGTGAGGCTTCAAACTAGCATGACAGATAAGAGGTAGCTAGCGTCGCGCTTCACTGAGGCTGAAAATGTGAAGAGGAAGTCTGTCTCTGAAGCTAGTTGGGAGCGGATTGATCATGTTTACACCTCGACTCTATACCTCTCCCTCCCCCCCTCCTCTGTGTGTCTGTAGAGCCCATCTTTCTCCCTGCCTCTCTTCCTCCCACTGCCTGTCATTCTTTCTTCTTCCTGCTCTTCCCTACTTTTCTCACTCCATCTCCCTCGTCTCTCATAAGTTCACTTTTGCTGCTTGTTTCTGTTCGTGTCTGATTCCATCCTAAGATATACGACGCCATTAGAGCTGCTGCTGTTAATTTAGTTTTACATGAGGATGTTTAGCTGCCACAATAACATACTTGGAAGAAAATAGATTCAGAGACAGTAGAAACCTCAGGATGTCTCTGCCTAATAAGATTTAGCACTTACTCACTTCTCAATTAGCAGCAACTGGTCATAATAGGCAGAGATTACCACAGGAATTCAGACACTGGCAGACACATTTAGAGTACAGGGTAGCAGTAGTCTCTGTTTAGCTGTATAGCTTGATGTGTAGCCGCTGTGACGGCTAGCACAGTGTTTGATTCTGTCTGTATCGACGGACAGTCTTTAGGTGTTGGCACACGCTAGCCAGTTGTTTGTGAAGGCAGGGCTAATTACCTAACGCAAGGCTTGTCTCTCCACAGAGATGCTTGTTTATTGACTGTTTATTGTAGCTGCAAGGCCAGTGTTAATCAACAGCAAAGCCTAGCCTCAGCCAAAAGCTGAATTTCTCCATTTGATGTCCACAAAGCAGACATGCTAGCAGTAATTAGCGCGGGACTGTCAACACTTAGCCCCTGTTAGCAAATAGCAGTGGCATCCTGACTGTATGGCCAGATATCGATGTAGCGTGTTCATCTAGTGTGCATGCATCCATATTTAGTTTCAGAGTATGAAAAAGGTGCCAGCTGCATGAACTTGCAGTTAGGGCATAATTCATACTGGCTCAAGATTAAGAGTTTAATTATATGTCATGAATTATTACTTTGAGAGTCGTATTATAGCTCTGGAGCAGCATTTTGGAAGAAGCAGGTCTTAAATATTAGTTTATCTATTTATAGACCTTTATATCTCTACTTTCTGCAAGCACCCCTCCGTGTTTGTTCTTACTTTGACAGTGTTCAGAACCAACTCAATAAATCATGAATGGTTCTGCAGTAGAAATAGACTTTATCTGTTATACTGTGTGCACACTGCTGCCTCAGCTTACAGGCATACAGCTGTGAGGATAGGGGTTGATCAGTGTCTGTTCATGTGTGCACATCTGCATGCTTCTATATTCCTTAGGCTACGGATCCCCGGGTAGCTATGCATGAGTGTGTTTGGATGTGCAGTTCCAGAAGAAGACTGTAAGGGGCATTACACTTGCTGATCAGTGTGATAAACACAGGGGCTGCATAATCCACAATATAGCTTTTTGTTTGAGATCCACAGCAAGTGCCAAATGAGACACATTACTTAGAAAAGGTGAAGATCAGGGCTGAGATGAGACGTGTGCTGAGAATTTCTATAAAGTGAAGAGGAAGTACAGAGTGGACAGTATATGTGGAGGTGGGAAATGGATGTATGCGCAGAAGTCGATGAAAGGAGAAGGGATAAAAAGAGTGGTACAACTACAAATCAGTGGAAACGACCAAAAAAAGAATATAGGAGAAGGCAACGTGGACTAGGGAAATTGGTGCGTAGTCGACAATTTCAGGTGAGATGAATGGAGAAAAGTGAGAGGGAGAGTGATATTGAAAAGAACAGAGGGGGGAGAAGGAGATGAGAAGCTGTAAGAGAGAAAATCAGCTCAAAAGTGTCTCCTGAGGCCAAAACTCATTCTCCTTTCTTTTATACAATATCATCAGACTATCTGAAAGAAATAACTATCCACAGGATATTCAAGACATCCACAGTCGGATAATGTTTAAACTTTAGTTTCCCATACCTTACTGCTCTTACAGTGACCATAATAACTCAATGCTCTTGCGTTGTATCCCCTAACAGGAGGCTGTCAATAACCAACTGCATATGTGGCAGACATGATATATGATAGTGTAACTTCAGCTCTATGCTAACCTTGTTGGGTATTGACTTTCCATATCTGCTCATGGAAGAAAATATTGGTGCTGTGGTATTTCTGTATAAGGTTACTGTACATACCAGCTGATCCCAACGGGGAAAGAGCAAGCATATCATAAGACCAGAGAAAGAATGCAATATTGGAAAACGGTTTTCTTTTGCAAGAGGGGACATGAAACAAGCCTTTGTCTTCATGGTGTTAAGACTTTGAAGAGTCATGCATTTAGAGTAAGGGTTTAAAAACACTGCTCAGAGCTCTAATTTTTGCTGTGTTAAGCCTCCATAATGTTTATATTGTGAAAGGAATGGCTCATCGCACACTTTGCATTTTCAACTTTTGAAGTTGGGTACATAGCCAAAAGTAATTCAGCATTTATTCTTTTGGAACCTGTGAAAGTTGGTGAAATGGCAGATTGTCAGAAGTCCATTTGCAAGTTAATTGGAGAAAAATGCTGATCATTTTATAAGAAGAAAAAAGTGTCCTATTCGTATTTATTAGTGCCAAACAAGCCCACATTACTACTGACACATACAGAGCCATCCGCTATGCCTTATGGTAGCAGTTAACTCCGGTCAGCAGCGACCAAACCAACAAGCTGGTGTCTACATTGGTGCCTTCCGGTTTTCTGACCCGGTCCAGACAGCTTCCTTGTGTGTGATCCAATCAGGGGCTTCGGTTAAGGTACAAAGGCCAATAGGATGCTGAGCTGTGGGCTGGGAAGTTGTGCTCATAGTGCCAGAGGGGTCGTTGGAGCAACAAACACATGTACACACAATTCTTTCACACACAAATGACTGCAGTCTTGGGTCAGACAGGCTGATGTAGCGCAGCTGGACATCGTTCGAAGGTTGTGGGTGAGAGAGGAGAGTCAAACTGTTCAAGACTTTTTGTTTCTGTTCTTTTATCTTCATGTGTTCTTAGCCTTTTGTCCATTTGTGCGTCTCCATTCTCCTACCCTCAGTTCCCTCTTTATCCTTCTTCCTTGTTTCTCCCCGGAGGGCAGGAATGAGAGGACAGATAATATCAGAGCGGGCCTTACACCATTACCTTCTGTCTGATAAACAGCTCGGCCACTCCATCACCCTCTTTCTCCCAGTCCTTCACCAGTGGAGAAAAAAAGCAGACATGGGGGGCAGGAGGAGAAAATCTAGTTTGGGATAGGGTGTGTATCTGTGTGCTTCGCTTCTGTGTATAGAGAGCAGCTGTTTGTTAAAGTAGAGATGCGAAGTATCAGGGGTCCTGATGGCATCCAATTAAGGGAGATAAAATGATGATGAATTGCTGCTGGGCAGTGGAGACCAGTGCTCCTGTATCAGTGTGTGTGTGTGTGTATGCACATATGAGCTCACTTATACAGGAAGAGAGCAGAAGAAAGCAACCATACTGATTTGGGGAAGATTGTGTTGGGGAAAACAAAGAAGAGCGGGGTTGGAAAAGACACAAAAGGGAAGTTTCTAGGCAGAGCTTCCAGGAAAAAGGGAAGTAGAGAGCAGTGTGCAAGATGGATGAGGAGGAGGAGAAGTGAAAGAAGAAGGGTGCATTGAGACTGTACTGTGAGAGTTTGAGGAGAGGACAAATTGTCTGCTGGCTTCCGATGGGAAATGAGAGAAGTATGGCAGACAAGAAAGATGGATAAATAGATGAATGAATGGATAGACTGAGCAAACAGAGGTCTAGAGAAGAGGCTAAACATGTCTGCAGGGAGAGTGGTTAACACAAACCACACTGGTCTAATGGTGTCACACACCCCGTGATGTGTGTGTGTGTTTGTAAGAAAGAGAGAGAGGGCTGAAGCTCAGTCCTAATACAAACTAAACTCTCTTGACTTTTTATGGGAATTGGGCTCTCTTTATATATTTAACAGTAAAACTAAAAATACTAAATTGCATATTAAAAAAATTAAAACATAAATGCACTATAACATGCGCATATATTCATACACACATAGTGCTAAAGGTAGCAGGACAAGGCTAATGAGGGCCTCGGTGCTGTTGGGTGGAGGGTTGGTGCAGCAGAGCAGAGTACAGTCTGGCCTGGCATGGCCTAGCTCAGCTTAATGAGATATAAACACTAGACCTGCCATTGCACTCAGCCACAGCACACACTGACACTGTTTTAATTGGCTTGCACATTCTGTGTGTATTGTGTGGGGATGGATTTGGGAAAAAAGCAGTAGACATTCACTGGGTTTTACTGTGGATAGCTGCAGATGAAAGATTATCATCATGTGGCAGCCCAGACTCATCTGATCTGTTACAATGTTGTTTAAAGTTAATGTATTTGTCTTAGTAGATGTTACAGCTGGGAGAAACATGAGTCTTGATCATGTGATTTCCTACTATAGCTCAAATTACTTGTGTACATATCTGTTTAAGTTTGTGATATTTAAACAAGATCTTGTGTTTGCTCATCTGTGCTTATTTGGCATTTATCTGACTGCTCGCTGACCCATCTTCTATTAAAGCAGCTCAAAGTGAGAGAAAGAACAGACAATGACCTTCCTATAGTGTGCTCTTTTTTCCCTCTCCTGCATTCTTGTGCTCTCCAGCAGTGCCCCTCTTTTACCTCCCTCTCACATACTGTGTGCGTCTCCCTCATTTTCCTCTTCATCTCTGTCCTGTTGCTGGCTCACTTGCTCTCCTCCCTTCTGACAGGTGAAGAGCACAGCTCCCACGCTGCTGTCCTGGATAAATAAGAATTAACTGCAGCACAGCTATCTGCATATGCCAACTTCTCCACCCCACTTTCCTTATCTATTTCTCATTTCTCTCCGTCTCCCTGCATCTCTGCAATTTGTAACCTTTACTCCACATATCCTTTGTCTCATAGCAGCGCTGCACTTTTTCTAAATGATTATTTGAAGAGACATCTGAAAAGCTGAAGGGATTGTTATAGCAAGGCTCTCCTGCCATTACCCTGGTGAGAATAGAGACCATCAGGAGGTCAAGCCAGAGAAAAGACCTGGGCTTACTTTCACATCTCTTAGAGAGCATTTGCACACTTTTCTTTCCATGTGACTGTCTGAAGTATGGTCATACATGTCAAACACTTTCTGATCACAGTATGCTGCCATAGAAGAATCAGTTTTCTTCTCCTTGTAGACATTCAAAAGATGCCTACCTTTTATTAGAATATTTATCGTTCTACAAATATTGATGTGCACAGAATGAGCCTGTGCAGTTAAAGCAACATAAACATATTGTCAGTAATAGCATTTTATTATAGATGCTTATTATAGCAAGTCATTCTATAAGAGATTAAAGTCTTTAATTAAAATATAATACTAGAAATTGTTAAATCTTCCTGGAAATCCTGTGATTAATTAAACCATTAAGTTAAGTTGCAGCATCACCGTATTTGTAATAAAGACTGAGAGCATGGCTTGCACATGCTGAATTCATTTTGAAAAATTTGCAGTGGATGAGACAGTGTAAAACTTTAAATGTTATTTTGTTTGCATTTTGTAATAAAGGGCTGCAAAGTTTGTCATTTAATGCCAGTTAATGTCTTCTATTTCTTGCATATTTGTTGTTAGCTTTGTTAATGTCATTGAGAGTGCGCTCAGTGATGGCAAACTACTGGAGTTACTGAGTCCATGCAAAATGTGGTCTGTATTTCCTCATTATGGGACCAGCATATACATACATATGTGTTATTTGGCAGAGAAGTTAGTTAGTGGCCACCAGAAGAATGGCATTAAGTTGAGGTAGGAGAAAAAGTCTGACGCCACTGAAAATCTGGACATTTCTGCCAACTACCAAAAATCAGCCTTTTGTCCTGGGAGAATTTTAGCAAGCTTACACTAGCTTAATGCATAGGCTGAAAAATAAGAAACATCGACTATGGCAGCATTATTTTTCCCTCAACCCAGCATTTTTCTCCCCTCCACCCCTCTCTTTTTCTTTCCATCAATGAAGGAAGTATGCATGTGTGCAAACGGGTATGCACATATGTGCGTTATTGTGTCTGTGCTGGAGATAAGCTGGGGAACTGGGCCCAGCCATGCTCCAATCCTGTTAGCATTAGCGATTAGCACTGGCTAACAGGCTCCTATTATGAGCAGGGGCTGATTCTCTGTCGCCTGACCGTACACATGCACACGCGTACACACAAACACAAAACTATAAGACGGATTACCACTTGATCCTTGATAAGGAAGCTATATCTGCCCAGAAGTTGTGTGTATATAAAAGACTGATGGTGTGTACGACAAGACTTGGACATCCACTGTATGCCGAGTCTTATCTAGGCTGGCAAAACACATTTCACATTACTTCACTGTGGAATATGTCAGAACTAGAATGATGTAGGTTGAAGGTTATGTTATGTCAACTAATGTTTTTTGGATCACCTTGAGAAATCTGTGAACAGAGGAAGAGGATAACCTACATATTACATACATATCTCAGGCATGGGCCTGCCCTGGGCAAAAGGGATTTTTTTTTAGCACACCTTCAAAATGACCAATTATGAGGCTGTGGCTCTCATAGAATTTACCCATTGTTACCTGCCTCACTTTCCATCTTCACCCTACCTTTATTCATCTCCTTCATTCATCTACACCTGCCTCCTATTCTTTAGTTTCCAGTGACAAATGTCTCTTCTCTTCTTTATGTTGTTTTTTTTGTTTGTTTTTTTTGTTACACTGGCTTGTTTGTTGTCACTGCATATTCTTGTTTCCTTTATGGAATCTCCATTTCCTGTTTCTGTCATCTGCTGTTTCATTGTAAATATTCTGCATCTCTAATTTTCTCTCTGTAGTGCCCTCTTTGTAAAATGTAGTGATTTTGCGCTTCCATTTTTCAATGTGACTTTGGTTTTTTTTAGAATTATTTCTTGGTGTTTAATTTTCATACTGGAATTTGCTGTATGGTGTGAGTAAACCCTGTCCAAGGCGCATGTGTGTATTCCCTGAACGCTGTTGTGCAACAGTGGTGGTTCAGTATAAAAGTTTAATAAGCCCTTGGTGCAATGAGAGAAGATGAGCTCTGGATAATAACCTAACCTTTCCAATGGCTCCCCCACTCTCTGCTGCCCATTTAACACACATACATGCACATACACTCTCCTCCCTAACTAAATATGCATGTTTGTGTTGTCCCAGTTCCCAATATAGACACTTCTTTGAGGATTGATATACAGACATGGGCAAATTCTTGTATCATAGATTTAAAACAACAAAAAACAGATGATAGATAGCTTTGGTGTTTTATTGGTGTGTACTTGTGGTGCAAGTTTTGAGGTAAACAACTTGCCAAGGTAAAAATCAGTGTTAAGAGGTTGATATACATCTAAAATATGTTACTCTATTGAGTAAAATTGATAATATGGTCAAAGAAGAAAAAGGCCTTCTCTTAGAATTTGCTGTTCAGCAGAGAAGCAAGGGCAGAAATAAATGGCACCTTGGTCTGTTGTCCTTAACTAAAGCTAGTCTTCTGTCCTGTGGGAATACAACAGATGGATGTATAGATATGTTTCTGTCTTTAAAAATGGTTTGGAAAGAAATGGACTGCTATTCAAGTAATTGAAATTTTGGTTATTTGTTTTTATTTTGTTATTCTTTATCATGTAGGTATTGCAGTGAGTTCCTTTCTCTCTGTTTGTGTGCGTTCAGCTTAATTTAATTCAGGTTTATTTATATAGCGGTATTCCATGTTAATCTCTACAAAATAAAGCATTCAGGATAACCGTAAATGGACTACAGTGTTTAATTTTGTTTATTTGCCATTTTGATTGATTCAGTTTAACAACCTTCGTGTCATGTTACAGATTATGAGAAACCTACCTGCTGCTTAGTGTAAACACAACTGACTGTTCAGAGAGCGGTTGATAATTTTCGAACCCCTTCATCAGCTTGAGCAATTTCCAAATACAAAGCTGACCTTGGCTCGATAACAGCCTTCTTCTCTACTCTCACCATCTTTCTCCCACTTGCATCTCTACCTTTTATGTCTCAGCTTTATTCCAGATGTCTTGTGTTTCCTGCCTCTTTTTGCCTCTTTATCTCCTTCTTGCTGCGATGCTTTGATGCTTTTTCACTCTTTGCACATGTTCACAGTGCAGTGTCCCTGTGCACTTCCTTTTTTCTCCCCGTTCTTCTCTCCTATTGTCTCGCATGCAGATATACACTCAAACACACTCACACGTTCTCTCCATCTTTACCAAGTGAAGAAGTGCTCTTGTTCCCAGGCAGACTGGGTGGTCTCGTGGTGGAGCGATGAGGAAGGAGGGAGGGAGAGATTGAAGAGGTTCACATGGTCAAACTTCAGAAGAGAAATAATAGCTGATGTCCAAAATGTGTTTTTGCTGTGCCCTATCTTCCTGTGTTTGCATGTGTTTATATTCATCATATTTTACTTCCTGTACAGACCATGTGATCAGTCTTTGATGAATTTGCCGGCATCCTTCTCTGGAAGGAGTCCCATGTGCCTGACACGTATTTATGGTACAGCGTGCACATGTGTTTTTCTGGAGATGTTTGGTATATGCGATAAGGAATCTGGTTCATATTTCCTTGTTTGACTGTGGACTTTTTGGGGGGATTGAGGCAGATGAGAGAAAGTCAAGCTAAGATTGATAGGGGAAGAGGTTTGTAAAGAGGTATAGGGAAGGAATAATGAGAGGGAAAGGGAAAGAGAAAAAGGAGGGGTGGGAAGGAGGATTGCAAGAGAAGGAGAGGCAGAGGAATGTGTGAAAAGACCAAGGCAGACATGTCAGAGAACAAATTGAAAATGCCAATTTCACTTTAGCCCCCACCAGCTCAGGCGCTTACAGCCCAGCCCCGGCCTCTTATTCCATGTGTAAATGAATGGTGTCCACAGAATAACACACAATCACCTCTCTCTATCCATCTTGCCCTCGCTATTTCTCTTTCACCCTTTCTGCTGCATTACCTGCTCTATACCCCCTCTTCCTACCCAGTTTGTCATCCTTCCTTTTCACCGTCTTTTTGTTGTTTTCACTCCACTTCTGAGCTTTTGATCACAAATTCCAAGTATTTTCACATCTTCTATCATTTGGCTGTTTTTTCTTTTCTGTTTGCCCATCCACTTTGCTTTTCACACCCTACCTTATCATTTTGTACTGTGCCAAGGCTAATGTTTTGGCTTAATAATCTAGTTGTAATGCAATAGCACTGTCTAAATTCAGAGCTTGCTATATCTACAGCGAGACTGTAAAAGTTGTCTCTCTTTTCTTTTTCTTTTTCTTCAGTGTTCTGTAGGCCAGCTTCCAGGTAGAGTTGCTCAAGTAAAAGTTTCAGTAGTTCATGGCTGCTAAATAAATTAGAGTGCAAAAATTTGCCTGAAAACACATTTTGAAAGAATTTGCCTTTAAAATCAGCTCTAAGAGCAAAGTGGTATTTTTTTCTGAGATGCATGAAGACGTCTTTCTTTATTCGGATATCAGCGTCTCAGCCTTCAGGGCCCGCTAAATGTAAATCATCCAATCACAAAAAAAGTGATGAAAGAATTAATCAGCCATTCACACATTGTGACATTGCTGTGTCCTCTCATTTTCTTATCTTCTCAGTGCACATTTTTTAGTCTTTTCCTCCCTCAAATATATTCAAATTCACTATTATTACAGATGTCAGGATAAATCTCACAGTATCACACTGGAGTGGGTGATATCACATAGTGGCAAAGTTGTAGCTAGATTCAATCTTTGAGGGCTCATAGCCCCGAGCTTGGGGCTTTCACATTGGATTTTATCACCACTCTACTAGAAGAGAAAAGTCCTGCTATCTCTCACCCAGGGGCTATTGGAGATACTGACCATACCAGAGGTAGTGAGAGGGGCTGGGCACCATTAGGTCATTATCTGAAGTCTCACCAGCCATCACCTCAACATTGCTACAGACAACACGCACATCTCGTCATATAGTGCCTGCTTTATGTCGTGTGAAATACAGCTAGCGAAAGAGACGTTAATAATGTAAAACCTGTCTCGGTGAAGTCTGTGAAGTTCTTGATGAAGATGTTGTATTTACCTCACATCAGCAGGGGTTATTGGGGAGGCGGTGTAATTTCTAAAGCTGCATTTTATTTGCTGGTGATAATTGTCATTGATAATTTATATGTTGGGAGTTTGGGCAGGGACTCGTAGGAGCTCTTTTCTCCGTTACCCGTTCAGTTAACACGCCGCCATCACATCACCGCTTTTGAAGCTTGTTGTCTCATTTAAAGCAATTCCGTAAAACTGATTATGCCAACGATGAGTCAATTACATTTCAACTCTTATTAGTTCAGGATGCAAAAATGAAATTAGATGAGAATATTATTGTCAGAGATATATTATGCGTTTCATTCATCACTGGAATGGAATGAGTCATACAGTGATGGGGATTCCAATCTCTTAATCAACTCTGCGCTCTGCCAGGCAGCGGCGGATGTGCTGTGTGTAAAAATCACAATATAGCCTGTCTCTCATCATTCATTTTTATGGCCCTTCAACTGTGTGAGCACCGCAGGGTATGACATTACTACCAACCACTAGCTTAACTGAGTTTGCTCTTGGTATTAGCTGTGTTTTTTTTTTCCTCGCTCTTATGAATTTATTGAAAGAATTTTAGTGAAAGATGGAATATTTTCTGATGATGATGCTGATGTAAGAAAAATGTTGAATGGATGAGTATGAATTCTAATCTTGTTCTCTTTGTTTTATATTTCAGTATAATTATGAGGGCAATGACATCAGCGACCTGCCTGTCGACCTGTCTGTAGTTTGGAACGGAAACTTTGTCATTGACAACCCCTATAACATTAAAGGTGAGTAATATTAAAGGTTACTTATGGTAGGAACTGAATGTGGTTGAATGAGTTAGATTTGTCTTAGAAACCGGGAAGGAATTCAGTGTCCTGCTGTGACGTACAACATTTGTTTTTGTTTTTTTACGTTAACAATTATATTTATAACTCCAATCAGCTCACTTTATAAAGCTATGCTGTGTGTCAGTTTTGTAATAATCACCCAATCATCTTTTCTGCTTCATGAATGGTACATTACCCCCAAATACTACAGTCAAAAAGCAGCCATTGCTGGCCTACTGAGAGATTGAGTGGCTTCCTCCCACAGTCCAAAGACATGCATGTTAGGTTAATTGGTGGTTCTAAATTGGCCATAGCTGTGAATGCACTGGGCCCTGCAACAGACTCGTAACCTGTCCACAGCTACCTCTTACCCTATGACAGCTGGGATAGGCTCCACCCCCACCACAACCCAGATGGATGGATTAGTGGGTGGGTGTTTTTAGTTGGTTAGCTGTTTTAAATTACCCTAGATACTGTTACATTTTGACACAATCTTACACAGTTACATATTTGAGAACAGTATCTAGAGGACTGTGTGTGTATTTGTGTGTAGAAGAGGCAAAACAGTCACATTATTAAACTGTTTGTGCTAACAAAAGAGAAAAAGCACAGTTAAACACTGCACCCAAGGAATGTGCTCAAATCCTCTGTCAATGCCAGAGAGTTCACATATTCTAGTTTTGGTCATTTGTATTCACTAATGCATATATTGAATAATAATTATGTCCGTCAAGGCTCAGGTTCCACCCCACGAGACTCTTTTGTCATGGCTAATGGGTAGCAACTAGTGTCAAAGGGATCAATGTAATTGATATTTTCTCTCTCTAAATGTTTTAAATTTCAGTCTATTGAGCCACGTTTGGGATGTACAGTGTGTGCATGTTGTAGAGCAATGAGGCTAATTTCTGCTTTGTTTGCAAATTGTCCAATTTGAACAAAGCAGAAATTGGCAAGCGTCATGAGTCAAGGTGCAAAAGACTGCTACACTGTTAGTGTCTTAAGTTTACACCCACTAATATACAATAACACATAACCCTTTGCATTTTAACCAGATTTTGTACCATGTTTTGTATGCATATTGTTGCATTTTCCTGTTTGTTAATGTCTTTAGTGTTGTAGGCATCCGTGTGTATCTTGACTTGTGTTATTTTAATGTGATAGTGCATAGAAGACGTATATATTTCTTTAAATGGTATTTGAGTGCATTATATTTGATTTAATGTGAAACCACACCTCGTCCAGGAACCTTGGGGGGTAATAATTAAACTCATATACATTCTCAGTGCACCACTGTGGGAGAAGACAATGAGATCATGTCTGTTGGATATAATTACTGGTAAAAGTCTTTATAATGCTGTCTTCGTAATTATTGTGGGTTGTAAAGCACAGTGGGGGATGTAACATTATTCTCCTGCTGTGAGGTAAAGTAACATCATCGCCAGTTCGATATAGTCTGTGGATGACATGCACATTGAGTTTTGTAGAACAGAGGGAGTAGCATAGTCTGCTCCTGGTTGTTACTCATTAATGTTTAAGGACACAACAAGTAACGGGTATTTTGTATGTAGTATTTAATGCCAGAATTTGCCGTTATATCTTACATGTTTGTAAGTTAGTGATTATTGCCATTTGTCAGTAAGGTAACACCACATCACTCTGTGCTGTTTATTGATCACTCTTTGTAGTCTAATTGAGCCAAGCAAGCTGTTGTAGTCTTAAATGTCAGATATTTCTCAGTATGAGTGCTGTAACTGGTCTACATGTGTTTGTACCATGTGAACAAAGGCGTGTCTGTAGTATTATTGTCTTTACTTTGAGTGGGGCTCATCACTTTGTGCATTGTGTGTTATCTCAAATGTAACACATCAGGCAGTGACCTACAGCCTAAATATGGCTCTCGTCCTTCTTCTCCCTTCACTGCCAGCCACCTCTCTATTTCTCAGTGATGATAATCATCTAGTAGAGTGTAAGTGATGCTCACTCATCTTAAATACTGATAGGTTAATGTAATTAAAGGCGAGTCGTTTAGCAGCCAGTAATTGGTATAGGGTTTCTTTAAAGCTGCTCCATGACCAATGGGATTTGGGGAAGGAATAGCAGAGAAAGAGAGAGGAAAGATTTACTCTTCTGTTCCTCGTGCCTTTGGGAAATCGGGCCTTAACTCAACTTTGGCTCAGTGACACTGAAGAAGTTTTGAAATTTTATGATAAAGCTGAGGAAGTGAAAATAAAGCAATTTAATTTCATTCAAAAGAAAACTGTCAGGTTTCTTATCTGCTTATTTCAGTCTGAAAATAAGATAGTCTTTGACTGGGGGGAGTTACAATCCAGCTGATAAGCAGCAACATAAGAGACTGGTGCAAGGATTTATAAAAACAAGGAGAATATGCAAACTCCACAGAGAGGTCCCAGCTGGGCAGTAGGTCCAAACCCAGTACCTTCTTTGGTGTCTTTGAGGCCACAGTGCTAACAGCTAGCACACCCTGTCATTTCTAACATATTATATTGACTGGATGTTTTATTCACTTGGTAGCCTCAGTTCAACAGTAATAATTTCATGATGCTTCATTTCTCCCTCCTTCTCTTCAGCTCACCTGTATAAGTGCTATGCACTGAGGGATAGCTGTGGGATGTGTTTGAAGGCAAACCCCAGGTTTGAGTGCGGCTGGTGCGTTGGGGAAAAGAAGTGCTCCCTGAGACAGGAGTGTACTCCCCCAGAGAGCACTTGGATGCATGCCACAACAGGAAACAGCCGCTGTGCTCACCCCAAGATCACCAAGGTAAGACTTGATAATAATGACACATGCTTACACATATTGTATTGCAGTTAAGCATGAATCCAAGATAACAGATGGTACACGTCTTGTTGTGCAAATGTACCCACGCATACACACAGACCCCTATATCCAGACATATAATAACTACATGCAGAGTGGACTGTACACAACAGAAATATTCTCTTTGATGGATACAACAAAATTGAAGAGAAAAATAAAGCAGAAATTGTTTCTTTTTTTGTAATTTCTCAGCTCATTATATCACAACATTTCAAAAACCCTTTTGAATGAAAGCTGTTTGAGCAAAGAATGTGAATCATAAAGTGTCCACATTCATCATTAGCCCACTTTAAAAACAACATTGCATCGAACAGCTAAATTCAAGGTAAAAAGAATAGGCTTCTCTAAGCACTGCTAAAGCACACACTCACGCTGCTGTTTGGCTGTTCATGACCTAGCAACTCACTGCAAACAACTCAGGGGTCTAAGAAGAGAGGCTTCACATTACAGTATGTTACTTGTAAGCAGGCTATGATTGCCTCTTATGTGTTTTTTCTACAAGAATCCAAGCCAGATCATTAGTAAAAACAAATTTTTGAAAAGGGGAGATTTGAAAAGTCTTCCTGCTCTGTGTCATTGTTTGGCCCCGGAGAGTGAAGGGGACATCCTAGGAGGGCAGACAGAGAGGATAGACAACTTAGAAGCCAACACTAAGACTGCAACAGCAACACAGATGGGCTGGCAAGGAGGAGGCAGTTCACACACTCCAAGACTGAACACACTGACGAGATCAGAGACGACGGCTTCACACAGAAGCGCACACAGACACACACATGCACCTAAATGAAGAGTCAGAGAGGGTGGTTGTCTGGAGAGAGACAAAGAAGCCGAGGATGTGGTAGTGCGTTAATTGTGTCCCGCCACGGGTGCTGAATATGTGCGTGCACATGTGCATGTGTTCATCTGACAGGCTGGCAGAGCCGAGGCGTCTAAACACCATAGCGTAACCATCTGTTGCCACTAGTAACCGTGGCGGTGGTCCTCGTCTGAGTGCGACCTGGGTCACAGTTCCTACAGCTCACCACTGGGACTAGTGCACACACACAGTGCGGTTTGAAAGCAATGCACTGCTGTGTGTGAGACGCGTCCTGACATTCAGCCCTCTCGTCAGTCTGTCTTCTGTCTTCTTCCATTTTTACTGTGTCTCCAACAGTGATTCAAACTTTCAGCCAAGCATTTCTTCCTTTAAATGTATCTCAAATAAGCTGAAGAATCATCTAAATTCTTCAATTTAAATGACTGTGAAATATATGTTTAAAATCCATGCTCATTTCATTGATGTTGACTTGTGTGACTGAAGCCCTCAGTCCATTTCCTGTGTGACACGGGCTCGTCTCTTTGAATGTGTAATGAAGATACTGGTTAATTGGAGCTCTGGCACATAGATAAAACCATTTGCTAATGCTCCCTCTCTCTTCGTGCTCGTTTCAGTTATCTCTTTGAAACAAGCATACAGAGGCAACTGGGTTGTGTGCGCGTGCTTGCGGGAGAGAAACGGGAGGTGGTAGGGGGGTTGTGCTCACAAGCATGTGCCGTTGCATGCATATGTAGGGGTAAATCCTGCCCTTGGGCAAGATGTTGGTGGCAGTCAAAAAGCTGGCAAAGAGCTTCAAAAAGCAGCAGGAGAAGAGATGCACTGCAAGTTTGAGAATGCAGAAGAAGAGACAAAGAAGAAGCGGAGAAGAAAGAGACACTGGGGGAAGCGTTATCGCCAAGCTGCGCCGCTGGCCTCACCTCTCTTCTCCACCTTTGACATTTACAGTTTGACATTTAACGCCAAAAGAACATCTGCAGATGACAAAGAAAATCTCTCCTTTTTCATCTGCCATTTTATCTTTTTTCCCCCCAAAGAGCATCACATTGGCCACACAAATTGAATATTATTCCACTTCTTACCAACCATTTGGTCAAATCCCCTTTTCCCTGTTTCATCTTTTTTTTTTTTTTTTTTTTTTTTTTTTTTTTTTGCCTGATTCAGCCTGCTTTGTTCATTTATGCAGCATGCTAGCTGCTGTGTGGCCAATAGCTGGTGGATTAACCACTAATTTCATTTGGACCAGGGAATGTGTGTTCAGCTGGGGAGGAAACACCACTGGAGACACACATGTGTGCACAACGTACACACAGTAAGAGCTGTCAGAGCAGCAAGTGTTTAACTTATTTAGTGTTATTTCTGAGTGGGCTATTGTCCATTTGATATTTTTCAGTAGTGTGCAGTGTGGCTACTGTGCCACTAACAGCTTTGGCACCTAGTACTTCTCTCCAAATGCAGCAATTAATGTTTTAGGTACTAAATGATGATTTTAGACATTGTAAGAATTTGGCTGTTAAGCTGATGAAGTGCTATTTTTATTGTGCTGCATTTTTGTGCACTGACATTGTGCACAAAGATTAATTAGTACTTCCTTCCAAGCAAGCAAATACTCCCTGTGTGTGTCTTTGAGCCCGCGCGAACACTCACACAAGCCAGCAAGACTCACAATGGTGCCCACACATTCTCAGAAGCCTCCAAATGAAAATAAAGTAAGCTACAACTTAGGTAGTCTGTATTATATTCTCAAAATTGCATTCAAAGCCACATGGATAGGGACACACACACACACACACACACTCTGTATGCCACTGTGTCCCAGTGTAGCACAGCAGTGTCCTGGTACTGGCCTTGTATGCTGCCTGGCCCTCCATCATCCATCATCTCCTGCCTGCCATCTCCTAGGGGACAGGAAGAGCATCACAGCTAGCCCTTAGAAACCAATTAAAACAACGCAGGCCATTCCAGTCTGTGTGTGTGGGAGGGTTGCATTTTTAGGGTTTTAGCACGTGGTAAGCTTGTGTGCTCCATGTGTTTATGTGTGAGTGTTTCTTGATGTTGTATATGTAATAAAGTGCATAAATGGATCTGATGGCCAATTATTTCTCCCTCATGTACTGCTTTAGTGGTTTTTGCCTTTGCCAGTTTTCTTTATGTCCTATCTCTTTTTTCTAGTTAGTCTCATTTGTTTTTCTCATCCTTTATGTTTTTTTGGCAACACTTTTTTTTTTTATTTCCATTCCTTCCACCGACCATTTCCTCTGTCTATTAACTATTCAGTGTTTTTCATTTTCCTTTCCCTTATTTTGAATCTCATCCTTTGGTCTTATTGTTCCCTTACCTTCTATCTTCCTTACCCTCTTGCTTGCAACCTCCTTATTATCAATATAGAGATAGATATTGTTCTGTTTACGGGCATTGATTGACCATGCTTCTGTGATTTGCTGATTGTATTTTGGAGCTAAACAGTAAGCCCCCACTGTTACAAAAATAGGAGTATTTACCCACTGTTGGGTAAATACTTACCGTGCTCATTCATAAAGGGGAGGATTGTAACTGGATGTCAGCCATGATGATGTCCTAATTAAGCTCATGTACTTGTTTAATGATCAGAGTTCAGCCAGAGGGATATAATTGGCCCCAATGTGATTCTGACTTCTGACACAGATTTGTTCCTGTTCTATAAGGCTACACATCTTCAGAGCTAATATTATTTGACTCAGTCACATGGAAACATTTAACGTTTAAAGACTTATTTGATCCCTCTCTTCTTTCACGTCATTGCCTCTATCAGATTGCTTGTGTATTTTTGTTTTTGAGAGCCTTTCATATCACAGATAAACTCTGGAAGCCTTACACCATGTTCATATCATCTCCCCCTGTGTCCCTTGCCCGTTTCCCCCTTCCCCCTCCTCCTCCTCTAACTAGCAGATGCTATCTGTGCACTGCTTCTTAGCCAGCCACAATAGGCCTGCCATAAAGCCTCAAATACATCGGGACAAGTCAGCCACAAAGAGAAAAAAGCGAGTATGAATGAGTGTAGAGCGTTATGATGGTGAGAGGAGAATAGAGCGAGTGTTTAGGCTGGTGGCTTTTATCAAAAAGGGCGCTTTGTTTGTGTTGTTTGGTTGTGGATGGAACAACGTGCATGTGTGTATGCGTCTCACTCTGTGTCTTTGTGTGTCTATGTGCTTGATAAGCCAGTGCTTATAGAGAAAGAGAGGTTGATTACCATATCTAAAGATTGTGACTGAGCACTACTGCATGCCAGTCATTCTTTTGTCTCCAGCTAAAATATATACATTTGGGCACACGGTCAAAGACGGAGACAGAGACTGAATTAAAAGACACAAGTTCAAGTTGGAGTGCCAGCTGATAAATAGCCATTAATTAATATGTGCAGCATTTCATTTCTGGCTTGCATGACACTGAGCTTTGTTCCCATTGTGTGTTTGTATTAGTGGTTTTCTAAACACCTGTGGCTTTTACTAACCTGCCACCTTTTCCATAGTGTTAGACTGGGTATCATTGTAGCACCAGGTGGGGAAATATTAGAGTGGGTTGAGAGGTTAATCTAATTAATCTGTAAGACTGTAGATAAGCTTTAAAGAAGCTGAATATTGCAGAACATATTTTCATTGTTGGCATGGTGTCAGTAAGATTGATACTGTCATTATGTCTGAGTGGTAAAAATGAAGCTACGACTGCTGCTTGGCTTGGTACAAAGACTGAATACAAGATGTGGCAGCTGCAATGGCTCTACCTATTGCCATATTATAATATTTCTGTTTTACACAAACAAGCCATAATATGTTAATTAGTGACTTTTGGTGCTGATAGCTGGATTTTGTAATGATTTAGATATCTGAGCTGGCTTTTTTTCACCACCTTTGTTCTTTATGCTGTGCTAAGCTAACTGGCTGCTGATAGTATTTCCTAAACTATTAAATTATTTCTTTTACAAACCTGAATATTTGAATACATTATCCCTGCTGTCACCTTTTCCAACACTTGGTGTATTCCCATCCTTTTTTTAAAATAGATTAAATGTGTAAATTTGTTAAAGCAAAGGACTAGTCGCACCACTTTTAAAGATGGCAAAGGTTTTGACCACAATCACTTAATTTCACTAGAATCACTGTCATTAAAAGATTTCTTCATAGAGAAAAAGTAAATTTGCACAGCGTAAAGTTCAGCTTTAGCAAAGCTTGACAAATGAATCAAACTGTTAATGAATCTTCGTGACAGTGCTGACCTTTGAAGGAACAAAGAGTGATATGGAGGTCAAATTGAGTGAGTTGACATAGCTGCACACGGTTTTCAGTAATTCGTTGGATGGCACAAATACTAACCGTTTTAAGTCTGTGTTTCACCAGGCTTCCAGCGCCACCTCAAAAGACTTACAAGTGGAATGGGCCATATTCTAGTTGTTGGTGACTGTTGAACCGTCCAATCAAATAAAACATACGGGAGACTGGTCACTGTTTTGCCCCTTTGTTTCAATGTTGACATGTTTGTCCGTGTCTTTGTAGAGCTTTGTGTGCCACACAGCAACTTTTTTCTACACCAAGCAGAAAGTTTCTGAGTAAAAAAAAAAGCAGGATTCATAATCGATCTTTTTTTTTTTTTTTTTTTTTTTTGTGGCAACCTACACCCCCACTCCATGACATCCAACCACTAATGTCTCCCCCAATAACCCCCCTCCCTCTTGCAACAAATGACCCCACTGCCCCGCCGTGTTCTAATCCAATTAGCTTTAGCCCTAATTATACTAGTAAAGACTGATTACCATTGTCTGCATTGGGGCTGAATGAATAGAGCCATGATTAGCGACTAGGCTAGCCTCGGGTAGCCATTAGCACCTCCATACACCTGTCACAGACCTCTAGGGGAAAAAAAGCAGAAACCAGGGGTCACTATGTGTTCTAATTGTATTCAGCATATTAATCTTCACAACATTAAAAGAGGGACGTAAGTGAGGGCTTGATGGGTAGGTCCAGGTTAAGTGTGCGAGTTGGCAAGTTGTGAATGTTTGAGTGAATTGAGGTGGAGTTAATGGATTCAAGGTCATTTTTCATCGTGCTTAATGAGGTAGCAAGAATGTAATTCATGCAGAATGAAACATGACCATAATGACCTAAGTAAACTGCCATTCATGCTTAAACACAATATACGCCACATGTGTTGTTCTGCTTCACTTATGTCCTCCTTTCTTTGGTCTTCCACCCAGTTGTATCCTGAGACTGGGCCCAGACAGGGAGGAACCATGCTGACCATCACTGGTGAGAACCTGGGTCTACAGTTCAAAGACATCCAGCATGGAGTCCGCATCGGCAAAGTGACGTGCAACCCTCAGGAGGACGAATACATTAGCGCCGAGCAGTACGTTGGCATTGTCTCTTTCTTCACCCTGTTACACCCACTGATTTTAAACCTCACTCTTTCTAAAACTCACTGCTTTCTTTTTTGTCTTGTCCCCTATTGTTGTGACACTGAGTGCTAAGCACAGCGCTGTGACTCTCTCAGACCTTTGTTTCATAAAACCTTCAAAGGTTAAATGCTGTTTTCCACTAACAGACAAAACCAATTCCTCACAAATAGCCTCAAGCTGTGCATGGTGCTGCTACTTTCTGTACATGTTCAGTCCGAGTAACTCTGACAGCAACTTGAATAAAACCTTTTCAACTCAACTAATGCTCAGGTCAGCTCAAGCAGCATTGAAATACCTCATATAACTCACCTCATTAGGATTAATTTGACCCATTTTTAGATATAAGTGGATTTAATATTATCAAAAGTGTGCAATATACATCTACTGAAAGCTATTCTTCATATGAAAGGTTGTCATGTGAACACTCTAATTAAGTTATGTTTACTGTTTTCTGGGAAATGGTAAAGTACAGCAGATTGCACAGATGTAATTTAACTCCCATTTAATAATTGCAGTTGTATATCCTGGGTAGAACTCAGAGTAATGAATAACAGTCATGTTCAGTTTATGACTGAGCTCTTTGTTTTAACCGTTAACAGGGTGTCTCTTTGAAAAAATGTTCTTTATTTCACGTGTAAATGATATCATGTGAATCATTAATTAAATTACATTCAGAATAAGAAGAAATCTGGGGCACTGTCACACTGGCAGTGCCCCATTATAGCTCCTCCAAATACTGGGGCAATGAAATTACAAGATGAGTCCCACTTTCTCTTTTATGTTGTATTCATCTAAGCAGACAAGATACATTTTCTGATGAGGAAAAAATTGGTGAAGCTCGTCACAGTTGGAGGCGTCCTCAATATTCTATTTCCAACCATGTTGCTGTCATTGTACAAAAATGCCCCATTTGCTGAGTTTTGCAGCACAGTCCCAGCAGACTTGGTTTTCTTTCTGCCACCCTCGCTAAGAAGAAACCAGAAGAAATGTGACTTTGATGGTTTGACAGTCAGGAAAACAGAATGCTGTTCCACACTCACTAGTGGGTTTAGAGTAGTGTACTGACATGCCAGTCTTGATTTATAATTTATAAACTCGTGTGTTGTTTTGTTCAGACAGAGCGGAGCAGTTTTACATTTACTTCTATCACGAGGCCGTGCTGTAGCCTAACTTTTTTTTTTTCACAAACATGTTCATTTTCTCCAAGTGATCACATCCAAACGTCAAGGTGGTGACGTTTAACCCGGCCAGCTCAATAATGCTGCTTTTGGCCTGTTGCCATAGCACCCGCAGGAAGAGGAGGGCGCGGTTAGCAGTTAGGCTGTCATGCTAATTAAAAGTGATGTTAGCCATACGGTGCCATTAGTGTCCCGGTTGCACTCGTCATTCTTGTGACCCTATCAGAGCCATAGCACAGAAGACAAGACGGGGTCACAGCATTGACAGCACAGGTCAAAGGTCAGCTGCATAAGAGAAGAGGATGTGCAATGACTGTTGGGCAAAACGTAGACACCTTGTTCTCGTCTGGCTTTCTGCTTCTGCCACCTCGTCTACATCACAGTTTCTATGATTGGAAAGAATTGGATTGCAATGAAGTGTGGCGTTTTCCCATCTAAGTCATCAAATATTCACTACATGGTTTAACTTCACTTTGAGAAAAGTAAATCATTGCCAGCAGTGAAGAAAAACAGAACCTAAGCTCCCTCTTTTTATTGCCTTATTAGTAGTTACTATGTGACAATTTGACATATGTTTAATTTTTTACCATTTTACATTCCACCAAAGTTATTTGATTGAGTGAGGCATAATTTATGTTGTTGTCATCTTTGCTAATGCACTTTCTAACCACGTAATACCAGCTCAGTGTAGCCACCTGTCATCTGGGCAATAATGATGCAAGCGGAGCTGCATTCCTAACTGAGATTTGTCCAGCATTTTAATCATGGCCTCTGTCATAGCAGGAGGACAGGGAATAAATGAAAGGGAAAGTAAAAACAATGGAAACGCACAGCATCGCAATGTGAAATTCATTGTTGCGGCCGCGATGCAGTTGCCATGGCCACCTGCAGGGTGGATGGAAGCAGGAGAGTTAATAACTCATCTCAGGGAGGGGAAGCTGAGGTGATGTGTAGGATATGAGCTTGTTCAATTAATCAAGCTCTTTCCCTTTATCCCTCTCTCCTTCTTACTTCTTTCTTTCTCCTTTCTTCTCCGACTCCCTCCTTCCTTTGCGCTCTCGTGCTTTCTCTCTGTCTCATTCGTGCGCTCTAGCTAATTAACATTCAACTATGTCTCCAGTGGGTGAAACATGAAATGAGTGTGTGTGCGTGTGTGTTCTCCCTGTGGGCTACACCACCATTCCTCCCCATGTTCAATCATTTCTCCTGTGGATTTTCATTTGGCTAGCCAGCGCCCAAGGCCAAGTGCGCAGCTTATGGTTCTACAATACACGCTAATGCATGAACACACACAGAAAAGCCTTTAGTTTCGTAGCAGTTCACATTATCTCTAATAGAACATTTGCTCTGTTTTTGTTATTTTTATGAATAAGATGGAAACTAATGAAACACTTCACTCATAACTATTGGAATGTTTTTATGACTAGACAGAGCAGAAAAGAAGTATTCCTCATTTTTTTCTGTCCCTTTTTTTTTGACCAAGTTGTCACACTATTAAGCAAACACTGAAGCTGAAACCATTCACTCATTTACATAGTGATAAACTTTTTTTCCCTCTTGTTTTCAGGATTGTGTGTCGGCTAAATGATGCAACAGGTTACAGAGTGCAGGAGGCTCAGGTGGAAGTGTGTGTCAGAGACTGTAGTCACCCCGACTACAAAACAGTCTCAAGCAAGGCCTTCACTTTTGTGGTAAATGTTGTTGATGTATATTACAACTGTGTTTTTGGATGATTTTAACACATGTATTTGGCAGCCACAGTCCAGTCGATAAGTGACTCTTAACTTGCTTGGCCTCTGTCTGTGTCCCTCTTTAGTCCCCATATTTTACACGAGTCCATCCTTCCAACGGGCCGCTATCTGGAGGAACCAGGATCACTATTGATGGCAGTCATCTCAACGCGGGCAGCGCTGTGTCTGTGAAGATTGGACTTCACCCCTGCCGTTTCGAGAGGTGAGTTAATCCAAAGTACTTGGAGTATCTACAGTATATTCTTTTAGTTCAAGTGTTTCAACCTGAATATTTTGGTGGGCAGTTTACAACGAAGTCACAGAACTCTTGTTTATGTAAGGTTTTTATAGAGGCTGATTTTTCTAAGAAAATGACAGTTTAAACTTGTGTTGTGCTGCTGTGGAGGCAGGGGACCATGTTGATTAAAGCTCTCCAAACAGTGGAGAGGAACCATTTGGCCTTACTGTTTCAAGATGTTGTAATCAAATTTTTGCAGATTTACTACCGATTTACTGGGGTAAAATGTAGCTGTTTTATTTCCGCTCTTTAGACAAATAATAGCCATATAATGCAGAATATTTTTGCCTACATCTGCTACTCTTTTTTGCCAACTTTTTCCACCGTTTGCTGTGTTTAATAATTGTAGTTATTCCCTGTTTTTAATGTATGACACTCTTCCCTGGTCAGTGCCTTCGATTTGCAGCAGGAATAGCAAAAGCAGCGAGTAACAGGATGACCTGCAGTGCTGTAATTCCCAGCAGTTGTGAGGATGACAGTGTAGCCTTTCCCAGTGAAGCCGATATCGTTGTTCACTTCTGCTGTGGATGGCTTAAGTGCATGGCCCACATTTTCTCAAAGATATGACTATAATTTGAAAGGAATGATATGGTGTTGCTGGTAATTGGTAACTTACATTTTGCTGCTTTGAACCGATGTTTGAAATATGTAATTTTTCTCCCACTTTTTTAGTTTTTGGAATGATCTTTCTCTGCTATCTTCACTTGTCACTCAGTCTGCAAGAGGTTGTGTCTGGATTTCAAGGAGAGGAGACATTGATCCAATTTGATATGACTCTAATTCCCCTAGCCAAGAACTCCATTGTTTCTTTGAGTCTCTTGCTGGCAGACTCACAAAAAACTGGGCTCTGAACTAAATCCAATCATGTATGGTGTCTGGCAGATGGCACAAGAAAACATCACAGAAAAGATTTAGTTCCCTAAAACAATCGCATATATACTGAAAAGGTTTATCTGATGGAAGCTTCCTTGTGGAGGTTGTTTGTCAGATAGGAAGTGGTATAGGAATACTCCTTGTTTCCACTTTTCTTGTTTCTTTGCTTTAGAGTGGTGTTTTTTTTTTTATTGTAGTGGTTCCGTTCTCTCAGGCAACAAGTGACAGGTTAAACTAATAAGCTTGGACCCATCAAGTTCTTTTTATATCATATCAAAAGCAAAAGTAGAGGCCAATTTAAAGCTCTGTAGCACATCCCGAGAAAGGTGAACATAATAGTCTTGGCCTTTCATTCACTGAGCAGCAATAACCTTTATGGCCAAAGTAATGAACTGGTTGAGTCTATCTCTTTAATGTGTCTTTGTATTCAGTGGGGCCTCTGCTTTAATCAAAACCTATTTACCCCGAGTCACTCATCCTCTTATCTCCCTGTGCAACCCCTTTTCTTTCCTTTTTCCTTTTTCCTTTCTGTGTCCCCTTCTGGCTTCTTTTGTGTGGCCGCAACCTTGTCAAAAATACGTACGCGGCACCACAGGCACTCTTGACGGTGACAGCGTTGTGAAAACTGTTTCCATGGAAACACAGCACTAGTGGAATGTGAAAAACCTTTTTTTTTTTTTTTCTTTTTTTCTTTTTCCATTCGTCCTTCAGTTTTTCCCGTCTGTCTTCATCCCCTCTTCAGCATCCTTTCCCTCTGAGGACCCTGTAAAAGGAAATAAAATAAAATTTCCTCCTGGGACCCCCAATATGTCCGTTCTTGTTCAGTTGCCAAACCCCACCCGAAATCCCCGCAAGATGTTGGGGCAAAGACGCAAAAATTGATTGTTCTTTCATCTTCTCCATCTTCTGTTTTATGTGGATTTTATTTCCACAGCGGATAGTGGGGGAGGATCTGTGTACAGATCAGCTTGCTCTTCTCATGTTCAAAATTTCATACTGTCCCACCTGCCTCCGTGTCTGCACCACTCATACGCGCATCCTTTTGCACATTCTTTGAGTGCTTTGTAGGGCGTTAGCAGACGTCGACTGACACAAAAAGCATACTTACACCCCGAGTAAGTGTTAATCTTCTGCCTGTGAGCAGCATTTATATGGAAATTCACAAACCCTCTACACAGTACACTTGATCAACACACTGTGCACGTACACAGGTATGCCCACATAGGTTGCCATCCCCACCGCTTCTCTTCCAGCAGTGTCTTCCCTCGATGGGGAGGGGAAAGTGGAATGAGCCAGTGGAGTGGAGCACAAAGTTTCTGGCAGCAGCGCAAAGTTTCACAGCAGGTCACAGCTGGCTGGCTGTCTGCAAGGGAGGGAGTTACATCACACAGAGAGACAACCAGCCTGATCTGCCACTTCAGATCTGTTAGCCAGAGAAAGCAAAGGAGGGAAGGAGAGACAGACAGAGAGAGGGAGAGTGTGAGGGCTTTGAAGTACAACAGTGTATGATTCAGGCTGACGAAACCAGGGCTGGACAGACTGAAAGATGTTGGCCTTGTGGATATGTGACGGTCACCGCCGTGTCTGTGCGTCAGCCTGCTTTTTTTTTAACACTTAGGATAAATATTTTACAAGTAATTGAAAGGATGAACAAGAGTTTCCTTCCTGTGTAATTGTGTCAATCACTATGAGACACACCTTAGTATGTGACTTCCTTTTCTCCTTGTCTTCTCTTATATCTCCCTCACTTTTAGGCGGAGCGCCAAGGAGATAGTATGTGTAACCCCAGCAGGCCAGGCCACAGGCCAGACACCTGTCATGGTGGACATAAATGCTGCTGAGCTGAGAAACCCGGAGGTCAAGTTCAGCTACACAGAAGATCCTACTATCCTGAAGATCGAGCCTGACTGGAGTATCGCCAGGTAAGGAACCAATCAGAGCTTTTCCCTGTGCTACTTCCAGGACAACATGGTTGAACATTTTGGATTCATGTTTGTCTTTTTGTTTTTGTTTTTCTGTGTTGTATAGAAGAGCAAAGATAATGCAGTCTTATATTTGAGTCATCAATTAATTCTCATTGTTTACATAGTGTCTTCCAACCCTGAAGGTGATAAACACTGAATACTTTAGAGCACTTGTTAGAAAATGGAGGTGTATTGTCATGAGTTACTGTATTTTTAATGTTTTGCTCACTCGTTCATATGGCGAACTATCAAACATTCACTGTATAATGCATCAGCATATCATGTGATGATTTCCTTATCTATAATTTATATCAATACAGTGTTTTATCTGCAATTCTGCTTGATGTACCTAGATCTACAGAACAAAACAAATACAAACGCATGAATACATTATTAATCTCCGGTGATGACTAGAGCAAATTATTGGCTTTTTTTTTTTTTTTTTTTCAACTAATCTGAAATACGAACTTTCTGGAGAGCATATTCCCTCTCCATTGTCACACTTGTTTTACTTTTCTAAACATATTATTTATTCAGTTTATCTTTATGTTTCTAAAGCAAATCTTTGAGTGCAGGAACAGCAGTCAAGGAGACTCCTGATGCAGTGCTGCTAGTTGATGAGCTGCAGCAGAGATGTATCTGTAAATATTTCTTGACTTACTGAAATGAGTCTACATAGCCACAGGAAGATTTCCTCCTCAAACACAAGCTGTGTTGTGGAGAGAGGGGGGAAAAAAGCGTCCACATGCTAATGGGCTTACTAGCATGACCTAGAAACTCCCATACTTCTCAGCTGAGAAATGAAGCCAGCAAACACACCAAAACACACTCACACTGTTGACTCTCTCTTTTACTTCAAACGTACTGTAGTGGTTCCAATTATTTTGTCACGTGTAAGTTTTGGTAGGGGTTTTCCTGCTGCTTTTACTTAAAATGACTAAATAAAAGTTCATTTACAGCTCTGAAAACATGTTCAAAAGTAAATCCTGAATGAAAAACCAATAAACATTGCATGTCATAATCTAAACACAGTTGCTCCAAGATGCTCAGCAAGTGAAATAATGTTCGCCTTTGGTTCAGATTTGTCAGTATTAAGTTGTTTTTCAAAAGTAACTGTACTGCTTTTCAGGATAAGGCATAGTAAATTATTTGTTTCTGCAACTTTCGTCCTATATCTCAGATATTTATTTTGAAGTATCAGCTCTTACTCCACTTCTTACTTCTAAATCTTTCATCATGTGAAGCAGGTGTGAGTGGAAAAGCAGTCTAATTTGGAGTGGGATGAATGAAAGGTTGAGGATAGGAGAAAGCACTGTCGTCAGCCTTGGGGCTAAATAACCTTAACAATCAGCTTGTGTTTGGTGTTTCAGTCAGTGCTCCCAGAGTAGGAGTTGCATGCTTCTCTGGGCCATTTGTGTTTTTGTTGTTTTTTTTTTTGTTTGTTTGTTTTTTTAATTTATCAAGCTATGCTGTCGCTGTGTCCTCTTTGGTGACCCTGTTCCTGGAGCTATTTCAAAGAGTGCTCATTCTCACAAATTTGACTACAGAGTTTTTTGTTCTCACTCTTTCAGGAGGAGTTTCTTGGATTAACAGCACAGATACATGGCTTTGTAGCAGTTGCAGGACACTACAGGATGTTTACACAGAGTAGGACAGTGTACACAGTACATCATGTAGTTTGCATTATATCTATGGAAATGATGATCCTCATAGAAATACAGTCTTTCCACAGTTGACTTTTTTGCGTTGCCTTATACCTCGACAACAGAATTTTCTGTTCTTCCATCAACATGTGAAACTAACTGTAAAACATAAAAATAACTTTGCCCACTTTTTACAGCAGACACTGTTCAGCCTCAGTCAGCACCTTTAAGCCTCTGAAAAGCGGTAAACTTTCTCGCCTCAGGCAGTTTTCTCGTCCTCCTAGCTCCTCAAGCCCCATCACCCTCTGAGGGATGGTGTTACTTCAGGCCCCGAGACTGCCCTCACCTCCGTGCCTGCACTTGCTTCCTGTTCAACTGTTTCACTTAAACAGTGTTGTGGCACTTCTTTTTCTGAGTCCTAGCCTTTTGTGGAAAATGTGCAAAACATGATTGAGTATATGATTGGTATTTTTATGTGTGTGTCTTTGTGTACACACAATAGCTGTGTGTTGCTTCTCTACTCCAGCTTTCTATGCTAGTTGTTTGCTAACTTATTTAGCTCCTGTCAGAACACCTCACATCAGATAAAGTTCAGCATCGCAGGCCAGCAGAGGCTGACGAGAAGGCATTGTAGGGGAATAGGCCCCACACCCGTATTAGCCATGTCTCTACTATTCAGCGTCACATAGATCTGAATAGGTCACAGGTGTAAAGGTTACAGAAAATGTCAGATCACTGACACTGTTGCTTTGCCATGTATATCTCATACCGCTTTGCAGCTTCGGTACACTCTGATAATGTCCCCTGGGTCTCAAGCTGTGGTATTGGGAAGCCAGAAGCTTCAGGTTCTCATGGGTAATGCTACAAAGTTACCTATTCTTTACTGCAGCCTGTGTAGCTGTTTAAACACACTTGAACATGAGAGAAATCATTTCCTTAAAGTCAGCCTCCATGAATAAGTGAGTGAAAGACTACAGCAGGAGTGACTATGTGGCAAATGGTGAATCACCAACTGGAGGGCACTCTTTGCTCCCACAGAGAATGTATTATATTTTTATTGGTTGTTTGTTTTCTCCTTTTGTCTTGATTATGTTCATCTTTATTTTCTTTTTTTTAGTGGAGGAACCAAGTTGACCATTACTGGAACTAATCTGGCCACCATCAAGGAGCCGAAAATGAGAGCCAAGTACGGAGCTGCCAAGTCGGAAAATGTGAGTGCTTGGACACCTGTAAACACTTTATTTCACATTATAAATGCATTGATTGGACAAGTAAGGGTGGACTAAAGCCCATATAGACCGCAGGTCTCTCATTCACACTGTCTTGATGCTGGCTCCCTCTCCTTATCCATGAAAAGAAAAAAGGTGATAACGCGCGCACACACACACTCCTGGGACACAGACTCGCACACCTGACCCATCGGTCAACCAGCCAAGGGCCCATTTTCTGTTTGTTTTTGATGTTGAATTTCCTTTTAGCAGTTTAACCTTTGAAATGTCAACCAGCAATAAAGTAGCTCTGGCAAATCCCCCTCTCTTCACCTAGCACCATGGGGCTTAGCTAACCTTTTTCCCACTCCCACTCGTAGCTAAAAGTAAAAATATCCATTGTTGTTCCCTTGTCTCACCTCGCTGCAACCATTTTTATTTTTCTTGGTTAATGCATCTATTGATCTGTAAAAACAGTTGTGCTTTATGTCTTGCCTCCAGCTTCAGTATGCATCATATGGCACATAATGCATGGCTATGACATGCTGCGTTATCAGCAAAGGTCTCTCTTGCTATATTGTGTTATCAGCTCCAGGTTGACCTCTCCAGATTCTCTGCCATTACAGTCTAATTTGTTCTACGGTGACTGATATAAGTGTCGTGCCCCACGGCAAATTTCCAGATGATATCAACACTGATTACAACACTGATGTTATTAAACCAGCCTCTTCCTCATTATGTTATTACTGAGACATTTAATCACTCACACCATATACCTGTGTTTCTGCTCTTATAAATATTATTGATTAAGCTTGAATTAACATATGTTTTATTCAAAGATTAAAACAATTACCTGTTTTAATTTCATTCCAAAATGGCATCTTAAACAAAGTAGAAAGGTTGTTAAATAGGAATTTAAATCACCCTCTCAATCTGAATTTCTTCTCATTTTCTTTGTTCTTTTCTCCTTTTACTTTTTTCTTCCTGTATTCCTAATTTATTCATCACCTGTCCCCACTCTATGTTCTCTTACCAGAATTGTACGGTCCTCAACAACACCGTAATGGTGTGTCTGGCGCCCTCTGTGGCTGGATCTGACAAGGGCTTCTCGGATGTGGGCAGCAGTCCTGATGAGATTGGCTTTGTCATGGATGACGTGCGCTCTTTGCTGGTGGTAAACGAGACTTTTAGCTACCACCCGGACCCTGTGTTTGAACCTCTGAGCCCCACCGGCATGCTGGAGCTGAAGCCCAGCTCACCACTCATACTCAAGGTAAATTGCCTTGTGCTCTTAGCATTGATCTGTTTTGGCCTTGTTCAGCCTGACTTTACTTTACATCCATCACATTCTTTGTCTTTTTATTCTTGACTTTACTCTTGACTTTTTTTCCCTTTTTTCCACTAAGCCCTTTGTCTTCTTTATGCCTCTTTTTGTTCTTGAGTCATTCTAATAATGTTTTCTATCTTGTTTTAGCCTCGTCGGTCTCTTCTTGCATCACTTTCTTTGTGCCTGTGTCTCCTCTTTCACATAGTTTACCTGGAATGGGTGAAGAAATATGTTATGAATTGAGTTTGCAATTGTTTAGTATTAAAGCTTTTTACGAAAGGTTACCCTTTAAAGGTGAGGGATTAATGTGCCCATATCCCAGGACTCGAGGATAAAAGAAGGTTAGTTGAGTGCTGGCATTCACTTGACATACAAGAAAACAGCAACGGCAGATACATGTAGCAGTGTGCTAGTAATATCGAGTATTGTCAACAGTGTTAACAAATCAATCTCTCAAATAGATATTGAAAAAATATAACCAGATGCCTCCCAGTCAGCTTCCAGTGCAGCTGATAAGACACTGATGTGCATTTGAGATGATTTGCTCCAGACATTTCTGTATAGGCTCTTCCCTTTTGCCTATTTCTCGCGTTTCTTTCAACACATCGTTCTTTTACATGTGTCAGCTTTGAGAGATGTGATTTCTCCACCTGCTGTCTCCATTGGGTTTTAGAGACATTTAAAAAAAAAAAGAGTTGCTTTTAAGTTGCTTTTCAAAATCAGTTGCAAAGGGAAATAATGTTTATAAAGTGGGCCCATGCATTGCTGTGCCACCTGCGCAGATTTTATACGATAACTTCTAAAGAGAGACTTCATAGACATGTTTACTCTAAGCCATAGAGGCAGCGCACATTTGAATCCAGAGCGAATTTACCCCTCCCACTTATGCTGCCTTTTGTCATGTCACCTCTCCCCTTGAACTTCAAAGGCTTTCAGGAACGAGGGAGGAAATTATCATGCAATTTCATGGAAAACTAAAACCTTTTTTCTCTCAGCCAATCTGGGTGGAGTTTTAGAATTAAGACTCATGAGTCTCTCCTCTGTAACTTTAAATATCATCATAATGAAATGCTCTGATTGCCTTGCCATGCTCCCGGTTAAAAAAAGAAAAAAAAAGCTGCAGAAATAAGCTGCAAAGAAACGGCATCCTATTAAATAATTGCAGACAAATTAGAAGTCCATCAAAATTTTCCAGCAATTAATTCCCCCACTTTGGAAAGCATGGAGAGCATGAGGAAGGGTAGGTGAAGATGGCACAGAAGCAAAGCAGAGATTTATTTACTGGACTCAATACTTTTAATGCAACCAACACATTTTTTTGAGTCTTTCGACAGCTCGCTGTGATGTAAGCCCTCAGCTGAATCAATGAAATAACACCACGAGTGTTAGTGTGTTAGATTAAAGGAAAACAGGTTGGGACCTCACAAAAATCACAGTAATAGTCATATTTGCAGACAGTTTAACTCGTGATTTTGGTTGGTTTCTCTGAGAGGTACTATCTGGCAGCATCAGAAGTACTGTTGCTATGGTTACCTACATTTTTACAGCACCTTGCACATCGGGCAGTGGATGAACTGTTGACATATACCTCGGAGCCAATCAGAGACAAGTGTTTGTTTTACCGTGGTCATGGCTCCAACTATGTTGCTTTTGTATAGTTTATGGTGGTTGATATAAACAGATAGACTTGACTGTGTGTAAGTAATTTAAGTGTGTCTGTTTCCAGGGTCGTAACCTAATTCCTGCAGCCCCAGGAAATGCTAAGCTGAACTACACAGTGCTGATCGGGGAGACGCCCTGCATTCTCACCCTGTCTGAGAGCCAGCTGCTCTGCGAATGGCCTAATCTGACCGGAGAACACAAAGTCACTGTGAGTGAAACTTAAGGTCTATCTACATTTCTGTGTCTCTCTCTTCCACCCCTGATTTATCACAATCTGAGCAGATCACTGTGTCATTCAGGTTTGGATACAGCTTTACAAAACCTGAACATCATCTCTCTCTAAGTTATATTGATTCTGTGTTAAATACCTGTTATTTCATCAACCTGCTTCATTTAGGGTTGTTTTTTTTTTTTTTGTAATTCATTCCATTGCTGGTGCATCTGGCTTTCACATTTCTCCTATTTTCCGCTGCAGCCCCTGTTCCCTCTGCTGTTTCCACTGTGCCTATTCATCACCCTTCTTTAATGTCAATCCACTTCCTGCCTTTTTATTCATTCATCTCATTCTTTCTTCCCCACCCATCAGACTTAAATCTCTTCAATTACTCTAGATTTCCTTTACCCATTCATATAGCTGCAAGCAGATGAACACACGTATCCCTTCTCTTATGCGCTGGCAGCATTTGCAACTGTATTTATGTCTTAGAGGCTTTTGATCAGTCTGGTTTTGGCTGGCATCCTCCTTCAGATTTCAATAGTATTGATATTCAATAGAAACCAAAAAATGCCCAGTGGGTGTGATAGGTCTGTGTCTATTTTTACCCTCCTCTATTTTCTATTTCATAGACTTAAGCCAGTTAAAGATGAAATAAAAGGAGGATAAAGAAGAGGAAAAGAAACCTATCCAAATGTTGTTGGGTTTTTAAATTCCCATTTTCTGTGAGCAAGAACTGTCTTGATGTGATATGGTTGAGTGTGTGTGTGTGTGTGTGTGTGTGTGTGTGTGTGTGTGTGTGTGTGTGTGTGAGACTAAAGTAAAGCTGTATGTTTTTTTGCTCATTCCAAAAAATTGTCCCAAAGCACAGATATGACAGACATGTAAAGAGTTTTGGGGAATTTTAGCCTGCCCTTGGCTTTACTTAGCACAACTTGATTTGCCAACATAAAATTTGAAATACATTTTAATTGTATTGTAGGACTAAAATCATCATGTGGGATACATTTGTGATTGTTACAGTTACACAGTGCGAGAGTCATACATAGCTCCTCAAACCTGTAACACAGCTAATTTATTTCTTAGCTGATAAAAAGAAAAGTAGTTTGCAGCATCTGCTTGGAGCTCTTTCACATACTGTTCCAACCAATCTGCTTTTGTTCTGAGTATGTGTGTGCTGTCTTTCATGCGCCTGCTCTCCAGGCAAAATAGTATACTCCTCTGAATGTGTCTATTTCGTAGGTGCGTGTTGGAGGCTTTGAATACTCACCAGGGACACTGCAGATCTACTCAGACAGCCTTCTCACCCTGCCTGCCATCATTGGTATTGGAGGAGGAGGTGGACTGCTCCTGCTGGTTATCATTGTGGTTTTGATTGCTTATAAGAGGAAGTCGCGGGATGCCGACCGCACTCTAAAGCGATTACAGCTGCAGATGGACAACCTAGAGTCTAGGGTGGCCCTTGAGTGCAAGGAAGGTGAGTCCAAACAAAACCTGTGTGTCAGGGGTGTGATGCTAGCCACTCAAAACGAGAAAACCCACTTTTATTATGTTGGTATTTCCTTGTTTCTTTCTATTTCTCTTCCCACGTACTTTTCTCATCTTTCTTCACAAATAACTCCCATGCCCCCAAATCTCTAACTCACTGCAGCTTACCTAAAAAGCTGAACAACTTCCATTCAGTAGTCCTATCCATTTCTCTCTCCCGCTCTCTATTTCCCACTCACTCTCAGTGCCAACTGTCCCTCCGCTGTTAGGTGGCAGCGGTGTGTGTATGTGTGTGTATGCGCGCGCGCTTGGGTATTGGTGTGTTTCCAGAGGACTACTTTGATCTGAGCCAGCCACCAGATGTTGGCTCTCCACCCCATGAGAGAGCTGCCTGGCTGGCCTCGCTACCATCCACACTGAGAGGGGGAGGGCTAGATGGAGGTTAGATAGAGACAGGGCACAGAAGTGTGAGATTGTAAGGAAGGAGTGGTTTGGCAACCGCTGAACCGGGGGGGAGAGATGGAGAGAAACTTACACACCAATACATTAGCATATATTCATTTGGCAGGAGACGGCATGGATTGAGTGAGAATCTGCTGATGCTGTTGTGGGTTTGTCTGGCAGGAGAGAGAGAAAAGCAGATGGGGAGAAAGGGAAGGGGAATACTGATAACTCTGATCATTGCAACGCGTTTGAATTTGAGATCACTTCACTTGTTGCATTTCTTTAGTGAATGTCAAATATAGTATGTATGTCATAAATTTATTGTTGTTACTCATTCCACTGACTTGTTGTGCTTTTATTAAATATAAAAATATAAATTTTCATTCAGAGGTCAGTTGCATTTTTATAGTGTCAAGGGAGATTTAATGCCACACCTGAATATCTGGATAAAATACATGTGGCCAAGTTGCATTGTGGGCCATGTAGGAGCCAGGTTTTAATGTAAAAAAGGAAAAAAAAAGATTGGTACACAATAGCTTTATTTATGCTGATTTATGATAATTGATTTACTGTGGCCACAACCTGGGATTATCTGATTAGTTTCCTTGAGTCTTAACTGTCAGTCATCTGTTCAGAGGATGATTTTGTGGTTTGTTTTTTTCCTTTGTGTGCATTTCCTTCATCTCACCTGATGCTCGCATCTTTACGTCCTGCTCTTTTGCAACTACTTCCAATCACACAGACCTAAACTCACATTGCAGGTCATACTGTGATTGGCTGGGGTGTGTAGAAGTGAGTCCATGTGCCCTGACCCTGTCTGTCCCTCTCTGTCAGTACTGTCTGGAAGACAAGAGGGTAGATTTGGAGTGGGAGGAGAGTGAGGGAGTTAAATATGGCCAATAAGTTATGGGGAGGCAGAAGAAATGGCAGAAGAAGAAGAAATGGACAGGAAGATTATGCAAGAGGTGGGAAAATTAAGAGAAAAGAAATATCGGAGAACAAATTTCAAAATGGAGAGTGTGTGTGCTTGGATGGGAAGATGGAGGATGCTAGATAAATATGTAGTGGCAGACGGAGCTGGGTGGACAAATAAGAGGACAACATGGAGAGAAGGGACTATTTGAGATGAATAAGGAATGATGGAAATAAAGTCCTTCTATCAAGAAAGGCTTAGCCAGGAGACCAACTAAAACATTATAGGCTTGCAAAGAGAGTTGTGTAGAATAATGCTGAGAGGTGGAGAAGGAAACTAAAAGGATAAATGAGAGAAAGATGGAAGGATGTAGTTAAGAGGAGGTAACCATAAGGGGGAGAAAGGTGACCTCTAAGATGTCACTTTGAAAGGAGGAAGGGAGGGAGAAAAGAGATTAGAAGAGAGGGACAGGGTGACACAAGCCATCTGTTAGTCTGGGCTTTGCTTCGTTATTTGTTTGAGTTGTGTTTCCATGTGTTAGTGTATTTTGGATGATGCTATAGGGCACACACACACACACACACACAGAGTTGTGCTAATAGAACCATATAGCTGTATATTTTCTTCTCAAGGGAGTTTTATGTTTATAAAATAGATTTGGGGCAGTCCACCAAAACCATTAGCTGTATACACTATTGTATGTGATGTGTGAGAGAATGGATTTGATCCCATATTTTCCCTCTAGATGTGGCTCGTGAAGCCAGTGGAGTATACAGAATGGGGTCAGAACACACACTTTGTGGGATTGGAAAAAGTGTGAAAACATTGACATGTGCGTTCACATAAATCATCTGGGCACAAGGTTATGTGTTCAGCTGTGGGGTACAACAGAAAAACTGTGTGTGTGTGTATGCGTGTGTGTGTGTGTGTGTGTGTGTGTGTGTGTCTGCGGGAATACAAGCATGAGAGGTGGCGGTGTGTAATGTGTGTGTACTCACAGGCTTGCCATGTGTGCAACTGCATCCTGAACTCCCCTCCAGCCACTGAGCAGCTCCAGAATACTTTCTCTATCAGCCCTCTCCCTCTCTCTTTCTTTGCACTCTTAGCACAGAGTGATCCCATAAGGCTGCTTTTCACTGCTGCTGTGAGACACCTCCACCTTCTCTTCATATCATCCATGTTCCTTTTTTCTGTTCCTCCTCAGGAATGTTTCCAAACATCAGATTGATGGCATGACAAGCCAAGATCTTAAGTGTGATTATTTTGCAAACTATGATTCTCTTTTCTGCATGTTTTTTCCCCAATTTCTGACTATTTAAAAATACAAATTGAAAGTATTTAACATAGTAATAAACACCTTTAAATCTTTAATTTTAGGGTTTTTTTCCCATTCGACCCCATCCAGTACTTATAAATACCAATCGAAAGGTCTCAGTTTTCCAGGAAAATGCTTCTGCAATGTTTTTGCAGATGAACAGATGTATTTTACATCTATTAAGCAGTGGTTGGTTTGGGATATATAAGAAAGAAGTGTGACAAGTCATAGTCATTAAGTGTGTTTAAATGAGCACTTTGTGTTGTGCAAGTGCTGACAATGCTAAACACTGCACAGAGCACCACTTCCAACCAAATGTGCCATCAAAATCAACTAAACAGTCTTGTATATTGCAGTCTGCTCTTTATTTCATCTTGAGAAATGTGTCTCTCTTTTGGAACTTAAAATACATTTGTAAGCATTTCCCGTTTCTTTTCTCAGCCTTTGCAGAATTGCAGACGGACATCCATGAGCTCACTCAGGAGCTGGATGGAGCAGGAATCCCCTTCCTGGACTACCGTACCTATGCCATGAGGGTCCTCTTTCCTGGGATTGAGGACCACCCTGTTCTCAAGGAGATGGAGGTACGGGTCAGTAGAGAGCACCCTGCACACATGCACACACAAATACAGGATGAGGGAACGTTTCATAGATTTCATGTAGGTGAGATTTGAAAATCATGTTAGAGGTAGGCAATCTGAATCCAAACCATCTAAAACTGCATCTTAGTCCAAGATATCAGACAGAAGGGTTCAAGTCCAAATGAAAATAAAATGTGTGTATAAGTAACTCTCAGGACAAATTCTAGTTTTGTGTAATACAGTCGAGTTGTGGCTGTTTTGAGGGGCAATGTCTGAGCTCCACTAAGACTCCGCACAAGTGATAGATTGCCTCTACAGTACTGAGCCTGTTTGAGGCTCCTGAAAAAGCAGTGTTCACATGTTCAATAAAACACACTCCGCTCTACTATTGTTCGTTTCTCAAGAGGGAACACTCTATTACTTACATGAACTCAAGCGCTGTGGACACTGTAATGCAAGATGCACCTGTACCACTGTCATTTCCCTGTACATTACAGTATCACGCACGCATTTACCTGGAAAATGCATGCATGGTGCACTGACATGCACATAAGGTTATGACTACAGAGACAAGCTTTAGAGGAATTCACTATCTGCTTGTGCTATCAACTGTATTCCAAAGGGATAGTGTAGCGCAACATTGGATTTTCATTTGGATGGCCCAGGCAATCACAAGCCACAATAGTGCGCTAGCAGGCAGATCAATTTCTTATTACTGCCTAAAGCTCACATTCTCACTTCAAGCCTCACTTTCTTTACCTGAGAAGGGGGGGCCTGCCAGTTACGTTGAGAGGAGAAGAGGGAAAAGGGATGAGAGTGAGGGTTGTAGGATAGAGAGAACTGGTTCAACAGTAGGCAGGTTTTCAAAGCTGCAATGTGCCGTTTCCTACATGCATGTGGAAAATATAAGAGTATTGACATGATTATGCATGGAGAGAAAATAGAGCACATGTGGCTCTTTATTCATGTCATTTGATAAATCCTGTTTTAAAACATACTCATGAATCCATTGCACAGCTATAACTCACAACCAGTTCATCATATTTTCAATTTTTTCATGTCCCTTTATCTCATTTTTTTTCTATATCGCTATCTTTGATCTTTCTTTACTCTCTTTTCTACCAACCTTCTACCTTCCCTTTCCTTCTTCGTTGTCTTCTTCTCCTCTGTGAATTGCATGCTTCCTTAAAACTACCATGAATCACCTCCATTCACTTTATCTTCTCCTTGTCCAACAATTGACTGCCTCTTTTTTCTTTATTCAACACTCCTTCTTCTCCCAATTCTCCTTCCCCTTCATCACCTCCGTCCCCTTCTCCTTCAGGTACCCGCCAATGTGGAGAAGGCCCTGACGTTGTTTGGCCAGCTACTCACCAAAAAGCACTTTCTGTTGACCTTCATTCGCACATTGGAAGCACAGAGGTCCTTCTCTATGCGAGACAGGGGCAACGTGGCCTCCCTCATCATGACAGCACTGCAAGGAGAGATGGAGTATGCCACCGGTGTTCTCAAACAGCTCCTGTCTGACCTCATTGACAAAAACCTGGAAAGCAAGAACCACCCAAAGCTCTTACTCAGGAGGTACAAAAAGCAGGAAATAAGAAGGGGAGGGAAAGGGCTTAAACCTGGCTTTGGGGGAAAAAAACATGTCACACATGCACCAGTTAGTTGCAGGTTCGGGTTTGAGGAAATGCATTTGTGTGTGTGTGTTTTCAGGTATTTTTCCTTTTTATTATATTCGCTGTGTTGGGATGCTCTTGACAGGAAGCACCCTAACAAAAAAACCCTGACCAATTATATTAAATTCAACAAAAAATAAGGAAAAAAAGTGTTAATTTTTCATTTCGTCATGTCAGTGCTGCTGCACATTCAAATAATCCACGTAATTAGACCCGTTATAGCACTAATAAAGGAAGAGGAGAACATGAACATATATTCTTTGTCAGAGTATCGAGTGATGTATTTTTTCAGTTTGCGGCTGAAGTTATGAGGGAGGAAGGCAGGGGACAGTGACTGCAGCTTTTAGAGGCCTGTGTGACGTTACCACCTCTCTATTTCTCAACCCTGTCCCTGTCAGAGAGGATTACACCCCTGAGCACACATACACTCCCACTGGAGCCACAGTCAGACATACTGCTCTCTCGTTTCTCACAAACACACAGAGAAAGATGAAGAGGGGAAAAAGTACAAGAGATGCAGGGGATGCAAAGAGGGAGAGGAGGATTTACAAGAGTTGGTGTGAAGAGTAAAGAGAGAAGGATTTGGTAGGGAAAGTAAGAAACAGGGATTGCAAAAATGAGATGTGAAAAGGGAAAAGGTAGCGAGATAAAAGTGGCTGAAGTAAAAGAAGGCAGTGAAATAGTGATTGACAGAAAAAGAGGGCAAGTGGCTGGAGGGAGACTTGAGACTTGAGAAATTGATGAAGGGTAAAACATATAGAGGAGAGATGGTAAAGAGGGAGAAAGAACAGGGAAGGGTAGTACAGAGCAGATAGGCAGAGGGAGAAAAGAGAAGGAAAATGAGCTACTGCTGACACCCGAGCAGAAAAGGATACACATATTTAAGGAAAGACACAATTAGAGAAATGGCCTGTCTCCAAATAAATTGGAATTAGACATTAAATGATAAAAAAAAGTTACGTTTTTTTTTCTTCTCCTACTCCTCGGAGAGATATTTAATTAAAAATCTAATCAAATAAATGACTCTCAGCCAGCGTGCCTGTGTGAAGTCTTTTCCAATCCCCTCTTGGGGCGTATGGTCACAACACGCTGTCCCTGTTAACTACACTTGCCTCGGGAGTCGGTGTTAATAAGCTCTGCAATTGTTGCACATGGTTCACCCTGTTTTGGTCTTTTTAGTCAATAGATAGATGTAAAAGTCCTCTCCCATGGGGATCTCCACCTCCTTTGATGAAATTATACTTTTGCATTGAGTGCAGTTGTTTTGTATACTGTGTGTTGAGATTCATTGTCTGTGTCCAGCTGGCAAAAACACAAATGCATCATCGCTTATTCCCATACGACGTGTTCAAAAATGATGTTCAGGGACATAGATTAGAAGTTACCAGTGGACGTCACGTGCTCAGAAACAGGGTTTGTCCCGCTTTATTCACTTGTTATGTTTTCTGTACCTGCGTTCTCCACTGCCTCATCATTCATTCTCTATTTTGCTGACAGCCATGAAAAAGAAAAAATGCTCTGCATCCATTCAATAAATCCAACAGTCAAACAGGAAGGTTTGAGGAAGCGTAGGAGTACGTGTCTCATTTGTGCTACAGGCCTTTATTGGTTTTTACTACTACATTGGCCTAGTTTCCAGAGTTTCCTCTTTTCTGTCTTACTATTTATTGGGCATGAAAATTTTTCAGCATAATGTAGCTGTCTTCACATTTCACACATGGCGCCGTTCTAATGACCGAACGACTAATATTTGCGATAAGTATTGGAACGTGGCCCAGTTAGATAACCTAGTAACACAGGTGTACCCCACCTCTATCTAAAAGAAAACAGAGTGTTTCTAATGTGAAAAGCATGAAAGTGTGGCGGTAACACAGAGAAAGATTTTTTTTTTTTTTTGGCCCTCCTGTTTCCACCCACATACCTAGAGTGCTGGTGTCCCTCTCAGGTATTTAATAAATTAGACACAATAAGTAATTTAATTGCTTGGTTTTCATTTCATACACTTGTTGCTCACGTGTTTGCTTGACACATGCACGTGCGGAGGTTCCCCTCATTACATGGCAGGTTTGTGATTAACGAGAGAAGTTGGCGAGTTATACTAATTGCTGTATTTTTAATGAAGATTAGTGTGTTTGCCTAGAGGTAGTGTGAAGAGGGGATGGAGCAATGTAGGAAACTGAAGGATTTGCTTTCTTACATCAATATATATCTTTTTCTTTTCTTTTTTTTTTTTAAAGGGGCTTTGGTTGTCTGAAGATTAACTGCATGAAGACTGATAATGTCATGTAGTGTCTTTGACATGCAAGCGTGTTTCAAATGTTTGTTTTTTTGACCATAGATTATAACCAGGCGGTCCAAGGTGCCAAAACCTCCTCATACAGAGACTTTACACTCCACTTGTGGCACATACTACTTTGTCTTTTATTTCCAGTTCACCCTCACCCATTACCCTCTCCTTTCTCTCTCCCATTCCTTTCATCGGTCTCCCAGGACGGAGTCGGTTGCTGAGAAGATGCTCACCAACTGGTTCACCTTCCTGCTTTACAAGTTCCTCAAGGTAAAATTTTCCCAATGGCACACACACAGATACACACAATTTCAGAAGCAACAGCATCACCACTGGTGTTTGAGAATTGAAAAACGTCTCGCTAACACGCGCACACATTCACAGCTGCAGCATTAGATAAGGCAGAGGCAGCAGGATTCCTATTCCTTACCTCTGCCTTTCATGTGGTAAATTCCTCTTTCTACCAATTGAGGAATCTGCAGAGTCTGAAGCACTGTTCAGACACATGGCCATGTTGGTTTGATCACCGTAGACTGTCGCAGTAACCTGTCCTTTCTTTGTCCCAAGCTTGATTCTTTTAGAGCCAGGAAAGTGTCTGTGCGTGTATGCATGGCTGTTTGTCTGGATGGCTCTTCAGACAGTTGGGGCTTATCAAAACAGGAAGCCGCACATCTTACACAATTGCATTCTCTTATTTCTCTTCTGTCTGTCTTTTTGAAATCCTCTCTCTGATTTCATATCACAGGGACTCACTATAGCTTAAAATGTGATAAATTCTTGCTTCCACACACACATTCTCAGCTTTCAAACATTGCTGCAGCTAATCAGTTAGCAGCGGGGCCTTAAACCCCCGCCAGGGCAGGCATTCTGGTGGACAAGAAACCAGCCAAGCCCTCAGGGATCCCAGTTAGCATCTGTGTATGCGAGTGTGTCCGTTCTGGTTGTGCACGCATGTGTGTCTTGGCTCCAAATTAGAGACTGGACGGCGAGAGTGTGGTTCAGTAAAAGGGGAGTGGGTTATCAGAAAAGCTGTTAGGGATTTTTTCAGCAGCTGTGTTTATGAACTTTAGAGGAGACGAAAATAACAGAGAAACAATTAAAAAAAACAAAATGGAAGAATGTAGAAAGAAAATGGTTAAAAAGAGGGCAGAGGTGTTTTTGGAGGGTTTAAAGGGCGTGTAGGGAAATATGGGTGGGGGGGAAAAAAGAGTACTGAAGCAAAGAGTTTCTGTAGCTAGCAGCAAGATTACCAGCCTCGCTTTCATCCAACCTTTGCTGTTCAATGCCTTTCTTTCTCCTGTGTTTTTGGGAGTAACATGAAAGAAAGGCCTGGAACAATTTCAGAGTTCAGCCAGGTGTAAATAGAGATGGGTAAAGGTCAAGTACCTGTTCAAAGAGATGGAGCTTTTACCTACCAAACGAACAAGAGATAGGAAAAAAATCCTTTTATCCATTACCCTATTCTAAGCTTTCACTTGTCCTCTGTTGCACCAGCTTGTGTGGGATCACATGGTCACTTTATTCTGCTTTAGAGAGAATTTTAGACAGATTATAAAATGTGATTGCTTTAGATTAATTCAATGAACAAATGGCATATATTATAATTAATTTAACAGGACACTGAAGTCAAAAACACTGTAGCGCAGCAAAATGTATGCACAACACAATGCTTTTAGAAACGTATAGGATCAGTGCTGCTTTTCCTCACTGGCACCATTTGAAGGAGACAGAAGGACTGAGACGCAGCGCAGAGCTGGTTTGTATGCTGCTAGACAGAGAGGACGTCTGCCAGTGTGCTGTGTTTTCACCATAGGAGGCAGGCAGTGCTAGATTATCCCACAGAGTTCATCTGACAGCTCACCAAGATGACTGACTGGCGTTGATGCATGAACATGTCCAATGAAGCTCGGAGGGCAGCACTTGCAGTATTCGGCTTTGCCTCAAGGCACAAAGCTGCAGACAGAAAATGTGAATCACTGGTTAAAAAGCACTAATGTGAACATTATCACAACATGAATATTTTTAAATACACACACACACACACACACACACGTATATATATCCTGATTTCACATTTACGTCATCAGTTTTGTCTGCAGCGATAAACGTGTACTCGACAAATTGCTTGCTGAGATCAGAGATTTGCACAGCATTGCAACACTAAGTTATTCTAAACAAGCAATGATTAAGATAGATTATCTAAACCAGTAATTCTCAGTCTTTCTGACCTCTGAGCTGCAAGTAATTAAATCACAATTTAATGCTTTTTCATCAGTGCACCTAATTTGAAGGTCATAAAATATAAATATATCCCAATTAGTTAAAATCAACACTGTGCAGTGTTAAAATATTAACAAAAAGTCAGGAAAGACGGCACATGACACCTGTAAGGAGGCATACAAACAGGCAGTGCTTAGTTTGCAGGCCTGCTGAACAAGTGAATGGAAAAGAGGGGAAACAGAAACGAAGTGTGAAGAAAAGAGAGACAGGGAACCCAACATCCCAGTGCTTGTTGCCCATTTGACACGTCTCACACACCAAAGTGCTTCTCCCAGCGTTTTTCACCCCTCAGTCGTTAACCTTCTATTAACTTCTCCATCAATTGCCACTCACTCACACTCACACTTTCTATAATTTCTCTCCTCCTTGCTCACACACACAAATAGAGGCTGTTTTTTCTTCCCGAGGAAGAGACACAGGGGAGAGGCTGGAGGTTGTGTCAGGGGACGAAAAAAGGGTTTTTGTGTTGTACTGTTTTTAGCGTGCTGTTAGCCAACACAAGCCGTGGCCTTGTCCTTTACTGCTTCGCTTGTGGTTGTCTTAAAGAAGATTAGAAATATAATTGAAGAGTTGCTCTGAAAAGCTATGCACTTTTTGCTGTTGTGTTTTTTGCTTGGAAAGTTCTTGAACAGTTCAATGTTCAGTTTTCACTTTGTACAGTATGTCTTTCTCTCCTTTTCTTCATATAACCTTTTGTCACTTTTCCTTGATACCTGTCTCTTCCTACTTCATAATACAACTGTGTGTCTCACTTTTTGAAGGAATGTGCCGGGGAACCTCTCTTTATGCTGTACTGTGCCATGAAGCAGCAAATGGAAAAGGGGCCCATAGATGCAATCACAGGAGAAGCCCGCTACTCTTTGAGCGAGGATAAACTCATCAGACAGCAAATTGACTACAAGACTTTGGTCAGTACTCAAAAACATACTTTGTGGACACAGACGCATTTGTTTCTGAAAAGGTCGTAAAGCAGATGCATGCTTACAACTAAAACAGCGCAATGATGCAGAGCTGATATTTGTCCAGTAATTTTGGAAAATCTTCTTTTATCAAAACAGGATCCAACCTGCTAAATCATTATTCATTTCCATTGTGATTACAACATCAAGAAAGCAGAAAATGCCTGTATCGATAGGAATAAATAGCTAGCTGTGCACTTTCACACTGATTCTGAGGTGCCATATGAAGTGTTTCTTTACAGGTCAAACACAACCACAGGGTCATGCTCTAACACATCAATAGTTATTACTTCCAGTCTGTGCTGACCCCCTGGTCTAAATGTAACCTGTGCTCTTTCCCTTCCGCCCTTTGCATTTGTAGACGCTGCACTGTGTGAACCCGGAGAATGAAAATGCTCCAGAGGTGACAGTGAAGAGCCTGAACTGTGACACAGTGACACAGGTGAAGGAAAAGCTGCTGGATGCTGTGTACAAAGGGACGCCTTATTCCCAGAGACCGAAGGCCTCAGATATGGACCTTGGTAAGGAGCTGGAAAAAATGAACAACATACAAATATCAAATCACACGGAGAGTCATAACACACAGCTGCACTGCTATGGGAGATAAAGAGGGAATTGCTTCAAGAGCTCTCTGACACAGAAGGGAGGCACTTCTGACAGGAGTGGGAATTCTGATCCTAAAAAACCATCTAGTAATGTGTTTAAAAGTCCCTAAAACTGTGCACTACACTCACTCTGAATTTGATCTAATTACAGTAGATTAAGTCATAGAAACCTGATTTGCTGTTTGGAAGTTTAAGTTTATGATGAGAATTGATTGGTGTGCCTAAAAGGGGCACTGACTCTGTCTATGCTATGTCTGTCTTGAAAGATTCTTATTCCCTTTCTATTAAACATTACAACCTTACTTAGTACTCCTGTTTGTGTCTGACAGAATGGCGGCAGGGCAGGATGGCTCGTATCATCCTTCAGGATGAAGATGTCACCACTAAGATCGACAATGACTGGAAGAGACTCAACACCCTAGCTCACTACCAGGTAACCAGCTTCTTAATACAGCACAGAATCCCTTGAAACTATGCTGGAGAAAAACCTCTTTGCTTCTTATTGATGGCATATTTATGGATTCTTAGGTTACTTATTAAAATGAAAAATCCAGAAATAAATTCCACGTGAGCACTGTGAAAGTTTCTTTGGCTGGACAATAATCTTGCTGCTGGTCTGCTTCAGGTGACAGATGGCTCAGTGATTGCCCTGGTACCCAAACAGAACTCAGCCTACAACATCTCCAACTCCTCCACATTCACCAAATCCCTCAGCAGATACGGTACGAAAGAAGGTGTGTGTGTATTGTATGTGTGGAATTATAAAAATTCTGACTTGTTAATTTTATTTATTTATTTAGTTATTTGCAAAAATTGTGATGTTGTTCATAGAAAGAACCTTTAAAAACATCATTCAGAACCTTTCACATGTTAATTTGGCATCTGTCTCATCTACATTAGCAAATAAGCTCAGTGATTTTCACACCTGTTTACATGACCTGGTACTTGGTTCAAACTGTTCCACAAATACTGGTTTCAATTTACATACTTTGGCCCCTTCAAGCCATTAAATATGATATTGCTAATCAAGTATTTGTGCCCCTTATCAGTAATATAGTAAATTTCTCCACACAGTGTTTTAAGTGAGTTCCAAACCTTTGAAAGAGTTTTGTGTCAGTTCTCCTCCTCTCTGCTGTAGAGGAGTGGATAGTAGTTTACTAGCTGTTTTGCACTTTTACTTAAAAGCACTTTATTATTACTCACTTACTCCACAGTTCTGTCCACTGATGTTCTTCATATCTTATGTGATAAATTATTACAGGTGTAATATTAGTTCACATGAAAGTCTAACAGACATACAAATGATGTCCTTCATTCAGCCTAAAGAGGCAGATCAGGAAAATAGAGCTGTTTTTCATCTGGTTATATTAGCTCACTAAACTACTTGTTCTTGTGTTTGCCTCCCTTCGTCTAAGTAAAGTTGCCTGTGGGGGGAAAAAAACGTCTAAGCTCTGCCTCTGAGCATGACCACACCATGACTGTGTCAAACCTCAGCTCAGGAGTACTTTTATGTCACAGACAGCTACCTGAAGCTGCCCTTGTATACATGATTGTGCAGAAGACTGTTGAATGATCCCTTAACCTCAAACATCTGTTCAAACAAATGCTTGGCCTTCTTGGGGGCATACATGGAAAACAACAGCATAGCTAAACACAGTATAGCGGTGGTGCGCTGAAGTTGTTGCAAAGGAATTAGAAATCTTGAAAGTTTCTTACATGTGTGAAATCAAAGAGTCACATGGAGAACAGCATATTTTAGATACATTTTTAAGCTAACAAAATGTCAGCGCTGTCAAAATGCCATATTTTTAATAACAGGTTTAATGTTGTGAAGTAGATCTCAGTTCCTCATGACGTTTTTCCCCCGTCCCCCCCTCTCTTCTACCTCTATAACTGTACAGAGTAACTCTACTCCAGAGCCCTGCCACTGTGGCATACACATAATACTCACTAACACCCCCATCATATTTGCTCTGAGCTTACCTGGTTCACATTCTGTCCTGACAATTTCAAACCCCTCAGTCCTTTGCTGCTTTGTCACGCAGCTGACAAGCATTCAAAGTGGAAGCGTAATACTCTGTGTCACAGATATGACATCAATGTCCGACAAAAGGAGAGAGGGGGCAGGTGAGAGAGTGACAGACAAATTTATTTTGCAATGAAAGAGTGACATGGAAGTAGAAAAAGCTGTCACATTTCAATAGTGCTTTTAACTTCACAGTCAGATTTTGCCGTCTTCAGCTATGCCAGATATTTCATTTGTGTCTCATTGTTGTTTTTTTCTTCTTATATAAATGTTTCTCCTTGAAATGGTGATTAAGACAGCATGAGTCATAATTTATAGCATTTAACGCACAGAGCAGCATGAAGGTTTTTGGCTCTTTGACTTATTTCTCTGACACGTCCTCCTTTATCTCTGTGCAGAGAGCATGCTCAGGACAGCCAGTAGTCCAGACAGCTTGCGTTCCCGAACACCCATGATCACCCCTGACCTCGAGAGCGGCACCAAGCTATGGCATCTGGTGAAGAACCACGACCACTCAGATCAGAGGGAGGGAGACAGAGGGAGCAAGATGGTGTCTGAGATCTACCTGACCAGACTGTTGGCCACAAAGGTAAAAAGAGGCTGCGTATTCTTTCACATGCACGCACACACACAGCCTCAGCCAGAAGCCCGACTCCACCACATCCCTGTCATGTAGCCCATTTCCACCAGCAGCCCCTGTTGACCTTTGTTTGGTGGTGGTCTCTAAGCTCATTAACATTTTTCGTAACCTTTTCCACAAAGACACACATATGCAGAGTCTTAATTAGGAGGTTGACCTTTGACTATTGAGTTGTTTGGTTGGTGTTACTGGGCCCTCTGTTGGTGGCCTCGGGGCTTTTAGGCCCAGGCCAGTACCCCACAATCATTATTCACCTAATTCCTCCATGTCCTCCAGACCACACTGTGGAAACTGCTTAGGTTTTTATGCAGCATGTGTCCTCAGATGATGATCAGAGAGGTTGGTTTAAAGGCTGGAGTTAGGTCAAGTGTTTGTGTTGATACTGTGCAAAAACAAACGGCAGTCGATTTTTATTTCTTCCCCGAGTTAGTTGTTAACCACTACGGAGCAGCGTGTGACTGAGCCTCCATCTCTGTTAGATTAGGTTGTGAAACAGAAACTATTTTATTTTCTTTAACTGCTGAAGCTGCTAAAGCATCAACAGCTTTTCAGAGCTATAAAAGAACAGCTAAGAAATGGCTGTGAAGGCCTTGCAGCCATATATATTTGTGTACAGTCTAATGCACACGTTTCCTATAAAGTAAAAGCTTTTGCCCAAATTCATACTTCCACTAAAATAAGTGATGATAAAAAACATTATTTAAGGATTAATTTTGCAGTGCTAATTACCTTCAAGAAACACCTTTGTTTTATTTTTGCATTAATTGTTACAAACTGCACTTAAGCACTAGGGGAAAAAACCTAAAGTCATTAAGAGGAAAGCTCTTATTCAAAATGCGCCCATTTGGTTTCACATTTCCTCAAAAGTAAGAGTGGTTCTCTTCTCTGAATAATGGATTCCAATGATTAACTTGACAATATAATATGATAAAATGTTGCCTTCAACACAAATGTTTTAGTCTAGTTAAGTGTCAGCATTTGCTGTTCGGGCCAGAGAAACAAGGGGGTGGATAAAAAAGGGTTTTATTAAGATGTATGAAAATCCAAATTAGCATTTTTTATTAAACTCGTTAAATGTGAGAAATGGACGACTTTAATGTGTGAATTCTGGCACATCTTAAACACACACATAAAAAGTGGCCTTCTGTTGGTTTCTGCTCATATACCACTGAATATAAACATACCTCTTTGCGTTAATTATAAAATGTCATTTGTCCATACGCTAAAACCATGTCAGGTTCTTGCTCTCATTTGCAGAGCTCCCATGAGCTCCCAGCTATGAAACTGCAAGGTTAGCTGCATCAATGCTGCCTCAACTGGGAAGTGATTAACATACAAGCCAGAGGAGGACAAAGGGGGGGGGGGACCGAAAGCATTGCAGTTTGTTCTTATTTATTACAGCCCCCACAGCTGTGTGTGTGTTTAGGAAGCTGATTTGTTAATGTGTGAACGAATACAAAACTGCAAATTCATCTTGTGGCTGCTTCAAAAAAGGTTTTGTAAAAGGTGGCCTGGATGCTTGAAAACGGGGACAAACGTGCTGAACACTTATGGGAAATATCTAATCATTTCAACTTCAGAGAACTTTGTTAGGATTCTGAATTCCCCAGAGTTGTGTGATGTGGTAAAACACTGCAGAACAGCCTTAGGCTGAACTCTCATTGGGCCCGATCCTAAATACTGTAAAGAACACTAAGTGCTCAACATCATCAAAAATTCTCCCAAAGTTGAAGTACTGACAGCAAAGCAGAGTCATCCCAAGTACCTGCTACTGACAGCCATCGCCTGCAGCCACGACAGCAAAGAAGGATGTGCAAGCAAAGGCAGTTGTGTAACTGGACTGTTGAAACATTAAGTGTAACGGGGACAGAACACTTATCTCTATATCTATATGTCCATCTTTGGAGAAAAAATCTTATGTACACAAACAAACTGGCACATAGTTTTCCACATTTCTAAAATTTGTTTTACCAATTTTTACATTTAGTGCCCAAATGCTGCTGTTTGCGTAAAAGCCCCAAAGAGCAGGAATCAACTAGTGTAGTAAAACTTCTAATCCAGTATTGATTCCTGTGCTCAGGGTACGCTCCAGAAATTCGTGGATGACCTGTTTGAGACCATCTTCAGCACAGCGCACCGAGGCAGCGCTCTGCCTCTCGCCATCAAGTACATGTTTGACTTCCTGGACGAGCAGGCAGACAAACACTCCATATCAGACCCTGATGTACGGCACACTTGGAAGAGCAACTGGTGAGTTTGCGCGTGTGTGCAAGCTGTGAAAGGGCATAACTGGCAATATTTGATTGCTGGTTTGTGTTTTGTTGGCATTGGTGTTGCTCAGTAGGAACAATATTGGACAGTAAGCCAACAAATATGGAACACTTTTACATTGTTAGTGCAGCAGAATGCACCACACTTGTATTTTTCCCTGCCAGTTCTAGTATCTAATCACTCGAGACTGTTTGTTCAGTGTGTATGCAGCTTAATGCACTGGTGTGGTATCTCTGCACATTAATAGACCAGTCCCTGTAGCTCTGCAGCTCATCCTTTTTTCTTACTGCTTCCAGTCTTCCACTGAGGTTCTGGGTGAACGTGATCAAGAACCCACAGTTTGTATTTGACATCCACAAGAACAGTATTACAGATGCCTGCTTGTCTGTGGTGGCTCAGACCTTCATGGATTCATGTTCAACCTCAGAGCATAAACTAGGGAAGGACTCACCTTCAAACAAGCTGCTTTATGCTAAAGACATCCCCAACTATAAAAACTGGGTAGAAAGGTATGTAAGCATGGCGGATTAGAAGTGAATGTTACATTTGTGTGTTTTGTTATATTTCATACAAATATTCAACTGTTTTCGTCCAGGTACTACTCTGACATTGCCAGGATGCCGGCTATCAGCGATCAGGACATGAGTGCCTACCTCGCAGAGCAGTCACGCCTGCATGCTAACCAGTTCAACAGCATGTCAGCCCTACATGAGATTTACTCCTACATCATCAAGTACAAGGACGAGGTGAGATTTAAGTCTTAGTACTACCTAAGAGAAGGAAACAAAGCTGTACTAAGATACATACTAAATACAAGCTGTTACTTTTGTCTGTATGCAAAGACTTAACTTCAGTCTTATTGACATTTAAGAGGCGATTTAGTTGGGCTAACTGAATAAATTAAACCAACTTTTGCATGCTTTATGACCCAGCCATGTGGGAGTCCTTATTCATCCTTATGTAGGAATAACATCTTTGTGCTTTGAAAGCAGGAGCTGTAAGTTTTTTGCAGCATTTGCTGACCTCTAACCCCTTTCCCCCCCAGATCTTGTCAGCTTTGGAGCGAGACGAGCAGGCAAGGAGACAGAGACTGAGGAGCAAACTGGAGCAGGTCATCGACACAATGGCGCTGACCAGCTGAGGACCATCGAGCACCTCCTGCTCCTCCTCACTCCTCCTCTCCATCTGTCTCTCTCCCACGTTCCTCTCACCCAGACAACAAACAAAACTCCAACCCCCAAACAAATACGACAGACGAAACTGCAAAAGGACCGAGGCAGTATACTGCAAAATGGGGGGATTCGGCAGAGATGGGCGGGGCCTGTGTACGCTTACATGTGTATGTGTGTGTGTTTGTCTGCAGCTCCATACAGTGTGTCTGTGTGAGAGGCTAGGACACGGGACGTTTTTTCACACATGCATACATGGAGAACATGTCAACTCGACAGCATTTGATTATTGTGGATGTCGGTGTTTGTGGTTTGCTTGATTTTGATTTCAGGAGTTTTGTTGTGATGACGCGATGGTCAGGAAAGAAACAACGGAAGCCTGGAAAGAACTCCATATACGGCATCATTAGCGGAACGGACCAATCTGTGATGAGCCAATGGAGAGAGGATCTCTCTAGGTCATGTGACTCCAGATGTCACAGTTAGAATTTTTTTTTCTTTTTTGTAGAAATGTAATCAACTGCCCACTCTCTGATCTCTCGCCACTTGTATTACTGCTGAATTTGCACAATTTACAGAAACGTTACAAAGCAAGACTATATAGATATTATATATAAATACAGCTACGTTTTTAAAGAAAGATTAGGGAGTAAACTTTTTTTCTTTTCTTTTTTCTTTTCAATCCAACAAATACAATAAAAATAAGACAAAACACGATTTGATATTACGAGTACAAAAAAAAGTGGACAAAAAAACAAAGAAAAAAGAAACAAAAAAGTCGTACTGTGCCATGTTTTCTTTGAATGTTGTTTAGTGCAAAGACATTTTGTTAGATGGAATGTGCTACCATATGATTTTAAATATGAACATGCCTAGTGACTGAAAAGAAGTTTTTGAATAACAACCCATCATAGGATCCTTGTTGAAAGTGACAAAGAAGACACACAAAGTCGCCCGTCTCCACATCTTCCAGGTAGAGTTCATGGTGTCACGGTGATAACATGAAGTTGCTGTTGTTTCTTATTCAATCAGTGCAATCTGTTGGTTTCACAAAGCCAAATATATACCTACAGGATGGTTGCTTTATCATGGCCACGTTGGTGTCTGTTTCTTTAATTCAAAGGTCAAGAGGTGACAGTTTAGTGGCTCGTAGTTTAGTGACGGAACAATGAAGTAGCTACATTGCACTACCTTAAATATTCCTCTTTGCTCTGATACTACCCTGTCTAACTTTCCAGAGGTCATGCTTTTGTGTTAGCCATCCCTGAAAGGGTCATTTTCTGACAGTTCTGCAGGAGCAAAGTCTTTATTATTTACAGACTCTGTTCATTCAGGAACCACAGTGAGGTCAAGTAGAACTTCACTGTGGAGAAACAAAGTCAGAAAAGCCGTTTCCAGCCTCAAGCCACTTTCCCCCCTTTTTTCAGTTCCCACAACAGAGGTGCAAAGAAAAGACTTAATGTTATTTCTCCACCTCGAGAACATATATGTTTGAGACATGGGTTTAAGCTTTCTGTCCACGAGGAGGGTATAGAAGTGTACAGAGGTGAGACACTTTGGTTCATTAGCTACACGAGGCTGAGTAATCCTCATCTTAGCCTGCAGCTCTTGTTTCAAAACTAGCCTACTGCCATGTGTGGCTTAAGCTTTTTATATTACCGCTCTCATAAGAGGATTTCTTTGTTTCTGTTTTTTTTGAAGTCTTGAAGTCACGGTTTTTGACTTTATGGTGAGAAATAAGAGGGGTTTATTTCTGCTTGCCGAAAACCAAACTGTGGTCTGTATATTGGGTTTTTTTTGTTGTTGTTGTTGTTGTTGCTTCATTTGTAAATTGTATACTTTTTCATGATGAACAAAAGCTGTTTGCCATTTTTTTGTAATCAGGTTGTTTTTTTTGGTTTTGTTTTTACTTTCATTTGTTATGTGTAAATTGTACATTTTATGGTACGCAGAAGACAAAAGTCTCTTCAGTTTGCCTGAAGTTGAAGTACTTGACCGAACTCAAGGTTTATTTTCCTGATCTCAAGGATCAAAATGAAATTGTTGAATCAGATGAGCGTCTGTGTTGTCGTGATGGAAATGTGACTTGCTGCTTTAACTCTTGTACCTTGTTTTTCTATCGAACATTAGGGCTGTCATTTTATGCTGATCATAAATGCTGTCCAATCCTCTTTTGTTTACTGTACATGTCTGAGATGCAACATGACTCCTACAGCTGTATGCTTACGAGCCTGCTTCATCCCAGTACTCGCTGGGACTTGATAGCTCACTATGTACCTGCCAGTCTTAAAGGGACCACTCTGGCCATGCTTGGATAGAAAATTCTCCTTTTCATGTCATCATGTTGGTTACACATGTTACATTATTTCTAATAGAAATGAAAACCTTCACTAAAATGTTCTTAGTCTATTATGAAAAACAAAAAAAAGTAATCATATTTTGGGGTTTTTTTTGGTTTTTTTCCCCCTTCTGACTTTTTACTGCATTCATACATTTTGGTGCTCTTTCTGTATAGATCACGTGGCATGGAAATGAATGACTGCTGAGACTCAGTGGTGCTGTTAACAGCAGACCTCTGGATGGTCTGTATGAGTGCAGTAGGGACAAATTCACTCACTCCCTCATCACACGGACAAAAACCAACTGAGGCTGTGGTGTCCAGCTGGTGATCTGTCAGGCTTTTCAAAGACACTTAGACATTCTCAATCCATTCTCAGGTTCATGCTCCATTTGTGTCCTATTCCACTCGTAGCTCTGTTGATTAAACGACTGCTGGGGGAGTCGTGCTTGTTTATCATTTGCATGGCTACTTGCCTTTTAAATTGACCTTCTTCTCAAGTCCACATGTATTTTTTTTTCCAGCTGCCCTTCTCTACTAATTCATTTTTCACTGTTTACTACAACAGCTGACTTGTGTTTATTGTTACTCGGTGGCCTAAGAGTGTAGGCTGTAGATTGAATTGCTGGGTTTGCTGCTGTTGTCACCCTTCAGAGTGAGTAGACTCAGCTCAGTCATGTTTAATTCTCAGCTTCATCACATTTTTGCCTTTTCAAACCATTGCTGAATCAAATGAAGTCCTGGCATCATTCTGTGTTGTTTTTCCTGCTCGCTTCTGATTCTTGGAAATTCATTATTTCTTTTTTTTTTTTTCTCCTTCAAAATGGAAGTTACATAGAACCCACGGAAACGCAAAGCAAAGGAATTTCAGATATAGTGGCTAAAGAATTTTAATACTACAATAACTGATACATTTTTAGAGTTTCAGACTTGAAGCGACTGTCACAAGTTTGCAGGTTAACATTCATTGTGTAAATATTCTGTTATTTCCTATTTTGCAGATTTACTACTTGTAAATAAACACGCATCAAGGAGAGATTAAACATTTTTTGCTAAATAATTTGTGGCTTGGATTTTTTATTTTTTTTATTTTGTCTTCAGCCGTGTTTAGAGATGAAAATGTTGTTGTTGAGCAGCTTTGTTGATACATGCCTTTGCATTAATCACTGACACAGTCTGCTGTACACATAATTTGAGATCCCCAAAATCCACTACTCAAATGTTTACATTTATGCTGGACCCCCCCACGATGGACGATTGAGTCACCCTCACAACTTTAAACAATCTTTTGATAGATATAATGATTCAAATGCAGTAAGTATACACGTTTAAATAAATACACGTTTTAGTAAATTTTTATAACTTGAAATGCAAATATAAATTGTACATTTTGTAAACATATACAACTATTTATCTAAAAATGCAGCCAATACACCTGACATTTTTTTTCATTTTGTACAACCATTTCAAAATATTACTAAAACTAAAATGAGAGAACAATCAGGTGTCGCAATAAGATGCCCCACAAATTATGTGTGCCAGTTTAAAAAAAAGAAAAAAAAAAAGTTTTTTCCACCAAAAGACAGAGGAGAACAGCACAGGGATAAACCTGCAGGCCTGACAACAGGAGGTGTATCACTCCGCTGGTTTTCTACTTAGTGACAGTGTTTACAAATGTGCCTTTGTGACATTCATTAGTGCCCTCACTGACACAAAACAAAACAACGACTACACAAGACAACACACTAACTATACACTCCACACTAAACATCATAAATCTCCTATATCTAAAAACTGTCTCTTTCACACTCGCTCGCTCTGTCTCGCTGGCGTTACCATCACTCCCAAAACTTTCCCCTCTTCCTAAACAACCAAATCCCACGTGTTGACATTTATTTTTAATTGGTCGACATGGTACATTTTTCCAGCGATAGTAAAGCGGTGACTTTGTTTTGTTTCTTTACTGTTTTCGTGCTTTCCTTAGAGCGTTAAAACAGTTTTAAGCTACTGAAAACAAGAAAAAAGCCGGTCCGTGCTATGGGCTGAACCATTTGTTAATGGTGGGGGGGGGGGGGCAGGTGTAACACTATGCAATATTTTCAGTTTTAGCATTTATATTCACTGTTGACTACGCTCAAAGTGTTAATGCTATCTTATTTTAATAAACAACACTGTCATATGCAAAACTAGGGTGGCACTTGGGGTGACAAGGATCATTTTAGGGTGGCCCTTGCCACCCCATGCCACCCTTCTAGATCCGCCCCTGGTCACACCAACGAAAGCATCACACGGTTACATCAGTAAGTAGTTTGATTTGGCAGAATTTTGCACCAGCTGCCCTTTCTGATGAACCCCAAAGGGATTTTCTGTCTCCTCCAGGATCAAACAGGATCTTTCACTTATTAGCCGAATGTGGAACCTCACCACACTATGGAGCCACACTAGCTGCACCAGAAAGCAGCACAGTAATGTTACAGTAAGTATTCACCTGCACATGTTTAAAAATTATATCTTGTAAACTTCTGCACATCATCAGAACTACTTGAGTTGGAAAACTTCAGGACTTCTCTTCTGGATTATCTCAAGCATTGTTTCATTGAAGCTCCAAGACACATGATTTCTGCAACTTACTGATCTATTTGTTGACTTGTGTAAAACTTTTTGTACCTTAAAAAAGGAAGCTTATGTTGACTTGGTTAGAGTGATGCCGCTGTTAAGTTACATTCCATTTTGGGGCTTGCAAAAGGGGCTCCTTTAACAGTGATCAGTGTTTCTTTTGCGGATCATTACAGTTGTTGGTGGTACTGAATCATTTTAGGAATGTATTTCATGTCATCAGGAGTAATCTACGGTGGCCCTGAGAGATCAAATGTCCTGCAACTTAAGATCGTCAAACAAAAACGTGGTGCAAAAGCACTCAAGACACAAAATAATAAAACAACTGTTTAGTTTTTAAGCATTTTTGGGAGACAATAACCTAAACCAGAACTACTAGAGTTGGCAAACTCTCACATTAATTACGTCATACTGTAGATACATGTTTGATATTAGCTGTTTACTGTTAGCTTGTCATTCTGCAGCTGTTCCGTCTCTTTATTGTCTCCTCAAAAACACTTTTTTTATTGTGTTTTGAGGCTTTTCGAAGCTTTTCGGATTTTTTTTCTGTTTCCATTGTTTACTCAATTTTAATTACATTTCTTCTATTTTTGTTGTGTTTTATTCGACTTCCTTTGTGTCTTCTGTGCTTTTACAGCGTTTTTCAATTTGCAATGTGTTTAACACAGTTTGTGAGGATAATCTGGTCTCTTTAATACTATATTGTGTTAAACCAGGCCAAAAAAGAGAGTCTAGTTTTAAAAAAGTTTAAGCTTGGGTGGGTATTGAAGATCTTTTATTAAATTTTACGAGTGCAAAATGCAGAAGCTCTTATGTGGCTTGAAAATTGTTATACCTTGGGTAGCACCATGGTAGACATTTTTTCAATTGATGCTCAGCCTTCATATTAATTCCAGCGCCTTAATAGGCTGTGTCATTTACTATCAAAGAACTGAGGATCAAAATGTTCACATTAAAGAGGAACCTTCTTGTCAGCACAATACCTTCCCTTCTCCATCTCCCTGCCTTTCATAACATGACCGGCATCATTAATCATTCTTACGGGACTGTACTTGAGCTGCTGGTGGGGGTTTTATTCTCTGGAGGGGCTAATACTAACACATTTACCTTCTAACCATACATCATGCTTGCATTGCCCTCAGCTTACATGGCCACTTGCGTGGAAGAGTGGCTTTGAGTGTATAACAACAGCAGATCATCAGGCAGCTCAGAGCGGCCAGACCAGTGATTTTCACAGCATCTATTTTGCAACTGAAAAGAGAAGCATAGGAGAAGACACCAAAGTACCTTGTCCCTTCTTTTTTTTTCTTGGCTTGCCCTGACCCGTTAGCACTCCCCCCGCCCGCCAGCGCATTCAATGAGCTCAGATAGACAAAAAATGTTATCGTTCACACCATGTGTAACCATCCGGGCTAATTCAATTAAAATTCCATCCGAGGAAGAACGCTGAAATTGCGTAATGGTCGTGGGAGCACTGAATCTCGTAATGATCCTGTCAAGAGGCAAATGATCTTGCCGTGCGTACATTATGATAAATTCCTTGCAAAGCACAAGATGCTCGTTTCTTCACCCACCCACCTCTCTTCTTGCATGCAGAATTCTATTGCCATAGTTAATAAAGCCATGATCTATATTTGCCCCCCTCAACTCTACTTTCCTTTTTAATCTCTTTTAGCTACAACTGAAGAGGGCACTGTGTTTTATCACGCACTAAAACCCGGTGAAATTGAAATTCTATTTTAACTGAGGAGCCTTTTGGTGTCTGTCAATGTGCGTTGCATCAAGTGCATGGTGGAACCGGGGCACAATGAGTGGCAGTGGTATCTATAGGGCCCCTAAATCCAGTGAGTGGTTCAGTGGCTGCTGGCGAGGCAAAGGTGACAGCTGGAACTGGCTGGGGACGCTGTGAGATGGATTACTGTCAAGGTTCTTAACTTAGGGTGCACACACACAAAAATAAAAATAGCTGTGTGTGTCTGTAGAGATACACAGTAAAGGAGAGGAGTGGGTGTTAAGTACAAGAGCTGCCAACCTTCAGCCCACCACAGACATATACAGTCACGCCATGCAAAGCTCCCCAAGGCAAGTGCAAGTCTGAAGCATAGTGAGTACTAAGTAATGTGTGAGGTTAGCTGCTAATGGCTCGACTGTGACGTGAATCCAAACGCTCGCTGAAAGTCAGCGATGAATCAAAAGAATATATGCAGGGAGTCTTTTGCAGTTCCCACAACTTTACAGGGCTTTAAAAGGGTCCTCAGGCCTGAAGCGTCACTTAGCTAAAGGCGCTAAAGGCGCTGACGAAATCTGCACAATGCCACACAACAGACAGGGAAAGTCAGCATGTGGATGGGTTCTCTCCCACAGCCCAGAGACATGCAGTTAGTGGAGTTAGTGAAACTGATGCTTCTAAATTGCCCATAGGTGTGAATATAAGCGTGAATTGTTGTCTGTCTCTCTGTATAAGCCCTGGAACAGACTGGCAATCTGTCCAGGGCATACCCTGCCTCTTGCCCTATGACAGCTGGGATAGGCTCCAGCCCTCTCCCCAAAGACCCTGAATTGGATAAGTGGAAGAAGATGGATGGGTGGATTTACAGCTTGTTGTGTCTCAGTGGCCGAAACACTGAGATGTTTCAAAATTTTTACTCTTCACTTTTTAAGAGATGAAGACGTGCACAACTCGGACAGAGAGCAACGATCATCTTTGACCCGAGAAGCCATTCCCAGCTCTCTGTGAATGGTACTCATGGCCATTGATCAGTGTTCATGACAATTTGCATAATAATGATCATGAAACTGACCTCACGGCCCATTGTTAATCAGTGGTGCTAGTACTGGTCATCATGCAAATGTTTGTTTATAAGGTTGGGGAAACTTGGACTGGGTGACTTCATGTTTCTCCCAATGAAAACGCACCGCCCAGATCAATAGAATCAACTTTTAGTATGATATCTACATTCTAGCTGAACAGTGAGAGCCACTGGTGTCTTTAATGAACATGAGGTCAGTGTGGCAACATAACTGTACTGTAAACGACAAGAAGTTCAAATGAAGCTGTGACACGCTCATAGTTCTGTTGATAATGTGTGTGTGTGTGTGTGTGTGTGTGTGGGCAAACTTATTACACACGTTCACCTGTGTGCACGGTCCATGTTTATATTTAATGCAGTATATAGATTCCCTTACTGTGTAGTACTGTGTGATCACTGCACAGAGAGAAATAATTACAGAAATCCGTATGGCAGGTTAAACATTGCATTATGATAAATCTCTGCCTGTCTTTTATTATTTTGTTTTGAACGCAAAATTAGAAGCCAAACATTACAATCAATCACTTTAATCGTGATTCATAATTGCTTATTTCTATAAAACTGCGAACAGTTATAATAAATTCATTTCACGCCTGATTAATACTTGTCCTCCAGGTTTCTGATGGAAAAATGGAAAAGCAAACAACGATTTAGCTCTTTGCTGGTGTATTTTAGGTCTTCTCCGCTCTGAATGCAGAGTGTATTTGGAATGTCGTCAGAGATCACACACTGGCACGTCGCACTCGTCTTACCGAAGATCGATTTTTTTTGTTTTGGTTTCAATCTACACTTTCCACAGAGACTAAGCAAAAACATGTTTCACCCAGACTTTACATCCTGAGATATTAGCAATCTGAATGAGAATTGTTCTATAATTTTTATATCAAACCTGCCCTCTATGTGACCAGCAATCACTGTTTTATTACAGGGATGGTATCAGTGGTGCCAGTAAACAATTTCTTCCTCAACCACACTGCTGAAAATTGCGGATAAATCTTCTCAGCCTTTGTTTCATCAGACCAGAGGATTTTGCTTCTCCTGGTGTAAGAAGTGTTCAGGTGCCTTTGAATATGACTTCTGTGTGACCACTCTATTTGTAAGGTTCTCCCATCACCAAATAATTGATGTAGTGACCATTTGGTTGCTGGTTACCCGCCTGACCAAAGCCAGTCTTTGACCTTGCTATTGTATTATGTTTTATTATTGTTACTATTTGAGTGTAGATTCATGAGAAAAATCACTATAAGATGAGTCTGAAATATAACTGAAAATGAACCCATTTGGGAAAAATGAGAAATCTGAGGTAGTAGGGTTTTATTCTAACAGAGTTCTATGATTTTAGAAATGACAGGAGGTCAACATGAACTCCTTCTAGTGTTAAAGGATATCAAAACCCTCCACTGTGCTGCATGTAGACATGTTTCAATGAAGAGGAGGCGTGTACTCATTCTACACATTTTCTTTCATATTAAAAAAAATGTATTTATATATGTGGAAGACGTACTATTAATTGGAAACCATTGTGTTACTGCAATCACCAACAACAAAGCAGTGGCAAATTCACAGATGTACTTTTCCAGTTTGCAGGCACCGCATCATTAGTTGAAGAGTAATGATGCCAAACCAGGCCACCGGTGTCTTCCGTGCTGCACACTGACTAATAGGTTTAAAAAATACTTTAATGCAGTTAAAAAATAATTTAAGTGCATTAAAATGTCAAAAAAAAGAAAAAAAAAATCACTTTTCACCAATTAATTAAAGTCAAGTTCTCCGAGCCAACAGGAGCATTTTGGCAGAAGCTTTCACTTGATGTCAGTGTCTGCGGTGGAATGAAAGATCATTGGCTGATGTTCCTCCGTTCCGTCTGGCTTGTTATTTTCTCCACAGGTAGAAGCCATTATGCACCGAGTCTCCTCCGTCAGGGCCACAGAAAATCCATTCCCTGCTCCACTGACCTAAAGCTTCCTGATGCCTGATTAACACACATGGGATAACAATCTATATAGAGTATTGGAGAGCTTTTAAAGAGGTCTTCTATGGTATCTTCTGGACCAAATTTCCCAAACACTGTCCAGCCACTCGGTGTGGATGATGATTATATAGATCAGTTAAATTGTTTGATGTATTTTCCCTGTTTTCCTTTAAGTCTAAATGCTCAGAATTAATGAGCTGAACTTGACTTTCAGCTGTCATCTCATTCACCTTTAAGTTTCCTTTCCTCCCAGGTACACACACACACACACATTCAAACATTCCCTTAGGAGACCCACACCCTGCTGTGAAGTGGTCTCTGACTTAACCGTCTTCTCCGCCAGGTGAAGGGGTCATTCCTCCAAGGATCCAGAGGAATATGTCCGATTAGCCCATCCACCCTGCACGCCTCCACACAACGATGCAGAGTCTGTCTTTATGCTTCCAACATGCATACATTTTATCATCAGCTCCATGTGTACATACATGAGTGGTTTGCGTGCAGTCTGGAGGTCAGTCCGGTCACCTGCAACCTTCCCACGCAAGACATCATCAGTCAATTTAATCACAACTTAACCATCTGATGGAGTGCACCAGATTGATAAAATACTCTGGAACTGTTGCTAATGGTCCTCGGCGATCTCACTTTCTCTCTCTCTTCCTTTTTGCCCCTCATACACATTCACATGAAAACATACACACAATACAGCCCCTTTTGATCTTCAAATGGGTGTCTTTGGCTGGATTCTTTTTTTAAATTTTCTCTGTCTTGGAGCTTCAGTGAAACTTGAAAGGCACTGCTTTTCCTCGGAGAGAAGAATGAATCTCTTTAGGTCTATTGTGGCATTAAGCTTTGAGGGGGCACAACAAAGAAGTCAAATAGATATGTATACATCTTTCGCTTGCTTATTTTTCTCCATTTATTTGAATGGCTCTTGAAAGAGCACTTCCATAGACAATAAGCAGAATAATTATATCCGTTATTTCCCTGCTCACTAATTATAACGTGTCGCGGTCTAAAGCAGATAAAACTGCACTGTGCGTTCTTTAAAGATAAGGGAAAGAAGCAGATGTATTGGAAAAGCTGTGTTTACATTTGTTTCTAATTCAGTCAAGTGAATAAAATTCAGGATACATTCTCTTACAATGAGCATAATTAACTTCACAATAAATTATTAATTAGACGTATCAGAGGATCCCAGATGCTTCTTTAAGTCTTCAAAAGGTTCAGCCTAATGCTTCGCCCTTTAACCCTCACGTTGAGCCTGCCTGTCGGCCTCATCATCAGAGTGGCTCCCAACATGTTCCTTTCACTCCGCCTCCACACAACCCGCAGCCTCTCGTGCATTCACCGCCGCGACTTTGATATCATAGGGACGTGGTGTGTATTAACGACCCGCCGCTCATGAATTAATTAATCACTTCTTTGGAACGTATCAAACACGGCAGCTTGTGATCAAGTGCATTGTGGGATTGAGATAAGGCATGGACATTGCCTGGCAATGGAACTAACACGGGGAGCCTTAATTAGTTCAATTAATTAACCATGGGGGTAGAGGTGGTGGTGGTGGTGGAGGGGTGCATACTGGAGTTGACAGCTACCTGGAGATCAAGGTTCAACTGCTGGTGTACAAATCTTCACCAGGGTGTGGTAGAGAAGATAAGAGAAATGTGTAATTAACTTTTGTTGGTGAAGACACTTGGGCTCAGGGGAGCTGTGCTACACCTGCTTAAACCTTACAGCTTAAGCTCCTGCTGATGTTACTCACTGGCCTTTGAGTTTTATGTGTAGATGCCTCATGGGATGCTGTCATAAAGCTGCAAAACTTGAAGCCTTATTGAGGTTCTTACTCTTAAACAATAGCTTTGGATATGTGGATACAATGATTGATCTCATGTGGCATCGTATTCATACAAACAGCTGAAATGTCTAGTATAGTACAACTACTTCTTCTGAGCTTAACATTATCCTTCAGCCCAGTCAGATAGAATCGGGAGGCAGATAGCTTAGGGGAAAATATAGAAGAAGGCAAAAACAACTAGGATGTCTTTGTCATGTCTGTGAAGGTTCTCCGTCATCCAGGTCATCGTAGTCTAAGGAGGAAAGAAAAGTGTCTGGTTGCTGGAAGACGTTTCACCTCTCATCTGAGAAGCTTCTTCAGTTCAAATGTTGTAGAGTCCCAGATTTAAGCCCTGTGGAAGTGTCCCCCCAAGAGGGACAATGGACCTCCTAATGATCCTCTACCTAATCACACGAGCCAAGGTGTGAAAACGGGTGTAGGTCACAATCAGCCAAGGTTTCGGGTGAGCTCATTGTGAAACCTAGCCCCACCCTATCATGTGATTTCCTGAGGTCAAATGGCGGAGATGTGAGTGGGCATTAAGGCGACTGGGAAGGGATCTCAGAACTGGATTATAGATGGCAGACAGTTGGTGTCGTAAACCACCGCCTCTGTTCAAAGATGGTCGCTCACAGTGGACATAAATGGCTTCTTTCACTCCTTTTCAAACCATCTGTCTTCTCTATCCAAAATGTGAACATTGGCTTTCTTTGAAAGAGCGACCTTTGTCTTTTAGATGCAGATGGATGTCTTTCTCATCCTAGCAAACTCGTACCTGAAAAAAGAATGTTTGTGTTCTCAGTAAATACTCCTCCTTTTTTTAATAATATGGCCAGATCAGTTGTTTCTTTGTACGTCTCATATTTGAACATGGCAATTCCCCTTCTGGCTCTAGTTTTACTAGACATGCTTAACATACAGATATGAAGTATGAAGAGTTTACTGTTTAAAATGTATGATTTACCATGTAGTGACCAGGCAATTTCTTTTCCAAATTAGTAGCAATCACCTGCTGAATTTCAGTTTATGAACTACTTGAAAAGAGGAAAGTCTTTCCTTTTTTATCTGTTTAAGAGTTCATCTTAGAGCAGTCCAGAAATCTTTGACAGTGCTTGCTCAGGCTGCTGCTTACTCCACGCTACAAACTGCTTGAATTACTGCACGATATGAAATTTCTGCTGCTTCTGCTCTTCTACCAACCACCCCCAGCTGCCAAATGTTCAGATATGCTTTTATGTACTGTAGCCGGAATATTACAGTCTGTATTCCCAAGTAGCTCATACATCAGCTTGTGCCGAGAACACATAAAAATGACTCCATTCACTACCAAAGACCAGAAGATATCTGGCTGTGTCATTCATCTGTGGTACAATAGACATTTTTCACAGTAGACATTTTGACTTGACACAGTAGAAAAAGCACAGGTGGAATTAATAACAGTGATCACGGTTCTCTTTTATTAACTGTTGCACTGAACGTCGATGAGTTGGAAAGGGAACCAGACCATGCGACAGCAGGAACTCCCCAACCTGTTTTCATTCAAGGAGTGTCAACTACTGCAAATTTGCCAGAGCTGCTGGTGTCTGAGACAGGCACAACGTTTCTTCTCTCATCAGTATTGTGACACACAAGGGGATGTGTTGAAGCCCACAAGCAAATAGTCCTGTTTTAAAAACCTTCACCTTCTGCCAGAGGTAGAAAAAGTGTCAGTAAGTGAAATTTTACACACTTCTTTAGGTGCAACCTTCTAGTAACAGGTTGGACTACCTTTTACCTTCAGAACTGCCTTAATCCTCCAAGGCATAGATTCAACAAGGAGCTGGAAACCTTCCTGAGAGATCCATATTGGTCCATATTGACATATAGTATCAAACAGTTGGTGCAGATTCAGCTGCACATCCATAACGTGAATCTTCCATTCCAACAAATCCTAAAGGTAGATTGAGATCTGGTGCCTGTGGAGGCCATTGGAATACAGTGAAGTATGTTATCCTGCTGGAAGCAGCCTTCAGAGGATGGACTTTGGCTTTAAATGATGCTCAGTTGGCACAAGAGGGACAAAAGTGTGCCAAGAAAATACCCTCCACAACGTCACTGTTGATACAAGGCAACTTTCTATTAACACATTTTAGTGAGCCCCAGTTTCTTGTTACAGGAGCGGCACCTGTAGCCCATCTGTTTAAACATTCAGTGTTCAGGGATGCTCTTCTGCATACTTCGGTTATAACGAATGGCTGTTTGAGCTACTTTTGCCTTTCTATCAGCTCAAAGCAGTCTGGCTATTCTCCTTTGCCATCTGCTATCAACAAGGCATTTTCACCCCAGAACTGCTGCTCGCTGGATATTTTCTCTTTTTTCAGATGATTCTCTGATTGTGTGGGTAAATCCCAGTAGATCAGCAGTTTCTGAAACACTCGGACCAGTCTGTCTGACACCAGATATTTGGTTTGGTCATGTTGACCACGTCTACATGCTGCTTGTTACTCAATGATTATCGATTTATCCAATTCAGGGTCATGAGGAGGCTGGAATCTATCCCAGCTACTATAGGGCAAAATGCAGGTACATCCTGGAAAAGTCACCAGTCTGTTCCCTCCCCATTTGATTTGATTGATACACCAAAAGTTCTTGGTTAGGTTTGTTAAAAGATGACGGGTTGGGTTAAAAATAAGACTGATTACAACATTAAACTTAGACATTAAAAAGGATGACTCAGAGAGCTGAAATGTGATGCAAAGCGATGTGAGAAGTTGGGAGCAAGATGAGGCTCACTGCCTCTGTGTGAAATGGAGTCATCATTCTTTACCTCACATTTCCCAGTTTTGACATGTTTGAATCTTTACTGAAGAAAAACATCTGTTGGAAAGAATGAAAACTCACATTTGCTTAAACACAAAAACTCGTGTTTGGTTGAAAACAAAGCACTACAGAGAAGAGTGAAAATAACTTGATAGTTTAATTTCCGATGCACAGCACAGTACCGTATCTAAACGAGTCCTGCAGCCCAGGGCTGCAAAAGCATTTGAAACTGAAATTCACTTTCACAGTTTGTCTGACTTATTTGATTTTTCTCTCAGTATTTTTCGACAATAAAGATGTATGTAGTAAAGTTTGGAAAGCCTGGAATCCAGTCGAGAACATTAATAGAAAAAAAAAGACTGCAAAATAGAGAAAAAGTTTCCAGAGTGCAGTTCACATACTGCAGGACTCCCAGTGCCTTCTTCTATTGGCCATGAATTTTTTATAGCCCCCGTTGCTTGTCGCTCTCTCGCTTTTGTCGACTGAGTTCAGCTCTTGCGGTGCCGGTGCTTTCAAAAAGCCAGCAGCCTCGACCTTATCTTCCTTTCTATGGGCGAATGCCGCTTGTATTGCAGGGGGAAGAACTGATGGAAGGAATGGTGGGTGGATAGGTTAGAGCTGGGCAAGGTGGAAGCGACTGCTGCAGCACAGATGGATGAAGAGGTGCCTTCAGTGTCAGGTAGTCATGGTAACCTAGCGGACAGGCATCACTGCAGAATTGTTGGGAGAGAGTTGAGAGTGAACGTAACGACCGGTTTAACACATTTCACCTTCCTCTCGATGCAACGGCAAAACAGGCAGAGGACAAGTCAGCTTCACAAACATAAACAAACATATTTGTGATCATTTATGAAAGACGCACACTGACTTTCAATTTTATTTTGCACACCTGTAGCTGTGCACTGCCAAAAAACAAAATGAGATATTCCTATTAGTAAGGGTTGAGTGAGAACAAGGGACCCAAAACAGGCAAGAGTTTAGAGCATGAGAGGATAGTAGGCATGGGGAAGAGGCAGCAGGTGTTTGTCTGATAATGACCAGGTGGAGGTAGCTGGGCTCTGTTTCTCTCCATCGCTCCACTGAGTCCTGTGGGGCGCAGGAAGGGAAGACAGAGGGAGGAAAACAGGAAGGAGAGGTGGAAGGAGGTGAAAGGATCTGAGAGTCCAGGGAGTTGTTACCAAGATGAGGCCGTCATCCTATCAGCCACTTCCTCTATCTCTGCTGCCCCTTCCATCGTTTCCACCACCTGGGCACTTGTCAGAGTCGGGCTCTTCAGCCAGATCGATGACTGGGCTGCTGGAGAACAAAGATGGGATCTGACCTGCAGCATGCTGCCACAGCGAGCCATTTTCATCAGCAGAATTAGTGATAATTTTTTTCCTCGATACGATGCCGTTATTATATTATCTCTCCATCGGATTCCTGCTATGCTTCTTAGCAGGAAAAGTGCAGGTGTAACTAACAACATTAGGGACAGCTCCATTTCAATATGTCGGTACATGGCAGCGAGACACCATGCGCGGTGTCAGTGTTGTGTAAGCAGAATTTCTAATCATCGGCCGCCATTTACATCATTAGTTGCACCTCTGTGCTACAAGCCTAAATTTCTACCATGAGATTTTACATTTAAAAGCCATCCTTTGATATCTTGCTCATCACAAAAAAAGCCAGAAGTCAAAAAATAAAATCTCCTGGAGACACATCCTTAAATTCTTGGTAGCCACTGGAGTGTAATTACCTGCACTAAAGAACTAAGACATCTGTGTATCTATGTCACATGCCAGATGGATCAGAAATCTGACAAGCAACACATAAACTAAACTAAATACATTCCATTGCTTCTTTAGATCAGATGTTCAGCTTTCTGTAAAGGAGTTTGTGACCCAGAAACCACGTGTGAACGACATCAAGTGCAAATATATCTTGGGTATTAGTTAAAATTATTATTAAAAAACCCCAAACATTTTCAGCAGTTGCAACCATCCCTGGTGAGTCCAGCTACGCTTTGAGTGATCACTTGCTGCTTCCTATGTGTCAAAACTCTTGATACCCGACAGCTAAAATTAATTTGCTCTGACATCTCAAATTAGTTTTGAGTGGACTTGTAAAGGTTTCAAGTAGTTGTGGGGCACACTGCTCCGAGCAGACAGAAAAGATTGTTTCCCGTCGGTAAATATATCAGTACTACGTAGGTGCACATTGCTAACGATATTATTCTATGCTCTCTGTGAAATAACATCAGAGCTTTTCATGCAGCCTGGCTGATTTGACAAGTCGAGCTGTGACTCTGTAATTTCCCAGTGTGTCCAAGTGGCTGAGGCTCCCATGCTGCCACCTAAAGGAGAGCTCTGATTGACTGAGTCCACTGCTTCAGCCACGGTCCATTTAACTGCACCCACTCCACCATCGTGTCCAGGTCACTGCCTCTGTGGACCCAAACACACACACACACATGCACACTATAGACTTGTCAAGCTCAGTGGTGTGTGACTACACATATTAACATGTTTCTGTACTGAGGAGATATAAAAAAAATCACATGTTGTTTCTTTTGGTTTAGTTTTTGACAATTGTTTTCACAAAAAAAATTGCCTAACTGATATACTCAAAACAGCACACCACACACATCCTTATGAATGCCACAAATCCAGATAACGCAGTGCACCTGGCCACCCTGCTCCAGAGTTAGTCTTACTGAAATATCAGAGCAGGGGTGTCCAACTCCAGGCCTCAAGTGCCGGTGTCCTGCAGGTTTTAGATATGACCCTGGGTCAACACACCTGAATCAAATGATTAGTTCATTACCAGGCCTCTGGAGAACTTCGAGACATGTTTAGGAGATAATTTAGCTATTTAAATCAGCTGTGTTGGATCAAAGACACATCTAAAACCTGCAGGACACCAGCCGTTGAGGCCTGGAGTTGGACACCCCTGTATTAGAGGCAAGAAAGACAATCCAATTCGGTGGTGTCAAACTCCAGGCCTCCAGAGTCGGTGTCCTGCAGGTTTTAGATATCACCCTGGGTCAACACACCTGAATCAAATGATCACTTCATTACCAGGCGTCTGGAGAATTTCAAGAAATGTTGAGGAGGTAATGTAGCCATTTAAATCAGCTGTGTTGGATCAAGGACACATCTAAAACCTGCAGGACACTGGCCCTCGAGGCCTGGAGTTGGCCACCCCGATCCAGTTGAAGAGTCGTGTTTCCAATGCAGGCTGAATTATTTCTTGTGTAAATGTTTCTTGAGTTAACTGTCAAAAGATAATATGATCTTATGAGATGTAGTCCTGCTGCGAGGCTGAAGGCTGTGTTTGACAGCTTTGAAAAGCTAAAAGTAAAAAAAGCACAAATGACTTTGTTGTTTCACTGTAATGCAAATCTGATCTCAGACCAATTTAAAATTGAAATTAGCGTTCAGGTTGTGTCACTGCAAGTGTCACTGCTATTAGCCTTTGACAACAATGGTGTCACCAAACTGTGCGAATGCATAGCCGCCCTCGAGTGTGAGGAAAATCTCCCCGAAAAGTAAGGGTTGATAAATCTCAAAAGCATTAGTTGCGAGTTTAATAGATGCGAGAGAAAAGATGAATATAAAATGGTTAAAAAAAACAAAGTTTGCAGGGATGCTGTGTTTTGTGTGAGTGCAAAGTTTCTCATTTTCCCAGGGTGGGACCTGGTGGTGTCACACTCTTTGACAAGTCAGTGCTATCTGCCTTGATTGTTTTTCTACTTGGCAGATATGAGGTTTCTTGTTCCCCATCCAGCCCCCTACGCAATCTCTTTCTAGAAAGTTTGTTATGCATGTTCAGTGTGTGAAAGAGAGAGAGAGAAAAAGCACTTGTCAAAGGCATTTTTTGAAAAAGGAAAAAGTTTTCCCCTTTTCTCTCGGCAAAAGAGAGAACAAGTTTCTTGACTAGAAAGAGTAAAGAAAATGTGAGGGAAAAAAATCCCCCATCCCTGTGATGGATGGTAAGGCGCAGGCAATTACAGACAACATACCAGACACTGTGCACATAGACGATATCATAAACATGCACACATACGCACACAAACACTAAACAATAGATGCACACATATTTAAGACACTGGCAATGCGAGATAATCTTGAGGTTCTTCCTTTCTGAAAAAAAGCTGATACATTCCAGCTAAAATCCATTTAAGGCTCCCTGCTTGGCATACTGATAAACATACTGTACGGAAAGTGCTCTCACACACTCACCCACACACACACCCATCACCTCCAACAAACTGGCTTCCATAAGCAAACACAGAACAAGCACAGCCAAGTGAAATGCACTTGTGGTGCAAGCATACAAAAGCTAGCTGCCATATCGTTCCAGGTTTGATTACACAGACCTCACATGCACTCATGAGTGGATGTGAGGTGAGGTGGTAAGCACGCTCTTGGTTTTCTAAGGTGTTCCTGAACTGCAAAATGAACGGGGTCAGAGACAGATTCAGGTTGCTCACTCACTACTGGGATTTATGTGGAGAAGGAGAGAAGATATTACACGTTGGACAGAAAGAAATGTGTGGGATGGGAGGAAAGATGATGGGAAAGGAGGAGAGCAAGTTGGAAAACAGCAGGAATATACAATAAATGCATGAGGAAATCTTGCACGCAGGCAGGAAGCACTATGGGGAGAAAAAAAAAGAAAAAGAGAAGGGGACTGAGTATATGATAGCTGGAAAGAATGAGGAAATCTTGGGACTGGAATAGAAAAGGTGTGGGGCAGGGCGAGCTGGGACAGAGAGAAAGGCAGGAAAAGTGCAGGGAGATGGTAATTGACATAAAGGGAAAGTGACAAGCGAAAAGATGAGTATGTAGGGAGGAGGAGAGGAAGTCAGAGAGAAAGAGAGAATTACTATTGAATGAAGAATGTGACGGGGAAAAGCTTTGGAAGGCAATGCAGACAAGAGGGAACGGGAACACGCTGTCATACAGGCTGACATTCAATATACAGGACTCGCGAATATCTTAAATCATTGAACAAAATGGCTCGTGTAATGACAAGGGGTTGTATTCTGCCTACACATAATTCATGGCGCGGCAGTCACACCCATCTCCAAAGCGAAGATAAATTGTGACTCCACTCTTGTTCATCTATTTGAAGCATGTCTGTGTTTTTAATACCACAATTTCAGCAACGGTGTTGATGAAACAAACCTCAACAGAGATGGATTTCATCCTCACCTGAGTTTTTATGCGTAGTCTTCTTGTCACACTAGCAAGGATGATTTTTTACAACATTACTGAGATTGCATCTCAGAGAAAGCGTCCAAATTCAAATCAGAGTTAGGTGGAAACAGTTGGAGGGCTTTGCGCGAATCAAATCAGACTAGCGCAAACAATCCCAACCAAGCATAATAGTACAGTTTAATTCATAAGGCATAAGATATAATTTACATGTTGATAAGGTTGGATTATTTTTGCTGCTAAGTGATGTTTTAAATACAGGAAGCAGGGGCGGTGCTATAACCAAGTTGTTGGGGGGCATATGGCCCCATTAAAATCCCATCTGGGGACCATTTGCACACAATCTGATATCCCCGTGTTGGAGCTGTTCCTGCATCATCATAATAATGTTGGTACAGGATCAACATTACATCTGACCAGTCACATTGTAGAAACATTTAGTTAGCATTAGCCAAGTAGCTAGCAAAATTCTATAAAAACTATCACTACCAAACCAACCAAAGTAACCCTAAATTTGGCTAACAGCAAACGCAATATGATCATATATTTGTTATATTATATAAATGAGTAAAGAAAATACCTGAAATGCTTACCACACAACCCCCCCACCATGACATCCTGCTCAACTCCACCTCATCCTACTCAATTACTAGTTGCTAATTCTACCCTTGGTGGATGTCCTACTTCCTCCTACACACTATGCTTCATGGGAGACTAATCACCAAATAGTTTATGTTTCAAATTCAGTTCTTTCATAAACCATTTTCAATTCTTTCAGATGGTCTGTTCCTGAAATACTACAAAGCAATGTTTTGATACATGATTTTACATTTAAACATTTAAACGGCCAATTACATTTAAACTTTACATAACAGCTCCAATGAACAGTAAAGTTAAACTGAAGATGTTTCAGACTGACTCTGTGTCTTAAACCTTGGATAATGATGGAAAGCAGTGCCTAGAATTGAGAAAGTTTCTATAGTTTTTAATAATCCTACAGTTACATTTGCTTTCTTTTTTCCCCAAACCTGCTGCTTCTCTCAGCCCCCCAAAACAAAACAAACATCAACTGTTACTGGTGCTGCCCTCCAGTTTGGGTGTGAATGTCTTCTACAGTTTGGATAATGGCTGTATAACTTCCAGTGCTTGTTAGAATGCATTTTGAATAGCCTGATTTACTTTTGCTGCTGTCATGATACAAAATTTGGCAAAGCAGTCGGAGCTGTGTTTGTGCATATCAACACAATTCACATTATAGATACATTGAGTTTTATACACCCTACAGCTTAATATTTTTAGTGTAATAGTCTTATTTACTTACTGATTAGCATGCAGAGGGCTGTGTGGAAGGAAGACACTAGAACATGCAGACTGACCTAACAGAAATATAAGATTGAATTTCGGGACCTGGTTGCCGAACCATGATAACACTGCTCATAAATCCCTTGATCAAACCCACAGGGAGCAGGGGGAGAGGAAATGTTTCCACACTGGTGAGGTGAAGGTTCATGCGGAGTTAGAGCACTGAGAAAAACAAATGTGAAGTCAGAGTGAGGAATAACACCCCGCACTCCTGCAGCTACTACTTAAATAATACAAACCTATTTTGATGATACAATCCTGTTCAGCTACACCATTTCTAGCTGAAATTGAGTCATTTGATAGGTTAGATTAAAATAAAAAGAACTTGTAGGCTTTGTCATCATCATTCATGAGGTTGCTGAGTGGTGTGTGTGTGTGTGTGCTGGGTTCTCCTCTGTTCTCCTTCAGACTCTGCTCCTTCTCCTCTCCGTGGCAGGTGATTGAACGCAGCTGATTCCACTTGCTAATCACCTGAGCCCAGAGAGCTGAGAGAAATGGCTCAACAAGTGTCAGTGGGCTCCTTTGGCAGTATTCAAGCTGTGTGTGACTTGTGACCTGAACTCTTTGTGAGAAAATGTCTTTTCTGTTGTGTTTTGGTGGACTATTGTTTTTTTCTTAGATTTTTAGCTTGACCACCTTTGTCAGTAGCATTCTTCCAGTATTTGCAGAAGTGCAGTTGTTGCAACAGTGTTGCTTCAAAACAAGGTCTCAGATTCAAACCCACCAGCAGTTGAGACTTTTCTGTGTGTTCTTGCATGGGTTCTCTCCAAGCACTCCAGCTCTGTCCCACAGTCCAAAGAGATGCATGTTAGGTTAAATGGTGACTCTCAATTGATCCTACAGGGTAGGTGTGATTTTGAGTGTCAAGGGTTCTGCCTGATTTATGCTTCAGCAGGAAATCTGTGTGATAACCTACAATGTAGATTTCCCGCTAAAGCGTAATTCAGTCATTAGACTTTTACAGTGAATATTTATGTGAATGGCTGCTGTCGTTGCAGGCATTTATGCTGGTGTGTGGTCAGTGTTGGGAAGGTTACTTTTAAAATGTATACCACTACAGATTACAGAATACATGCCCCAAAATGTATTTTGTAACGTATTCCGTTACGTTACTCAATGAGAGTAACGTATTCTGAATACTTTGGATTACTTAATATATTATCATGTTTTTTTTTTACAACTACATGAATGTACTATTGCTGTGTGATTTATTACTTTTACTGAAGGTTACTTGCCATACCAATACCAACAATCTTATTATAAAATGAGTAACAGTAGGGTGGACATTATTTAAGGCTGCACTTTTTGTTTCAGAGGAAAACACGAACACAGTGTACAGTCGAGTCTTAATAACTTACTTACAACTGGGCTTGTCAGGCACTCTTCTTGGCTGCAGTGGTTATTATTATATTTACATGCTTCCTTCTCCCGTTTCTGCTCGATGACAACTCGTAATTTTCGACTCTTCTTTTTCTTCCTCACTCGCTCACAGACACATAATGGGTATGGCAGTCCATTCTCCCTGCAGCATGGACTACATTGCCCATGAGGCTACATTCTTTAGGCCTATGCCTGTAACACTCTGCCTATTGCCTTCATATTAAATAATTTGTGTGAATAATTTTTTAAAATATTTCTTCTCGTCATTATGCGGGCCGCAAGTAGAGGTGACATGGGCCGCGAGATTGAGACACAGGCATTAGAGCCTCTTAATGCGTGTTTTGTTTGGGTTTCCACGCCAATAGAGAGAGCATAGCCTCACATATGAAACAGGAAAAGACCGCCGTGTAATCCATTCATTTCAACAAAGTAACTGTATTCTAAATACCACCTTTTTAAACGGTAACTGTAACGGAATACAGTTACTCATATTTTGTATTTTAAATACGTAACGGCGGTACATGTGGTCCGTTACTCCCCAACACTGTGTGTGCTGGATTATGGGTAAATTACATTGTAGTCATGTCCAGGTGTTTCCAGGTGTATATGAGGTGCCATATAATATAAATAAATAAAATGCTAGTTCTTTTTCCTCCTGTAAAGAGTTCCTGGAAATATCCAAGAGGAATTTACGGTACTGAACAGGCCAGTCACAATAGTTGTGGGCTGCGTCGATGTGGTAGATGGTTACATTTCTAGGGAGGTGCACATCAGGTTACGGCGTAGGTTACCTGGTACAGGTTTAGAGGGGTTTGTAGTTACGATGTAGCTACAGCATAGATTTCACATAAAAACATAAATCTTACCACAGCGTATCCCACCTTTCACCTGAAAACCAAACACCATCACTGCCACTAACTCCTTGCCCTTTAACACAGTCACATTAGCAGCTGTAAAATTTTAGTAGCACAAAATAAAACTTTAATGAAAGATAAAAGCATGCATAACCCCCCCCCCCCCCCCCTTTTTTTTATAAGAAGAAACCTCTCACAAGCATTTTTTGTTGAAGAATGTTTAAAAAGTCATGATTGTTCATCCAGAACATTTATTTATGATGACTGTGGTTAATTTTACAGCACCTCTCTTCCTATTTTATGGCACATTGGCAGTTTTTGATCATGACTCAGACGATGTCGTTTTGAAGTGTTGTTTTATAAAAAAAACCAAACAAAAACCATGACATCTGCCTCCATGTCTGTGTGTTTGTGATAAGCAGACAGTTCCTTTTCCGTGTGTGTGTGTGTGTGTTCCTGTCTGTTTGGATGAAGGTGTGACCTCTGGCTTTTCAACAGAGAGGGAGCAAAATTAGAAGAAAGAAGGGAGGGAGGAGGGATGGAGAGACGGATAGAGGCTTTGATGAATAGACTGTTGTGGAAAAAAAGTGTCTCTGCAAAAGAGAAGAGGAATGAGGTCATTATCTTTGTCCTCACCTGTGGCCTCCAGAACACACACACACACACACACAACACAATCCGCATTTCATCAACAACAGCAACACCTCGGCCCATCCCTCCTTCTCCACAAACTACCTTGCTTTGTCAAGCGGCTGTGTCCCTGCTTTTCTGTCGCTTGGATAATAATTTCTTCTTCTCTGCGTGTCATTGTCAGCTCTGCATATTTCAGAACTTTCAAGCTTCCTCCTCCCTGATTTATTTTCTGCAATCCAACCATCACACTCATCACAATCTTTTTCCCCCCCTCCACACATCACTATTACAATCACTTGCCCCGGGTCACCTCCCTGCCCTATTACTGCTCCACTTTTTGTCAACCCCCGCCCATCCCTCCTTAGAGCACAGTGCGCTGTAATCACATCCACTGGACCAAGATCACCTCCTCTTCTTCCTCTTCTTTGCCTTCCCACCCCCTCCTTGCCCACTTTCGCGAGGCAGGTCATGCCTCTTGAGGCAGCGGAGCAGAGAAATTGCCTGTTATCGAGGGTCGATTTTTCATGCGCTTGTAAATTGCTTTGTATTGACACTCTGTCAGAGCAGGGTCATCACAACGGCCCGGGCCAGTCGCCACCCTGCTGTTGCACTGCTGATCTCGGGGGTGCTACCACCGAGACCGGAGCGGTCATGATCAAGGCAGGGTGCAGCTTGTGCGTGTTTTGTCTGCGTTTGGGTCTCAGTTCTAATCATTTTCATTATGAGTCTGTTTGAGACGGCTACAATAACAGTTCTGCAAGTAGGTAGTAGGTTTCAAATTACCTCTATTTTTTTTTATGAATAAAGCATCTTTTTTTTTTCCCACTTACAACACCAGGCTAGGATCAGCTAGGATGATGTTGATGCTTCATAAAAATGTTTTTTGCCGTTTCTGATTTATTGGCTCCAAATTTACTTGCAGCATGTTATTTGCCCTTTCCAAAGAACGACTGACTCTGTGCTGACCTCTGTTACAACTTAAAAGACGGTGAAATATTTCGGCCTCAGCATTTCAAAACACACTTTTTTTTTACTAAAGAGATCACACAATGTGAATCAGTTCTACCTGCCTCTTCCAGTTCTTTTGTCCTTGTTGCATCATTCCTTTTGTCTTTTTTTTTTAAGCATTTTTCATAATGTGCTTTTGTATGTCTGTGCGTACGTTCCTCCCAGCTCTTTCTCATCCATCTAATGTCTTAAATCTCTCACCTCTCACTTGTCAGTCGCATTGGCAGATCTTTTATCTCTCGTGGCTCTGACACATTCTCTCTTTTCTTTTCTTTACCCCTCATTTCTTCCTTTGTTGTCACACCAGTGCTGAACCTCAACACTAAGATTTAACACTTGTTTCTCTGTTAACTGTTTCAAAGATCTTATGAATGTTGCCTGCTAATATGGGAACTGATGTATGCATTTCTTACTTTGAGTTACCTGAAGTGTTTTCTGCTGTAGTCCTGTTTCTGTGCGAGCTCTTTGGTTGCTTTCCACCAAAAGGCTCAAATTAGAATCAAAAACCAAGCTATGAATAAAACACTGTCTCTGTGCACAGCAGCGCTGCACGCAGGTGGAGGCTGAGAAGAGCAAGCAGAGTTCACTTAAAGGAATATTCCACTGAAATCTGCCTTTCAACTATCAAAAACTCACTGCCTGTAGGCCTGAAAGGTGGCTCTGAAAGGTTTGCAGCTCTTTTCTGTGCACAGAATCTGGTTTCTGTAGTTAGACTGAATTTATAGCAGGTGGAAGGAATTTCAACAGTGATTCAGAGAGAGAGAGTTTTTTTTTTTTAACCTATACCAATATCCAAATGTGAATTTTAAAAATCATGTCATAGCAGTAACTTATCATGCATTGTATTCTGTATGTCTCTCACATTGTTGCTGACCCACTTGTCTTTACAGCGTTGCTTCATTTTCAGGTTTGTGTGCAGCTCTCTTTAGGTTCTGCCACAGCATTTCAGTCGGGTTGAGGTCCTGACTGAAATGACAAAATATTACACCACCTTGACTCTTTTCTCTTTCAGCCATTCTCTTGTAGATTTGCTACTTTGCTTGTGGTCATTGTATTGTTACATGACTAGGTTCTAGCCAAACTTTACTGTTGGACAGATCATTTTTGACTGTTTGGTTTGTTTAGATGCAACTTTGCAAACCTAAGCTGTGCTGCCATCTTCTTTTTAGAGAGAAGAGGCGTTCTGTTGGCAAACCTTCCAAGCTACACTTATTCAGCGTTTTCTAATTCATTCTAATTTGTGAACTCTAACATTTAACGCACTAACCGAGGCCTGCAGAGCCCTTGGGTTTTTTGGAGTTTCTCTGAGCATTGCCCGGTCTGACCTTGGGGTATATTTACTGAGACGTGGGCAGATTAACGCACACCTAAATGCTGCAGACCAGCCAAATGCCAAAGCTTATGTTTTTATAGAGGTGCTCACACTTGCTGATGATCAGTTAATCAAGTGCATTTGATTCACTGCACCTGGCTGCCTCTTAATACCCACAGATGCAGTGATGGTTTACTTAGTTTTTCACAGGACTGCACAGAGTTATGCGTTAATAGCCTGTTTAACATATTTATTGTTAAGCTATTCATGAGCAAAATGTTATAGACCTCTGATGAATATAAATAAAAGATGCTTTTAGTAGGTTTAGTTTAGGTGTTTGTTTTGTGTCATTGTTCACTTTTTACTGAGCTTTAAGAAAAGAATTAAGATCAGTGCACAGTTCATGTATTATGCTTTTTTAACAGTTACCTGCTAATGAAAGCTAATAAAATGTGAAAAACATAAAATGATAAAAGCATTTAAATATGATGTTGATGGGTCAAACATAACACAGTATTTAATTAGGGCTTTTGAAACTGTATATATGAAAAGCAGCCGCATGCAGCCACTCAATAAATAAATACATACATAAATAAATCTACCTAGACTTGATGTTCCTATACAGTTTATAGGTAGCAAGGGTATCAACTGATTTATCTGGACAGTTTGCATCTGACCATCTCCAGCATTAAAACTGTGGCAAAAAAAATGAGGACTTCACATTATATTTTATTTGAAATGGAGCTACGCCTTCAGTTCAAAGTAAATCAAAGGTATCAGGTCTTACACGAGTGGGTGGCTGCAGACATATATTCATGTTTCTTTGCAGCCACTGGCTTCAGTGTGATGCCATATCCTTGGCAAGCTGTGCCGATGTCTGCATTTGACACCCACTCGCTTGGTAGGGTGGCACAATCTAGACACCACTGGCACCAATGTGACGGCAAGCTTTCCCTGTGAAAAGATGAAGCCATTTGAAAATGGTTAAAAAGCACACACAAAGAGGCAGAAGTGGAAAAGAAAGGTGCCAATGAGAGATAGAGAGCGATGAAAGGATCGAGAGAAAAGGATGAAAGACCAGAGGACATATAGAGCTTGGTCAGGAAGACGAAAGTGACGCCATGTGAGAAATCCAACACTGGTGATGAAAAGGAAAAAAGGATAGAGTGAGTCCAGATGCAGTGTGAAAACGGTGGAGAGGAAAAGGCAGAGACTGATAAATGGGTAGGGAGGAATGCCTGAGAGACTTTCTTTCTTCCTTCTATTCCCTCCAATGTCAAGCCAAGCCAGCCCTCCTGGCAGATGTCTCCTCCTCCACCCTGACCGCCCCACCTGCTTTCCCTCCCTTTATCCTCCCGCTGTCGTCCTTCTATCCTCCTCCTCCTCTGTCCTGTATGCCACACAGCTGCACATCCACTCCCTGTGCATTAGGACTCATCTGCCACGAGTGTGTCCTGAAAGAGCCTCCAATCTGCAACGGGCTTGTCTCAGAGCACATTAAAGCTGCTCTGGGCACGACACTCCAAATGAAAACACACCCAGTTTATTAATCTAACTCGGTAATTGGGGCTGCAGCTGAGTTGAGGATCCATCCAAAATAAAAAGCTGAAAGAAGATGAAAAGAGCAGATAGAGTTAAGCAACATGAGCATTGTTTATATTTTGACATTATTGACGTTTAGAATTTTTGGGAATGTCTAAAATCCAATTTAATGTATGTGATTTAGATAAATCATTAAATAAATTATAAAACTGTGTTTCTAAAAATGTTATGACATGTACATAAAAACAGAATACAAACCATCTAAACCCTGAATTTAAGTGGATTTAAGTGGATTTTTACTCACTGAAACTGAGGAATGTTATTGCTTTCATAAAGCGCCAAATATTTTCATATATAGCAATTTAAAATGGGTAGGGCAGGAAAATAGTTAGGTTATTTGGACATCTGTGACATAAATATAGGTGTAAAAAGAGCAGAGAGCATGAGTTTTATAGTGATGGATTCATCAGTGTGTGAAAAGACTTTTCGGGCTAAACAATTCAAGAATGATGGTGCTCAGTGAGAAGGTGTAAAGCATTACGCTAAATAAATGATGAGGAGACTCCAGACAAATCTTTGAATACTCATTAAATACAGAAATAATTCTATAGTGGAAATTGCTAACATTTATATACAAATGCAAGCTAAATGTTTGCAGTGCTAAAGAAAAAAACAAGGCATTGAGGCAAAGTGGAAAGCTGTCCTGTGGTCTTAATGCTTATCAGGCTGCATTCTCTGGGAGACGGGCTAGCAACCTTTTTATCAGTGCATAAGTCAAGAGCATCTCTTATGTAACTGGCGTGGTCATGGCAAGGAGGGTTTAGTGCATATAGCATAAATAATTAGTACATATAAAGGTGCAGTTAATGCTTAACAAATCAGTTTTGGAACAAAATATGCATTATGAAACAAAAAATAAAACAAATAAGGACTGAAATTCTTGAGCTGAGGAGGAGTTGGCCGTCCGACTGGGGTCTGGTGTGTGGGGCCTCCCTGCTGCTGCGGAGTCGGGGCAGTCTGCTTCTCCCCACTGCAGGGAAAAGGGTAACACCACCTGGGTCTGGGTGCAGTTTCCCCCTCCAGGGGCAAGGGTACCTAGACCCGGTTCTTAGAGTACGCTTGGGGAGTGTGATTGTGTGTACAGCGTCTCTTTATGTCTGTCTCCACGTTGGTTGAGTGTGGAGTAATTGCCTATGAGAGCATGAGGGTGGGAATGGATGTTTGTATTTGAGTGTGCCTGTATGTCTGTGTCTATATGTCAGGTTGGGTATCAGACGCCACCTCTCTGGGGACATCTCAGGCCCTCCAAGGTTTGGAGGCCTATCTCCCCCCACCACTTCCCCTGCCGGTGGCAGACGCCCTCAGACATCGATGCGTTGGTGGTTCCTTGTGTCCGGGGGTGGGCGTCCGGGTACACACCGGCTCACTCCTTGGTGGCTGCTTATCGGGGCCTGGAACCTGGGGCTCGCTCGGGCCACTTCGGGGGTGGGGTGCCCTCGGCCTCTCGGCCTGGGGCTCGGTCACTCAGGCACAGCCGGCTGCCGGCGGAGCTCACGGGCACGTCACTGCAACCCCCCCTGGCTTCTGCTCCGCGGCTGCTGAGTGATCCCTCATCTGGGACTCTCCTCAGCTCTTTCTGGGACAGTGGCGCGGCTGCCCCTCTGTTGGTCTTCCTTGGTCTCTTGTGTTCTGGGGGCCTCTGGATGTCTGGAGTTTTGATCTCCTCCATACCTGCTTCATGCCCTGGAGGATGGGACTGTGGCCCCCCACACCCTCTAGCAGATCATTACATTAAGGAACCTTTTAAATACAAGCGCGCTCATGCTCACAGGTGTACACACAGGTGATCACACACACAAACTACACCCTTTTTGGCTCCTACCTCAAAGCACACTGTGCGCTGTCGATCTTACGTGCTGCACAACAATGTTTAATATTGAGTATTTAGTGTTATATTCCCATATATCATTGTGATGTTGTTTATTCTATTACTCTCGTTTTCTTCTGCTTGTTTTCTTTTTTCTTTCTCAACAGGTGATCCAGGTGATCGATATATGTATTTTTTGTCTGCTTATTTTGTTGGTTTTTATTTTTTGCCCTTTATCCCCGTCCCTCTTCTCCGCTGTTTTTTTTTTTCCCCCTCTTTCTTTCTCCCCTTTCTTTTCCCCTGTCCCGTATCTAGCAAGTAAAAAAAATAAATAAAAAAAAAATAAACAATAAAAGGTAAATCAAATGGACCATTACGGCAAGGCTGGGATGGTCCATTTGGTAAAGTAAATCCGTTGGGCATCTTTCTTCGCCTTTAGACAATAATTCTGATGGCAAAAGAACCAAACGGGACAGGTTTAAAAAAAAAAAAGAAAGGAAAAAAAAAAGAAATTCTTGAGCTGTCCTAAATGTCCTATGTGAATAAAGGACAACATTTTGGTTTCAAAAGTAGGATAACTGGTCTCCTCGGATCTCCAAGATTTCTCCTTTTTCTTCTTCCAGCTGCTCCTTTTGGGGGTCGCCACAGTGGAACATCTGGATGGATGGGTCTCAGTTTCATTGGTGTGACTGTGTCCAGTTAGTTGGTCCAGAGACGCTCTTTGACCTGGAGACTGATGGGAGATTTACGTGGTAGACTCTGGCTCTGCTTTCACTGCTCTGACATCAGTTACCATCAGCACGTTTGTGGAAACAGAGCTATCTTTAGCAAGTACACGAGCTTCTGTAAATTTATTAGTGTAAGAGAAACATTTTTACTCACTGATCATTTTGGTCTAAAGGTTCGATTTAGAGCAGTGGAGTTTTAAACTCCTTTAGCACATTAGTAAGGATATTCTTGATTATGGAGAAGAGATGTCAGTGGATATCATCTCCAACCTCCACAGGTCATCCCAACAAACCACTTTTCTACTCTTCATCCTCTCTTCATCCTTACTAATCCTGTAAACTCAATTCCCAAAAATGTACAGTGTTATCAAAGAACAGGCGAAGCAGCTACAGTCCTTTTGTTTTTTATTTAACTGTTGCATGTCTAGAGTATTTGCTATCGAGTTATACGTTTTGCCACCTAGCTGTTTGTGATTTGAAGATAGCTGATTTGAAGATGTTACACTGATGTCATTCTAAGCCTGCTTCCTTCCCAAATCCTTGCTGGTGGTCTTTTCAAGGACAATGAATAGCCTAAACTTCCCAGCAGCATACACAAGCTTCTCTTAACATGTTTAAGCACTCAGTTTACAGATAGCTGGACTTACAAATGCTGTCATGGGGATTTTTGCATAGCTAGCCTTATCACACTCCAAAAAAATAGGGAATTTAGTTCTGCATTTATAACAATAACATATTACATCATTTCCAGTAATGAAGCTATTCAAACATTTTTTTTTTTGCCAGAAATTCAAAGTGTTATCTCTTGCTGCCACTTGGGACTACAGAATTGCAAACTAAGCCTGTGTGGTCTTTAAATGTGCAAAAGTCACATGTTGTTTCAGTAATTCCCTTAATACTCGGGTTGCTGTGCTGCGATAAGGAACATTTAGCCACTCCGAGTTGAAGAATGATGTCTATTTGAGACTTTATTTCATATGCAAAGAAAAAAACAATAAATAGAGACGATCTATCTGAAAAGCTGGTAAAATGCCGCTGTCACAAATATGAAGTCAAATTTGGTTATCCTGGCTAAAATGGTATTGATATTTAAGTGCAGTTTATTGTGTTGAGTAAAATAACAGCAGTTGTGGAAAGGTACTGTACTTTAAAATGTCAAACAAATCATCTGCAATAGGGCTCCACATTCTCTCTCTATATCTGTCGGTCTATTGTGTGTGTGTGTGCGAGAGAGAGAGACAGAGAGAGTGCACTTTCTGTGTTGTATGTTTATCAGTGTACAGTGTGTGAGAGAGAGAGTGACAGAAAGGAGGTTGTTGAAAGTGGGTAAGTGCTGTCATTACTCACTCTCCACCGTAGAGTGTGTGCTGTTCTGCAGCGCCCCGTTACATTTCAGTGTTATATAATAGAAGAGTTTAATTTTTTAACAGATGTGAGCTAAGAGACCAAAAACACTAAGCCATGACAGAGTGAATGAGCCACACAGTTGTATGAGGACTAGTTTGAAAGGGAGACACATAACCAGAAAGGTTAAGAGCGTGCCGACCTATGCTGGATAAGACAGGAAAGAAAAAATTAAACGTGTAACTTTGCCTCTTATATTTTTACTTACTGGCATCTAAGTGCCACAATTAACTGTGATGGCAAGAAAATGGTGTTAACGGAAGACCAAGAAAAAGCATGTTTAGGATTTGTGAGAGTATTTGAAAAAAAAGGACAACTGGATTTCACCACCATCGCTAAGCAGCATATCAAAGACATTAATTATATGCTGCGTCGTCAAATGTTTGTGCATGTTGGAGCTATTTCCTCTCTTTGTTTTGAGTGGTGTTGGGGTCATTACTCAAAAAAGTAATGTATCACACACTAGAAAACACTTTTGTACTTTTCTTAAAAGTAAAGCAGTGAGTTACTTAATTATTCCCAGGAGAAAGTAATTCATTATGCTACTCGTTACGTTTTTTTTCGTTTCTCCGTAAAATGACCTGAAACACATTGTCTCTTAATTACCATTTAACAATATTAACCTGAGGCAACAGTCCCACACACCAACACAAATCCTATCTTAATGAGGACACATATCCACTCTGTATCTTAATATTTAGGTATGAACACAAATCCAAAGATGAAAACCAGCACAAAGAAACATCAAAGCGATCGCCACAGTGAGCCTGACTGCCCATCTCTGCTTTTGTTACCTGTTGAAGTTCAGGGTCTGGCTGCCGGCCTGAGTTCTGCATTCAGCTTTAACATCACTCTGCATTCTTGGCTAGCTTAGCGTTAGCATGCTGCCTGAGCAGATGCTCGTAAAGAGTTGAAGATGTGTTAGCAGGATAATATGGTTCTTTCGTCCTGGATGCATTTTGAATGTAACCATCGTGCTCTTGTCCTTTTCTGCAACAGAAATAAAAGTTATGTCCATATCCACGCTGTAGACTGCGCCACAATTTTCTGCTCCGACACACGAACTTAAATCAGCTGACTGCAGCGCAAGTGGAACCTATAAGCTGGATTGATAGGCAGGCAGACTAACAATTCCAAGGAACTGGAAAGCTGGGAACCAGTTCTCTACAACAGCAGTCCCCAACCTTTTTTTGCGCCACGGACCATTTATGTCCGACAATATTTTCACCTTTAAGGTGTCGTGGAATAATATAAAACCAGTACCGGTACCAAAAAAAAGGAAGATTTATTCATAACACACGGGAAAAGAGCCAGGGAAACAGAGTTAACAATTTAAATGATATAAAAATAACAATAAAAAACAATAAAAACCCCGAAAACCATAAATTTCACACCCGAGCCTCAACTCTTGTACCAAACGACTCACAAACCGGTACCGGTCCAGGGCCTGGGGACCACTGCTCTACAAGAACTGGGTCTTGATTCTAATCCCGAGTAATGACCCATGCCTTTTACACACCCTGGCTCATGTGACGTCTCGTATGATCAATGATAGGTCAACAACCCTCAGGACCACCTCCTAAAGAGAAACTCCCAATATGGGTTAAATACCAGGGACTTTCCACTATTTGAATTTGGAACTGACAAAGGCTGATGAAGAACTGGATAAAGAAGTGAAGCTGTCTTCTTTTTAACTATTTGTTTCTTTATTGTGTCATATGTGGATCTGCAGTAGTAACTTCAACCTCTACACCTGGCTCGATGCTAATAAAAGTATTCTGCTTAACACTTTCAGATGGGCTGTGCCGATCAACTGGGCACTTACGGATCCTTATCTGGAAGAGATTCCAGCTTCTGGGTCCTTCACCACAGGGAGTATTTCTGGTGGTGATGCACAGAGTCTCAGCTGGCTAAGTTGAAAGTCCATTTGACTTTTTGTCAAGACACCCATGTCCTGGATAACTGAGAACCTACACAAAATATGTTTTGGACCATTTTGTCATCCTTGCAGATGTGATTAACTAAGCTGTTTTAAGGTGCTATTAATGCAAACAAAACTTCTAGCTGATGCTTTACATTTCACAGCAGTCACCCAACAAAGGGCAAAGAAATAGTCTGCATCTGGATTTGCAGATTTGGAAATGGTTTTTGGTTGGCACATGGTTGGCATGATGAAACTATTGTTAAATTAATTTTTTCATATAGAAAACTCAACACCGAGTACTTGCAATGGCATGTTAATTTTTAGAGAAGGAAGGAATCCTTCTAGGACATTAAATCCTTTTTCAATAAAAATTTCAAACCTAATGGCACTATTTGCACCTGCGGCGGAGGAGACAGCATTGTCTTGTGTTTTTAGCTGTAATTTGCTGTAGTTAGTCCTTCACTTACTGTAGCTTGAGAGGTGTAAATTTGAAATGACTATGAGTAACGTAATCAACATTTGTTCCTTTTCAACCTTTTTTCAACAATCATTTGTTGGAGGTAGGAATATCCGAGCAAGTCACCAGTCTATGACATTTTGAGGTTAATGAAACCAGAATAAGAAGATGCAGATTCTAAACAATGCTATTTTGGGCTGGGAAAGTATAATGGTAATCTTCTTGCATCACCTTTTGTTGATTAAAATTATATATTCATGTTATATGCATGGCATAATTTAATCATAATCCTTCTTTGATTAGAGGAATTCTTTGATAGGGTTGTTAACATGCACAACAACCGAGGCTTTGATAATACGGACAATTTTTCGGATGGATGAACATACACAAAGGCAGCGGTGAGGAAAACAAGCTGAGCCTTGCTGGTGAAAAGATACACCTTGTGCAACTTCTGATGAGCAGGTGTATGAGTTAGGAAGCAATGTGCTAGGAACAGCAAGATAGCTTCTTTTGGAGTTATTCTGGCTGATGAAACAGGGTTCATTATTCTCTTCACACGGCTTAGCTCAGGTATCCTTAAATCAGATATTTACTTGATTGGTGGCAGATGAGCCAGGTAACATAAATAAATGTATTTAATGCAAAAACTTCCAACAAATATGAGAAAAAAACATAATTCGTGGATCCTGCTTCAAAAACCTGCACGACTGAAATGAGCTGTTTCCTGCTTAGCTGCTCAGAGAACACATCAAAATGAGAGTTTGTCAAAGAAGTTAGTTTGGATTTGATTTAATTTGTATTCATAAATGACCTCTACAGTGCAAATTAGTTGAAACTACTGCAGCAAGTTGAGATTGTTTTTTTTAGCTAGAATACTTGGGCAGCATGTGTTTTTGCTGCTGTTAATTAACCTAGCAATAATCCCAATATGCATTTAGTTCCACATGACATAAAAATAATCTTCAAACACTGCAGTGCAGAAAATTGTATTATTGAGAGTGAACACCTAGTTAAGCATTCAGGTAACATTGTTGGTGAGTAGTCTGCATAGATAGCTGGCCAGGAAGTTGAACATTTTCTCCTCCTGTGGCAATTTTCTGTCAGATTATTAGAAAAACTGAATAGATGACGATGGTGGGACTGTGGAAATGCATTGTTTCTGACTCGTCCTCAGAGGTAATGTGGCTACAGTCCTGCTGAAAAAGATATTGTGTATTTAAACTGGCTGTTATAGTGTTCACAAGACACTTCTGCCACATCATCGAGTAAAAAGAGTATATTATCTAAATAGGTAACCACAACAAAATTTTAAACGCGCCAACTCACTTCAGTGAATTTGAATTCTCATCACACTGCAAGCCGAACTGCTTCAAACAGCTCATCGAATACCTTTTTCTTCCACTCTTGTTAAAATAAGACACAAGTAACTCCTTAAACTCTCCCAACCTCCTTTGTCAGATGGGCTTTGTGGGTCATTTCTGATGAGCACTTGTAGGTCATAGAGGGGCCAGTAGCTCAGTTTCAAAAATGTTCTGCTTTGGGCAAGCAATACTGTCATCAAATATGATGGAAGTAAGTATACTGCAGACTCATCACATATTTATAAAAGTAAAGAAACCAATGAAGAACCAATGAGAAAAGTCTTTTCATGCCTTTTTTGGGGTGGCTGTGGCTCAGGGTCAGGCTGGCAGTTGTAAGGTTCATGGGTTGCTTCCCTTCTCCTCCAGGTGTGCATGTTTATGTATTTTTGTGCAAGATGCTGAACCTTGACTTGCCCACCGTCCTTCGGTGGCTGAGTGTGTTTAACAAGATGCTCAGGTATAGAAAAAAATGCACGTATGAATGTATGTGTACAATTGGGTGAATGAGGTCCTTTACCTTTAACCCGAGAGCCTGAACTAAACGAGTTGCATGTGACAGCCCACAGAGTGACTGGACTGAAATACTGTAGGTCTAAATCTCACTGCCTATCTCTACATATCATTTTAAGTCAGTCTTAACTTATGGTTATCTTTACCTTTGATTATCTCCATGCTAACTCACCTTCTCCATGCCTGTGATTTGGGTATTTATTGCTGAGTTAACCCTACATAACCAGACTGTCTTTTTGATTTGACTATATTTTCATATGGAACAGACTACGGCTGGCCTTGTGATGGACATGCCCAGGGTGTATCCTGCCTCCCAAAATCAGCTGGAGGAGACAGCAATTAAGAAAATGGATGGAAAGATAGATGGAATTAATTCATATTTCATATTTTGTCAGTGATGCTTTTTCCTGATATTGAGTCTGGTTGGTTTGACATAGAAGGCCAACTGTAGGCACACTGAAATACACTGCAATGAGTACATTATTCATGTATTCCTTTGTTGTATTTTTTAGGTCTACATACTTTTGATCCAGACAACTTTATGCAGTACTAGAACTTTTTTTTAAGTTTCCACTGTGGGATGAAAATGTGTTTTTACTTTGCTTTAATCAAGAAGCAACAATACATCCAAGTGGTGAAATCAAATATGATGCCTTAAGCTGTAGTTCCTCTACTGAGGCTGGTTGCATGAGCTCTTCCAGAGTTCAAAGTTAGGTTGGGTTGTGTTTTGAGTGAAGATTGTGATGCTACAGTGACTTCTTCACACTGATTTGCCTTTCATGTTTCCTAGCAACTGATTTACACTTTGCTAGTCTCCCTAGGTTTTCCACTGGCTCAGGCACTACGTGCAAAGGGGCGTGTCTGTGACAGCTGATTTTTTTCCATGCTCGTCATAAATGTATTTCCTGAGCGACAGTAAAACGGGTTACAGAAGCCTTTACAATCTCCTGCTTGTTAAACTGTGCTGACCAAATGCTTTTAGTGCTGATTAACTGTGACAGACCTGCTGTAAACAGACGAAAATGCACCATTAGCTTAGCAACAATAACACTACAAAGAATATTTGAAAACTCAGTATATGAACATGTTTATTATTTAGTCGGTAAAGTGTATATGACAGCCTTCATTTTCATTTGGCCCAATAAAGTATCCTTTCTCTCCAGAGCGGAGGACAGCTCTAAACTTTTTTCTTTTGATTTCACGCTGTTGTGTTCAACACAGAGCAGTCTTCAGACACAAAAACAAATAGAGACGCACAAACTTGCACACACTCACAGTCCCTAATGCTTTATTTATTTATGTTTTCATTGCTTATGGATGCGGAAAGAGGGGTGCAGAGGGAGTGAGAGAGGTGGCGGGGAACCATGTTTTTGAACAGGTTGGCGATGATCACAGAGTCTGAGGGGCCAGTGTTAATGACTTATTCATGGACCCTTCTGGCCCCTCACAGCCCCCGGGAATACACCAAACAGATGCAAGAGAGAAAGAGAGAAGGATGGGGAGGAGGTAAGATGCAGAGGCAGGGAGGAGCGATGTGAGATGGAGGGGAGAAACAATGTGATAGGACAGTGGTGAAGAGATGCCGAGAGGGAGGGAGGGTTAAGCTTTGCATAAAGAGACAAACACAAAAGCAAGATGAAAGAGAGGAAATGGGGTGTGGATGGGCAACAGACGGAGAGTGTACTCACAGTGGTGACCATTTTCTAACCTTTGTATCGGTCCTGGGACATAGACGAGGTGCTGCAGGAGGACTAACTGGCTGGCTGAGCAGGTGACAGACTGTTGGGCTAGATCATTATGCTCATTTCCATCTATATCTCCAAGAGAGAAAGTGGAGGTGGCTTTTTATGCTGGCATTTATTTGATCCTCCTGCTGAATTTGTGAGTTTGTTCACTTACAAAGAAATGAACAGGCTTTAATTTTTAAGGTAATTTCATTTTAATGGAGGCAGACAGAATATCAACCAGAAATGCAGAGAAAAAAAAAGTATTACATATGTTTATTTGCTTATCACTGAGTGAAAGAAGTATTTGATGCCCTACAGCCCAGCCAGTTCTGTCTCTCACAGATCAGCCAGTCAATAAATTACACTCCTGATCTGATCTCATTATGAGCATAAAGCACACCTGTCCACAGAATCAGTGTCTTCTAGTCCAACCTCTCCACAACCATGGGCAAGACCAAAGAGCTGTCAAAAGATGTCAGGGGAGAGACGGTGGACCTGCATGAGGCTTTAATGGGCTACAAGATCATCAGCAAGAATCTTGATGAGAAGGTGACAACTGTTGGTGTGATTATTCAGGAATTAAAAAAATATAAAATGATCGTCAGTCGCCCTCTGTCTGGACCTCTCATCTTGGTTCACGTGGAGTGGATGATCATGAGAAAGGTGGTGGATCAACTCAAAACTACACGGGAGGAACTTGTTAGTGATTTGAAGGCAGCTGAGACCACAGTCACCAAAACTACCACCGGTAACACACAAGAGCGTTACGAAATAGAATCTTGCAGCAGCTGCAACTTCTTCCCCAGCTCTACTTCACTGCATTGAGAAGCCAATGGAGAGGGCCATGTACTCTAAGATACTGGAGGAGAACCTCCTTCTATCAGCCAGAACAGTGAAGATGGCAACAAAGGAGGAAGCCTGTTAAGGTCATGGAGTGGCCTAGCCAATCTCCAGACTGAAGTCTGATAGAAAATCTGTGAAGAGAGCTGAAGCTTTGAGCTGCCAAGCAGCAGCCAAGAAACCAAGGATTTAGAGAGTTTCTGTAAAGAGAAGAGGGCCAAAATCCCTCCTGAGATGTCTGCAAACTTTCACGGGGTGTGTTTTTGTGGATTTTTGGTTGATAAGCAATATGCAATTATTGCCAGAAAATTTGATTTTTTTTTTGAAAATGGAGAGTTTACTGAACCATGTGACAAATGCGATTCACTTTTAATTTCCATAAATGACTTTTAAGTTGTATCATATTTGCTACATCTGGCATTTTTAAAAAATGCTTAAAAATGTACGGTACAATTTATTCATTTTTTTTCTCAAAAACTCACAAAAAAAACCTGTACGTGTCAAATATGATACATAGGCCTTAAAGGGTTAAAATGTAAATCCCATAAAAATGAGAGACTGGTCATTTGTTTGTAAGTGAGCAATTTTACTAATTCAAAATAATTATTTGCCTCATTGTATGATCCATTTTACGATGTAGTCTCTGTTTTTTTTTAGGTTTAATCATCACTCAGGAGTGAAAAGTATTTTTACAGTAGTACTCAGAGTAAAATCAGATTGATGAGGTGGGCACCACATTTAGTCTTTGAAATCCAAATGACACAACTGGACATTTATCAATATAAAATCATTTCTAGTATCATAGCAAGCTAAAATGCAGCTTTGTGGTGTGTGCAGCTATAAGCAGATGTTCTACATCTAACTGGCGATGTGCCGACAGTTAATGTGTTTGATCAACACCGTCTCTCCACTGCCTCATTAAAACATGACCCTAAAATAGTAACTACACGTCTCAATAACCCTTTCAGAAAGGAATGGAAGGAAAAATTGATCAAAAAAACTTTTGATTCTTTTTTCTCCTTCGTTTCTCTTGTCTCAGTGTAATAAAAAGACATCTTCATTATCAAAAACATGATTTCTCAGCTCTCCATAGCATTGGAGACTTTGTGATATTTTCGCACTTTTTCTTCAAACGCTTGTTTATGAGACTCCAGTTCTACAATACCTCAGGTTGTTTATACAAGCTATCTGAAATCCCTGTCTTAATCAGAGCTGTGTTCAAAGGTAAGATAAGAGCATGCCAAATCCTTCTTAACCCACCAGCGACACGCTTCACACTGATTTACAACGTGTCTGTCTTGTGCTGCTCATATAAAAAGATAGAGTGGCAGATATCCACAAAGAATTGCACGTCTTTGTTTAAAACATCACACCTTAACATTTTTGGCGGAATTGGCACATTTTAGAATGCCTGAGAACCTTCTTGAGCAGTAGACGATGTCAGATGAATGGCTTTGGCTTGAAACTTAGCCCAGCATCTGCATAATTTAGGATCATGTTGACCCAGTTTTGCTAACTCTATTTATGACCTGGAGTTAAATATAATATCATTTGTGGCAGAGGGCTCCCTCTTTCGGACAGGTTTTAAATCCTCGCCTCAGTTTCTCCTTTTATTCCATATTTTTTATATTGAGCATGTTTTGTTGGAGGATGTTGTACTGCTAAAATATAAGCTTTCATAGGGAATCACTTATAGAGCCTATAACTCTCTCTCTCTCAAATACAGACAATCATGCAGGCACACAAACCTACACTGTACCCAGAATGCTGCTATTGTATATCATATCATTATAAATATGAAATTATTATTTTTTTTTTGATGCTGAGCAAGGGGTGAAATCAATCCCTGCTCAGACTGCTCCTCACCTCCCCATCACTGCAGCAACTTTGATGCAAATACTTAAAAGGGCAGAACTGGCGGGTAAGCTGTGCATCGCCATGGCAATGTAGACTGGGAGAAATCCATTTTTCATAGACAGGCTTTGCTGGTCGGGCTACTGCAATGCATGCGATATCAAGAGAAAGGAGAGCCAAGTGGGAAACCAAACACATTCAAACAGCCAGAAATCTGACAGAAAAAGCTCCAAGACAAGACTTGAAGAGGTTGGTTGTTTTTGACTGTTTTAAGACTCTCAGTTGGCCTGTTTGGCTTACTGCAGTGTATGTAACAGTTGATGAAGAGGAGGTATGCGCATGGACGCACTCACATACAGCATATACTGTATGAATGCATGCACGAAGATGCGCAGGAAAACGCACAAACTGAAATGAAATATTGTTTTTACATGATGCCAAGTTTAGTAAACAAATAGTCACAGCAGTGGGAACGTGCTTCATGTAGGGGGTGCTGTGGGATGGGACTATGGGTTGGGCAGAAGCCTCAGAACCCATACAAATAAAAGATTTATAAAAAGAATCTGCTTTAAAATACACATAGGATATGCATGTTTCCTTATAGGATCATGGGCCTTAAAGATAAGTCAGATATAGCAGAGCAAGATGAATGAATCTAACCTGTAGCTAGTATTTCAAAATTGTTCTTTCACTTAGGATTAACTGATCAAATGTTTCTGGGATGCCATTAATATCCAGTTACTAGCTTAACAAATGTCAGCTTCCTGGTCTTTTATCAGCACAAAAATAAACAACTTGAACTATCATCAGTTGAATTATAGCTGCAGCTGCTGACTCTAATCGCTCTAATCTTCCTTCTGTGCAGATCAGTTTACAAGGTATCTGCCGGAGGTTTCTTCCTGTTAAAAGGGAGTTTTTCCTTCCCACTGTCGCCAAAGTGCTTGTTCATAGGGGGTTATATGATTGTTGAGCTTTTCTCTGTATGTATAGGGTCTACCTTACAATATAAAGCACCTTGAGGCGACTGTTGTTGTAATTTGGCGCTGTATAAATAAAATTGAATTGAATTGAGTTACACACAGATGTAGAACAGAGTCCATATAAATATAACACAAACATATAACATGGAGAAGTTTTTTTTTTTTTTTTTGAGGAAATCATTCTGCCTCAAAAAACAAAAATCAAAATTTTTTAATGCAAATTGTGAACACTGGGTCTGGAAATACCAGTACAAATTTTAGCCACATCTGTACCGAACCTGAAACATGACAACAAGCATCTGGCCAGCACTAGGCAGTATTTTCGACCAATCTCTAAACCATAATGCTTTAAATGTATTATAGTGTGAGATTATATTTGTAAATTAGTCTGTTTTCAATTGTCACATTGCATATGCCACATTGCACTGCAACACATACACTGCTTTAAAAAATGTACAAGGCTAATCTGTCTGTAAATCTGTAAGAGTATTTAGCTTGGTTGGTGGAAAAGATTGGAGATAGCTTGGATGGAATTAAAAGGTGTTACCGGGCTCAGACAAGCTTATTAAAAAACAACACAGGAAATGAGGATGATGTACCTAGTTTTGGGGTTATGAACTCACCACTGGGCATGCTCTCAGGAAGTATTGAAGGCACAGACATAAACTGGACTTTGGTCAGAGAGGAGATGCATGCTTATTTCCAGAATGCTTTACTTAAACTAATAAAAAAAACCCTCCTTTCATACCTTTATTTTTTTTAAAGATTCTCTCGTCTATGTACCTTTCGCATTTAATATAAATGTGATATCACAGGAAAAACCCTAGGAGAGGTTGGCAATAAGAGAGCTCAAAAAATCTAATAAGTACTGAGGAGACCAAAGAAATCCTGCCTATTAGAACTAATGTGAGTCAGTCTTCAGAAACAATAGATTCTATATACACATTTCAAGTCATTTAGTGTAATTATATAACTTAGCTGCATCTTTCATTGCACCTTTCCGGCCAGTGAAATGTCCTCAGTTCTAAAGGTCCAAGCCTTGAGTTTCATAATTCATTTTTTATTGCTGTAAAAGTTTTACAGCAATAAATGTTTTAATATCTGCAAAAAAAAGTATGATATATTGAAAAGAATCCAAATGTTGCATCATTTCCTTAGATTTTGAAAAGCGTCTTCAGTGCAACGTGTTACAGGATGTAAAATCAGAAACATGCGCTATGATGTTTGCTCAAGGGGTTTCTTGTTTCATCAGTTGTCAGTGTAGTGAGGAAAGAATGAAATAAATATACATTACTTTTCAATCTGCATCATTATCTGTCTCTGTGCAAACAATGTCTCTATATTTATTTACATTCATATTACAAGCACACTCTTTCAACATCGTTCCACCTGTTCACAAATACTAAATTTCCCCCAAATGCACTCACACACACACACACACACACACACACACACACACACACACACACACACACCGTGTAAACACACACAACACTGTGGCTGTTAACACCTGCTTATATACACATTAGTTTTGCATGGGTACCTGTGCAATGACTGTAATCCATCATGGGCTGTGCCACCCTGGTATCACACTAGAGCTACAACACAGGCCTGCAGATGTTGGGCACGCTGCCAAGGCCAGTGGAGACAGAGATGATCCACACAATCTCCCCCCACCGCCTAACAAATGCTGCCTCCTCCCTGCTCTCTTATACACACAAGCGAGCACAAACAGGCTGATGCGAACTGCACATGTGCAAAGATTCGCACATTAGCTCATCCTCGAGATATGAGAGTTGACAATCACAGATGTGTCTTTATTATTCACTGTTAGTTTGCCCCGTAACAACGCTGGGTCACTTTCTGCTATAAATCAACTAAGATTACTTGGAACTATTCCGAACTCCATTAGCTGCCAAACACCGTCATTTTTTATTCATTTATTTTTTTTCTGGCAAATTTAAACGCCTTCAGAACAAACTCAAACTTTATGTTGTATTGGACCAGATGGAGAAAATGATACTTTTTATCCTTACAATGCTTATGGTTATAACTGAGCTGTTATTGTTAAAAATGTGATTTAAGGTTTTACATCAGAAAAAAAGGTCACATTAGATACAATACCTTCATGGAGAGCCCGACAGTTTAAATACCTGCATGTAGTATTTATATTAATAGTAAAATTACTTAAAAATAACCAGTTATGAACTGTAAATTTGTAGCCAGTACACAACTATAAAACTCATCAAAGTAACAACAGACTAAAACCAAGTTATAATGACAGGTATGTGATTCTGAACAGCTGGGTTTTGAGTGTACTGAGTCTGTTTTACTGTGTAACTGTTAATTATCATTTTAATATCTTTTAATTAAATATTTTTTAATAATTGTTAAAAATCTAAGATCTGGATGATTACTGTAACATGATAATTAATAATTATAGATCTTTGTTAATGCTTAATAGTTAATAAATCTCTAACGAGCGTTTTTGTCAACTGTCTTCGCAAGACAATCGAAGTCTGGCTTCCTGCACAGAGCAGAGGACGTATCTCTTAACTTTGTAAAGTGTTGTGCTTCTTCATTGTGAAAAATGTGTTTTCCTGGTGCACACAAGGGGGGCTCCTACATACTGATTGCAGTCCTCTCTTCAAGATTAGATAAAATTATGCTGCTTTTCATTGATTTTTATAATCACACACCCAAATAAACACTGTTTGGATAGCTGTATTGAAAGTTAAAACTGATGTTCACTATGCTTCTTTTAACAGCATACAGGCAGACTGGTGGAATGAGAGTGGCATAAATCACAAGACTGTAATTCTGGAGACTGCACTGTTTCACCCACTGCTTGGTTGAGATTTGTAGATGAGCACATTTGGGTTTAAATATATTTTAAAAGAAAAATATAACAAGTCTCCCTATGTGAAGAACTTTGCAGTTACAAATTGATGGTATCAAGTGTAATGAACACTTCTAACAAAACAACAGTAACATTTGGTAATTATTCACAAAAGCCTCTAAAAGAATTTAATTTAGTTAATGTCTTTTAATATCTCTATGATATAAACTGGTCACTTTATTGGTTACATGTTGCTAGTAGAGTTAAAATGGGACTTGGCAGGTGGAGGAATCCTAAGATCAGGTGTAGCAAAATTGCTACTTTGAATTCAGGTGTTCCAATTTTTTCCATGGCCGTCCTCAGTGGATTCTAGCATGCTGCTGTGACAGGATGCCACCTGTGCAACAAGTATAGTCGTGAAATGTACTCACTACTAAATATTCCACAGTCAACTGTTAGTGGTATTACAGCAAAGTGGAAGCAATTGGGAACAACAGCAACTCAGCCATGAAGTGGTAGGCTACATAAAATCACAGAAGGGGGTCAGCAGGTGCTGAGGTTTATAGCGCACAGACTTTCTTCAGTCAATTTCTACAGACCTCCAAACTTCATGTGGCCTTCAGATTAGCTCAAGAAGATGAGTTTTAGATGGAGGAGCAGCTGCATCCAAGTATCACATCACCAAGTATAAGACAAAGCTTCAGAGGCAGTGGTGTAAAGCAGGTTGCCACTGGACTCTAATGCAGTGGAGATGCAGAATCATGCTTCTCTATCTGGCAATCCAATGGACGAGTCTGGGTTTGGTGGTTTGAATGGAGAACGGTACTTGTCTGACTGTATTGTTCCAAGTAGAGCAGGGCGATATGACCAAAAATATTTATCACGATATACATTTGAAAATTTGCGATAACGATGTAACTGATGATATAATTGATACTAGACAAAATACTTTACAACTCCACAACTTTATTAGTGCAAAAAAAAAAATCAATGTATTTTCACTTAAACAAGCAGCTGTTTTTTATGTGCATTAAAGTTATATAAAAATTTAACAGTGCAAATGCAAATTCCTTGCTGACAGTTTAGCCAAAAGGCATTTCCAGTGGAAATTGACCGACATATCCTCAGCATAACCATGTATAATATCCACAAAGCTTAAAAAGAGGTTATACACACACACAATATGGTAATATTATGTTGAAGCAGAGTACGTATCACTCCGCGAGGCTCCTGCCTACGATAGCCGTAATGCTCCGACAATCCATCAAGCGGTGCAGGTTCGTAGCTTAGCAAAGTCGTGCTAAAACATTTGACAGATTTTCGAGCGCCGTGTAGCACATAAAATTGTTTCGAGGTCAGTAAACACAACCAGAATTCATACATAAGGCACACGGGATTATAAGGGGCACTGTCGATTTTCAGAAAAATCAAAGGATTGATTTTAAGTGTGCCGTATTTTCAAAAAAAAAAAAAAAACACGGTAATAACGACGGCCCGCTAGCATGCTCTACCAAAAATAGTGCTTTGTTGTGTATCTGACGGATGAAAGCTAAGAATGCTGCAACCACTGAGGTTGCAGCATTTTCACAAACCAATTCTGGTTCATCTGTTTCATTCAACGATCCGCTTTCACCCTTCTCATTCTCTGTCGCCGCCATGTGCGTATGAAAACAGAGGCACTGCGCATGCGCGTTTTACCCATATTCTATCGCGATATTTCATTTTCTTATCGTTGCCCAACATTATACCGGTATTACCGTGAATGGTATGATATGGCCCAGCCCTAGTTCCAAGTGTAAAGTTTGATAGAAGGGGATGATGGTTCAGTGTTGTTTTTCCAGGAGTTGGGCTCAGCCCCTTAGTTGCAGTAAAAGGAACTCTTAAGCCCTCAGGGTACCAAGACATTTAGGACAATTTCATGCTGCCAAATTTACGCACAGAGTCCTGACCTCACCTCACAGAGCACCTTTGGGATGTGGAGACTGCGAGCCACACTTTCTCATCCAGCATTAGTGTTTGACCTCACGAATGTGTTTCTGGAAGAACACAGTCCTAAACCTGGTGGAAGGCCTTCCAAGAAAAAGTGATTCAGTAAACGGACTAGATGTTAGAGTCCCTGATAACGCATTGCTTTAAATGGAGAGAGTCTTAAAGGGATGGCTGTTATGAGGAAAGGCAGCCCAGAAACTTTACCAGCAGCACACATCGTTGTGTGAAGCTACTGTAGCTAAAAAGGGTGGCCCGGCATCATATTAAACCCTAAGAATGGATGAATGGGATGCCACTTAAGTTCATATGTGTGTGAAGGCAGACCAGTGAATACTTTTGGCAATATAGTGTAAGTCATATACTAATTTGCATAATTTTCTTTGTGTACAGACAATGATCAGCTGACCTGTGCTGCCCTGATGCACTGCCCATTATAGTTTAACCAGCTCGTCATCTTAAATATAAATCGATGTATGTAACCAGTCTGGCATAGCGCATCATTGCAAACTTTACCACAATAAGCTGTATAATAAGCATAATAAGCTGCTTTTTCATAGAGTCTCTGTATAAAAAAGAAAAAAAAACTAATTATACTTTAATTTGTTTTGCAAGATATTTCACAATTAAGTATAATTAAGCAATGCACTGTGTATAACTCTATCGGATTTAAAAGCTCTAAAATGAATTAAGACATGTAAGGTTTTAAATTTCCAGTTTATAAAATTTCACTTGCAGGGTAGTCCTTACCTTTGAAAATAATTCCTTCCTTTCCTCTCTGTCATCTTTCAGTGTCGCACATTAATGTTTTTTTTCTCTCTCCGCCTGGGAAATACAGCAGCTGTGCATTCAGCTCAAAGACACATTTTGTGACAAACTGCGCAGAAACAGTTTGTGAGTTTGGTGGTATTTGTTTGAAAAGCTGCATTTGAAATGATCTGCCACTTAAATTTGACTTGTGTTATGCTTCCTCCTCTTGAGTAATTAGGTAGATGCTTAAGTATCATGACCTCAACTTCAGGTCTGCTCCATCACAGGGATGGGAAGGAGAAACGAATGAGTTAAAGGTGTAAGAGGGCCCTAGGTTGTCATTATTTTATTGCTGACCAAGTATCTCCATGCTGTCACAGGAAGCAAAACCAGGCACACGAAAAATTAACGCATTAGCCTGTCTATCAGGTTTAATTACTCATTAAATGAAAAAGCTGTTCCACATCGTTCTGACCCACTTTAAGATCTGGGCTTAGACCCCTGGTTGCCTTCAGAAGCGTTTTCATTTTTTGTTGCAGATTCAACAACGAAAACATTCCTGAGATATTTTGGTTGATATTGACATGATGGCATCTCACAGTTGCTGCCGTTGTTGACTCTGTGAATCAGTCTCCGTGAATCTCCTTTTTCACTGCATCCCAAAAGTGCTCAATTGAACTGATGCCTGTGGAGCCCAGTTGAGTACAGTGAAATCACTGTCATGCAGTTTGAGCTTTGTGACATGAGGTGTTATCCTGCTGGAAGCCGGATCTGCATAACTTGGTTTTAATGAGTGGTTATCTGCGCTACTGTTGCCTTCCTGTCAGCTCAAAGTAGTTTGGCTATTCTCTGGCATCAACAAGGCATTTTTACCCAGAGTACTGCTGCTCACTGGATATTTTCTCGTTGCCAATCCATTCACTGTAAACCGTTGTGTAGGAGTATCCCATTAGATCAGCAGTTTCTGAAATACTCAATCCAGGACACCAGCCACCAAGCCATGTTCAAAGGAATTTTAACATGGCTTCACCATTCAGTTTGAACTTCAGCAGGTCGTCTTGACCTTGTCCATATGCCTAAGTGTAATCTGTTGTTGCCATGTGATTGGCTGATAAGACCTGAGAGTAGTAGCTCAAATCTAAACAGTAAGGCTAAATTTTATTTCCATGGAGCCAAATTTTCTTGTAATTTTTCAAGTGTTTTTAAACAATAGTTCTCTAGGTTTGAAAGTTTTCTTTGGACATTGGCTGCTTTTTCTCATTTTCAGTTTGATCCTTGTATAGAGTGATTTTCAAATGAATTCCTTTTGTTTGTTAAGCCACTTAACTTTGACCTATAACTCAAGGGATGAGTCAGTCACTACACCTAATAGACAAATAGCAAAGAACCAATTTTAAATTGTATCTTCACCTACTTCCAATTTCTTTAGCTGAATCTATAAAACATACCAAAGATAACACAATTTGACAGAAATGAAGTAGTATTTTTGCACCAACAAGGTGATTCTGAAAGAGCTATTAGCTGAAAATGGCTCCTTAAGACTACTTCAAGAAATTGGAAGAAAGCTTACCTAAGAGCTGAAGAATAAAGGTGGTCACACCAATTATTGAGTACTCATACATACTCATGCATATATTCTCTCTTTTTTGCCACATGTACTGTATTTCTAGGTGTGTTAAATCGCTGCACCTGTTTCCCATTTTCCTAACAAAAATTAAAACATGGAGATGCTCAAGACCTTTTGTGTGTGTGTGTGTGTGTGTGTGTGTGTACACTATGTAAATTTTAGAGTAATTATTTAGTATTACATAAATCTAACAGCAAAGTAACATAAATATTAAGATTTAATGATTAGTAAGCCATAATTATTATTTCATTAATATAAAATACATACTAAACTTAAACAAAATTAACAGTGGTATTATAATATGTTACCACATTCATTTTTAAAGCACATTAACAATCAAACAAGATCAGGAAGCACACAGAAAATAGGCTTCCCATCTTTTATGCATTTTCATGCATAAAAGCCTGAAACACAAGTACCACGCTCAGATCAAGTGCTGGCCTCCACTCACTGTGTATTCACACTGATATCAAAGGGCGAGTAAAAATTTAATTGGTCTCTGTGCTCTCAGTCATTTCTCTTTCTCGCCACTTCCTTATTTCTTTCTCTCTCCCCTTCACATGGACGTGTGCGCACACACACACACACATGCAACAACACACAACTAAATTTGTAATGCCACCCACCAGCAAACTGGCACCAGCTCTTGTCAATGCATACTCACACATGCATATACACTTCTGTCACAATCATTTGTATGCAAAGTGGCTGGCTGCGATGGGTTGCTATGGTTGCCGTTACCAGGTTATGTGATGAGAAGCAGCAAGTTGCTTTACTTCTAATTTGTGCCAATGTAAAGGTGTCAGTGTTGGAACATATAGAACAAGAGGCAATAACACAACATGAGCTGGCTGGAAATGGGCGGAACAACAACGGGGATGGAGACTGCAGCATAGAAATGAAAAGGATCAAAGGTTTAGCGTTATGGACACTTAAGGGCATAAAAGTGTTGGAAGCACTTTGACAAGAAAGTTTAAAAAAAGCAAGCAAATTGTTAGGTTTGCGTGAGACAGTCATATATGGTGTTAAAACAGAGCTGTGAAGGTAACAATCTTGCTAGCACTAACACAGAACTGTTAGAGCGGAGGAATACATTGATAGCCAGCCAACATGAAGGGCTCAGCTCCGTAATTGCCTCCATGAGATTCATTAGTATGCATATGTGTGTGCGTGTGTTTGAGGCAAAGTGAGTTTATGGGAAAGCTCTATGTGTTTGTGTGTATGTCTGGAGCAGATAACAGTGACAGCTTAAGGTCATGAAGAAAGGAAGGGCACATCTGAAGACAGCGTATCTTTGATCTCAACACAACAAATGTGCGACTGCGTGTAAGAACCGGTGTGTAGCGGAGATAGACGACAGAGTCAGCATGCTCTGTGTGGGTGTGTGTTTATGTGGTTTTGGCATGCACACTTGTGCATGTTTAATGCATGAACATGTTTGTGTAACATGTTTGCGTGCGTGAGAATTGGAGGCGCTATCTTATCTCAGAGTTTTACTCAGCCTTCGGAAAAAAATGTATCTGTGGGAATTTGTATAGACGTGTGTATCTGTGTGCACAAGACAAGCGTAACGGTGCAGGTGGGAACTAATAAAGCAAAGTCACAAGGTTACAGGTACCCATGGATGTTGCAGTATTTCTTGTATGTCTATCTTCTGCGATTGCAATTAACACCTACGATTTTGTTCTCCCTTGGCTGAGTCATTGGATGTGGATTCTCATCAAAACTTTTGAACTTCTTAACATGAAGTATGATCACATGATAACATTAAAAAAAACATGACTGATGCAGATAATAGAATGCAATCAACATGATGTCTCTGGCCATGCTCCTAATGGAGCTTTTGACTAATTGACTGAATCTATCCGTAAACTGTCTTGGCCCTCCCAGCTCCTCTGTCACTCCTTAATTGGCTATTGTTCTGTTATTATCAGCTCTCCAGGGCAGTACCATCTGCTATCTCCAACAGGTGAGTTGCAAGAGGACCTTGTGTATTTGTCTACATCTGTTTTAAGGTGTGTACATTTATGCACCAGTGTTGTTTGCTTTGCCAGGATTATGTCTGTTTTGCTTAAGAATGCGCTTCTGAAGAGCTGCTTGTGCGCCTTTAAAAAAAAAAAAACTTTCCTATTTGCTCTTTATATCTGAAAGAAGGTGCTGGCTGTGCTGGAGGAGGAGAGGGACCTGTTTCATTCATCAGCAGTGCAACAGTGCATGAAGCGTGCTGGCTCTGGTATTATTTTAACTCTCCCACTCATTTACTTTATTATCTCCTTATCTGTGTGCATCATTATGGTGGATGTAACCTGTGTGATGAATAGCCTTTTTGATTAAGGCATGCATGGCTCCTTTAACATATGGACATACTGTATGCTTGTGTGTGTTTGTGTTGCCCCCTGATAATGCAAGGAAACGCTGCGATTGTGTACCTTGTTCACAGGAAGAAGTGCTTCATACACCCATACTGATACACTCTCATATACTGTAATGTATTTTTTTTTATATCAAATAAGAGAAAGAAACTCAATATGACAAGCTTAATACTTTGCATATTAATGATTAACTGATTATTAGATTAGATTAAATTTGTGAACTGTTGTTGATATGAGACCCACATAACAGGTGATTCACTAATAGGTGGTGAGCTGTTGCTTAGCTTTTGTAAGATCAAATAAAAAATGCAATGCTTGATGACTCAAATCTGGACACTGGTGTGGAATATGCTCACTGGCAATGGAGTGAGTCTCTGTATTTACACACTGTAGTTCTTTGACGCGATATTTAATGCAATTTCACACAGTTTACCCCCTCCTGAGAGTTGGAAAATGTGTTCATCTTTATTTTGGCAAGTTTTTGCTCCTGAGAAAGTGGAAAAGAAAGCATTCCCAGTTTGTGCAATATTGTGTCTCGAGTACAAAACCTTATCTTTGGCTGCCTGATAATAGACATCCTCCGGCAGTCCTCCAAAACTACCACATGTGAAATTTCCTGAGCCAAGGTTAAAATATGGTTATTTTTCGGATTTCACCTCAAAATAGCTTTCATATGATCATATGACTACATATATTTCACATAGTGATAAAACCACATAGAGCATTAGCATCCGACCTTGCTTAGCTCTATGGAGTATTTTAATGTCTTTCAGCGCATTGTTTTTACTGTTTTAGTTCACTGTCTCAGCTCATATGAACCTCTTTTATAGTTTAAAGCAGCCAACATCACATGAAAGTGACCATAAACATAGCTATTTTACCAATGCTGTCAGTGTTCCCCAGAGAAAGGTCTCCCTCTTCAGGTCTAAACACACTCTGACAGAAGTGTCCAACTTTATGCTGTCACGAATGTTGGAAAACTGACTGATGTCTTGTCTTTTTATTCCCAGTAGTTCAAGCATAAATTTAAAGGATTTTCTAAGTAATGAAATTGATTTCAGCCCAATAAAAATGCTCCTGACCCTTTAAAGATATCAGACAACTTTAGTAACTGATACAACACAAATCATTACACCTCATGAATGTCATCTAAATGAGCCTGAAATAAATGAGGGCTAACACTGTCTATTTAGCAAAATGCTTTTACTTAGCCTCTTCCAGTCTGAGTCAGTTTGGAACTGTGACATGCATACTGTGTTTCTGACAGGCTGCAGATGATGTGTTGGAGAGGGGCTGTGCTCACAAGTCTGACTGTAATGAGTGCTAGCCACTAATTAGCTTGTTGCTGGATGCCAGAGATGGCTGGAGCTAAAGCCCCGTCACTGGAGCAGTGCAGCGAGGAGAGGGGAGAGCTACTCTAATGAGCTCTCAGTGGTGTGTTTACTGTTAACGAAAGTCATGGCTTTACTCTCGGTGTGTCTCCCCTCCAGACAGCGCTCACACACACAAACACACACAGGCACGCTTTGGATCTCGACTGATTCACGAACAGAAATCTATATTCATATCTGGTGCACGACTGCATACAGACACACTAGCACACAGACAGCTACGCACAAAAAAAGCACCTCACTGATTCAATCTGCAATGTTTGCCACTGATGGGGCCTAATTAATGTGGCTACGCTGCAACTCTTCATCATATCTGTAACAAGCAATCTCCATTCAGACATGATAGGCTCGACGCATTAGTAAGCTGCGGATGGCTGCTGCACAGGGAAAAAAAACAACAACAAAAAACAAAAGAAACATTCTGCTTTTGGTCAATGGGAATCTATTCATATGTCAGCTGTATCTTATCTTTTTCCCTCATTGTTCCTTTGAAGAAGCTGTGCTTGTAACAAGGGCAGACTGGTTTAAAGGACAGAAACCCAGCTTTGTTTACCTATTTCTTTAAGATTGATCACCACAAGGATAGAGGGATACCAGTGTCACTACCTGGCAGACAATTGCCTTTATTTGTGCGCGAGAGTGTGCACATGTTTATCTACCTACCTGTGTACTCCGATGATCACATATACTTGTAGTGCAGTTATTAGTCAGTGTGCTTGCTTATGCATTGACAGCAGGAGCTAGAGGACATTTGCACAGCAGTGACTGGAGTGCGAGTGAGTGCCCACAATGTCGTCCCCCTAAGGTTCATTAAGACTACAGACCCGACAGAGTAAACTCATTCAGGATGGATGAGCTTAAAATTTGCAGACACAGATACACACACAAATGGACCAAACGTTCACCCAGCACGGCTATTGAACCTTTTTATATTTTCTTGTCAAGTGAGTTTCTCTAATGAAAAACAAGTGCTTTGAATGTGTCCGCAGAGGCTGTTTGTTAAAACCATATTTCCAATGGCTCCAAATGGCAGGCAGTTTCATGTGCAATTACAGTTAATGTTGCTCAATCCCGCTTCAAATCCTACACTATGGACTATATAGTAAAGGTTTGTACCGTCTATCAGCATGTTTTTGTGCGAATAAAAGTAGTTAACTGTATTCAACCATAGCGTGTAACCTTCTAAAAGCAGCATTGTCAGTTACTGTATATATCTGTATATATCTCTCTATATAGATAGATAAATAGATAGGCACATAATACCAATATATACCCATATACAGTGTTGGGAAGGTTACTTTTAAAATGTATTCCATTACAGAATACTGAATACATGCCCCAAAATGTATTCTGTAACGTATTCCGTTACGTTACTCAATGCGGGTAACGTATTCGGAATACTTTGGATTACTTAATATATTATCATGCTGTTTACAACTACATGAAAGTGATTTATTACTATTACCGAAGGTCCGCGGCTCCGAACCATAGTAAAGGGACCTCTGGCTAATACAGGTTCCGTGTCGGGCTCGTAGCCGAAAAATAGCTTTACTTTGTTGTCTGGGTCAACTTTGCTAGCGAGAGACAAAGAGAGGCGTTGAAAGGCTGCTCCAACGGAACTTATTGTTTCAGAGGAAAACAGGAACACAGTGTACAGTCGAGTCTTAATAGCTTACTTACAACTGGGCTCGTCAGGCACTCTTCTTGGCTGCAGTGGTTATTATTATATTTACATGCTTCCAGCTCCCGTTTTTGCTCGATGACAACTCATACTTTTCCACTCGACTTTTTCTCCCTCCTCTCGCTCACAGACACATAACGAGTATGGTCCATTCTCCTTGCAGCTCGGACTACACTGCCCATGAGGCTACATTCTTTAGAGCTATACCTGTAGCATTCTGCCTTTTAGCTTAGCACAACAACAACAACAACAAAAAAGGCGCTCTCTCACCCAGGAAACACGCAGAGAGAGAGCGTCACCCTGTAACCATGGCAACCGTAACGCTGCTGCTTGGAAAAACAACATAGCTGTCAAACAAAACCCAAACAGTCCTGACCCGCCACAATATGAAACAGGAAAGTACCGCCGTGTAATCCATTTATTTCAACAAAGTAACTGTATTCTAAATACCACCTTTTTAATCGGTAACTGTAACGGAATACAGTTACTCATATTTTGTATTTTAAATACGTAACGGCGGCACATGTATTCCGTTACTCCCCAACACTGCCCATATAAACAAATGGGTAAAAGAAGACTCCAAAGAATTTTGCTAGGGTTTCAGTGATGGAGTTAGGGCCTGCTGTGTAGGTCATTAATTTATTCTTTTGTTGAATATTTATGTTGGCATAATGTCTCGTCCAAATTTTCTGCGCTTACCATACCATCAAAATTTGGGACATACTAAAAACATCTAGCATAATATTTCATTTTTTGCACACAGCCATGGGTTATTTATGGACCATAGGCAACAAAGCATTTAAGTGACTGATAATTCATTGTCAGGTATAAATAGGCATGATTAAGTAAAATAAATAATCAAATATACATGAGTTCATTAGTTCATCAATAAATAGATATTTTAAATTAATGATTAGGGTAACTTACAAAATCACTTACTGACCAACATTTTATGACTGCTTTAATCAAAGTACAAAATATGCTGCCATGAGTTTATGATGTTTGATGCATTTTTTGTTTTAGTTGACTCTTTAAAATGGATGTGAGTATCTGCATTAAAAATCTTGGCTCAGCTGGGCATTAGTTTTTCATCACAACTCGTGTGAACTGCATATTGAAGTTAAATTTGAAACTTGGCTGTGTTGTCAAACACTGTGCTCCTCTTCATGAGGTGGGATTAGAAAAATAATGGGTGGCTATGATTTTATCAAAATCTGCTTGTAGGGACTGAATGTTTAATGCGCAAATGTTTTGATAAGTGAGTTATATAATAAGAAACACCAGGGATAAAGACTCCATCTCCATTTTCTTGACTCCATCTTCTGGCCATAGTGAGATTTCCTTTCATCTAATTAAACCACGCCCATTAAAGATTAAATAACAGCCTTATAACAGTAAGTCTGCAAACACTGTTGTGTTCCAAATGTTCTTACCTACAGCTGAACTTAATTAAATGTGACAGAAGCAAAATAGTTCTTCAAACATTTTTACACATTTACCCAAAAAATGGACAACAATGCGCTCAAGGTGCGCTGAGCGTAATGAGTGATTGAGTCATATAAACCTTGTTTCAGGATTATGTCTGAGAGCAGATGTCCCATTTCCAAGTCAGGACTAATAGAGTTTAACAAAGCCTTTCACTCTGTTTAAAATTAGTCAGACGTTCTGTGAGAGACTGGAGCTCGACCTGTCACACACAAGATAAAAAAGTGGCCTCGTTTATCATTCAGTGTTAGTACTTTTGTTCTGGAGGGCCCCTAGGTTAATATTGGCCAATGACACTCTACAAATGTAAATATTTTCTACTTTCTTTTCTAAGAGAAGACATAGGTAAGTCTGTGAAGGGTTATTGAGGTCAGTGGCCATCTGTTAGTCTGTGTTTTATTGAGCCCCTGTCAGCAACAACAATATCCATGAACTTTTACCAGAACTTTCTGACCATTCAGAAGTGATCAGATAGTACTAAAAGGTACTTTGTTAGGATTGTTAGTCATGAATTACTATAAATGACTCTATCTGTCTAAGATTTAGGGCGGCACAGTATGGTGCTGCCTTGTGTGTCCTAAATCAGAACTGTCCAGCTGTGTTAAAGAAGGTCCAGCTCCATCAAAACTCATTTCTGCAGGGACTAAGAGATGTAGTCTAGTCTGCTATCAAGGAAATAAAATCTCACAAAGAGGACAACAAATCCCTAAAGTAGCAGATTGCCCACCTGGAGCATGGACAGAGGCTGGAGGTGACTTAGGTCCAATACAAACTTTAAAAAAAGATGAGCTTCTGAAAGATCCACAAGAAAAGTGAGAGCTTGTACTTAAGCTCACATGGACACGCTAGGCCTCCTTGTTTAAAAAACAAAAAACAATGAGCTCAAGAGGAAGGAAAAACTGAAGAACACCTTAAAATAGGACATGGCTCACCAGGAGACCAAACACAAACCAATAAGACTCCTGGTTGGATGGTTAATGGAGCTGGGAATGAATGAATGAATGAATATATTCACCTCTGTGCCATTTCTTACAGCACTGTGTTAAAAAAATAAAATTCTGTTGTTTCATCTGAAGTCACTTTTTAAACTGCCTAAGCTTTTCACCTTTTTTTTGACAAAAGTCCTTTACATGTTTGGCCTTTATTGATTGCTGCTGGCCTCCACATTAGTTTCTTTCCTGCTGTGTTCTTGGGTGAGTTGGGACAGATAACCCTCCTCAGTTATTCATGGGACTGTCGAGAATGGTGACTAGTGTTTGCTACAGGTACCCCCAAGTAGTGAAAAGGCCTTTCTTGGAGCAGATTGAAGACATAAAAAAACAAGAACTGACATTACTTTGTGACATATCTTAAGTAGCATTACATCACATACTTGTCTCATAAAATCTTTAGGTTATCCTCCAGGAACAACTGTCCATCTGGTTACTCCCACTTAGATAATATCATTCTGACATTGTAAAACTAATCCTGCAATTACAGGTTAGGGAGCCTCCTGTGATGTGGGCTGGTGAGAAAGGTCAGGGGCTATGGTGGCGTCTGAAAGCTTTCAATTCTTGCTGTTCTGTTCAATAGCTTTTCCCCCCACGGCTCCAGGTTTCTGCTCAGTCACACTCCCCACGGCTGTATGAATGGCAGGCCCCACTGTCTGCCTCAACGGTCAACACCTCTCTGCGATGCCCAGATTACTTTGTGTATGACTGTGTGTGAGGTGAATGTGAATACGCGTATGTGTGTCTCCATAGAGGTGCTTGCTGGCATCGGTGTGCAGGTGGCGTAATGAGACTCACAGTGTGAGACCGGGGATATATGTTTTTGTTTTTCGATGCTTCAGTTCTCAGACGTGTGCGTGTGATGATGCTTGTATTTACAGGCTTGCTGTGTCTGTGTGCATGTGAATTGCCCTGCTTGCTGTAAATATTATAGAGCTTCTCGTGTGGAATCGTTCCTTCTTTATGTGTTTAAATTACCCGTGCACATGTGTTTGTGTATAGGTGTTTGTGTGTGTGTTCCTCTACAGCTCAGTGTGTATCCTGCCACTACACCTGGCAGTCTAAGACCCCCAGTGCTTCCAGCCAGGTGTGGATGTGCACATCTATTTGTATCTTTATGTTTGTGTGTGTGAGTGAGAGAGACAGACAGGACTCTCCTATGGGCTCCATGCTGTCACTGAGGAAAGCCGATTATGGGACATGCCAGGGTGTCAGGAACACCCCCTACCAACATTATACAGACTCACAGCTTTCCATTCATCTGTATGGATGCAAGAGCACAGCTCCATCTCCTCTGCTTCGTCCTGCCATCTGGAGAGTGGGCCAAGTGCTTCCTCCACAGCTTGATATGAAATTAGACAGTTATTGCCCTCATATTTTTTCCCTTGTTAACCAATGTTTGCAGCATTTTTGTTCAGATGTGTCTAACACCTGATGTCTCTGGGGGCAAGGCCCAGTTTTTCAGGGCCTCCATAGAAGGCAGTGGATAGTTTAAGTCTGATGGTTAGTACTCCATCAGAAAGATTTTAGTCTCTGCACAAAAACTGCTTGCATCCATGTAATGAAAGCCTACTCAAACAGGATTGGTCAGTAGCTCTTAGACTACAAGAGGACTACAAACCAGTATCATTAAAAGGGGAAATATTAAATAAGTTCGTGCTTCACCCTACTCCTTTTTGAGCATATAAATTCAGCAGTATTGTTGGAGGTAACTAAGTGTCCCTTTTCCTTTGTTTGCCAGTTTACAATGCACTTTTGTCGCTTATTTTTGTTATAATATATTCCAAACTTTCAATCAATAAATCAGACAAATGGGAAACCAGAAGGCTTTCAGTACCAAAACACTTCCTGATTCATATGCAGAATAGAGGTGGGGCAGAGATCTTTAGCTGGCTTAATAGAAGAGAAGCAGATTTTTTTAGCAGCTTGAGCAATAGGACTGGCAATGTTTGGCTCTTTAGTACAGACTAGAGCTGGGCGATATAAGATTTTTTCATATCACGATATGTTTTTTTCATTTCAGGCGATAACGATATATATCACGATATAAGCCAAATAACTATATTTGTAAGATTTAAATGTGCCGTTGCTCACGAGTAAAATGTGAAATAATCTGCAGCTTGTTTTGATTTAAATAGTTATTTCCCATAATAAGTTCAACAGGGTAGATGTACTTAAGGAACATGAGACTTCAGTTTCAGATAAATAAAGGCAAATATTGCAAACTACACAAAAGGCAGCCGCTAAAGCGTTTAAGTTTCAAAATAGAACAAACAAAACAGACTACTAAATTGTCAATTCCACTTAGAAACAAAATTTTAATTCTAAAAATAAATCTTAGTTCGTTTTACAGAAGAACAGACAAAATTGACTAACTTTTGTCAATATCAAATAAACTGAGAACTAAAAGGCCTCTCCTTGTTGTATAGCTTAGCTTTTCAAACAGTTTTAACAGTTACTTTAATCTGACAAAAGCCGAATGACGAATTCGCGCTTTCAGTCAGAGATTGAGCATGCACCGATTTATTGTATTTCCAGACTTGCTTTCGGCACAATTTACAGTGCGCGCTACTCTGTTTTTTGTCAGACTTGAAATAGCTGAAATACCTTCGCACTACGGAACTTCTATGGCCCTTCCGTTTGACAATCTCTCTGGCATTGGAACCATCATCGGTTTTTTCTTCGGTAACCTTCGCTCACGCTCTCGGTTGATTTTTCTCTAGTCGGCAAACTCATTTCCTTCATTACCTGGGCAGCCCGGCTGCAAAAACAAATACACATGTGCGCCTTGGCACTTGTGCTGTACGTAACAAGTCACGTGACGTGACGCTGCGGCTGTGATTGGTTCGGCTCTGCGCTACTTAATTTGGATTGGCTGTTTTTTTTTTTTAAGAGGAAAAGAGAGATGAGGCCTGTCGCAATAGTTTAATTTTTCTATCGAGAAAAAGTTATTTCGCAATACATATCGTTATCGTTCTATCGCCCAGCTCTAGTACAGACTTAAATGTTTTAGCGACTCCCTGACAGACTATCATGAAATCTGGGGATATAAATTCATAGTTTCCAGAGGATGAATTTTAAATACTTTAGCAAACCAGCCAATTATTCATCAGTGACATCGTAACATTTTGGGTTTCAAATGAATACTGAACTGTTATAACGTTCAGAACAAAAAGATGGCACAGAGAGAACCCTGGTCACTTCTATCCAGCCTACTTTTCACCAGAGCCACCTTTCACCTAATTTGGCACCTTGGACGTGTTGATGTTATTCCTCGTGCTGAAAGGCCTGTCTTTGTCACCTTTCCACATCATGCAAATCACGAAAGAGCTAATTAGTCTGTGTTTAACATGCACTCTGACATTTCACTTGAATAAATCAGAGTAATTTTTAAGGAATGAAGATCGCATAACCTGACATAGTGACCATTTTGCCAGTCATAAATAATATAAACTCAGGTAATGGAAGGACACTTGGTCCTGTACTATCTGTGGGATGTTTTAATGACAAGAGACAAATATATTTATGCAAGGCTTTAAGAATCTTCTAAATAGGAGAAACATGTGACTCCACAAACTCGTCATGATTTTAAAAATTAGTTAACTTTTTCAATATTTCCCTTTCGTTTATGTGTCTAACAAATTTGATTTAAAAAAGTCATTTTCCTTTGATGGGTTTCTCATCAAATGGCTATCACAGCCACATCAAAGGTAATAATCAGACAGGAGAAAGTTAAAAACCCTAAAAAGAAAAACTAATTGTCCTGATTATGAAGCACAGTAGTTTTTCACAGTACCAACTGGCTCCTTTTATTGAGCGTGTTTTCCTTTTAGGACGCGGCGACAGAATGCGCGAGCCCTATTGTGTCAAACCCCTACATGTATTCATCAGTGAGCTAATGCTTTTCCAATTAGGCTTCATAATTCTCTAAACTGTAGCAAGGAACAAGCAGACAGATCCGAGATGGGCCAAGCTTGCTCCATAAGGTGACCACGCACAAACATTTCCGTGACGGAGATACACACATACGTGATGCGGCACTCTCATTACCGATGCAGCGCTGCCCACTGTCAGCTGTGTTGCCAGGGACATTTGGTGGTGGAGAAAATGACCAGCCTCCCATGAGTATCTAGTCCACCCGCGACTCTTCAGTACCCGCTAATTATTCTTCACACCTAATCTGAGAAGGAGAAGGAGGAAAGACAGATGAGAGCAGAAGACGGGGGACAGAGAGAGAGAGAGAGAGAGAGAGATCGGAGACCAGTGGGACTTGTGCTTTCTTACAGGAACAATGAATCACATGTAGCCACCACCTGTCTTGTGTTGTCCCTTATGTTGCTCTCAGCATTGCCGACAGGATGACTGTGTTTGTACAGTATCGAGCCAGCTGGGTTGGTATTGGCTAGAATGCCTTTAACTGGGCATTAGACATTAATAACAGATTGGACAGCCGTTGGCAGAACAATGTCTGTATTTACTTTTTCTGTTATTATCAGGCTTTTCCTATTTATGTCGAGTTCCCGGGCAACATATATTTCACTGCAACTCCGACACCTCTTAGCTATCTTTGTATTACACTACTCTTAAGCCATTTTAATGTGTATTAATAGATTTATCTTTTACTAAGTTTAATTGATTTGAACTATCTAACCATCAATTTTGTGGAGCTTATTTGGATTCAGGGCAGCAGACTAAGAAAGGCAATCCAGAATTTCCCCAGCAATGCTTTATGTAATCTCTCTAAAGGCATTCAAAGGTCAAATGAGATAAATAAACCCTCCACTGTGATCTAGGTCTACCGTAGGTTCTCCTACTGAACAAGTCCTCCAGCTAAACTGGGTTCAATTGCTTGTTTTTAATGTCTGAAACAAGTCAGAGTTTCTTTAAAGACATATGGACTGTTTCCAGTTTAAAAGTCAAACTGAACAGGTAGCGCCTGAAAATCCTGCAACGGACGTACCTCAGAGACGTCATAATCAGATGTCCAAATCATTTCAATTGCCTTTCTCTTCAGTGCAAAGCTCTGTGAGTAGAGCTTTGCACTGAAGAGAGTGTGTTTTTATGGCTAAGCACAGAACCCTATGGAGGAAACTTAATATCAGCCTCCTCTATTAACAATCTCATATCTTAACTCATGACCATAGGTGAGAGTTGGCTGATAAATTGAAAGCTAATAAACTGAAAGATTTGCCTTCTGGCTCAGCTCCCTCCTCACCACAACAGTCCAGTGCAGTGCCTGCATTACTGCTGATACTGCACCTGTCTTTTGTCAGTTTACATTTTACCCTCACTCCTAAGTAAAGCTCCAAGATATACTCCCAGTGCACTTCCAACCAAGAGGGAACAATAAATTCTTCACATGAAGCCAACAAAACGACAGTACTTGCAACAACCAGTGTGTGTGTGTGTGTGTGTGTGTATCTATAAATATATATATGTATGTATGTATATATATATATATATATATATACTGCCAAAATCATGTCATGTGTCATGTGACAGGGTTATTTTACAGATGTTCCAGTACAGAAGCTCGAAGACACACAGATATACAGAGGGAGGGAGAACAGTTTGAAAACTTGCAAGTTTGTGGAAAAACTTTGCAAAAAAAAATAATTTAGGAGGAATACTGCAGCTGCTTTTTGCGCCTTAATGCCGGGTTTAAATACAAGTGACTGTGAAATGAGGTTGTGGCGGTGAGCAATGAGACTATTTCAACACGTATACTGGGGCCTTTTTCTTTTGGTTACTGGGAGGGAAGAGAGTTTTTCCTTCCCTTGTCGCCACGTGCTTCTTTACAGGGGATTGTTTGATAATTGGGGTTTTCTCTGCATTATTGTAGGGTCTTTACCTTACAATAAAAAGCACCTTCAGATAACTGTTGTCACAATTTTATGCTATATAGATTAAACTTCATTGAATTGAATTGAAAAATTTGTTGATGCTCTTACTTGTAAAGGTTGGGTATGTTAGTCAAGTACCCAAGCTCCTGCCTTCCCTGATAGTGAGACAACATGGTGTTAATCAACATAAGTTACTCACCCTTATTCAATAAAAATTAGGCAGTAAAGTAAGGAGACACATGAATCCAGGCTGCTGCATTTAGCCTTGTAGCATATGCAAGTCCGCTCAACCTTCGAGGTCAAATTGGTGCCCCAGAAACAACATCTTGACAGAGATTTTAGAGTGGTTTCTGAGCCTCTCTCCTTGCATCAGTGCTGAAAACTGAACAATTTACCTCCAAAACACACTGTGGTGAAAGAAACCCTTGCCCTTTGGTTAGAGTGTACACCTAACCTTTCCAGACATTTCTAGTCACAAGTCAGGTATTGTGCATTGTCTTGTGAGGTGATGAAATCTACCTCTGCCTTCCCAAATTTGTTCCACAACATCTGCACAAGTGCAGTACTCAACTTCCATTCGTTGTGGGAGGGACCCACAGGAAACATCAAGCCCACTGCGCAGTTCTGTACTCCTGGGATGTAAACTGCTCTGGTGATGAGCAGGTGTTTGTGAGAACACAGCAGGAGGATCCTGGCTATTTTCAGCAACAACACTGAGTGTACCTCAACCTGTTGCTTGATTTAAGCTTCTGTAGTTATGTTTTGTGTTCTTATTCTGACATTCTATTTGTCAAAAGCGGAGCAAAGAGGTTTTACAGCTTCAGGATCATGGGCATATCCAGACAGTCTAAGTGACGAGACAGAGGCTTTTTCCATCTCTCTCCAACAAATTGAGCGAGACACCTTCCACCCCACCTAGAGACAGATTCAATCGAGTAGATTCATACGTGTGGCAAACTGTTCCTGAGGAGAACCAGCCATGACAGAACATGTGGGATAGTCAGTATGAGTAGAAGTGTGACTCAGAACCATTACTAAGTTTTCCCTCATATAGAGCAGCTCCAAGAGGACAAGCCTGTAACTTGCAGACATTTCACCCAGAAGAAGAGTGGAGAAAGTGTGTGCATGTATGATCACCCCACTGAAAAGCCCAGCAGTGGCAAATATGGACTAACTGAGAGGATCATTATTTTGCACGACTGGCTTTGTTTGTTAGACCAGATTTTAAAAATAGGAATTATCGGAAATACATATGATTTGAAGTTAAATTAGGCTTAAAGTTAAAGCCAAAGAGGCTAGTAGTAGCTTTTTAAACTATGTTATGCAGAACTCAAAACTCCCCTAAGACTAACCTATAAACATAAGAAATTTAATTTCCCAGCTTTGTAAGCACAGACTTGATCACTTACCTGCATGAGTATTTGATGTTTGTGAAAGGTAATGCAATTTTTACCTTGAAGAAACAGTGAAATAAATTTTAAAAGTTCCAGTTCTGTGCTATCTGCCACCTATCACCTGTCATGGAAGAATCTGTAATCACCTGTATGCCTATATTCCTAGGTATTTGGACTGATAATCTATTCTTGGTGTCACTTCTGCTTTCCCACGCTGCCAAAATCATATCAGCAATCTTCACTCTAGCCCAATCATTTTCTTGCCCGGCTTCTCCAAGCCAGTCAGCCTCTTTCTCTGCATGCTTTAAATCTCAGTCTTATTTATCAGTCTGCGTTTTAGACTCTCATTCATGCAGCCCGCCTCCTTTCCAACTCTACCTCATCCTCCAATCTCTTACTGATCCTTTAGAGGCTTTTCTGTATATGTCAGCTAGAGATCCTCATCCAAGTCTCCAACTGCTTCATCTCTGTCACTACCAGCATCTATGCTGTGGTGAGTCTTGTCTTACTCGCTGCCATTGCTGGAATGTGCACTGCTACTGTGTGTAGCTTCATCATACAGCAATCACCAATTTATTAGCCCAAATATCAGATTAAACCTCACTTGATGTGGGTTGTGAGGGGGGGATAGTTCCCTACCACAGAGAAGAAAAAATCAAGTGTTTGGTAATGTCAGGATGCTTCAATTCCTCCAATAACTTTAGCTGCACTGAGTGTTGTTCTTTTAGTGTTGCAAAATATTTAATCCATTTTCACTCATGTGAGGAAGTGCACACCGAGGACAAACTTGCAAAGTTCCCCATCACCTCCCCACCTGTTTGTATCATTGGGTGGTTGATTAGGATGTTGCGTTTTTGTCAGTGTTCATGGTTGCTTAATTTCTGATTTGTTTTCTGGCACACAGTATCGGGCATCCATCAAGCTTTCCTCCTATGCCTCTGTGTCTGTGCATTGGTCTTTGCTACTCTGCTCACTTTTGGACAACATGCTGAGGCACTGTAGGGAGACTTGGGCCAGGTGAACATTCCTTTTGGGAGATTCCCACCATCCCAGCAGCATATGGACACTGTTTACACTCCACCCATCCTACTATCCCTCACCCACCCAATCGTCAATCAAATCCTTCCTACTTCCACCATCTGACCCTCGAGGAAGGATTAAAACATGACTGTAATTGCATTCAAACATAGAGCTTTTCCTCCTTTGCCAGAGTGCCAAAGTCCCTGCACACCAGCATCCACATTCATTCCCTGGCTGCACTAGATTAATCTCCCTCTGCAGCATATTAAAGAGTCTATGACATGCTCACATCCTCCGATACCTGATTCTGATTCCACTTAGTGGGCCACCAGGATGGAGCAGGGATGTGAGGTATAAGGCTGCAGGAGATGCCAGAAACGGAGGCTGGGGATGCAGAATGGCTGGATGGGTTGTTCCCCTATTAATTAAATTGGAGCAGGTTTTGTAATCTGTGGATATTAGCTACCATGATGCTGCTGCAAGCTGCTGCTGGCTGTGGTTGGTGTACATGAGCAGCTGATGTATGTAGCCCTGGCTGTGCGGGGCTGCAGGATGTTGATGTAACTGGCAGCATGAAATACTTGAATGTGGAGCTTGGGCAATTATCCACGACACAAATGTGAATGAATGTGATTAGATTTATGGTGAAAATTTAAACAACTTGACAAATTGATAGCAAATTGATAGCAGGCTAATGCCTCACTCCCTACGCTCAGGCATAAATCAGATGTCGTTTGGATTCCTAATGCAGCCAGATGGTATGTATTTAAGTTACTGTGTTTTTCCATCTGATGGTGGTTGCAAGCTTGTTTTACTGTAAATGTATAATGTAAGTCTGTGCGTGTGTATACGTGCGCATAGCTTTTATTTCATTTTGCTGAAAGCGAGAAAGTGGCAAGTACAGTAAGTTTCTCATTAAAAGTCTCTACAGTGTGCGCTGCTTTTTCATGCAGCTTGGAGAGCATGCTGGAGGAATTTTAATATATCTCCAAAGATACAGCTATCTTGAAATTCACTAAATATTCAGGTTTCTTGTGTCTGTGTTTTTTCCTTCATATCTAAGGTAGAAACTACACGAAGTGGCACACAGTGTGGCTTTCTGATGTACAACAGGGTGTGAAAACACAAGGCAGCAGTGTATACACAGTTCATAAATCCAATCTCGCACAGACTCAACTGCTCCATCCTGCAGTACCTCAGTTTTTGTTTTTTTTGTTTTTCACAAGAGGAAGAAAAACGCTTTGGTTTATGCTGACCCAGGTCTGATCAGAAATGATGTATAGCAGGCACAACTAGCACAGAACTATAATCGCCTGCCCGGGGCTTTTAATACTGTTTCTCCCTTTCAATTCGGAGGTCAATTACCGGCAGGTTAAAGACATCATTAAACTGGTGTTTCCTGAAGTGCCTCTTGCTCCTTGTCAAAATAACTTATGATGCATTGACAGGATTGATTTTAAATGGAGACCAACAGCGTGCCCAGAATGCCTCGGCACAGGCATCTATTTTCATTATGCATCACGTTGCGTCTCCAGCAAATCTTTCTCTTTCCCTGGACTGAACACGGGTGATTTGTCATTGTGGCTTTTTTCCCTGTTTTCTTTCATACATTTTTCACAATCCGAAGGCTCATTGGTGGACTAGGCTAGAATTCAGCTGGCACTGAATTTTTGATTTAGATGAAGGTTTCCTGTCCAATTATCTGTTGGGTGTGTGTGCATGTATGTGTGTGTGTGCTCGAATTTCTTTCTTCACGTGTCTCTGAATGTGTTTATCTGAGCGCAAAAATTAGCCAAGCCATTAGAGGCCTATCTGTGTGCGGACCTCACTGTATGGTGGCAAAGGACTGAACTGACAGATTGACCCGTGATCTGTCCATCTCTACCTGGTCATCCATGATGAGCTGGCTGTAAAAGTCACATTTATAAAAGATTGTAGGTGCAGATGTCATATTCTAATCTCTGCTGCCCTATTTCTATTTTCTGCCTGCTGGATATAAACCAGGCAGACCTGCAACTCCTCTGGCTCCACGCAGTCAGCTAATAAGCTGCATTTTTAGAAGCACAGTCATTGCATTTTAACTTACTGTTAGTTTCAGGTCATGTTTTTATGCTTGGTTAAGTTCTGGTGCACCGGATCACCCTTGGGCCTTTTCCCAGCACCTGAGGCCCTGAGACTCTAGACACACCTTTAGTAATTAAAGGTGCAAATACAAGTAAGAGAAAGCAGGCAACCCAACACAGATATTAAATGAGTTCTTAGGTTTTTTTTGTCTTCAGTTCAATGATTAACATTTGCAGACAGGTACAGGAGTGGCAAGACTAAGTTCACTGCAACACTTTGATCCTGAAAAACCAAGTTTTCTTTTTCTATATGTGGGACAGATGGAAGCTGTCCTCATTAAAAATGTCCACGCGTGGCATGCTGGAAGCCTTTTGCAATGCAACATTGATCCTCGACACTGGTGATATAAAATAGTGCTTAATGAATTCTGAACAAAATGATTGAGATTAGAGGAGCTATGCTGCTGCTGGTGGTGTTTCAGTAACAAAAAGAAACAGATAATGGCAGGGCAAGTCAGGGAGATTTAGGGGAGCAGAAAAGATGGGGCTATTCAAGAGGGGGATGACACGGTATTGCCCCCTTTTTGCTTCTGGGAGTTTTTGTTTTTTTCTGAAGCTATGCCAAGTTACTGTGCCCAAACTGGGGATGAGTGTGTGTACATGGCTGTGTGTACTATTAAGACAGAAACTGTAGGCTAAAATGTGAGATGCAGATATTTTTGAGTGGAGAATAATTCCTCTTTGTGTGTGTCAGAGGCCAACCTTAATTATAATTGCATAGCAGCTCAAAGCAGGGACTCGAACCAAGCCGAAGCCAAGCCATGCTGAACTAGACTAAACCAAGCTTGGACCTCCTCCACTCAACATGCTTTGTGCTTTAAGCCCTGGCTAATTGGGCTAAAGGCAAGCAAAAGCCCCTTCCCAGCTGTGACGGGCATTGGACTGGGAAAAGAGAGCGATGGAGCAAAAGGAAGACGAGAACAAGGCAGAGACAGGGAAATTAGTTTCTCCCTGCATCAATTTACACATGCCCCATTGGATCAATACCATTTTTCTTCCCTTTTTAGACATTCTCTTTATTCTGTATGCACAGCCTTTTTTATTGGCTCAGCTGATAGGGAACCCCAGATGTTGCATTTGCCCAGTTGCCCAGTGATGTAGAGAGACTATTAATGTCCAGGCAATCTGGCCAACTAAATAGGAGGGCCATGTGGAGAGGCCTTCGCTTGTTATTGCAACATGTAGTTCTCCCAGTCTGTCAATTTAAAGATAGGGATTGGCTGTCTCAAGTCCACCTACCAGCTGTTTTTAGCAGCAGGGGCCCCCTAGCCTTGCCACAAGGATGTCAGAGTATCGGATGCAAAGTAATTGCATGTCTCCCTGCAGTACCACAGATTTCATCATCCTGTTTGCTGCTTGTGTTTCTCTTTCTCATCCTCTTTTTGACCCTGATTTGTGATTTGGGGTGGCAGACACTCATAGATAATGTAGTGATACCATATGCAATACTTCCATTACTATTAAATGAGGTTTGTGGCTGTCAGGCACACTTTGTTGCATCATGCAGTGGTCCTCGACGTTTTGCAAATAAAAAGGAGAATCAACACTCTAAGGAGGCGGTGTTGTTGCAACTGATTACATGATCTTGTGCATGCTCTTTCTTAAACTTTTGCATGTTTGTCACATTTCTATGTTTCAGATCATCAAAGAAATTTTAATAGAAGACAAAGAAAACCTGAGCAAACAAAAAGTGCAGTTTGTAAATTGTGGTTTAATTTATTAAGGGAAAAAAGCTATCCAATCCTACCTGGCCCCAAGTAAAAAATTAATTGCCCCCCTTTATTAAACCATAAATTAACTGTGATTAACCACATTTTTTTTGGACAGCTGAGTTCAATTCCACTATCCACTCCCAGGCCTGACTACTGTCAGATCTGTTGAATCAATAGAAGCTAAAGCAAAGTAGGCTAAAAATTTCAAAAAGATAAGCATGTCGGAAACCTAAGCTTGACATCTATCAGTCTGGAAAGGGTTATAAACCCATTTCTAAGCCTTTGGGACTCCAGCAAACCACAATGAGAGGCATTATTCACAAATGGCAAATGAAGAAAACTTGAAACAGGAGTGGCTAGCCTACCAAAATTACTCCTTCAACAGGGGCAGTTACATTTTTATACAGGCAGGTTTGGATTGCTTTCTTCCCTTAATAAATGAAATTATCATTACTGCATCTTGTATTTACTTTAATTATTTTTGACTAACATTAATTTTAATCTTGATCAGAAACATAACTTTCAGCAATATGCAAAAAAATAAGAAAATGTATACACATGCAATTTTTTATGGCAAATGCATGAGTATTTGTGAGCAGGGGTTGTACCCTCACAAGGTTAATTTTCAGAGCTCAATACCTCAATAGACACACACACGTGCACACACACACGTATTCACTGCAGACCTCCTGCTTCTCACCAGCTGAGTGACAGCATGACTACTGCATGCTTTCCTTCCATTATTCAACAGCATTACTGAGAAAGAGGAGAGAACATAAATGAAAGGTAACAAGAAAAAGAAAGAGGAGGAGGAGAAGAAGAATGGGCTGTTTGTGCTCGCACATGATGCTGAAAGCCAGAGACTGTTTCCAAAATAATGGAGGAATCTGTCTGTTTTGCGTTCAAAACAAGGAGAGACAAATGAGACAGAGAGCATTACAGGTGAGAGTAGACAATGATAAAGAGAAAGCGGAAAATAGGAAAACAGAACAAGACAATTTGCAAGAGGAGCAGTATTAGTCACAAATTACCAGCCGTGCGGATATAATGGTCAGGAAGGTCTGGTATGAATTAAAAAGAAACTGCATTGGCTGACATCTGAATCTAAGTGAGTTTGCCACAAAGCAAAATTCTCTTATTATCAGTCTTCATGTGTCCCTGCAGAGTCTGAGCTATCTCTGACCACAAATCAGGATATGTACTCCGAACAAAGAGAAAAAGAGATCCGGAGACATAGTGCATGATCAGAAATGCACTGTATCAGCATCATCTGGAATCCTGTCTTAAATGAAAGATAAGCTGAGGTGATAGCCTCCTCTGTTTCTGAACTGGATGATTAAAATGTTGATTTTAATGTGTTGCCTCAAGCTAAACTTTTGCATTTTCTCCTTGAACACAACATTGTCTCTTAGAACACCTGCCCTCCTAAGAATCAAGGTAGGAAAGATGGAAAGGTTTGGCAGTTCAGAAAGAATGATCATTTTGTCCATTGTTAGAGCTGCTGTTTAGTAACACTATTTACTATCATGAAGACCTCCTCTGTCTACCTTTTAAACACTGTCTTCTCTTGGCAGCGATTATCAGTGATGGGTGAAAAACTGTGATACACGAGGAGGACTGATAATGCCTTAGAGAGTGCGATGAGTTGGACATCCAGTCTTTTTATCAAACCGTGCATACCACAATGCTGGGCTCCACTCCAGTGTTAAGGGTGGGGAATATTTTGGCAGGTGGGCTGGCACTACCTGAGCAACCAGGGACTCACCTGGGCTGAATCTCACACTGAACCAGACACTATTTTGACAGTGTGGAAACTAGATAAGTACTTTAAACACTTGTTATCAGTGCACACTGCATCTGTTGGTCGTCTTTGAGAGGATTTAAAAACAGATTGGTGAGGGTGCCAATGCCGCCTGGAAGCATTAAACGCTTTGTGCATTTTTGTTCCTTCTCATTTAAGATTCAACTGTCTTGCACAATTGCTGTATTGTCATGTTAAGAATGCAGCCCTTTTCTAAGCTGGTGTATTAAACTACTGGTATAGTACTTGAACGGCATTTGTACTGCATCGCGTATCTGATAGTACTGCTACTATCTTCTACCACTGCTTGCAGAGATGTGCACATTTTCTTGCAGCCACACAGCGCCTACCAAAGTTTTCACGGTAAGTTTTCTCCTGGCAAGACTTTCTATTTTTGCCCCTTGTTTATCTTTTCTCCCTCATCATTCACTGTATTCTCGTCATTATTCTTCCATTTAGCTCTATAAAACAACCACAAACCATTTATGCTGAACAATGTTAGCCTGAAATAGGCTTTTGTGTCTCTGAAAGGCCAGTCTGTAATTGTGTATAATTGAGAACACTGTACACAATACATTTGTGTGATTTCATATTAGTCCCCTTGAATACACAAAGCTCCAAGTCTGAGTGGTTTAGATTGGATCGCAACAATAAGCCCTACTCTACAGTGCGGTAATTATGCAAATGCAATGCATGTTTCAATCAAATCGTGTACGTAAAGCACACTCGTGATGATTCGAATTAATCACAAGGCATTTAGGAAACTTACCACAAATGATTGAGTGCAGTGGAGAACAGTTTGGGTGATGTTATTAGGAATAGTTTTGCTAGTTTAATCAAAGAAACAAAACAATGTAGCAAGATTAGTTAACAAGCAATAAATCTACCTCTTCTTCCTGATTGCACTTTACCTTCTCATCTAATGAAAACTCATGCATTAGAATACAGGAGGTCAGACACGGTTAGTGCTGTGGCACATTGATAAGATTTAGATCCTATAAGGATATTAAATGATAGCTTGTTTTTCATCTGTAGTCTTGAGAAAAGGTGGCAACATAAACAAACAAAAAACACATATAAGGTGTTAAACCAAGATATGAACGGCCTGTTCTGTCAACACTCACAAGCTGTCACATTTTAGATAGAAAGACCATTTTCTCACAGAAAAATGTCTCTTCATCTGCATCTACTGGAGACTCAAGGGGGGAGTCTTGGTTCAGAAGCCCAGTGTGTGGCTTCAGCTAATAAGACAGCCCACTGAGACTTTACTAATAAAGCCAATGCTAATTGATATCTGTTAATATTCATTTATGTTTACACAAGGCTTTTCATGTCTTTCTTAACACTCTAGCATAGCGACTGTTCATTTTTGGCTGTGTGGACAGTATAAATAGATAAAGCAAACAGTAACCCTTCACCAGCTTTTCAGGGTTTCGCTTCAAATCTCATCTGTGACCTTGGCAAATGTGGTGATTGCACATATCTGTATGGCAGGCTTAATGAAACATCTACTTTTAAGAGATTTACAATCACAGGTTAGTAATTCCAGTTTGACTGCATTAGCTAGCTCCACAAAACCTAAAACCCCAACTGGTATTATGAAGGTGATTATCAGATTTCTCTGTTAAGCCATGTTATCTGTTTCAGGTTCTCTGCACACCCACATAGGGTGTTGAGATGGGGCTTTTCACGCATCACATGACTTTACCAAACTAAATGATCCCTTTGACCCCCATTGAGAGACATTATCAGATGGCAATGGAAATGTTATCTCTATAGAACATGTTATTATACTTACTTATGTCCTAAAGCAGTAAAAACAGTGAAATAAAACTTTACAGATAAGTTAAATGTATGTTAAAATATAAACACACACACACAGAGCTATCGACTGTAGGCCTATCAGATGATGATGATGATAAAATGGTGATTAAAAATCTATAAAGAACATAAAAAATATAACAGCAAAATGCAAGGCTGCAAATAAGAAAAGAGATTAATGCTGCAGAAAATCATTAATCTTGGGATTTAGTGCACAGAGTGGTAAAATAAACATTTTAATTTAAGTTAATTGTTTTAATGCTGAGTGCACTCTCGGCGCTGCTGTTTATTTCTAACGTGACAGCTGCACATTAGAGCTCTGAAACTTTAAACTGGATACATTTAAACATTTATTATTACTGTCCCGCAGCCTAATAAAGGATGTGCTGAAATCACTTTAGTTTTTCAGCAGATCAAAGTGAAATTAATTTTATTGATGAACATGTTTGTTGGTGTATGTTCTGTGGCTGCAGTTTCAGCTGTGAAAAACAGACTGAGCAGCAAATATAAATATAAAAAAATGAGAGAACGGTTCAACAAGTAAACAAATTGCTTTTTGATTCAAAATTATGGTTTATCGTGGTGATGTGTGCTTGAAAATTCAGATATATTCTGATACATATTTTGCAGCAACCAGTAGCAACAGGGATATCCATGCACTGCTGACAAGTACTGTTAGTCATTCCAGCTCTGATTAATGCGTGGTCCAAACCAAATGCCCTTTGAGTGCTACCTGATGACAGCTAGGAACAAAGTTACAGCATTTAGGAGAACATATAATTTGGCTTCTGGGTTTCTGTGAGTTGCTGCTAGTTGTCTTCAAATTTTGCATTAGCTGACCTACTGGAACCACTGTGGCTCCACAGTATCAGATGAAAAGAAAACAACCTGATACTTGGAGAGAAACCAAAGGAATAAATCCCACATCCCTTCCTTGCTTATCTCAGAGGTTTCCTCTCTAACCAGATCTGGCATGAGCACAAATCCAGTACTGTACACCATGGCCACACGTATCCTAAACATTGTACAGACAGCCTTGGTTCATTCTAATCATTTAATGTAGTTTGTGTGTGAGTTACATTACACACTTTCTTCCAAGAGCAGTTCAGTTCAAACTGTCAACTTTTAGAAAAGCTTGAATTCCGTCTATCATTTGTTTTCTTGACAGTATAAAACAAGTCGTTACAAAATTAAAAGTCAAACCGCCTGAAAGAGTTACATAATGAAAAGAGTGTCTAATGAAAACATGTCAACTCCCGCTGAGTGTTGAATTATTTAAAATTAAAAAATGCCATTATGATTTTTGTGATAACTATCACTCCACCTTCACAGCATGCATACCTGTGACAGTTTTCCTAATGGAAAGCAAAGCACTGTCATTTCAAACAGGACTCCTTCCGTAGCTGAAATCCTGGGGTGCTATGATTGGGTGACACATGAAACTGGTGTCTAAACCCCTGATGTGTAATTTATGGAAAAAACAGAAATCCTTTATGCTCTCAGGTGTCTAGCTGTGTGAACTAATCAAAAGATGTGCTGTGACAGAATGGGGCAAGATGAGGCACTTGATGTTTTGTCAGTTGTGTTGGCACAGGGAAACGCTGGATTGCTGTACGATTCATCATTTAGGTGTTTTTATCAAAGAGAAAATACACTGGGGCTCCAGAGAGAGGGAGACGGGGCAAGAGAGAGACAGAAATAAAGCAAGTGTGCCTGTGTGTGAGTGTGTGTACGGACGTTACGCAAGCGCCTTCTTTGAACATCCACAGGGAGTCAGAGTTGGCGAAGTTTTTCTCAGAGCAGGACAGAGTGATAGATAGGTTAATGGGTAATTCAGCAGCACTTTACTGAGCTGTGGTTTCTGTGTTGGCCAGGCGCAGATGTGCTCAGTGTCCTGATGAGTCACCAGTTACAAAAAGAAGCAGTGATGACTCAAGGATTTTCATTTTGGTACATCAGTGTACAACAATCAACTGGGTGGTTTAGCTCCTAATTAAGACTGAGTACTTCCAGTCAACATGACATTTAGCTTGGACATAAATCAAGAGTTAAAAAAGAAATAAATAAAAGAAGTATAACCAATCTGTAAATAAAAATGGTGCTTTAAGTGTGTGGTAGATGATAAGTCATGCATGCAAATTTGTAAATGATGAAAGTTTCAAGAAGCATCTGCAAAATCCAGAGTTGTGAAATGCACGATAGAAAAACCAAATGCAGACTCCTGAGACAAACTGAGTAAACTGAAAGTACACCTTTAGTTCAACAGATGGAAGGTCAAAAACAAGCAGCAAAGCCCATGCGAAAAGGCAAGGAACACACAAGCAAAGGTAAAAGATGCTAAAACAAGGAATGAGGGGAAGACACAAAGGGGTAAGCAGGACACATGAACACATGAGTATCGAGACAAAGGTGTTGATAATAAAACTCCCCTAACCCTAACAGGTAGGGAAGTAAGATTAAACATACATTGGCAGTGGGGGAAATCATTATTTGATCCTCTGAAAGCACTATAACAAAATTCAGGACCATGACATACAGGTACAGACCAAAAACTGCAAAGCTACAGCAGAGATATCTTCATAGGATTCAAGAGATAGATACCCACTGCTTCACTCCCCTCTCCACACTCCTTGTGATGTTATACACTATGTAACTATTGTACGCCACTAACTATTTTATACTCTTTTCTGTAGTTTCTGTTTGTTGTACATGGTTTACCTATGCTCCTCTTCTCTGTCATTTCTTTTCCTTCAAACCCCCAATTAGTAAAGGCAGGCTGTCTGAGCCTGGTCCTGCCAGTTGCCTCTTCCTGCTCAAAAGGAGTTTATCTTCCCCACAGTCACAAAGTGTTTATTTAAAAGGAATTACAAGACTTTTAGGGTTTTATCTTTAATATTGTACGGTCAATAACTATAATTTGACCGTACATATAACTTCCAAATAAATAAAGTAAGGTTGGTTGTGACCTGGTATTATATATAATTGATTTTGATTGCTATTATACTTGCAAAGGTTTCGAAGGAGAAAAAGTTTTATGAGGAGAGGTGGTAAAAATACAGACATTGTGTGCTCAACTAGAAGTACAGATACTAGTGTTAAAAATACTCCAGTGAAAGTACTGATTCAACTTCTTTACTAAAGTAAAAGTGAAAACAGACTTTGAAATGTACTCAAAGTAAGAAAGTGAAAAGTAACTCTTTGGAGGAGGTTTGCACTAGCTATTTTGTACAAAGCTAACTGAACTGTGTGCTATATTAATGTAATAATAAAATTATATTAGTAGATGGGAATGCAAACTTTACTTCAGTCTAAATTGAATTCTAATAAATGTATTCAACTTGAATCAGTTAAGCAGAACATGAGCAGAGAAAAAGAAGGAATATAAAAAGTAGCTCTATTTTCTGTTGCCTTCATTGTAGAGGTTGACTTGCATCCACACCATCCAACAGGAAAAAGAGCACAGTCAGGGGTTATAAAGTGAGATTCAGCAGGTGGGGGAACCCTATAATTGCTTGTAGTGGCTCAGCATGGGCAAAAGATTCCCAGCTGGCAATAATTTCTATTGAGAGCTCCAGCTTAATGTACAGACTGTAATCAGCTACAGCTGCTCTGAGATTTACAGCTCTTTGTGAATTTATACAACTGAATTCAAAAAGATGTCATCAGATGTTTTGTGAGTTGTCCTGATTGATATCCATCCCCTACATGAAGACTATACTGTTTATCCTGTAATTATACTACATAGTATAGAAAGCTGATATGAAGGTGGAACTCTACACCTGATGTAACTCTGACTATGAACACCACAGCCACTGTGCACCAGTCCAACACAATGCTTTATTTGAAATCCATCACAGTGCAGCAAACTAACCTGTTTATCCTGCAATAAACTGCAGATTATTTTCATGCAACCTTATAATAACACTGTTAGTCTGCCTTAGTAGTTAAAAAATAATGTCACATGTGCAGAACAAATATCTGATTTAAAAACATGAGGACTTATATATTAGCTTTAAATTTCCAGTTTATCAAATACCACTGAGCAGTCCTTACCTTATTCTTCCTCTCCTCTGCTGTCTGTCTTATCCTCCCCATCTCTGAGTGAAGTTAGCTCTCATTCACTCCCTTGAAATACAGCAGCTGTACCTTTAGCTAGCAGACACTGTGACTAACTGCACACAAACAGTTTGTGTGTTTGCTGATGTTTGTTGAGCTGATGGAAACGCTGCATTTGAAGTTACCGGCCACTTAAAACCAGTACTCCCTTTATGTTCACTCCTCTTTTGCAGGCCTAGCTAGATGCTGAAGTATGGCAACTGCAACATCTGCAGTCATTCTTGTGTAGTGAAAAAAATCTGTTTGATGTTTGAAAGCCTGCAGTGAAGTGAAACAATAAATCCTCTCAAATGTGTTAAACCAAAAGTAATGAGCCTGTTCAGAAAATGGAAGGAGTAGAGAGTACAGATATTTGTTTAAACGTGGATGGAGTAAAAGTAGAAAGTCATCAGTAAAATAAAAACCGAAGTAAAGCAGAAATACCTGAAAATTTTACCTAAGTAATATAGTATTTGTACTTCATTGCTGTACTTAGTGTACTTCCCACCTCTGCATTTGTGGTACTACTAGAAATAGCTATTTTAGCATTTCAGTGATGGTTGCCTGATAATGAAGTAACAAAACTTTAATATTTCTTTTATGTTTAGCCAGTGAAGAACATCACAAATGCATCATTAGTGTCTAATAAAGTTTATATGACCAAACTGTTGGTGAACAGTTGTCTATTTCTGCACAGAGAAGAGATGGGACAATGTTAGCTTTAACAAGACCGTTCTCATTCCTGAAGTGTTGGGTTTTTCTCTGTATGTATTATTGTAGGGTCTACCTTACAACATAAAGTGCTTTGAGGCAACTGTTGTTGTGATTTGGCACTGTATAAATAAAACTTCATTGAATTGAAATTGAATTTATAATTGTTTGTGGTTTTTACTGAATAAAGATAGATAAACAGCCAAATGTCACACTGTAGTCATCTGCTAATAACTTTGCTGTTTGGAGTTGGAAAGGTAGTGCACAAAGATATTATCTGAGGTTTTTTTGGCCTGCTGTGTTGGAAATGGTCATGATGAAAGAATGATTCAAACCACTAAAGTTGAAAGACATAATACCAAAACAATGAGCTGATAAACCCTTTTGCTTACAGAAAGAGAAGAAAGACTCTGAGATAATACTCTGTTGGCTTGAGATTTGAGCCAGTTGTTGTAAAAATATTGATCAGTCCAGCTTAAACATTGTTGTAGATATGATGCACAGTGGTTAATATTTGATGCGGGCTGTGTTGCATCCCTTGAAGGGGGCCTGATTGAATTTCAGATATCCCTGATTTTACCAAAGTGAAGTCCAGCACAGGAAGAAAACTCACCTGCATTCCTCATGCCACCACATTGTTCAAAGGAGCTACCACACGACATTACTTATCCACGATACCAGTTTAAATGATTGCACCTTTATTAGAGACATACCTGGGGGATAGTATTGATTCGAGTTTGACCTAAGCCTACTAAGCTATACAGTATTTATCCTTGCCGACACAAATAGATGAGCTCATACTAAGTATTTCATTAGAAATGTGGATGCGGGTCTTTCAGTTTGACCAAGTATTCTTAATACCAGCTGCTCTGGAATCAATGCGCTTAATAAATAGCAGCTTACTGAGCCTGACCCCAAGGTCTAAGCTGATGAGTGCATTTGTCTGAGTGAGGAAGCAGACAATAGGAAAAGCTAATCTCGCTATCATCATCGGCGCATTGAATCAGATAGAGAAAGCTGGCGAGGGAGGCGGAGAGAGACAGAGGAAATGAAGAAAGAGGACCATGGGTATTTTGGTCATTATTTACACCAACTCCAAATAAAGAAAGGAAGATTAATGCTGCCATGGTAGAGTGACCATGGATAATACAGCATTTTCTTTTTATGCTCTGTCATGTCAGGTGCAGTACACTGCAACGACTGATTTTCTTTGTGAACATCGTGAATTGAACAAAGTACACAAATGAAATTATGCTTTAGCTACAGTTTCTCTTTAAGGATTTAAAGGGGAATTTGTTTCAAGACGGGCCAAAGATCTGACTCAGCTAAAAGCACCAGAGAGACATGAATATATGTGAATCATTTCTCATTTTAATCATCATGAGGTTTAGATGTTAAGACACTCTTTTCTCAGCCTTAAGTAATGTTTCACTGTTTAATACCGCTTACATTACCTACCTTTAATTCAAGTGATTTTCTACTTCGAGATGAGTGTTTTTCCTGTCAAAGTGTTGTTATCATAATTCTTGACAACTCGGAAGAAACAGGCAAAAATACAGAGCCAAATTTGAAACCACATTTATGCAGAGACAATGATTGCAACTCTGGCGGGAGTTGACGGAGTCATTTCCATTTTGTGGAGAGAGACAAAAACAAGACAAATCTGGTGCTCTCTTTCAGACCTGCGGTTGTCTGTTATGTTGTAAAGTCTCATCAAGTTGAGATTACACAGCTTCGCTAACAAGCCGTCCTTTGTTCTCTTGATAGCTCTTATTGAAAGAACAGTAATATCCTTTGTCTCCTCTCAATTTCCTGGTCTGTTATGTTATTGTCTGGTCTGTAAAGCTTGCCCAATTAGATTTTCGAAGAACAAGATACATATAAAAAGCAACATGCAATGAGATGTGTCAACTGAAAAAAAGCGTCTTTCTGTGATGTCTCCATTTTGGCACATATTTGATATCTTTGGGTTTTTACTATAAGGTTAGTGGTTGCAGTGTGATGTATCAGGTTTTTATGAAGGATCATTTTCCTCTCAAATGTAGAAATAAATGACCTCAAATGCATCCTTATCTACACTTTAGTAAGTGCACATTAAGAATGTGTAAAAAGATTCAGCACTAACATACATGACCCTTCATGCATGTTTCTGTAATTTCAGCTTGGTCAACTATGCAAACATAACTTCTGTCAGCTAAATCTGAAGGAGATTTACTCTGGTCCTAGCAATGTAAGAGAAAGTCTGCATTAGCTTATGGAGAGCGCTGCGTGGCAGGCAGAGTGAGGACCCGGGTGCAGGACACGGGAAACGAAACACGAATTTGAACCCAACTTTTTGCTGGAGCAATGAAACAGAAACACAGAGCACACAGCATGGGGGAAATGTAAAACTATGACATGAAAAGAACATGGGGAGGCTAGAACAATATTTACACAGGAGAGAATCAGGGCAGCGAGAACACACCTGAGCAACTGATGAGGCACAGGAAGCAAAAATGTACATGACCCATATGAGACAAGGGAAAGTCATAATAAAAGAGGAACTAACACAGACACCAAGACCAAGAAAAGGATCACAAAAGGCATAATAATAAACAGAAGACTGAATGTCAGCAACAGAAAAGGCAGGGACAATCAAAAATACAAAACCAAAGAAAATCTAAGCCTTCCAAAACTCAAACACTGAGCCTAAGGCCCAGGAACATGACAGAAAGTCAATATTTGCTGCCTTTATTATTATTATAAAATCTGAACACTCTTATGCAAATAATTTCTTTAAGTAGTCTTCAGTAATAGTTCTCCAGGCTTCTTTGAAGGACATTCAAAGCTCCTCTTTGGATGTTGGCTGCCTTTTGTCTCTGTCAAGATGATCCCACGCTGCTTCAATAATGTTGATGTCCAGGCTCTGAGGAGGCCCATCCATGAGTGACAGTGATCATTTGTGTGTTTTTCTTTTTTTGTCCAGGTATGATGTTACTGCATTGACAGTGTGTTTGGAATCATTGTCATGCTGAAAAGTAAAGCTGTTTCCAATTAGATGCTTTCCAGATGGTGTTGCATGGTTGATCAAAATCTGATACTTTTCTGTGTTCATAATTCCATCTATCACCTACACCACTGACTGAAATTTCAGCACCAAACCACAACAAAGTCTCCACATCTTTTAAACATTTTTTTTTTTTTTTACAGATTGCTGTAGACACTCACTGTTCCTCTTTTCTGACCTCCTCCATGCATGTTGACGTCAATTGGAACTGGATTCACATTTGTCATTCCATCAGACCTGCGTAATTTGTGTAATTTGGCATACCTCTGCCTTTTTTCCTGTTTCCTGTTTGCCACTGAGGCCATTTCTGATTTTCGGTTATTTTTCACACCAACTTAAGAACATCATTTTCAGATACTGTTCATCTGCTGTAACAAGGTTTTTAGCCCTGCTGCACCTTTTTTTTAATCCTCCATTTATGCAGTTTCCTCAATTTTTTTAAGGACACACTGCACACCATGCTGCAATATGCATTGGGAATTCCTTGGCTGATGCAAAAATACCATTTTATGCCTGCCGGTTACTATTTTAAGCCTGTTTAAAAATGATAATAAATATGAATAGTAAGACTTTTGCACAGTACTGTACACACAAACATCTTGGCATCCCTGGACATTTAAGATTGTTAAAATGTTATAAACTGATTCATATGAGAAGTCAACTCTTCACAGGACCTATCACCTAAAAGGCTGATGAATTTTATCAAACCCTGTGCTATCAACCACTCCTCCTCTCAGCACCTGAGTCAGGATGTACAATTTAAGGAAGCTAATGTGAACAAAGAAGGAAAAGGTTATAAATAAACATCAAAGTAGTTACATTTTGGAGTTTGCAAAATGTCATTAAGAAATGGCATTCATGAGTAGTAGAAGTCTTTAAGATAAAACTGCCTGCCTGATGGGCAAAAGGGCAAAAAACAAACATGGCTACATGGGCACTCCAGGAAGCTTTAACTGTTCTACCCTGCAGTGCTGACGCACAGGCCGGTCTACATCCTGTCTCTACTGTCAGATATTTGAGGTTAATATACACGTTCCCTCTCTAATTATGCAAAGGAATATTTGTTTCCAACACTCGTCAGCTTACACTTCTTGCCACTAATGCAGCCTTGCTGTTATAATATCAACCCTTAAAAATGCCCTACATCTGCCCTCAGGTTCTTCTTCCTCTCAGTCGCCTCCTCTGTGGCCCCTTCATCTGTGTGAGTAATCAGTGTTTGCACAGGCATGACTTCTGTGATTGTGATGACTTCTGAAAGATAAATCAATTTTCAAAGTTTAATATTTAAGAGAAGAGAGAGCACGGGGGCATTGTTGAATAATGCATTTGATTATTTAGCGTTGGAGACAGAGGGAGAGTCTGGACTGGCTCCAAGCCAGAGGATATGAAAGCTACAAAACAGTCAGCTAATGAAAAGGAGATGCATTCCTCAGGCCTCCAGTTTAAACTTTATAATGTAGAAAGATGCTTTATTGCTTTAAACACATGCAAACATTTGCCTAGAAGCCATCTCATATTTTCATTGCACCTGCTCGTTTTAGTGGCTTCTCTCAGGAAATATCTCTATATTGGCTCTGGTTGAATTTGATGTGTCATTTGCAGCTCAGTTAATGAGAACCTATCTATCTTTAACATGCTTCAAATTAGATTGCTAAAAACTAGAATTTGGGTGGCATTAAGGGCTCTTTAAAACCTACATGCTATTGCAAAACAGTTGATTGTAGTATTGTTCCAAGGAAACACAAACTAACTCTGCACCAGAACTCAAAACGCCAGAGATTAAAAAATATGACAATATAAAGACTAAACTATAACCAACACAGTGAAGAAAAATAGGAAATCAGGAACTCGGCAGCATATGAAGGGAAAATCTAAACTAAAATCACCAAAACAAGCTCAAACCCAGGGATCGTGACAAATATGAGAGCAGGCTGCGCAGCCAGAAACATCTGATCATTCTGTCTAATCTCTCCTAGCTATCTGTTCAGCTAGAGCTTCTGTTTTTTGAAAGTATTCAAATCTATACAGGTAAGGGCCACAAACTACAATAATGTGACTGCTCCTGCAATTAGTGGCCTAAATTGCTTGCTAAATGAAAAATAATTTTAACGAGAATACAACTGAGTTATGTAAAAATGCACAAAATCTGCGCTCGAGCAACAGCTCAAAGCAAGTTGAAGGCAACAGTACACCAAATGGAACAGAGAATATTACGCTATAATTGTCACAGTTGCAAAGCTCCCCATCTCTCTGAAGAGGATGTTGTCGTGTGAATAGAGCTCAGTTTTGTTTCTCAGCATGAATCTCCCCTCTCATTTCTGTCCTTTCACTTTATCTCTCACTGCTGATCCCACTGTGCAATCAGATATGCAATTGTTACCGTTTCTTTAGACAAAAACATGTTTTCAAAGAAGGCGGCTGCTGAAGATGAGTCCCCTGAAAATAAGGCAATTGTCTTTTAATTGCTTTTCTTCTGGTCTAGCACCTACAGTGTACTGCTTCACTCCTTTTAATTCATCTACCCCTCCCTCTTAATACAGAGGAAGAATAGAGGCAGAAAAATTAAAGTGGTGTCCTTTGACCCCCTTTCCTCTGTCCTTTCCACACTGCAACTAATGCAGTTTAATAGGTTTGATTCACCATGTCATTATAGGCTCAGACTGCATGTGTGTACGTTCACGGGTATGGTGCAGCTTGTACAGCTATGGGTGTCTATTAGCGAAGTTTCTGTAGGATCATCCATGTTGAACTTTACGTCATGCTGCTCTTTTTGTATTGTCCAGTGGATCTGGTTAAGCTATAGCCTGTGGAAAACCAATACATGCCCCGAGAAGGCTTTCAAGTAAAGCGTTGTAGTCTTAGGACAGAGTGAAAAATTGGCAACAAGGAATAATTTCATAGGTAGGTATCTGTTTGCACAAAACCTTCTGCACATGACACTCATATATTAGGCAACGAATGGTACAGTAGATAATAATGATTTCCTCATTTCAGAGCTCTGCACGTTTCGTGATTCTATGTAATCAAAACTCAAAAGTACTGAAAATTAATTTTTAACAAAACATCAACTCAAAGCTTGTCTGATCATTTCCTATCCACAACATCACTAATCTTGGTGCATATATTAACACAGAAGAATGTAAATGAATTCCATTTTAGGGTTACTGGAGGGCTGGAGACCACCCCAGCTGTCATGGTGTGAGGAGCAGGGTACACCCTGGACAGGCCGACAGTCCATCACAGTGCTGACGCAGACTGACAGTAGAATCAACAATGAGTTTATGTTTGGACTGTGGGAGGAAGTCGAAGTACTTGAGGAAAAGCCACGTGGGCACAGGGAGAAAATGCAAAATCAACACAGAAGGTCTCCAAACAGCCGGCTGAGTCAAACCCATGTAGTTCATGTAGTTACTGAAAAAAGAAGGCTCCAGGGATATTCACACTTAATATTATATTTACTCCAAATATCACAAAACCACAATATCAAGCTAATACATTACTGTGTATAAGTCTTGAGCCATCCCTCACTTCTTTATATTTTGCTAGGAAAAAGAGAAACAGATGCAATGATTTACTGCGCAAATGTAAATTTAAATGAAATATTTAAGGCAAAAAAAGACATTGTAGGATTCTAATGAGCTTGAAAGTTAATATTTGGTAAGGGTACCGGAAATCTCTTAGGCAGCTTTCTTGTCATTTCTTCAAGTAGTCTTCAGGAATAGTTTCTCAGGCTTTTTGAAGGACCTTCAAAGCTCTTCTTTGGATGCTGGCTGCCTTTTTTTCTGTCCTCTGTCAGGATGATCTCATGCCCTGCTCCCCTTGGAAGCAAATTACAGGGTGTATCAAAAAGAATGATCCAATTTCAAAAGACTTGTGGTAAATTTTAAAATACATGACTGAATATAAAGTTTTACACACAAAAAGCACAAGTACTTAATGTGCTTCCGTCCCAGACACAGCATAGTCAATCTCATCTCATAATTATGTGAGCCACTGCTGTGGTTATGTTACCTACCAGTGTTGTTTTAAAAAAGTGATCACCTGCCTGTACTGGTAAACAGACTGTAGTCAACAGGATTTATGAAGGGGTTATATATAAATAAAAAAGAGTTCAACTTTTCTTTTATAACTCTACATTATTGTACCTACATTATAATTTATCCAGTCCTTTTTGGTCTTAACATATCTTTATTGGACTATTATGTTACATTTGTTGCAGTTTCTGGTTCAGGTTGAAAGTCAATGAGTCTTTTCAGCTGGTTAAATGAAAGGTAGTTAAGTCACTTTGCCAAAAACTGACTGCAGCTGTATCAAATGATGTATCATCTTTGATACAGCTGCAGTTTTTTGTAAGTTTTTGAGACTTTTACATCATCAATGTGATTTTTTTTCTTTTGAGTAACCAAAATAAATTCCACAATGCATGTGCTGTACCAGTGTACCAGCACATGTGATGTGACAATAAAAGTGATTTGATTTGATTTGATTACGTCTATCACAACACACACGAAAGCAAATTCCGATGATGTACATATCATATTAGATTCTAGAGTTATTTTTAATGCATTCTTAGTAGGCAGTTGGCTTTTTTAAAGCTGAAGTGTATCAGTACTGTGTCTTTCAATTTACTGTAATATCATCAGCATACAGGTTTCCATAAACTGCTGAGTAACTGTTAACTTTTGGTTACACAAATAAATGTAACACTGGCGTAGCATGAAATTAAAATATCCACATAACCTAGAGGTAGTTGGAGAAAAGCATTTTTGTACTGTTCTTTGGTAAACATACTGGAGCTACTTTCCAGCACTGTTTTCTGGTGTAATTTGGTCCTTGTCAAAATTATGTTCTCATTGTGTCACCCAGATCTGCTGTGTAGGTGTAAATGTACCCTCCCTGATTATGAAAAATTCAAGTTCTTCATCCAGTGCCTAGCAGACACGACTCACATGTGTAAAATAGGTGTTTGAGACAGGCGTCCATCTTGTGCCTGTCTTCCCCGGTCCCTGTGCGTCTCACGTGTGTCTCTGTGCGTAGCAGGTTACAGGAGACCGCAGGCAGTGAAAACGCATAGAGACTGCTCTTCTCGCAGCTCGACTGATCAGAAAGTCCCTAGTGGGTGCTGCTAGATAAAGTGAAGAGGAGGATGTAAGGGAGTGGGAGTTAGGCAGGCTGCCGATGGATTAGCAGCCATGTTTACATAGTGACTGATTTAGTCTGCTGGAGCTGCCCAAGAATGATTTATTGATACTGTGGGAAGTTGAGGGGATAATATGAGAAAGTGGGACGCAGAGGATATAGAGAAAGATAGAGAGCAGAAAACAGAAAAGGCCGGTCAGTGTGTCCCATATGTCTCTCCTACACGTGCCTGTATGTTCGGCTTTTGGTCAACTGACGATATAATCCTTCAAGCCCCTCTCCAATCAGAATCTGCAGCAGTTGAAAAAACCTGTTCATAGGCTGCTTTGCGAAGTTCACCGAGGCTGCTGATTTGAACGAGGAAACAATAAAGTGCACCCGTGAAATACCTGACTGCAGCGCAAGAAGGTGGAGTTTGTGGAGTCATTCCTCAGTGCATTGTTCTGTTATTTATTGTCACAATACTTGGCAATTAAGATATTTGTGGTGGAGCACCTGATATACCTACTGCCTCCAGTCAGCTACCGACACAGACAGGATCTGATTCTGTGGGAAACATTGCTCCAGGTGCATCTGTGTGAGAGAGACATAAAGAGAAATATCTTGTAAAACAGCTAAAAGAGCAACCCAGATCTGTCATAAATACACCGTATTACCCATCATTCAGTGCACCTTACAGGGTGAACAGAGCAGGAGAGGGATGATGGGGGTGGATGAATAGAGCACAAGAAGGTGCACTGCATATACCTCTCAGGGCCTCATCCCGCCATTCTGACTTCTGACGGCTGACCTTAATGTGTAGAGCTGGTGACAGGCTTTTAAAGCATGTCAGACAGAGATTCTGAGACAAGTGGTTGGTGTGATATAGGCGACAATTGAAGGTTTGTGGAGTGCAGCGAAAAGCTCAGTTTTCAAAGTTGCACAGACAGATTATCACAGGGTTGGGGTTACTGTGCTGCAGTTTTGGCAGGTAGACAAGTCAGTGTCAAAAGTAAATGTTAATGGTTAATGTGAACATTAACCAGAATCTGTAATTTAGAAAACAAACGCAATGCAAAGCTGGTTGTGCAACATAAAGAATGACAAGAGATGGAGGAAAGAAAATATTAACAAATAGCGATCACAGCTATCATGTAATTATGCAGCAAGTATTTATTTTTTGAAGGTGATAGGTTATCATTGCAGCTCTAAGGAGAAAGAACACACACACACACACACACACACACACACACACACACACACACACACACACACACACACACACACACACACACACACACACACACACACACACACAAGCACCCAACCACACATACAATGATACATACACATCATTCTCAGTGGGGAGCTCTTTATTATTAAAATGTCTTGCAGTGCCCTCTAGGCACTTCTCTATCACATCACCTGGCAGCCCCCACCCTCGCATCCCTGATGTGGTTCCTAGTTGTCATTAGTTAGAGTAATATACCATTCTCTGTCTCGCTCTCTCTCTGCTTGTGTCTTCTTTTTATTAAACTGGACATATGTACAGCTTTTTGTTCTCTCCTGCTGACTGATTTTTCTAAAACATACTGTCGCTAAAAGCGTGCGGGGGGGCTACTGCCCACTTCATGCCTGCTAGTAGCTTGTGCTGCGGTGTCTGTTTTAGGTGGAATTAAATGTGATCAGCCTGTTTCAAATAAAACACAAAGTGAAAGATAAGAAACATCAGAGAGTGCCACTCTGCTCGGAAGCACTAATTCTCAGAATTGTTTATCTCACTGTGGTTCAAGGTTTCAAATTACTAGAAATCAAATTAAAGATTCAATCTCCCTGATTTTAGTCTAAGGCTTAAATTTTAAACTTGCTTGCCCTGAGTTACATTTCACTGGTGACAAATGATTCCACAAATGAATAACCTCATTTGTAAGATCGCCTGAATTTACAGGCAAATTGAAAACTTTTCATGTTACAGTTTGTGATCACAATTTAGCAGATGTGTTACGTCTCGGTAGAATCCGGACAGATGTGTGATCTGTGTGTAGGTTTAGGACATATGTGCATAGCTTATAGCTCCAAGCCTGAAAGTGGAAATGAAACACCTGGCATGAAAGCTTTCAAGCAAAAGAAACCTCAAAGAGCTAAAACTGCAAGCTAGTATGTCAAATATTTAACACACGGATGAAAATTGCACTTGTGGAAGCAAGTCATTTGGAACTGTTTATCTCCGAGGCTTTGCTGAGCACAAATCTTACTGGTCTCAAACACGCTGTTTGAACTGTCAGCACAAGGTTTTGTACGGACTAGTGAAAGCATCTCTTTCAGCCTTATAATAGAGTTTGCAGGAAATAAATCATCCCTATAAAAACACAAATACACATGTCATGTTCACTATAACAGCTCATTTCAAAAAACACACAGCTTTACTCCCATTTATCATCTTCAACAGCACCTGGGGCATTTTGTTGTTGTTGCACATTTCAGCTGGCTCCAGCGCAAGCCTCCCTCTCACACCCCTTTTAGCAAATTAGACCGTTTAATTAGGAAAAGCTCATTTGTATCAAATCATTTACATGGTGCAGCCAGCCTTTGCCAGGATATTCTAATTGATTATTGTTGCCTGAGGTGGTGTTGGTGTGAGCGGATGTGCCTTTGTGCGCGTGTGTATTTTTGTAAACGAGTAAGTGACTTTGTGGTAATTATATAACGTAAGAAACTTTATCAGTGCAGTGATTGCTATGATCATGTATTCATGCATAGCAGAGTAAAAGCATCTTACTTGTAATATATCTTTGTAAAACCGATATGCATGTACTGTTAAGCCAATATTTTAATTAGCGGCAAATATGAGCAGTGCATATTCCTTGTAAGATCAATCCTTCCTGCTATTTTCCTCTTGTTTACACATGTTATTGAATGCATTTCTTTTCCCTACTCTTAAGGACCTCTTAGCACACTCTTGTGGTGATCCGCATCATTTAATAACCTCCGCATGCACCACCCACCAATAGGAAACAAAGTTCCTTGATTCCATACTTCCCTTTTATAAAGCTTTATTTAGGAATAAAACCCTCTCAATAGTCCCTCTAAAATGCTTCTGTTGAGCCAAGCCCTATTAAGGAAAGGAGCAAGCCTACTTCCCCATTGAGACTCACAAATGACCCTTTGATGAGGCTGCTCTTTGACCCTTTATACAAAGCTGCATGAACGATGGAGAGCCGAGTGGAAGGGGCTTTGAAGGATCCAGGATAAAGAACACAGAAAAAGAGACGAGAGATTATTAGAATTCACCCAGCGGTGCAATGAACAGCCTTTCAGCAGCAAGTTCCTCTTTCTATTCAGCAGCTACGCAACAAAGACATTAAATTATAATCAAATTGTTACCATGGTACCCAGCGTGAGTAAATGTTTCAAATCTCTCTTCTCTTTCTTTGCATCTCCGAGACTTTTTTATGGACATCCTAATAACTCCAACAGGAGTAGAAGAGAAAATGTGTCAGTAATAGAAGGGGCAGAACTAAACTTTTATTTAAAAATAAAATGAAACTGCAGACTGCAGTGTAGATGCTTAAAATATCCTTTAAAAGTGGACTAGCACAAAACCAACCACAAGAAATTACTTAGCCATTAGAATTACTTAGACAAGTCTTGCTAACCATCAGCACAATATTGCACAATAATATCGATTAAGGAAGAGAATAGCCTTGTGTTGTAAAAAGACTGGAAACAGCCACAATCAGTTACCCTGATAATCCCTAAAGGTGATCATTCCCTAAGAACACTTTTAAAGCTCACTAATTATCCAGGTGAAGCTCATCTGTTATCCACAAACAGACATAAAAATTAACTAGGGAGTTACAGGATATTCAAAAATACAAGAAAACACAATTAAATGAAAGTCCATTTAAAGAAAATCACTCTATTGACATTGTCTTCACGCACAATGTCATCAGTTCAGGTTGATGGATGAAAAAAATATCTTCATGAATACAGCTTTCCTAGTTACAGCAAGTAATTTTCTATATAACGTCTTAGATTCTGTATTTAATGTACAGAAACTATACATGGGTTATTCATTTATCTTCATGCACACTATAGTGGACATACTTTATGCTGACTAGTGCTAACCTCCACCTGTTTTAGCTCAAAATTGAACATACAGGCATGGTGCAGACATTCTTCATCTCATCTCGCTCTTTGCATTGGTTATGTTTCTTAAAATATCCTTAAAGTTGAAAAAGGAAAAAGAAAAAAAGAAAAAAAAAAGGCCTATTTTTTATTAATCAGCAGAGTGTTCACCTTAATCTGGCTGAAATAAAATTTCACTAGCCAGAAATGCAACTATAAGACACAGGTTATGTAATATCTGAATTTTCTTGTAATAACTTAATACCTGAAAACTGCAAAACGTTATTAAGGCATTCTGCTTTGCATTCAGCTGGTATGTATGTTTTGACCATTTGAACTGACTCTGTGCCGGGGGAAAAGAAGCAATTCCACAGCTCTCTCTGCAAATCAGGAAAATGACAACATAACCAATTTGACTCAGCCGCTGGACTCTTGGATTTACATGTTACTCCAAACAGAAAGTACTTGAAAATGTGTGAATATTATGGTCTGAAAATGCATGAGCCAGTTTAAAGAACTACTCGGTTAAATTAGGCTACAAGGCGATTCAGCAGAACTGAGGGAGTGACAATGGAGAAAAAAGAATGGTATTTTTTTATTCTCATCAACCAGTTTTGCACTTGTAAGCTGCAGGAGAGCTATACACTATGTGTATATGAGGGCGATGCATGCCTCATGTAGTCTTCTTTGGGTGAGTGCTGTTGGTGGTGGGATTGGTGTAGATAATACTTGAGACCTCATAGAAATGGAGTAACATGTTGTGCTTTAGTAGGGTTTGGTCACACTGGCCCATCCATCAACCAACAACCAGGTGGTGCAAGAGGAGGACAGAAAAAAGACATGGAGCAAGAAAAAAAATAAGAGATAAGTCACTTAAGGAGAGGAATTAATTAGAGGTTTAGAAATAACAAAGTAAAATAACATTTGACTGAAAAAGTCTTAGCGTGGCTTTTGAAGTTTTAAATACACTTTGAATTTTTTATGCTAATGTTTCACATGCACACTCTTAGCTTAAGAAAATTATCTGTATTTTTGTCTGTACTTCCAGAAACCCTGCTGTGAATCAAATTTAGCTCATCTGTGACAGAACCAACAGGCTTCCTCTCTGTTGTGCTCTTTTGATCAAATTATTCGGACCAGAGACAGGTGCTACAAAGCACTCCTTCCCGTTTCTGATGTGTCTTTGTCTCTTGTTGTCTCAAAATGCCAGAGCTGGTATGCCAACAAATTCATTTTTGTCCCTCTGTGATCTAACCCAGATACATCTGTAGTCACATCAGAGAGAGGGGACTGTGGGTAGAGAGAGGTGCTTGAGGTTCCTTTCTCTTTTGGTAATGGATTGGGTAAACATGAAGGGAATGTGGACAGAGATAACAGCACTGTTGTTATGGTTTTATGATGACAGATATGAGAAAATATTAAGTTTAAATAGTCGTGGTCAAACATCAGTAATGAAAGCATGTTGACTCATAATGTAAAAACAACTTTTATCAGACTTTATATCAAAGCCAAGACAGGCTTCCAGATAAATATTTCTCTGCTGATTGAATTCTTTTACAATGTGGCTATCTTACAACATAATGAGAACACAAGCCACAGATGAAACAGATAAATTATTAGTCTGTGCTGTTCAGCATCTTTGGGGGGCAATAAATACAGACAGTAGTTGCATCCATATATAAGCTTGCTGTCACCAGCAGGATAATGGTATTGTATGTGCCATAGTTAAATTCAAATCTATCACACTTGCAAGGACTCTGAAATATGTATGCACACACTGGCAAATGAAGATACAAAAATATTAACACAGTTACATCCCCAAAACCAAGATATTTTAGCATTACACTGCAATATAACAACATAAATATACAACTTGTCAGAGCCAGCTTGCTATTCAGTTCAATTCCATTTCATTTAAATAGCACCAAACTATAACAGTTGCCTCAAGGCAAAGACCCGACAATAACAGAGAGAATATTCCAATAGTCAGACAACCACGTATGAGCAAGCACTTGGCAACGGTGGGGAGGAAAAAACCCTGTTAACAGGAAGAAACCTCCTGCAGAACGAGGCTCTGGAAGGGGCAGAGAGACAGGACAAAATGTGTAATAATTACTAATGATCAAATGCAGATGTGGTGTGTAAACACATAAATTCAACAATGAGGTATTCAGTACTTTGTTTTCAATAATCACCTGTGAATATTATAGATCAACAATAGAAGCTACTTTAACCGATTTTCATTGCCCAGGCGAGTGCCAGGGTAACACAGCAGACACGTCAAGGGAGACAGACAACCATCTATCCTGTTTGGACCTTTGGAGAACTAATGGAGAAAGCCCACACAGACAAAGGGCCAACCTGCAAAGTACACACAGAGAAGCACCAGCCAACCAGCAGGTTCCTCCCAGCTAGAACCTTCATGCTGGGAGGTGACAGTGCTTATCACTCCACCACTGTGCCACCCCAAGCACTGACATACTATCACAGTGGCATATTTGCACATCCAGCAGAGGGTGCACCATAAGCATTTATTCAGCATTGTGTCTGTGTCAATCTTTTATCCACGCTTTGATCTCCAACACATCTCAGCAAAATAGCCCAGATTTTAGTTGGTTGGTTAAATGGTTTACTGTGTTCATTAGACAGCTGATGGGCAGAGTCAGTTTGTTTTGTGGAAAACAGTCTTGCTATGATTAGAAATGAGACAGATAGTGGAGTAGGACCTGTGGATATTTGTCACAGTGAACGACCCCTCTTCATGATGACATTTTAACTCCTGTCAAAATAGCCTATCACTAAGAGGGGTTTTGTGTTTGTTTTTGGACATTAATAGAAGTGGAAACAATTTTTTAAAAATATCTACACAGTGGAAAAAATTAAGTAAATCCTTCAAGTTACAAAATGGGCACTGGTCCATTTGAGGTTTATAAATAACTAGCAGTGAAACAGCAACATTAAAAAAAGACCCACATTTTTCTGGAAATTGTGCACAGGCAAAAATAACACGATTATTAAACTGAAACACTAATTCCGTAAAGCAAAGAAAAGAGGTTGTGGTTTTTTCACAAATTTGTTTAATTGAGGACTCCTGCAGATTTTCGCCTTAAGACTTTTCCTGCAACTCTGACAGTTTTCTACCCCTCTGTAGGCGCTGTCACCTGCTGCCACATAACAGGGCAGCAAACCAGTAAACAATCTCAGTCATGTCATCAATGCAACTAGTTGCCATCAAAGCACACAGCAGAAGAAACTCCAGTAATGGCAGCTAAAAGATCTTCCACCTTATTCTTAACACACCAGTGTTGATGCCAGCGATGAAACGAGTGGGGAGATAAGAGGTGCTAACTGACCGGATAATGAGGACTTAGTTTTCCGCATTTCCCCTCCCACACTGCCACCGTCGCCCTTTGGAGCTCAGCGGAGCAGACAATGTGAGCTCGCAGGTAGAGAGGAGAAAGAAGATAAAGTCAATACCTGTGACTGCTCTGATATTCTTAAAGAAGCAGAACAGAATAGGGAAAACCTGCAGAAACGTACAGTTTTGCTCCGTGAGACATGCATAAAGTTATCTTATCTTATCTTATACTGACTATAGGACAGTATAAGATAACTATTGATCATTTTTAAAAACATCTTGCAGAGTACAAACTGTCAAAATATCACTTGACCATTTCTCTTCTTATATTTTGCCACTGTTTCTCTGTCAGCCTTTATTCTTATGCTTTAATTTTTTATCGAGCACAAGAAATGGACTTCCACAATCCTCTTTTTTTCTGTCTGTTTCACTCATGACATTATTTTCAAGAACAATATCTTCAAGTGCCTCCTGAGCTCAGTGGTTTGCTGCTCAAACATGCAACAGGTGTTCTTTCTCTTTCAGTCCTTCTCCTGCTTTCTCCTGCACTGACAGCAGTACAGGTGATTTTCTCCTCATTGTCATTCGGCAGTCAGCCGTGTATGAAGGTCAATACTTTGAAGGAGCGCATGAGAGAAACAAGCCAATCAGAGGAGAGAGATGAGACGAAAAGAATGATTGACTGGCTTGGAGGTGGGGGGGATGTTAGAGGTTGTTGGGGGATACAAAAGAAAATATGCATGCTCAATTAGGAATCAGGAGATGAAAGCCCCATGTTGCTATGGCAACACACCTGCTGTGGTAGAATATCAGCGCTGCTTCAATGATATAGGGACTATAGGGTTTTAGGGCATGGAGGCTGGTGTTAGGGGATTGTTTGGAGGTGAAAGCTCAGATGTTTGTATGTGTGTCTGTGTGTGATTGTGTAGCACACTTGAGTAATGGAACATGTGTGCAGACAACCTAACACATACTGGCTTGCATTCACAAAAACAACTGTATTAGTTTCACTCTACACTCTGATGACTTTTTCTGCATGCAGGCAAAGCCTTCTTCAACACGACCGGTCAATATTAATCAGACTACAAACTGACTACAGACGGATTACAAACTGAAACCATAATACGTCCGGTACCAAAAGGGTTCTTGCTTGCTTATAGGTTCTGCATGCTGATATCTATCTATTAGATAGATAGATAGATAGATAGATAGATAGATATCTATATATAGATATATATGCGTGTGTGTGTATATACACATATGTCTATGTGTGTGTGTGTGTATGTAATGTAGGTGTATGTGTTATGTGTATATACGTATAACATATGTTATGTTCTTAATATACATTAAGTAATCATCATAAAACAGACAGCCAATCTATAGTTTCGGAAGTTAGCTTTATCCACCCATCTCTAAGGACTGACCTGAGGGCTCAGACTGTTCTTCTGCAGTTTTAGCCTGTGAAAAAATTGTTCAGATTATCTGAATTGAGTTGTCATTTCCTTGATGCTCTATGGGTCACAGGCCTTTAGTAGATAAAAAACATAGATAGTGCTGATCAATGATAAATAATACTACTTATCTTACTGTAAATCCTATGTGTTTCAAAACTGATAAGGATATGATGTATCTGTCTGGCTTTTTACCAAGTGTATTTTTCAATTTGCCTTTACAATTGTATCATATATGTAGTGAATCAAAGATGAAATTACCTATCAAAAAAATGGATTATACTCAAAGTATAGAGCAAGATAACTAGAAAGGCTTTTGAAACTAAAGCATAAAAAACTTCAACTCTTGAATCATTTTCACTTTTTAGCCTTCAAATTTGTCAAAAGTATCACTTTATTATTAAAGACAGTTGGCTCCCTTTCACTGCTATACCTGCAGATGGAAAAATTGTAGGAGCAGAGAGACTTCTGGGAGAAACTCAGAGATATTAGAAAAACAGGAGTTATTCTCATTGTGAGGCCATATGGAGAAAGGGCCTGTCGTTGTCATCGTTGCCCTCCACGTTCTCTTCTCCTCTCTCCCTCTCTCATTTATTTCAATTTGTCATGCTTTACTTTTCCCTTAAGAGGGCATGCTTGCTGGTGAGCGGCCCCATATAGGCCGCGAAATTGTGTCTGCGCCTTGGCTGTAATGAAACATTTAGATGCAGGGGAGAGTGATGGTTGTGCATTAATACAAGCGGTGGCGTTGCCAGTGCAAGCTTCGGCTTCAAGCAGCAAGCTTGGCTTGGCACTCCAAACAACATAGTGGTGAGAGATCTCTCATCTTTGAAGTTGATGCAATTTTTTTTTCTTTTATTAGCTAAGGAGTGGTCAAAGGTTTTCCAGTGGTGCATACTAGTTAAGGGAATTTGACTTGTAATGAGGATGGAGTCACATCAGTGTAGGTCAGTTATGCTGATGATGCGTGAGCAGGGAAAAAAAATCTACTGTAATAGAGCACATCTTGTGCTGATGGTAGTGATTAGCCAAATAGCACTTAAGGTTTATTTCCCATGGTCTAAAATTTCTGTTTATGTCAGAATACTCTGATAAAGATTACTACAAAAAATACTACAGTAAAAATTTTACCTAAGTAACACCAGTAAAATATACTGAACTATCAAAAGGAAAAGCATAAATAGATCAGCACTCTGTTTATGTTCTTGTGTAATATGATTACTATCAGTGAAGTAATATGCAGATGTGTGAAGCTTAAAATATGCACACATTTTTATAAGCTCAAACTATGCTTCATAAGTAAATATTCATTTGTTAATAGTAACTATGTAAGTACATTTACTCACAGTCCATCAAATAAACATTACACGGTACCTATCATCATCATTATTTATGTGATCATTATAGCAACACTGAATGAATTCAAAACACCCTATCATAAACAGATGCGTAGCTCTTCTATTTTTGATTGCTGGGAGAAATATGAAAGTAAATGTGTCACAAAGCGAATGTTGCTCACCAGAGCTTAATTAACCTCTGCCAGTCCCAGCTGTGCAAAGCCTATCCTCGAACCAAGGAGCAGCACTGTCGACACTCCAGCACATGTTGCCGCATACCGTATGTTGTTAACTTTGTAGGTGTTAAAATTTTAAAGTAATGCATAATTTCACTTCTAAAGCATTAGCATTCATCTGCATGCATAAGTCTGCTAACCCTAGCCTTAGGTTTCAAACTAAAAGAAAAGCAACAGTCACAGCTTGCACTTACTTATGTATGAGTGCTGTACACAGATTTTGCCCTTATGCAAATAGCTCCTCTCATCTTGCTTTGCAGATCGACTGGGATAGCACTGCTTAATATATGAATTTAAAAATGTTTAACATGATGAGTGTGTTATATAATGCTTTGGTTGACTAGTGAACCCTAAATTGCCCATTCTTTGAGAAGAACATCCGAACCTTAGGCAACTAAATACATTCAGAATATACTTATTTTTCATCTTATTGACCAATGTAAATTATGTCCACCTTCATTTTTACCCCAGAAGCATGCAGCGGCTGACATAACCATTAAAAATCACTACTACACAACCATATTTCATTTCTGGTGTATTTGTGCATTTATCCAGATTTTCCACTATGCACTTTCCAATTCAGCATTACTGAAATAAAGTTAAACCATAGGGATATCCAATGAAGTTGACAGTGTCCTTTTTTTTTTTTCCTTTTTTTATTCAGTGGTGGTTGTGGTTTCAGGCATATCTTGATGACATGTATAGCTCCAATGAGACTTTGTACACTTTCAAAAGATCTTTTGTGTGAGTATGTGTGTTTCAGAACCTGGTTAAGAGTCTGACATTGTAAGACATGGAGAATAGACTTTTGTTATGGAAAGATCAAAGGCAGGCTTGTCATTGTGAATTCTTACATCTCTATTCTGCTGGAAGCTGCGGGCTTTTGAGTGCTTCTTAAAGCGCTACGAAAACTTGTGTGTTTTGCACTTGGGAGAAAGCATGCTTTAAAGAAGAAGAAATCATCAACTGGATTCTTCAGAGAGAAAAAGTTTATATTCTTGTACAAGTTCGGCATGTCCAAAATCACTATCTGGTTCTCTGGCATACACGCAACATGGTCAAATTGCTCTAAAACAGATGTGCCAATAACAGTAATGCATTACAACAGAGCAACAAGTGGAAAGAGGCTTCTCCAGGATAATATACGGTTGACTGAAGAGTGCACAGAGGTACAGCCCAAACATTTAGGTAAAGGTATAGATGGTACAAAACATGCACATGCTACAGTAATGTCATCCACTGTTTTTGGACTCCACCATGTCGGCTTTTTGTGTCCAAAATCATCTTAACTGGATGAGAGTGTGGAGTGTTAAGTTATCAGCCCATGCTGGTAAGCTTGTTAGGAAGCTAGAGCCATAAACTGTGCAGGTGGAAAGCTCTGACACTCATATCTGCTAATTAGTGCTAATGTAAGAGACTAATAAAACACTAACACTGGGGCACAAACTTCTTAGATAATCAGCACCCTACAGTCAGCCATAATTTTAGTTAGATAATCCACTAAAATGCTCTAAAAGGCACCACAACCAACAATAACACTAACACACACACACACACACACACACACACACACACACACACACACACACACACACACACACACACACACACACACACACACACATACACATACACACGGTGAAGAGGTCCACTTTAATGACTTGAAATAGTGAAGGTGAGGCCAAGCAGCTCCTTGTGTTAGGACCCTTATCTCCAGCATCCAGATGGATACGTTTAAAAAAAAATCATCTCAGTCAGATTTGTTATGATGGGGGAAGCTATTCATGAAAGCCAAAACTGTTTTGGTACCAGAGTACATTTTTAATGGTTCACAGTTAGGCATTCTAGTCTGCGAGTTTATGAGCATTGACTCTTTTTTGGAGTAAGTCTCAAGTGGCACCAAGAGAAACTGCAGTCCTTGCCATTTCTGCCAGAATAGCTGGCCTTTAAGTAAAAGAGACAGGCTTTTAATAAACTTGTTCTAGAATGGTATCTCACAATGCCAACAGCCACAAAATAATTTAAGATTCGGTAAAGAAAACACAAACACAAAAAGATTTTTAGCTATCCAGTTTAATGCATGTAAACTGGATAGTCATTTGCATATTTATGAAAATGTTACCTGCACTGTGACAGATGCATGTGTGCAACAGCCTTTTGATCCCTTAACGTAATAAAGTAGAAGCTGTAGAAAGCAGTTTTGATTGATAGATATTTACACATACCAATAATTCTACATCAAACACAGAGTTTTTATTTTTTTTAGTCATTGTCTGAGTCCGTCATTCCTGATCATATGAGTTTAGTGCATAGTTGATAATTGTGGCTGAGAGTAATGTAAATGGTAAATGAACTGATACTTGCAAAGCTCTGAGCTCTACTCTAACTGAGCACTCAAACCATCAGTCAGCCAATCACACACATTCATACAAGTGTTTTATTCTATACCCAAGCACCTCGTCCAACACACACATACACATTCCAATGGATGCATCAGGGGAAAATCAGGGTTCAGTATCTTGTCCGAGGATACTTTGACACGCTTTGACATTTGACACTAACTTTCTGATTGGTAGACGACCCACTCTACCTCCTGAGCCACAGCCAACCCATCTTCTGTGGCTGAACGCCACTTATCCCTCTAAAACGCTTGACTTGGACCTCACAGGGTCGAGTAACTAGTTAGCATGTCACAATTTCATTCATTATCGGAAATAACCAGACAAATTGCCCCACCAACTAAGAACAGCCATTTATCGCCACCCACAGAATCGAGAAAGGGCTATCAATTTGTCAGTCCTTACTGTGTATGAGTCGGGTGAACTACTAATATTTGTACAGGTTAAAACACTGGAGAATTATGAACAATTATTCCAATGGAGGGCATGATTCCTGCACCTTATTTCATGACAAGCATGATATATATACACTCATATATACCTCAGTCAAATGTCAGCCTCATTTTAGCAGTGAAAGGAACTTCGGGGACCAATGAAACCAGAAGAATTCTTCTACAGATAACAAATGTACAGTACAATTTAAGTTTCCCTATCCATGGTTGTTGAGATATGTCAAATGATAGATCAACAAAACATCAACATCAGATCAACAAAAAAGCATATAGTGCTAATAAAAGAGAGTAAATTATTTTTGCGCTACACATTATCAGAGACAATAGTCACAATTTGTCTTTTCATAGATGAAGGCTGTAGCAGCTGAGGACAAAACATTGAAAAAGCTTGGGTATCTTAATGTGATGCTGCAAAAGAAGAGGCAGAGACAGACACCGAATTAGCATTTGATAAAATACACCAGAAATGAGCTTGTTAGACATTCATTTGCTCTCATAACTAATGTCCTCACAGCAGGACCGGTCTGTATGATCATTGCTTGTGTCAGGTCTATAACCTCAAGCCAAAGCATAACTTTTGCTCTATAGGTTCCCAGAACCAATTTAAAAATGGCCCAGATCTCCCCCTGGTAAGTCTATTCATTTGCACTATGCAAGCAGCATGGCAGACTTATGACATAACCATAATGGCTAATGTAATTAGTCTATAGTTATAAAAAGAATTGCGGTAATGAATTGTTTAATTCTGGAGCCAGAGTAATCCGTTTTCCCGCTAAGTTCTAATATCTCATTGTAACACATCCTCTCTTAGAGGAAATACTTACTTGTTGAACACTGGAGGTATTTGTAGTGCCCAGTATGAAGGACAAATCCTATATTAACACATGAGCACACCGTGGTAATAACAGTCACACAATCATGCACAAATACACACATACACATACAGAAGATAGCATCATAACTCCCTGTCTTGTTGGGCCTGTCTGTCTGATCTCCCCCTCAGGCGAGAAGAAGAGGGGGCAGAATGGAAGGACTCTGGGTGGGAGTGCCTCGGGTCTTTTACCAAGGGGCCCATATAGACTCTTCTGTCTGCTGGAGGGTGAAATGAGCCCAGGTAGAGCATACTGAGCAGTGGCTGGTGTAGCGAGACAAGACAGGAGGTTCTCCCACCTTTAGCCCTCCTGCATGTTTTCCAACTGATAAATTGCATATCTGGTCTAGGTGTGTGGAGCGGGGACGGTCCATCAGTTTTTTGAGTTGTGAGGCACTCAGCTGGTGAGTGTGTAGGATCGCCGTGATGCTATTGGTGGTGGCTGTGGACATACCAGCTGAAAATTCACTGATTCACTTGTGTTGCTCAACACCAATCAATAAAGCTCAGTAAAGTAAAAGGAATGAAATATAGCCTTTCCTCTACTGGTAACAGATATTGGATATTCACTATATTATGCTGCCATAGAGCATGGGTAAGCCGAGAATTGTGCATTTCAGTGGTAAATGTAACCTAAAAGTAAATAGCTCTTTTTGAAATGTACAGAAATCTTACTGAGGCTATTTTATGCGGCACAATAAACTACAAAATCTAGTACTGCTAACAACCCAGTGCATCACCTCTCCCCAAGAGCAAAAAACCAACAACTTTCATCAGATTGATTTAGATGCAAATGGTGTACTCACACATGGTAGAAAATGACACTTGTTTCCTATTTTCTTATTTTTCCCCCCTCTGTGCACTGCTTTGCAAATTAAGTGGAGTGTTTGTGACAGCTTGATGCTGGCGGAAGCAACAGCAAGCAGAGCTTTGGATTGCAAATGTTCCCTGAGGGGGCCGGCCCCAGTTTGATATACTTAATAAACTTCAAATCCGACAGGCTGGCAGAGGCAGCACGCTTCTGCTTATTTCTCTCCCTTCCCATAGTGAGATATGGGGCCCTGTGGAAATGGGAATGGGAAAGTTTAGACACTTTTTAGAACAGATCAGCTAAGGAAAGTGTGTGTATGTGTGTGTGTGTCCTTGTTATGGAAAATTGAGCAATACACTGTAGAGGTAAATGACACGATATTTACACATGATTAGCAAAGTGTTAATAAAAGCATGCATGTACAGGGGATGAGCAATTATATATTACATAATATGACCCAATACAGCGGGTTTGAAAAAATAATCTCCTCCTAAACTTTCATATTATATCGTTTGTCATCAATTTGTCATATAATATTCAGGAAACTTTCAGGCAAGTGAGAGATGCTGATTAAACTGTAGTATTTTCTGATGGTATCATTTTGTATTTGTTAAGGTTTTTGCATTAACCATCTGCACAGTAGCTCTGCTGTCAATTTGAACAGTTTGAACCCTAAAAAGATTAAGAATCACCACATTACTGGCTCTAGTTAAGCACAGTGGTTTCTTAAGTTAAATGCAAATATTAGCATGCTAGAAAAAATGCCAACAGTGACAACTGTTTCATTGTGACTTTTTTGTAGTTATAATAAAGATAGTGAGAAGGTGAGGCAGGTGTTTCTTCATGAACAAAGTATTTGCCAAATTTATGCTACATTTCAGATCTAACCCAAACTTGCAAACCTCATGCTAGAGTAGAAGTCCAGAGATTAGGTGTCCCCTCTGGGCACCTCAGGCACCTTCATAAAATTTCATGGCAATCCATGCAACAGTTTTACAGGTGTCCCTGTAGGTTCATAGTCATCCATGTTAGTCTTGAGGGCTTGAAAAGAAGGCAACACAGAGGCGAAAGAGTCCAACTACCTTCTTTTCAAGCTCTCAAGAGTTATTCACATATTTCTTTAAAAGTATATAGTATAAAAGTTACCAGCACGTTTGTTAAAAGAAAGGCAAAAATAACAGATAACATGTTTCATGTGTGACCAATTTGTCTAATTCGTATGTTGTAGTAATTAATTATATGTTTCATAATTAAGGAATACATTTCATAATTATCATTATCATATTTCAATTATTTTTAGGTCTTCAAGAGTTAAAGTAAAATGTTGGCTGTTAGTGTGCAATGTAATTTACAACTAAACAGAAAAATGAGCATAGTCAGGAGTTAAAGTGGGATTTTGCAAGTAAGGGGGGGTTGCAGTGGTGCAGTGGGGAAAAGAGTCATCATCATAATTTAAGTCACAATGCCCTTTTGATAGATTTACACAACTGAATTCAACATAATATAAGCAGGTATTACACAAGCTATCATATCTGATTTTGAAACCTTACGGTATAAAGGTAGAATTCAGTGAGTACGCATCAATTTAAATTTATATTGCTGTCTGCTACCCTTAATGTAACTAATCTCTGACCATCAGAGATTGGCAATAACGTGTTACTGTAATCAGTATGTGAGAGTGTCTCATGACAATGTGCGACGTGCATGGCAGCAACCAACGTGTGTAGATCAACAATGGATAACATGGAGTGCGGGAGAGAGTATGACCATGCAGCGTTTAAAACATTACTTTAAGTTTTAGTTAACATTAGCGCCCGCTGTACACTCTGTGTGGGAAGAAAACTCCTTTCTACAGCGAAAAATTAAACTTCAAATCTAAGTGAGCATCTAGCAAGCCGCCGTGGGAATGTGAAATTCACAGAGAAACCCCCGGATACCCCCAGTGACATGACCGCTGCTGCACCGGGCAAACCTCCACCAGCCCCACTCCTGCTAAACAGGTGAAAATAGATTTAAGAGCGAGTGCTGCTTAGTCTTTGATTTTATTTATTTTTTTGCTGTGTTTAACTTGCATCTATTTGAAAGAGTGAGTGTAAACACAAAACATTGTTTTATTTTACATGCTGGAATATGCTGAAAATAGGTTTAAATGTTAAAGAATTTCTTCAAGTTAAAGACAGTTGCATATAATTTAGTTTTTGCTTAATGCAATGTGTATAAAATTAAAAGATTAAAACTCATAAAACAATTTTTAAAAAGAGGCTTTCCATTTGATTACATTTTATATGATGGATTATGCAGAAAAAATAGAATTGGGCTGAAGGGTCTATTACTTTATTATGTATTCAGGTTGTGTATCTTTTTATTTTTTTAAGTAACTAAGTAACTAATTACTTTTGAAAATAAGTAATCAGTAAGGTAACAGGATTACTTTTTTGGAGAAATAATTAGTAACTAAGGACCTTTTTCAAGTAACTTGACCATCACTGCTGACCATGAACACCACATCTGCTCTGCATCAGTCCATAAAGTATAAACTTAAGCACAATGTTGCAAAGTAACCTCTGTAGCCTGCTCTAAACTGTACTAAACTGTCCAGCATTTTTATGTATTTTTGAACAAAAGGTTAGTATATTTGAATTTATTTTGCAAGACATTTTACAATATGAAAGAAACATAACATGAGTTTCACATCATGTATACAGTAGATCCAATATCTTTTCAAAAAATCTAAAAAATAAATGATTACATTCCAAGTAGGCTTTTAATTTCTTGTTGGTCAAAGGTCACTGAGCAGTCCTTACCTTTAAAAATAACCTCATCTTCTTCTCACATCCTGTCTTTCTTACATCTTTAGTCTATCAGATCCCTATACACCACCTCCATTTAGTTTGATGTCTAGAAGGTGCCTAGTGAAATAACTCAACTCAAACATTTGACCTCACACAATGCATGAGCTAGTATTATCAGTAAACCTTTATTAAAACTCCCATTCTTTACAAAGAAATCTGCTCACTTTAGGCACTCATGAAGTTGCATATGCACATATACAGTGGCTTGCAAAAGTATTCGGCCCCCTTGAACTTTTCCACATTTTGTCACATTACAGCCACAAACATGAATCAATTTTATTGGAATTCCACGTGAAAGACCAATACAAAGTGGTGTACACGTGAGAAGTGGAACGAAAATCATACATGATTCCAAACATTTTTTACAAATAAATAACTGAAAAGTGGGGTGTGCGTAATTATTCAGCCCCCTGAGTCAATACTTTGTAGAACCACCTTTTGCTGCAATTACAGCTGCCAGTCTTTTAGGGTATGTCTCTACCAGCTTTGCACATCTAGAGACTGAAATTCTTGCCCATTCTTCTTTGCAAAACAGCTCCACAGCTGCCCTGTGACGGCCTCTGAGGTTGTCTAAGAGAATATTGGGAGCAACAACACCATGAAGTCCAAAGAACACACCAGACAGGTCAGGGATAAAGTTATTGAGAAATTTAAAGCAGGCTTAGGCTACAAAAAGATTTACCAAGCCTTGAACATCCCACGGAGCACTGTTCAAGCGATCATTCAGAAATGGAAGGAGTATGGCACAACTGTAAACCTACCAAGACAAGGCCGTCTACCTAAACTCACAGGCCGAACAAGGAGAGCGCTGATCAGAAATGCAGCCAAGAGGCCCATGGTGACTCTGGATGAGCTGCAGAGATCTACAGCTCAGGTGGGGGAATCTGTCCATAGGACAACTATTAGTCGTGCACTGCACAAAGTTGGCCTTTATGGAAGAGCAGCAAGAAGAAAGCCATTGTTAACAGAAAACCATAAGAAGTCCCGTTTGCAGTTTGCCACAAGCCATGTGGGGGACACAGCAAACATGTGGAAGAAGGTGCTCTGGTCAGATGAGACCAAAATGGAACTTTTTGGCCAAAATGCAAAACGCTATGTGTGGCGGAAAAACTAACACTGCACATCACTCTGAACACACCATCCCCACTGTCAAATATGGTGGTGGCAGCATCATGCTCTGGGGGTGCTTCTCTTCAGCAGGGACAGGGAAGCTGGTCAGAGTTGATGGGAAGATGGATGGAGCCAAATACAGGGCAATCTTGGAAGAAAACCTCTTGGAGTCTGCAAAAGACTTGAGACTGGGGCGGAGGTTCACCTTCCAGCAGGACAACGACCCTAAACATAAAGCCAGGGCAACAATGGAATGGTTTAAAACAAAACATATCCATGTGTTAGAATGGCCCAGTCAAAGTCCAGATCTAAATCCAATCGAGAATCTGTGGCAAGATCTGAATAACTGCTGTTCACAAATGCTGTCCATCTAATCTGACTGAGCTGGAGCTGTTTTACAAAAATGAATGGGGCAAGGATTTCAGTCTGTAGATGTGCAACGCTGGTAGAGACATACCCTAAAAGACTGGCAGCTGTAATTGCAGCAAAAGGTGGTTCTACAAAGTATTGACTCAGGGGGCTGAATAATTACGCACACCCCACTTTGCAGTTATTTATTTGTAAAAAATGTCTGGAATCATGTATGATTTTCATTCCACTTCTCACGTGTACACCACTTTGTATTGGTCTTTCACGTGGAATTCTAATAAAATTGATTCATGTTTGTGGCTGTAATGTGACAAAATGTGGAAAAGTTCAAGGGGGCCGAATACTTTTGCAAGCCACTGTATATATATATACAGCCCGTACATAAAGTGTGTATTAACACGCTTGCCAAGCTTCCTCTACATCTGTAAGCACCACCACCATGGCCCATTCCAAAGTGAAAACTTACCAGCAGGAAAGTGCCATAACATAATCCTGCAACATCTCTCAGGAGTTCCTTTTAATCCCTTCCTACTAAATTAAAGTGAGAAATTGAATTAGAAGCTTTTCTTGTCCAATAATACAGATTTAGAACAAAGTATCTGATAGAGAGCAAATACGTAGTCCCCTCTATTCTGACATATCCTCAGAAGTCTAATCTCTCACGTACATGCTGTGTTTGATGTCCAATTAACCAGAATGCACACAACTGAATATCCCATTTAAACCCCATTATCTAGACAAGGGAAATGCTCACAGCTACCTCAGAGTCTCCTGTCAAAATGCCCATGTTCTGCATTTCCACTGATGCCAGCTATTTCCAGACTAAAAGAAGAGATAAAGGCAAGCAGTAAGGAAGGACAATGATGCTGCCAGTTGCAGTATAGATTTACCAATCAACAGATTGAACTCAGGCTTCACAGCTCATTATCCCAAATTCGTGATGTCCCTAATTAGAGTCAGTGAACACAAACTATTTAGATGATAAGGGCTGATTTAGTGGTATATTGTACAAAGAAAGAACGTTTAACAAACATGTTTCATGAACTATGCATACAACCTTGTGAGAACTCGAACAGCTGAGTATGCCACCGTGTGAAAAAGAAGATTGTGCAGCATTAACTCGAATTAATCGTTTCCTGTAACAATGTGAGAAACATCATCAGTCTTGTTGGGGAACAATTTTGACCAACTCTTCCTGATTGCTTCAAGTCATTGTGGTTCACAGGCATTCTTTATGCACAGCACTCTTGAGGTCAAATCAAAGCAGTTAAATCGGGTTGAGGTCTGGACTTCAACTGGGCAGTTGCAAAACCTTGTTTCTTTTCTTTTCTTTTTCAATCATTCTGTTCCAGATATGCTTCTGTGCTTGGGATCATTGTTGTGTTGCATGACTCAGTTTCAGCCAGATTTCAGACAGATGACCTCACATTTAGAATACTTTTCTTATACAGAGGTGTTCATGGTCAATTCAATGATCGTGAGTTGCCCACGTCCTGTGAATGCAAAACATGCCGAAATCATCACCTCCGCTCAACTACCATTGTTGACAGCTGGTATGAGGTATTCATGCTGATATGCTGTGGTTTGTTTTCTCTAAAGGTGGCGCTGTGTGATATGGTCAAACAGTTCCATTGACCAAAATTCTTGATCCAGAAGTCTTGTGGTTTGTTCAGATGCAGCTTTACAAATCTAAGGCATGTTACTGATGCTTTTATAGAGAAGAGGCTTTCTCCTGAAAACTCAGCCAAACAACCCATACTATCTGTCTTTTTGTCACTGTACTGTAAAATTTAACATTTAACATGGTAAGTGAGGTCTGTTGAGTGTGTCTTGAGTTTTCCATGGTTTTTCTAAGAATTGTTTCTGTGAGCACTGAGAATTTCTTGGAAAGATTGTGTTATTGTGTTAGCACACGTCTGAATGCTCCGGACCAGAAAACTGCTAAAGCTACTGGATCCAAAGGAGTGCTCGCATCATCGATAACTTGATGATGAATTCATCAAGTTATTAGCTGTTACTTACCCTCTTAAGTCCTACAGAAGCAGTACATGTGTTCTTAGATTAGTGTGCTTAGTTTTTTGCAGGACTGCAGAGAGTCTTGTGTAAATTTTCTTTTTCATAAAATGTTTATAATGTACTGAAAACAAGTGTTTCACACAAAAAGGGCCAATGACAAGTGATTGTTCTTTTAATGTTTGCTGATAGAGATCAATTTTACACATTAGGGCTATAAGCCAATACTTTTACCATCCCTGTGGCCTTTCTTTGTGGGACCTTTTTTCATGTCATACCACTTGTCTAGTCTCACCCTGTCAATCATTTCCTGTCAGTCTTTATTGTCATTTGTCAACTGATGCCAAAATTCCCTTGAAATCTGTTCTATTACTGATCTCCTTTTTTAACCATGACAGACATCCATAGATTTTTAGTTGTGACTGACAGATAGTGCTCCCTCCATATAGCTTTACACAGTTAAGAGAATGGAGGCCATGAATGTGCATTGCATTACCCGCTGTATGATTAGAATCTCTAAAAGCAGAATTTCAAGCATGCTAGTGACCTTTCTGCTTAATGCTGCAGAGCCAATGCAGTAAGTGTCTGAAGTCTGGGTGATGGGAGTTTGGTAATTGTGAACCTCTCTTCTCTTCTCTCTGCTGGCTGTTGTGAGGGGAAGCAGTGAGCGTGTGCAGAGGTTGTGAAAAGCCCTACCATTCCCTCTAATAAGCCCCCCTGGGACCTACATGAACACAGCTGCAAGTACGTGCGAGCCGTCTGTGAAGTGAGAACACCAGCTACTTTTAGGGGGACGCTTAGCGAGGCAAGTGTGAACATTCACGCTTATAGAATAATGACCTAATATCGCTCTCTGCTCTCTGACAGGTTATAGCCAAACGCAGCGAGGTTACAATAAGATGTCAGATTCGATGATGGTTCAGCACTCAGTGCAGTATAAAATGTTTCCTTCCACAATAGCTGGAGTGAGGAGATTTGAATGTCTAATGTGGTAATACTAGGAAAGATGCTGGTCTAGTGCAAAGCTTCATTCAGCTGCTGGGGAAATGTTCTCTAATTTAAGTTAAAAAGAATTTAAGAGAACTTTTCCACTGGCTTGACAGAGCAGTCCACTTCATCAGAGGTTTCATCAATGACTGACTTTAGTCTGCTGGTATATTGCATGTACGGCGTGTTGCTGAGATTGAGTGCCTTTTTATTTTTAGTATTAAATTATTATTCAAGTATAATTGATGAATCACAGAATGCCAGGAACAAAGTGTTGTCTTTAGAAGAAGAGCCGTGAGAAAGCTGAGTCACTGAGGTGCAATTTACTTCTACATCCTGTTGTGCAAGTTTTCAGTGACTTAAGTCCGCATGCATATGATTTCTACTTAACCCTGGCTGTTGACACACAATCCTTTACCCCAGCTTGTTTTGGTTTCCAACCAAGGCAGTCAACAAAGGCGAGCAGAAAGTCAACATGTGTTGAAGACGGGTGTATGAGGGCATCAGTATAATTAATTTCCTGGGAGCCTTGGCCCCTGAGCTTCAGAGCCTCTTTCTCTCGTTTTATATCAGGTCCAAGTATCTTCCCCCTCAGAGCTGGTAGTTCTGCTGCAGGGGTCTCCTGTCTTATCAGTAGCCCCGTCTTATCTCGAACTTGTCCCTGCAACCTGACTGTAGGAAGATTAGCTCCCCGCCTCTTGTCAGCTCCCGATTTTTTCTTCAGTGAAAACAGAAAAGAACCCAACATAAGCCAAGATTAAGCTGGTACTATGGGTGTGCTAACTGTGTTTTTCTGTGAGTCTTTCAGAGCTCAGGTGGGTAGTTTAAAGGTTAAAGCTGTTTAGTTTTACCCTTCACTTTCACAGGGTAATTACATAGAGAAGACTAGACGGAAAGTTTTCTTGGGAATATGTGCTACTTTTCTATACACCTGCTTTCTGTTCAGATGACGATCAGGCCCTCCTAAATGTAGATTCAACTTGGATTCCTGATGTCAGACTCTAATAAAAAATACAAGACAGGGAAATGAGTTCGGCGTAAAGTTCACTTTTTACCAGCTGTACAGAACTGTTGATCGGGGTCAGCTGCTGCCTCTGAGCTGTCAAAATGAGAGGGCTAAAAGAAAGGCACTGACTGGACATGAGATCACAAGCTCAGCCAATTAGCAGCTGAAAGGCTGGAGTTGAACTCTGACCCTGATTGCTGTAGTTTTATTCTGCAGAGACATCTCATTTTGTTCATTAAGCCGGGTGTGGTATATTCTCTTCCATCTACAGCTTACAATTACACAAGAATCAGAGGCAGGGCAAGGCCAAAAAAGGTCCAATCTGAATTTTACTTCGGGAGTTTGGCATTTAAAAGAAAGAAGGCTTTTTCCTGACCAAAAATATGGCTGTATATTCTGCTGGAAGGCCTCTCTGACCCTTTAAAACACTTAACTTCTTTGGTCTATCTGCACTTAGTCATCATGACATTGATATGTTGCAGAATTTACAGTTTTGTTTTGTTTTGTTTTTGGAGAATATGGGATTTTGTGATTTGGAAACAGTTTTTTTTAGCATATTGTTTCGCTAAAATGGACTTGAATTCAGCTTGTCAGCTGATGGGTTTGCGTTATAGCTGTGTAGAACTGCCAGTAACCCCAAAAACAAAACATATAGACTTTCTAACTTTCTATACATGCCTTAATCACAGCTTAACTGTAACATAATAGCAACATAACCACTCTGGGCATGCACAGAAGGTGTCTTAGACTCCACTTTATAATAATGTAACACTATTAAGCATTATTAACCCTTTCATGCATGAATTACGACAACCTCAATCAGGAGTTTTTTCTTAAGTATTTTTATTCATCTTTACGCATGAAAAGATTAATAAAAAAATACTTGAGAAAAAAATCCTGATTGAGGTTGTCATAATTCATGGTGTCCAATGTAGTGGTTTATGTGCAAGTATACCATCAACACTGACACAAATACAAGAAAACAGTCTTTGAATAGCTGTCCACTGTAGTGACCACTATGCTTGAAAGGCTTAAGGTATTAGTAAGGTATTAGCAAATGCTTAATTCATTATTTATATAACATTATTCCTAGGCCTATCAGAAAGAAATGTATAAATACAGACTACGATTATTACTAGCAGTGATGTAGCAGCACTGATAGCTGTACATGGTGCAACAGTAACAGATGGATAAACATATCTATATTTATAAAAGGATATAGTAAGGAGAAGTAATGATATATATAAATGATGAATTAAGCACTTGCTAATACCTTAGTAATGCCTTACTAATTCTTAATAGTTTAACATTTTTATAATGTGCTACCGATACATGGACTGTTTTATTGCTCACTGGTTGTTTTTGTAGTATGGCCTTAGCTAAATTATTATGCTCTGACTTGGAGATCCAGGTAAATTTGCGGAAGCTATTGCTGTGAGTTTTTCAGAGTGGACAAGAAGTCAGGAAGTCAGGAAGAATGATGTTATTTTATTAGAATGCAAACTTTGAAAATGAAGAAAACTTTTACCGTCCCCTACCTTCAAATTCTTCTCTTTAACATCAGAAAGGAGATGGGGAATTGAAACTAAAACCCGCAGTAAAAAAAAAAAGTCCATCTGTCTCAAAGTGAGAAAAAAAAGACAGCCCTGTCCGAATTTGCTGATTTGCACGGAAATTTGGAATCACTGTGAATCTCATGCAAGTATCTGTTTCCCCTAAATATAGCCTTGGTGACTTTGTGTTTAATTTTGCTCTTAACATCCCACATATGCAGCAGAGGCTTTTAAATTTGGACTGGGTGCGCCATTTTCAAATATTTTAGCCATCTGCAGGAATTCTCAACAACACAAGTGGGACTCGTACAGCATGGCAGTGGCTAACACTTAGTCTGCTGTGTTTGCACAGGTAAACTGTTCGAAATCTTTCGTGCTCTCTGTTTATACTTCATCGTTTTCCCTTAGTTATTTTAATTTGTGCTCATACAAAACAAAAAAATAACACGGAAATTCAATTAACATTAAGATGAAAATTAATAATTAATAATAAGATGAATATTAATTAGATGAGATAATGAGATGAAAATTAAAATAAAAACATACATTATTGGTTAGTAATTTAAAAAGAAAAAGACGCAATGCAAAAAAAAAAAATCACTTGACTTCTTCAAAATGATGTTTATATCCAAATTTTCAATATTAAATCGATATATCTAACAGCAATGCTATATAGCTGCATGTTAAATACTTTAGGAAATCTTTTTCTTGCAGTCACATAAGTGAAGGTGAGTCAGGTGTTTACTGGACCAAAAACAACTGCTGTGTGAACAGGTGGTACAGCTATCAAACCTCACACCACACAGTGTCTCATTTTGCCCACACTTCAAATCTAAGAAGCTGACAGAAACCATTCAAGCACAAAAGGAACTCTTAAAATGAATAAATCATTTTAATTTCAGGCACACAGAAAATGGGGCCTATACAACATGAACTAACTGGTCATTAATATTTTGCAATTCCCACATGAAGTTACTTGTTTGTTTGTTTTTAATTGATGAGCTACCATTGAAAGTCTTTTAGGTATTCTCACATTCACTATTAGATATCGATTTAAGTTGGAAAAAACATTTTGGGATTCCCAGCTAATTTTATGTTTGTTACACTGGAATTTAAATATAACTGAACTGTCATCATTTAAATAACACAGGGACAAAGTATTGCTTCCTTAAGTAATAATTTTCAGTGTTTGTTGTCAATGAAGTACATTCAAAGGTGAAAAAAATGCTGGGGAAAAAAAAAGAAAATAAAACATGTGTTGCTTGCTACCATATGCAACGCTTTATACATGTGGTTCTATTTTGAGACAGAGACAAGAGACAACTTTGGGATGACTGACAAGTAGCAGCTGGAAGGGAGGATAATGTAAGCCTGGAATACAGTGTCACAGGAAGACTGGTGTCATTCAGAACAGCTAATTAAAACAAAGCCAGCAGTGTTAATGAGAAATGATTGGTGAATGCTCGGCAGCTCTCATTCCTGTCAGTTTAACTTTGACAAAGTTATCATCAAAGAAAGACTTGATGATCTCAAGAAAGTTTGTTGGCAAAAGAGGCTTGCCAACCCGATTGTGAAGAATTTGGAAAGCTCAGTAAAATGTAAACAAAAACAGAATGTAATCATTTGCATAACCTCATATGTTATTCACAATAAAACGGTAAAATATATTCAGATGTTTAAATTGAGAAACTGTAAACGTAATTTGTTTAGTTATATATTTTTGCAAATTGGGTTTAAAATTGTATCATCAAAAGAAAGTATTCTCATTCTTATTCCGACTATTGTCTACAGAGTGGCCAGTTTACCTAAAAATTTAAAAATTAATTTAATAAGTCGTGATTTTTATTTCCCTCCTTATTTATATGCATGTATTGGGCTTGGACAACAACAAAGGACATGCTTTTTTAAAATTCAAGTTTCTCTCCACTCCACTCATGCTATTTCCCAAGTGTGCAGGTTGCCTTTAATATATGAGCAGAAGCACAAACCCTCATTTTATAATTCAAATTAAGCAATTAAAGTTAGCACAGTAACAAATTCTCTTTCAATTGTTTATGCAGGAGCTAGCAGGAAGAGCATGGCTTATAGAAACTTAGAAACTATTATGGATTAGACTCTCACATGCAATGAAAGGAAATATAGGAAGCCCATGCAGATATTAATACGATATTTTAAAACATCTCAAATTTTTGTTTTTTTAAAATGTACATTGTACCATTGACAGTAGAACATGTTGCATTAAAGCCACTGAAATAAGAGGATGTGAGTCAACCGAAAACACCAGAAAATATCTTAGCTAGCTTTTTTTTCTGTCTCTTCGGGTTGTGGCAAAGACATAGACCAATATTTCTCATAAATGAAACAAAAACAAATTTTTGTACGACTTTTTATGAATTGCTTTAAATACATAGTATAAATAAATAGATATACTTATTGTATGTATATAAAGCATATTTATTTGTAGATAGATAGATAGATAGATAGAACCTGTTGTCACTAAAAGTGGCATCTTTCACATACACAGTCATTCAATACGTTTTATCATATCAGGTAGCAAATCAAAATTAGCAACATTTTTATGTATTTTCCTCTTAGAAAAAGGAACCAGATCCAGATATCTCCATATCTTCAAAACCTCTGCTAAACCGACTGATTTTGTCTTGCAAGAGGTCTCTTTCTCTCACTAGCCTTTGCAGCAGGTTGTTGCAGCAGGAACATAAGTGGGTTGAATTTGACTGAAATTGCTCGGTCTGGCACATGTCTTCTATCACAGAGGTGTTGCAAGGAAACTGACTGATATCCTCTTTTGAATAAACTGGAAATAAGCATAATTTGTGGGTCATATTTTTTTAACTTTTCATCAGAAAACATGTTACAGTACTTATGATACATTTATTTTCCATTATAAATATATATTTGTGTTCACAACTTACCGGCAAGGTGCAGGGAGATATTGAGGATGGCTTGTAAGATACACAATACTCCTAAAGTTACAATCCCCATTCTCAGGAGTCTTCTTTCTGTAAACACAAAAACAGATAAATACATAGTACATTCACAATAGTGAGACAGCTTTCTGATTACTTCAAAATAGTGACCGTTTCTTTTTTAGTTTGCATTTTTCTCATACTCTTACCTGATTGAGCAGAGTTGATGCTGCTTGTTCCAGTTTGGACCTTTTTTCCCCAAGGTCATGTATGGTGGAATACTCAGAAAGCTCTAATTCTTCTGCCATGAGGTTAACTTACAGTGAGATGGGTTAGTCGTGCCTCAGTTTCTGTGCTGTGGCATCTATTGTTTCTCAAATGTGACGAGTTGCCTTCACGTTATTTTCTAAAGAAAAAGCTGCTTTTGATTTGAGGAAGTGTTTTCATTGTGGTTTTATGTTGATGGGTCAGCCTCCAGAAAGATTACATTCAGATTTAATTTTAGTTTCGAAATATGTTTCTGTACATAGTTGATTAATCACATTTATCTTTTTACTTAATTTATAATCCATTTACATAAATACCCACCCACCTTTTAAAGACTTCATTCTTTATGCAGTTTAAAATGGTCACAAACTCAACAGAGAACCAATTTGTTAAGGTCTTGAACCAGGCTGGTCAAATTTGCTATAAATTGATCTGCAACAGCGAGCAGTTCATTTTGTCTGAGGCTTCAATCAATGTTGCCAGCAGATTTCAGTCTACAGTTATGATTTTGTAAAGGACAAAGGTAAAAATGTTTATTGCAAGAATTTTGATATTCAGGTAATATCACTTCCACATACTTGTGATGTTATGGTCTCACACTGTTCTGTTTGCAGAGACGTTTGCTGTTCAGTCATTTGGTCAGCTTCTCCTTCTGGACTGTGATCCAAACCAAGACTTTATCAACAAATACCCACATATCTCAGCAATGAAATTGGGAATGGAAAGCCAAGGGCCATGGGGAAGAGTCATAATGATTTGACTGATCACCTACTTCTCATCTACTGGAACCATCAGCAAAAAGAAGAAAGAAAAGGAACACATCACGCAAGAATGATCTTGATCAAAAGAATTCAACAGATTTATTGAGCACATTTACTTATACTCCCCTACAGCCAAGATGTCATTTTCATTTTGTCATTGAAATGTTGCCATTTATACCACTGATGGAAGAGATTTAACATTTCACAGTTTTGAAAAGCTCTAAAATAAATAGTTTCATACCATTTTTTCAACACTTTTCAACAGTGGATGTAGCTAATGTTGCAGCCTTAAGGGAGTTTTGTTTTGGCTTTTTTAGCCATAACACAGATTTCTCACTTATTGCATGCAATTCTTAAAGGTATACATGCATGCAAATTGTGTTTACATATGCAAATGATTAAAATTAACATACTCTAAATATGTTTTATAAATAAATGTAAAACTTATAACATAACCCTGTGCTTTGTGTGACTTTTTACAAAAAAAAGTCCTCATTTAAAAATTCTTAAATATTCTTAACAACTAAATGTAAAACAGATGTACAGTATAAGGTAAACACAACAGTTGGATAATGTAAGCCAGGAATACAGTGTGACAGAAACACTGGTGTCATTCAGAACAGCTAATTAAAACAAAGCCAACGGTGTTAATGAAAAGTGATTTGTGAATGCTCTGTAGTTCTCATTGCTGTCAGTTTAACTGTGACCAAAATATCATCAAAGAAAGACTTGATGATTTCAAGAAGGTTTGTTGGCAAAAGAAGATTATCAACCTATTCTGAAAAAACTGGGATGCCGAGTAAAATGTAAATAAAAGCTGAATTTAAAGATTTGCAAATCTCACAACCCCAAATTTTATTCACAAAAAACCCCATCAAAAACACACTTTACATACTTTACAAGTATGTAAAGTTTATTTATTAAGCGCAAGCAATCGGACAAGCAATCACAAAGCGCTGTGCACAAAAGGCTAAAATAAACATGAACATTAACCTCCTAGGACCTGGCGTCCACATATGTGGACATCGCATTTTGGGTTGTCTAGACCAAAATACTAATTTTGCTCTACAAGGGCCTGATATCCACTTACGAGGACGTTGTACTTCCACTCTTCTATCAAAATTTAAAGCGAATGTCCTCATATGTGGATCTCATTTTTCTCAGAAACAAAAATCAGGTTAAAAAAAAAAAAAAAAAAATGTAATTTTTTGTTTTTACATTCATCATGTCCTAATCAGCCCAAATAGCAAAGAAAATTAAAAATGCATGCCATGAAAGAGTTTGGGTCTTAGGAGGTTAAGTGTGAAAAAAATGAAATAAGATATAGTAAAATAAACTGGTAGTTTCAAAATAAGTAAAACATAATTCAATAAAAAATTCTCAGGAAAAGGCCTGTTTAAAAAAAGTTTTAACTGCTTTTTAAAATAATGCACAGAGTCAACTAATTGTAGTTTTGATGGTAAAGTGCTCCACAGCTTTGGTGCCACGAGCTCAAAGGGTCTGTCGCCCTTAGTTTTTAGTCAGGTATGGGGAACAACTAACAAATTCTGAGTCTGTGAATGGAGACGACGAAGAGCAGTGTATTTTGTAAAAATCTAAGATAAATAATCTGGGACCTGGCCATTTAGTGCTCTGTATGTTAACACAAGAATTTTAAAACGAATCCTAAAATCTACTGGGAGTCAATAGAAGAATATAAAATAGGAGTAATTTGAACTTGTTTGCTAGAACTTGTTAGTAGTCTGGCTGCAGCATATTGAATAGCTTTGAGGTGTGAAAGAGAGGATTTGTCCAAGCTGGTAAACAGAGCATTAAAATAATCTAAATGCGATGACACAAATGCAAGAACTATTTTTTCCAGTTCAGCTGAGGCGACAATATGTCGCAATTTTGAAATGTTCCTTAAATGAAAGAAACAGGAACAAGACAAAGATTTTATATGCAAGTCAAGGCCCAAAGAAGACTCAAATATTACTCCAAGATTTTGAATGTTGGTCTTAGTTGTTGGACAAAAAGAAGCAAGAACCCAACTGATTTAAGAATGTAGTTCAGGAGGAGCTATAATCATGATTTAAGGTTTGTTAGTGTTTGAAACAAGGTAATTGCTAGAGAGCCAATCAGTAACCTGAGTTACCCAGTGGACTAAGCTGGACAACCTATCCAGCTAATGAGGCTTAAAAGACTGTCATCGGCATAGAAATGATAAGAAATGTTACTAGAAGATTAAAAAAGGCCAGCTAGAAAGAAGAAGCACCTAGAAAGAAAATAATGTACCCAAAACTGAACCCTGTGGAACCCCGCAGGTTAGGGAGGCAATGATAGAGGTGAACTTGTTTGTTCTAACAGAGAAGGTCCTATCAGATAAGTAAGAAGAAAACCAGTCTAAGGCAGAGCCAGATACACCAGCCAAAACATTCAGCATATTAAGTAGGATTTTATGATCAATTGTATCAAAGGCTGCATCAAGCAATATGATTACAGAACAATTCCCTGCATCAGAAGCCATTAAAAGATCATTATAGACCTTCAAGAGGGCGATATCAGTGGAGCGCTGCTTTTGAAAGCCAGATTGAAAAAGGTAACAAATCTTTAATTTGCATAGTACAGATCTGAACTGATTTTCTACAATTTCTTCTAAGAATTTGCTTATAAGTGGCAATTTTGAAAATAGACCAATAATTACCAGTAAAGCTGGGATGAACATTCTGTTTCTTTAATGGAGGAGTTTCCTTGACACGTTTAAAATACGATGGAACATAACTTTGCCTCAGTTCCACATGATAGACAGCAATGTGGGACCAATGCTGGTGAGTCCCAGACAGGAGAAAAGCAGGTAATGTATCTAAGGAGCATGACAAGAATTTCATTTTACCTATAACTGTAGTTAAGTCATTAAGTGTAATTGGAGGGGGAAAAAAGTAAATGACCCAGGGCACTGAGGACCATCATAAGGGAAGCTACTTGAGGAGATTTTGGATCTTAAGCCCATTACCTTATTTACAAAGTGATTGAGAAATGTATTGCAATCATCCTCAGAAATGAACATAGCATGCTGAGTTGGAGGGGAAACAATCCTGTTGATAGTCTCAAATAATACCCTTGGATTATTCTTATGGAAATGTATGAGATTATTGAAATAAGAGGATCTAGCCTCTTTCACTGACTCATTATATATGTAAAGAATCTCTACAAAGTATTCGTGATGGACACTCAGACCCGTGGACTTCCACAGATTTTCTGCTCTTTGACAGGAATGTCGAAGATCACAAGTTTGATTATTTAACCAGGGTGTGCAGGAACTGACAGAGAAATGGCTACTGTGGTTTTGTGAGGAGCGATCTGATTAAAAGTGGCTATCAGTGTTCAATAAAAGATTTAACAAGGAGCTCAACATGGTCACAAAGAGTTATAAAATTAAAAAGAAAACTTAGAAATGATAGCCATCAATAAAGCGCCTGTACCTAATACAAACTTGGGAAAAAGTTTAAAAGTTTAAGAGTCATAATGCTCCTAGTTGTACTATTTGATGGGTCCTCTGCATGAATGTTGAAGTCCCCAACAATGATGACCTTGCCCAAGTTAATGGCAGAAGTCTGACAGAAAAGATGCTGCAGACCCAGGTGGACGATAAATTGAAATACCATACATGGGTTGATCTCTTCCAGTTTTGATCATAATCATCTCAAAAGAGCTGTAACAGCTCGAAGAGATCATCTGGCATAAAAATGTCTTTTTAAAAATCACAGCTGTTCCACCTTCTCGTCCAGAGATCTGAGGTTCACAGAAAAATGAACAGTCTGCAGTGCATAGCTCTAAAAGGTGTGAGACTTCATTCTGCCATGTCTCAGAGATAAACATAAAATCAAGCTAAATATAAGCTAAATTATATCAAATATAAGACTGTTGTCAATTGAGCGGGCATTGAAAACTCATTATTATACAAAATTTCAGTTATGTGAAAACAAAAAAAAATTAATTATCATCATTCAAAGTAACAATAACATTTAAAGTTGATATAGCAAATTCCATTAAAAACACTTTCTAAACTGTGCTAGTACCAAATAGCCAACATTGTTTTTTGCTGTTATTTCGTGTGTTTGTTGGCCACACATACATGCAAATACAATATTTTTTAACATAGCTTGGGTCGGGTCTCTACCACCTACTGGTAGAAGCATCTGTTCTTTTGGTTTCTGAATACACCACCAGCCAAAAACTAAACTGAGCACATGTTGTCACTAAAAACGTCATCTTTCACATACACAATCATTCAATACATTTTATCATATTACTAAAGTGGCATGTCATTTTTTTTATCCATTAGCAAAGTACTAATATATGTACATAATAAATTTAGCAGTAAATATGCAACAATATAATAAAAATATTTACCTGAGTGCAACTGTTAATCACTGCTTGACTCTTTCAAAATATATATCTAATTAAAATGTGGTTAGCTGTTGTTTTTGTACCAGAGATTTCAAAGTGTGTAAATGGATGCAGTCGTCTGACTTAAATGACTTGTTTCAAATTCCTGAATGTTGTCTGCATTCATCTTCAAACTGACAAGAAATCGAAAGAATTGGAACCAGATCCAGAGATCTGCATATCGTCAACATGAGGTTTACCTCTGCTAAACTGACTGATTTTGTCTTGCAAGAGGTCTCTTTCTCTCAGTAGCCTTTGCAGCAGGTTGTTGCAGCAGGAACATAAGTGGGTTGAATTCGACTGAAATTGCTCGGTCTGGCACATGTCTTCTATCACAGAGGTGTTGCAAGGAAACTGATTGATATCCTCTTTTGAATAAACTGGAAATAAGCATAATTTGTGGGTCATATTTTTTTAACTTTTCATCAGAAAACATGTTACAGTACTTATGATACATTTATTTTCCATTCTAAATAGATATTTGTGTTCACAACTTACCGGCAAGGTGCAGGGAGATATTGAGGATGGCTTGTAAGATACACAATACTCCTAAAGTTACAATCCCCATTCTCAGGAGTCTTCTTTCTGTAAACACAAAAACAGATAAATACATAGTACATTCACAATAGTGAGACAGCTTTCTGATTACTTCAAAATAGTGACCGTTTCTTTTTTAGTTTGCATTTTTCTCATACTCTTACCTGATTGAGCAGAGTTGATGCTGCTTGTTCCAGTTTGGACCTTTTTTTCCCCAAGGTCATGTATGGTGGAATACTCAGAAAGCTCTAATTCTTCTGCCATGAGGTTAACTTACAGTGAGATGGGTTAGTCGTGCCTCAGTTTCTGTGCTGTGACATCTGTTGCTTCTCAAATGTGACGAGTTGCCTTCACGTTATTTTCTAAAGAGAAAGCTGCTTTTGATTTGAGGAAGTGTTTTCATTGTGGTTTTATGTTGATGAGTCAGCCTCTGGAAAGATTAAATTTAGATGTAATTTTAGTTTCGAAATATGTTTCTGTACATAGTTGATTAATCACATTTATCTTTTTACTTAATTTATAATCCATTTGCATAAATACCCACCCACCTTTTAAAGACTTCATTCTTTATGCAGTTTAAAATGGTCACAAACTCAACAGAGAACCAATTTGTTAAGGTCTTGAACCAGGCTGGTCAAATTTGCTATAAATTGATCTGCAACAGCGAGCAGTTCATTTTGTCTGAGGCTTCAATCAATGTTGCCAGCAGATTTCAGTCTACAGTTATGATTTTGTAAAGGACAAAGGTAAAAATGTTTATTGCAAGAATTTTGATATTCAGGTAATATCACTTCCACATACTTGTGATGTTATGATCTCACACTGTTCTGGTTGCAGAGACTTTTGCTGTTCAGTCATTTGGTCAGCTTCTCCTTCTGGACTGTGATCCAAACCAAGACTTTATCAACAAATACCCACATATCTCAGCAATGAAATTGGGAATGGAAAGCGATGGGGAAGAGTCATAATGATTTGACTGATCACCTACTTCTCATCTACTGGAACCATCAGCAAAAAGAAGAAAGAAAAGGAACACATCACGCAAGAATGATCTTGATCAAAAGAATTCAACAGATTTATTGAGCACATTTACTTATACTCCCCTACAGCACAAATCCTTTTAATTTGGGTACTCAATATACTTTCACCAAGTTCCAGCCTCAAGCCAAGATGTCATTTTCATTTTGTCATTGAAATGTTGCCATTTATACCACTGATGGAAGAGATTTAATATTTCACAGTTTTGAAAATCTCTAAAAATGCAAAAATTTGTTTTTATACTGTTTTGCCTGACACTAATACAGCTATAATGCTGCAACCTTAAGGGATTTTTGTTTTCCTTCTGCAATCGCTTGCATGCAATTCTTAAAAGTATGCATGCATGCAAATCGAGACATATCTTCATTACTGTATTCAAAGCTAGTCGTGTTCAAAAGTCTCATTCATGGCTTTAAAAGGAAGACAACTGACTTACCTCTGAATAAATAATGTGTGACTGTAGCAGAGTAATGCAGTAGTATTACTGCTCTATACAAATATACGATATCAAACCGAAACCAGCGCTTTTTGCAAAAAAAAAATGTCTTCAATGAAAAAAATCTTAAATATTATAAACAACTGAATGCAACAGATGTTCAATGACAGGTAAACACACTAGCTACATAAGTAAACAATCTGAAGAGGGTGCACGTGCTTCATAGTGGGTAGTAGAAGAAGGGAATATAGACTTTGCCCATCCTATTGTTATAATCTGTCTGCAATGCGATGGCAAGATTCAGGCAAAGGTTTTTGCAGAGCAGCATGCAGTATCACCTGGCATTAAGAACCCAGCCTTGATATCCTTCAGCAGCTTTGTCACCAAATACACCTCCATCCATCGCGTGTACAGTTAAAAAAAGAAAAAATGAAGAGGGTATGGAAAAGAAAAAAAACTGGTGCTTTTATTCCCAAAGACTTGATTGCCAATTGAAAAGCAACAGATGTTTGCCCATGTGATAAACCAACTGGTGGGTTGCATTCTCAATGGCAGTGATTTCCATGTAAACACATGAAACTCTTTTAGAGAAGAGATGGAGTGCAGAAGTGTTTTGTTCATTGTGTTTCAAAGCCCAATGTTAGGCTGCACAGCTGACAGACAGTGTAGCTGGTGTTTCACGGTCATTCTCTTTGAACGTACAGTAAAGTTTCCTAACAACACCAGGTGAATATGGAAAACTTAAAAAAAAATCACAAACAGCACTAAATAATGGATAGAAAGATCAATTTCCCATGAGACATAGTTTACCTAAATTCTTTACACAGAGAAGAAGAAGCCTGTTATAATGTAATAATAAAATGAAATAAAGCTGTGGCAACAGTAACAGTGCTTGGAAATTAGGGACTGTGAAATGAAATTAAATACGTGCTAACATATTACTACAAGCTGAAACTAAATTGAAGATGCATTTCATAGATATGTTTTAATTAAAAGGAATTATACATTTGTTGAGTGTTACAACATAGAATAGTCTGTGTAAAACACACACACACAGGAAATCCCACAAAAAACTGACAATAGAGACAACTGTCTGTTAAATATGCAGCTTTAAAGAATTTTGAATCATTTTTCCACCCAAAGTTTTTTTTTTTTTTTTTAAAAAGGAGAAGGCAGAATATTCAACTTCTGACCAATCAGCATCTTTAGCGCTACCAGAGACAGGGCACCTGTCTATCAGTGAGTCTGTAGGTTGTATGATCTATTCTTTACTGTTTAAATAACTGTATAAAACAAACTATGCACTGACTTGTATACAGTATGTTTTACATCATTAAGATGCTGAAAATCCAAAACCATTATTGGCACTAACAGGCCCTAAAGACTGTGTGACTCACCCATGCAACATCCACAGTAATATCCACAGACTAACCAGTTAACAAGCTAACAAGCACTGAGTTTACTGTCTGTCTCTCTATAAGCCCTGAGGCTCCAAAGCAGTCTGTTTGGTATTCTTTGTCATACATGCTGCAGTTTGGGATGAACAAGCTAGTTTCAGCACCAATGGAGATCAGTTGAGTGTACAGTTTTGTACGGGTTTGTACTACTGAACCGCCTCAGCAGCAAGCAAATACAGGGAGTCAAAGAGGGAAACACGATTACGTTAGTCACAACCTGTTCTCTTTAAGTCAAGGTAAATACAGTGCACTGTTAAAGTCTGTGATGTCTCCGATTTTAATTGCTGACAGTTAATTTTTTAACCGTAAAAAAACTAAGTAGGCGTTAGACAGGTAACACTTTTATAAGTAAAAGCATATCTGGTGTCTAACTGTACAAACTCGGTTCATATCAAACCTCCAGGTATACCAGTGGAAAAGATGTGGCTGAGTATAGCATTATCCATGTTCTCATCTAACCATGACTAATTATAGCACTCTTATATTTTGTCTTTCAAAATGTGGAACTGCTATCTCAGTGTTTTTAAGCTTACATAACAAAGATTGTACATTTGACTGGCATAACCTTCTACCCAAAATGTAGTGGTATGCAAAAACTTGTGTCATCATATGCAGGATCAGCCACCGCCTGTCAACCTCAGGGCAAAGCTGTAACAAGGTACATGTGAATTACACATGTGATGGGGCTCCTACATACACTGACGTCTGTTAAGCTTACATTTATGTATGAACTCTGATCCAGCCAATTTAATTTTCCCCAGAGGTGAAATGCTTGGGAGGAAAATGCTAATATATGTCACCTGAGCAGACTGCCACTGTCAAAGCAATACTTTATCATTTCAAATTAAAGCTTGAGTGCTGCAAATGATACAAATACTGACAATGCTGTACCACTCCCATATCCTCCTAACAACCACATGGGAGTCCTACATGATAGAGATGTGGAGATGGGTGAAATTAATGGGTGTGTTCAGACAGAGCAGCACTGCTTCATGACATGCAAGTGGATTACAGGAGGCAACAGTGCATTCTAGTGGCCAAGAGGAACATCATAAGTTGCACTGGGTTGTAGTTAGTGCCAGAATTTTGGGGAAAAGACGCTTTTCAAATTACTAATACAGTGATCCATTGTCTTTGTATTTTTGATATTACATGTTTACAGGTTCCCTTTTTAATCAAAAAATCATGCCGTCATGCTGCTAAGGCTCAACTTTAACTAACCTGGCAAAACCAATTGGTGATTGTTAGTGCTCTCACTCATGACTAGAGTGAGAGCACTACCAAAAAAATAAATAAAAGATGATTTTGGGCTGTGTGGCTTTGAAAGATACAAGTATATCATACGGTATTTATAGCTGTGTCCATCCATGCAGAAAAAAACAATCCCAAAATCAGAGGCAGAGGCACACACACTGCACACATGGTCACTGCGCACATTCACTAGCAAACACTGAGCCTTTCATGCATACCGCCGTCTCCCAATATTCCATATCATGCACCTGTGCACACACACTTTCACATTCAGTTAAATGTATTCAGATGCACTGGTGCAGGAGGGCACGCAGAAGGATCCAGCAGCACACGTACAGTTATTTTAGTGTGTGTTTGCACACAGAGCTGGTTTTTGAAAAACAATACATTTATCATGGAAACAATAGAAACAGAAGTCATAGGTGTGCAGGTGTGTGTGTCTGGATGTATCCACTAGTGCTTACACTGTCATTCAGCTGGCAGGAACCACATATATCAATGTAGCAGGTATTTGAGGGACTGCTTTTAGCCAGCATACTAAAAAGATGCCTCAGTATATTTAATATTATTTAGCGTAAAATGTTTCTCAGGGTTTTCAAAGCACTCTTGGCAACCAGCTCTATTTTTTGCAAACCATCGCCTAAAATTTGGTTAGTGTGCAATGCCGACTTCAAATACAGACTCTGCGTATATCATGTGCAACTTTGTCTACCATAAAATCGGTCAGGATGACCGACAATTCGTCTTCTGCGAAAGAAACGAGCCTGATGTGACATGTTGTTTCTCATTAGTGGCGTGCAGCTCACTCCTTTCCCTCTTAAAACAAATATTCTGCCTTGAACATGTGCGTGACAGCTGGAGATGAGTACTCAGTTAAGTGGAAGAAAATAAATCAAAGCACAGTTGCCATCTTTTCGTGATGATTTGTCTAATTCTTGTGCGTCCACGCAGGGGAGGGGAGGAGAAGAGATGGAGAGGTAGCAAGGGAATGAGGAAGAAGAGGTGATGTGTGTGTGTGTGTGTGTGTGTGTGTGTGTGGCATGGAGATTTGTGAGAGTGTACGGTGGAAAAGATGGGCACAGAGCGAGTCAGAGAGACAGAGACAGAGAGAAAGTGTGTGTTTGGACCAGCTGCACAGCAAATCTGTTTATTCTGCACAATTTGGCATCAAACACAACAGACTGCTGAGTGCTTGCTACTGCTTGTGGTGCCCCATTAAAATGGAATTTATTGCTGCCTTAAGAACAAGCCCGAATTACACATTTTTCCCTCTCTGCTCCGTTCTTCTTTCTCTCTCATTTGCACTTTTTCTTTTTCTCCGGCTGTGGTGATGGCAGTGCCTCCAATTCTTGCACCACCTGTCAGACAAGTCACAACGGCTCATTACAGACCCAAACAGGCAGGTATTGTAGGCATGCCCACCCATAAGTCAGCCATCACCACCATCTCCACTGTCACCTGAGTGAGTAGCACTCAGACATCACTGGAAAGAACCTGGAGTTTTCATGAATGCCATGATAATACTCGTGTTTCATTGTCCAGCACGTCTCCCACTTATTTCGTTGAAAAATGTCATCAAAACGCGCAGGCCAGCTTATAATAATCAAATATTTGGTTGAACATCAGTCTGCGAACGTTTCCATTAACACTTGTAACCATAACTTCTGCGGCAAAGCGAGCACGAACTGTGTGCCCACATCACGCAACATAAATCTCCTCAACCAATGATAAATTCATATTTAATGACCATTGCCATCGTCTGGGAAGGAGGTGCATTCTTTCATTATTGCCTCTTTCCCCTGCTGCTTGGTTGAGATAATTGATTTCTCTGTGGTAACAAGGTATCGACCACAAATGGTAGCCAGCTAAGACAGCGGTTCGATTCAAAAGAGGGGTGGAGAGGGAGTGGAGTTTTAAAAAAAAGAAGGGAACAAGGGATGGAGCTGAAGACGAGAGCGCAAGAGTTCTGAAAGTCAAAAAGCCACACAATTATTTGCAGTTAAGAAAACACGGGTGGGTGTAAATTGGACAATGATTCTTGTCCTGTTTTCAGGCTTTTTAAAGGCAGAACATAGTTTGGTATTTCAGCTGTTCGCAGTGCTGTGCATTTAATCCGCCAAATGGAAAGCATATTGATCACACAATCTGTCACATAATTCATTGAAAAGAGTGTCAGAAACAAATCTGGAGGACCACTTTTCAAGCACATGCTTAGCCTGCTAAAGAAGCAGTTTATTGGCCCCGTTTACGAATATGCACGACCGTACCTTTGCTCGGCAAAACACCTGAATTAACAGCTGGTTCAGCCCATCTCCTCTTCTTGATATGATTTTAAAAGTATATCTCAATGATGCCTTGCCTAATTCACAAACAAGTTTTCCACTCTGAAGATCAAGTTCTCAAAACACAGAATTAATGTGTACAGAGCATTTCTCTGGTGCTTTACTTGACTTTTTTCCTTCAGAGATGTATTGATTAGATGCGTTATTAGATGTTCGGATTTGACAGTCATCCATTTCTTTGACATCATCCTGACCTTAAGCAGACAATGGTGTAAACAGCGTGTACATGCCGCACGGCCGAAAGGTTGACACGTACACTTTATTTTCACTCAATAACGGCAATAAGTAAACCTTGTGAATTGGGTAATTTATTGATTACATTCAGCTTCCAGAGACGGTGGTGGTAGTATTGTTGTTCCCTTTGCCATCACTGCCTGCAATTCACTGTATAAATAGAGGAATTAAACAGTGTTGTTGTTATGTGTTTACCAGCTTACACTGTAATTTATTTAAGAGCTCTTAATTGGACTACTTACTCATTTGGCCCTCGCTGGTCCCATAGCAGAACGGAGCTCTATCACTGCACACTGGGGCATGCTGGAATATGGAGCTACAGAGACACACTGCACACAGCCAGCTGTTTGATGTCTGCAACCGTCGAGCGTATGCTGCACCGTACAGCATAAATAAACACACAATCCCCCGATGAGAGGACAGATCGACACACAGGAGACCTTATTTCAGGCTAATGAACTATTAATGCTGATTTGAAATTCAAACATTTTTGGAGGGTCTTTTTTTTGCAGTCATTCGAGGCTCGCTGTGTGTGAGACAGAGAATGAAAGGAAGAGAGAACAAACCAATTTGGATGAACTATGCGCACACTATTTTCACACACGCACGCACACACTCAACACAGCTGGGCTTAGATCTCTGAGGGGCTGATGTGTTGCTGAAGCTCTGTATTAAATGAGGCCATAGAAAATCTATGTCAATGGGTTCAGCCTGGCTTAGCACTCTCCACAGTATCTGTTAATGGAATAACTATAAGATGTATAAATGATCACTGCTTTAATTCATAATAATGTTGGACCTCATCGCCTGCCCATTCAGCCCAACAGATTATGGAAATAGCTGTAATGACTATTGGAACAATGAGCCAAATTGCATTATCATTCAGTGCCACGTCAGCTTTGGAATAGCTGGTACGGTGCTTTTGCCCTTTCACTGAAGATCTTCAATAGCAATGGCCAGCATTCAATTTACACCAGGAAAAATTAAGCATTAAACATGAAAGGTTTTAGGCTGTGCATTAATAACCTGCTGATTTAATAGGGTAATACTAATCCATGTTCAAGTATAAGAGGGTTTTGTTTAGACTGAATTACCAGTAACAAAATCATATCCTACACGTCTGGTCTTACATGCTCTACAGTCTTCTTTCAGCAGGGTTCCTCAACCCACATGTCTAACCTCATGCACAAATACCACCTACCAACACAAAAGAAACACTCTTTGCGTTTTATTTTTAGTTCAGGCATTGACTTCCACGTTATATGAGCAAAGACAAACTGAAAAATATTAAGATTCACAGGCTCTCTGATGAATGACAATCGTTTACACATGATTTCATTAGAGAAAAAGAACCACATGAAGGAATACATGTACAAGGATGTACCAAATATGCATAAAATAATGCAGTATTACAGGATTCTTACAACCACAAACAACAGGATGTAGTTTTCATAAGTCAAAATGTTTCCGTTTTTATCCAAATGAATATCTCACCCCAAATGCCTTTATTTGAACCGGTACCATCGCACAGAGATTTGCTACAGGTGATGATGAGAGCAGAAGACTGACTTTTCTTATCGTTAGTCTAATGGTGCAAGAAAGCTACAAATACTTCACTGTGCATGCATGCAAATGAGTTTTCACAGTAATACATTAAAACAGCTGAAGCTTTATTTTGTTATGACCGCATAAATGTGAGTCACAGATCTCTTGACTTAACCATCCCACGTTAGTAGAGTAACTTCTAAATATCTGCTGATATATTAAATGAATCGAGTGCCAGGATTTCTGACTGATTACGTACATAGTATACAGTATGGTGTCTTTATAGGTTACGATTGCATATGGAAAGTGGTGCAACAGCAGCCTCTAGTGGTAAATGTTACCATGTAGAAAATACACTTTGGTTTTTACAGTGTGCAAAAAGCATTCTAATTTCCCAACGGGTATCAGTGTTTACACAGAATATATTTTTTAAGTATTTGAAAGTTTTTCTCAAAAAAATGCCATGATTGGTAAAGATCAGACTGTGTCAACATGAATATATAAAACAAAACATAAAATCATTAAAACAAATGTTTTAATGATACGACAACCAATGCTCTCAACATAAAAATAAAAACATACTAGCCAATATTAGTGATTCTCACCTCTTTGTTCATTCTAGCTCTGTGTGCTTTTCATGTGTGCTGATGCATACCAATGACTTTCTTATGGTCTATGATGCATCCATGTAACTGTGGTTACAACCACATGTTCAAGGTGGGGGGGGGGGGGGGGGGGGCAGCATTGAAAACAGCATTAAACATCACATGAAGTAGGAAATCTCAATCCCTAAATTAGTGTGAGTATGGTTGCTCGGTCATTAAAAACTCTTATAATCACAGACGGAGCCGATAATAAAACATTAGTGATTAAAGATACAAAAAAAAAAAAAAAAAATCCTACATTCTCTCATCTTTTAAAAAGAACAAAAATCTTGTTAGAAAGCTTTCTGAAAAAATATCTTCAGTAATTAAATTGGTAAAGTTATTGTGCTAAATTTGCATAGTCATATTCCAACATGATTATATAAATATACATATATATTCATTTACTGCAGTAAGTAACCTAAAAGCATAATGTAGTGAGGGGTTTTTCTTTCGTTACCATTACTTCAGCTGGGGGGAAGCAAAGAAGCTTCCCTGGCGATTACAGGCAGATGTCGCTTTGCTCTTGCTCCCAAATCTAAGGATGCAGAGGTCAGGGTTGAAGGGAGCACACAGAATGAGAAGGTTAGTAAAAGTCATTTCAGACAAACAACTGAATCACTATTAAGATTATTGTTTTGAGGGAAAACCAGGAATCAATTCCTTATATGTGGACAACTGAGCCAACTTAATTTGATTATTGACTGCTCTCTATGCAGGCAGTCATGTTACTTACACGTGGCTTTTAGCACCCCGAAAAACTTTCACAATCCAACATTTTCCAATTCTCTCTACCATAATATATTGAGAGACAAATTTCTGCATATCCAATCTGAAGCCTTTAGTTAATATCATAAATGCATAGGAATATCCGCAAGCTGTTTTATTTCCCGCTGATTAAATGACAAGAACAGCAATGGATCTGCTCTAGTCCAGAGTCTCAGTAAGTACTGCTAGTGGCACAGCATGTTTATACTTGTACTTTTTACAATGTGACAAATTGAAATGTATCATGTCTCTTGGAACCTATGAGGGAAGAAACAGCTTCACCTTTTTTAGTCAAGTATGTGGATTTTGAATGCTGAAGTTCCGAAATCCTGAAGTCTCGACATGATGTTGCTCACAGGATGAGATGTGAGGTCAAATATGTCCGATATTCTGTTGTTTTGTCAGTTGATGTATCATATACAGTACCAAACAAATTATAGCCAGAATCCTTTTATTTATGTATTTTCTTGATTACTTATCCACCTCAGGGTCTTTGTAATAGAATACAGAAAAATAAACTGGAAATTTAAAATTTGTCTGCCTTTAGCTCAGAATTAAAGTGCGTGTTCTGGAACTTCCTGAACCTTGTTATGTTGAGGGCAGAGATGTGAAAAAACTAAACCATCAGATGTAAATTTGACTGATTTAAATTGATAACATTTCAGTCTGGATAAGATGTATCAATCTAACAACTCTGCTTCGATCTTGTTTACTGTGAAAAGAATTGGAAAAAGAGAGTGAACTCACAAGGTGGTACTGGAGAGGGTCTGCTTCATGCGCTGAGACAGTGAACTGGAGGAAGGTGTTTTGGCCATCATCTGGTGCTCTGGAGTAGTTACTGGCCCGAGTATGCTCACTAAAGATAAACCCATAAATCAACAGAACCTCAATTTAACAAGACAATATTATCAAATCTGTTGAGTATAAATGCTGAAAAAAAGGATTAAGGTTGGTTGATTTGATTCGATTTTTATTGTATGCCCATTTGCTCCACCAGTTCTAAAATCTAATCAAACCCACTTTTATCGGGGTATTCATTTTAGAGGAGCCTTAATGTACCTTTCATTGATTTACCTTTGTGGTTTGGAGTGTCAGTGTTGTGAGCATTGTCAATGCTTGCATTATCTGGATAAGCAAACTGGCTCCAATAGCTGTCTGGAATACTGAGCAAGCGCTCTATAACCTAAGAAGACAGGAAATAAATCCATTATTTATAGTCGAACACACTGAAGGACAGAAACACTGATCACTGAGGTACAACCACACACGCACACGCACACACACACACTATGTGCTACTTTATAAGACATGCATTAGAGTTCTAAACATAATGCCTATGCTGAGAAGCCAGTCCTTATTCTTCACTTTACCCTTGGTTGCCTGTTGGTGTCGTGCAGGATGGTCATAGGGTCTGGGTTAGGAACAGCATGACCTACAAGGGTGGGGCCAAACACCCTGGCCAGGTTATTTACATCCATCTTGGTGTCCACACTTCGAGACACCCTGATAATAGAAAGAAATTGAGTCTTCTTGAGCTGACCTTATAATGCAGATTCAAGAGATTTCAAAATTACAAACTGTAAATCTTGTGTATTAAGCAGAGTAAATTAAAAATAAGATAAAAGGATTCTTAACACGACTAAAGAAAGGAATGAAAATTACTTCTGCAGATGGATCATCAGACAGGCCAGTGTGTCTCGGTTTGGTTGAGGCAGCTCACTCATCGTCTGATACAACATAGCAAGACTGTTGTCATCATCCTGGATTTCTACAACATCCAAAAAAATAAAATAAATAAATAATAAGTACATAAGATATTTTATATTCATGGATACTCTTCCCTCTATCCCAGGCAGGAAATTCAACCACTCAGTGCAAATTCAGCTCTCTTAAAATAAAAGCGTCAAACATTCAAACACATAAGAATTCCTGCAGGTCCTGCAGTCTCACAAACTCACCCGCTGCTTCCATGAAGGTTTTGTTGAGGTGGAAGGTGAGCAGTGGCTCTGGAAGGTTTCTGAGGAAGTCTTTGAGGACGCCTGCAATGACATTAATGTCTTCGACTTTGTTAAGAGGAGGTAGAGTCTTTCCTCTAATGAGCTTTTCCTTCAGCTCTTTCACCACACGCTCATGGCCAGAGACTCTGTACAGGCCAACCTGGGGTAAGGAGGAAAAAAAAAACCAAACTAGAACTCAGCTCTCACTGTGACTCTGCTTTACTTTGAAGTAAAATACCTAATTAGATGGAATCGATCTACTGTTATCACTTAACGGAAAGGATTGAACTGTTAACATGAAAACAACAAGTAAACAGGGCTTCAATAATGCCTTTCCCACCTCATGTAGGCCTCTTTTTTCAATCTCCTTAATGCAGTAGATAACCAAAGCAGGGATCATTGGAGCAGTGAGTGGAGCAAAGTCAGCCAGAGTAGACTACACAAGAATTATATCAATTAATTTCTATGAAAATAAAATCATGCAAAATATATGGAATAGAAGCGATGAGACCAATAAGAACAATGTACCTCTGTGTTCTTGACAGGAGTATTAAGAGCAGTAGGATTACAGGGCATGGGACACAGGTCACGACACTCAGGATGGGCCACAGCCCTGCAATCCTGGCAGCGAAGATACAGCTTGCCAAACTTTGTTCTTCTTCCACATGACACACAAAACTCTGACCGGATCACCTTAGTGATAGAGGGAACACAATTCAATTAAACAGGCTGGTGGGGATTAAGAAGATAGAGATATAATCTCAGTTATTTACAGTGAATTCATTTTAGTCAAGAATTTAGCCGTACTGTTTTGGAGATGAAGTGATGTTTCTTTCCTCCTTCATTAGTTTTGGGAGTCTGGAGTTGGGCTGGAAATTCTGAGACAGGTGTTCTGGGAGTCTCGCTGACAGTTTCAGAGTCGTCAGTAGTCGGTGTAACACTCCAAGATGGAGCAACTGCAGGCACACGTAATGTCACATGTAAATCAAACCCCAAAACACTGAGGAAACTCACCAGTCCAAATCACTTATTTCAAGCGTACATTGGTTGTTTGGTTGGTTTTGGTTGGTTGGTTGCTTTGTTAGACAAGTGTGTTCATAAGAGGCTATAAATAAAAGATGAAGAAAATTCTTACCGCTCTTCTTTCTGCTGCGCGTCCAGTAGGGCACGGTCTCAATGGTGGAGACAGCCTCAACAGCGCCACCATTTACAGGTACAGTGATGGTTGTTTTGGCCACAATGGATTCATTCATCTGAAGTGTAAGGAAGGAGATATTTCATACTAATTCATAGATACAACATGTTATTTAGCACATCCAGCTGCAGAGGTCAGTATTACCCTATCTGATGGGCATCCAGTAGAGCGAGGCTTTTTCACTGCCTGTAAGTGACCTTCTGAAGGTTTTCTGGAGGAACGCTGTGGATTGAAATTGAATTTTCAAAACCAAAGTAAATATCAAGAGACATCTGATATCCCTTCTGACACTGAAACATGTCAAGATGACACAGAAAATTAAAAAAAATCAATGCAAGAAAAGATTAATGTGTGCAAAATGTGATTTAAGGCATGACTCACTCGTTTCTGTCGCCTGTGCAGTCTAACATTCTTCATCACAGATGAATCCCAGTCCTGCGGAAAAAGCAGAAAACCACAGCACTTTACATTCACTTGGCCAATTTACTATTGATGTTTCTCAAAAACCAACAAACAAAAAAAACAACTATGCTGTCACACCATTTGATCAGCAGTTCTCATAAGATAAACTTTTAAGGATCATTTTACCAAAGAGTCATCCGTATGGTCGTAGCTGATGTCTGACAGCAAAGAAGCTGATTCATCAATAGTAGTCAGTCTGTAAGACAGATCAAGTTAGTTGTCTTTGTATATGTCAAGTTTAAGAATAACACGGTTTTAATCACACATATGAAATTCTCTCCCTTAAAGTGTTCATGCATATGTGCTAACCTGCTACATACAATAAGAGCTTAGCTTGTCATTGCTGAGTATAGCCATTTCTTCTCAGCGTGTTTTTGTCCCCCTCCCATGCAAAAAAAAAAAAAGAAGAAGAAGAAGAAGAAAGAAACAGAAGTGTCTCCTTCTGACCTTCGGCTGGAGTTGAGGTTGCTCTTTGCAGCTTGTGCTGCCTGGGAGTGGGCACTGAGGAAGGCCAGGGCTGAACGCTGTTCCTCACTGAGGAGGACGCTGCCACCGTTGTTCTCTGAAACCAGCAGCTCTCGGATCAGCTGTAGCTGCCGCTCCTTTTATACACAAGGTTGAAAGAAACGTGTTCATTCAGAAAAATGCATAACTGTCAGTTAGCAACAAATTAATTTGTAATCTACACAGTGAAATGGGCATCGTCATTATCTGAATATGAATCTTCATCTATTCTTTCTCCTTCTAATTTCACATCAGCAATCCTGCTGGTTACATAAAGAAAGAGTAGAATGAAAAAAACAGAGTAGCACTGACTAGCTTCTCATATACGGCCTCAGCTTTCTGTCGCCGGCGGATCTCCACGTCCACCTGGTTTCGAGCGTGTTTTAGTTTGACCTCCAAGGCTCCCCTCTCCGTCTCTGCTTTAGCCAGCATCTCCTTACAGGAAACTAGCTCCTCACCTGCCTGCAGCCATTTCTTGCGGCAATCCTCAAAGTTCACTGCCATCTGGAGGAACTCTGGAAAACAAGACAAGGGGATTAATGTATTGCTGCTGTGCACACTATACAATTCATTATTTTTATTACAAAACGTATGTATAAGTTCAACAAGGAAGATCTGTATCTCCTCATCTGTCCATTTTTACAGTGTTTGGCTGTTAGTCTATTTATTACATCACTTCTACTTTCCCACGCTGCAAAGCTCAATGCTAACACAATTGCTGTAGTCCAATCATCTTTCTTCAAACCAATTACCCTCAACTCTTCTTTAAATAGTACTGCTTATCTTTCATTCTCCCTTCCAGACTCCTTTGTGCAACCCACCTCCTCCCCATCCTTGCTTCATCCAAGCCTCCATCTTATCTTCACCGCCACACTCAAGTGGATCATGTCTTAATTCCCATCACCGCTGGGATTTTGTTCTGTTGTGATGGATCATTGGATTCTAATCGCCAAATAGCATAACTGAATTCTCTGTAGCAATAAATCATGTTCAATTGCTTCTAATGATGCCTCCTAATTGAAATTTAGATCTGTTATTTATATCTATACTATTTAGAAAGAGGACAAAAACATAAGATTGTTTGTAGTAAGTGAATAAATAAAAAATAAATGGAGATGATTGTGACTTTCTATTTATTTTACTACACTCCTAATAGTTATTTCAATTTCTATTTGTATTATCAGGTGCGTTATCAATATTCACTAGCCTTCTATATCCCTGACTGAGTGAACCTTTAAGTTACTAATGCAGAGGCTCTATAATCAGTGCTGATTCTGTGTCCATACAATTCATCACACCCTCTAACAAGTACTCGGATGGGAGGAGCAGGTTGGTGTTAATAAGTTGGCTGAAATACATCCACCTTAGTACAGCTACCAAGTATAACACAATTTCAGAGTAGATGCGCTTAATGCTGTTACTTAATGCTTACAAACACTGCAGTTTCACTGAAAGGCTTCTACAAAGGTAACTAATACCAAAGCTACGTAAGAAATTAACTTACGTGGTTCAATGCTCTCATTCAGACCGTCGACCTGGGCTCTGAGACTCTCAAACTGGTTGTACAGGTTCACTGCTGACAGCTCCATGGTGTCTTTCTGTAGATGTGTTAGCTGAAGATTAGTAAGACAATAATGTTCCTTTCACTTTAATTACACTTCACACTCTTAGTAATGAATCGAGTCAAAATGGGCAGTGACGTTAGACAAAAGGTTTATCGTATGACAAATAAATACTAGGTTTGTTTCCTTGTTGTTTAAGCACTAATATTGGCATTATCGTCAGTTTATTCAAACACTCGCAAGCGGCTAAGCTAACTCAATGCTAGGTTTATCATTACGATGAAGTCACTGGCATGCTAGCGCTAACTTTAGCAGGCTTGAGGTCAGCTGACTGTGCAGCCTATCGTTAAAATAACCGAAACAACACAGAAACAACAAGAACAACGTACCTATGCAATAAAGATGTTGTAACAGTGTGACGGGCAATGTAATGTAACACAATCCGATGCTAAGAGCGACGCTTATCCCCACAGTAACAACAAAGCCACACCTGCCCGATTAAGTTTACACATTCTTCCCCAAAGTTCAAAATCAGCGCCGCTTTTCTTCCTCGTCTATTGAAACCGGAAGTTTGTGCGCTCTGGCACCCCCATGGAACCGGAGTTGTAACTGCACCATAAATGTGCAGCTCTTTATGTCCGATTGAGCTCGAGTCATTGAGGGCCTTACGTAAGGATAACGAAAAAATAAACGAGAAGAAGGCAACCCTGCGTGTTCATCTGCATGTGCAATCATCAGATTTAATCTATCATATGATTAGCAAATAACAAGCAGCTTTCATTATCTGAAATGTTGCTGCATGAAAAAATAAAGAAATTATTCTAACATTTTATTGTTAAATACCTAATGATTAGTTCCATAAAAATGTAGAACTTTTGATCATCATATAGGATGCTTTTTCTTTTTACTTTATCCGCTGATCTAGTTTTTAACATGCTCTAGTTATATTGTAACTATTAATTAACTGATACATATTATTTTCCCTTACGGATCCATTGTATTGCTTCATCTAATATACATGAGGACATTGAAAGATGTTAAAAGACCTGCTCCAGTTAATTAATCAATCTCTTTATTAGTATTAATTATTATGATTATTACTATTTAATTAAGACACAAATCCGCAAGGGTGGCAGAATCATTGGTCAGAATTTGGAAGTGTTTGAGTCAGTGACAGACAGGAGGTCACTGAACAAACTGCTCTCCATTATGGACAACCCAGCACACCCTGCTCCACACTTCTGAGGCAGCAGAGTTCCTTCTCACTCTCTGACTGATTCATCCTCGCTGCCATAGAGAAGACTGCACTATCTCATAGTATAAGCAGGGGTGGATGTAGAGAAATTTTCTTAGGGTGGTATGAGGGTGGCATGGAAATGAAATGGGTTGGCAGTTCAAAGCCATTTTTTACACATATGCAGGTGTTACATTCTGTAATATGCATTATATATATCGTTAAAATACATCAAATGCAGTACGTATACACATGTTTCATATAAATATACTCTATAAATTTCTTATTTTCTTTAGCCCACATAATTAAACATTTCAGTTACATAAAACATGCAAATTTTGATTTTATGTACTGTATAGCCTATATAATAAGTATGTAGTCCAATAAGTATAAAATCCAGAAAGCTACACAACATAGGGGGGGGGGGGTCCATTTACAAACACAAGTCTAACTTAGTTTCACACTCTTTTTTTCTTAGAAACAATCAATGCTTACATGCTTAAATTTACACAAAATGCCAGAAATCTGCACTGTCATGAACACATTTTTCACCAACATCTCAAATACTATTAAAGATTAAAGGTGAGTGGATGGAATGACCGCTATATTAAACAGTTTAAAGGTAATGTTTGAAAAGCACATGTCAACTCAGAGTGTAATGAAAGAAACAAAACCTTAAATAAACACTGCATTCTTGATGGATTTTAACTGACTTAGTGCAAGCAATAGTTGCCAGTACGATTGTTTATTATGTTATTATGTACTCTATGTGTTAATGTGTTGCAGTTTCCCATTCATTTTCAGTTGTGTTAAATACATAAATAAAAAATACAGTGAAACAATAAAACTGGGGTTTCTGACAGTATTCATCTTTGCTGAAGCTCCACATAACTGCACTGGACCACACCCACACATACAGATGTCACATTGCATATGGACAAAAATCAAGCCATGCAGTCACAGCTAAACCTCAATCTTCTCTATATCTCATTGTAAATGTGTATAGTGAAAATAAAATGCATGCTGTTCTACCTGTAAACCTTAATAATGTGGTCTGGGTGTTCTCTGAATGTTTCAAGAACCAATAAACACAAAATAGTTTGAACTGGCCCTCATCTTCCAAGATGGAGCGGCACATTCCCTCTATGTCTGATTTCCTTCCAACCTTGACCCATTCCCTCTATGTCTGGTTAAACCCTTAAAATTGTGCATTCATATCAGTGTAGCAATGTGAAGAAAATACAGGCAGAACTAAGAAGATCCAGTTTTTCTATGAAAAACATTGGGCCTCATCCACTATGTGTATGGAAACATTGTCATCCTTTGCAAAAAAAAAACAAAAAACAAGTGCACAAGCAAAAATGCAGAAAACCTGTGCAAATTTAGTTCTTACCACTGTGTGTTTTTAGTCAACAACAATCCATATATTGCCATGCCTCTGCTTCTCTTTGCAAATAAACAAGTGGAGAAAGTGATGATGGTGTACGAAAGACGCCTGCATGAAAACAGGAGGAGATGTGATGAAAGAAATTGAATCAATAGTGTCACAAGTCAGGGATTTATCTATATTTTTAATACATGAATCTGTTTGTGTTCTACAAACAGATTTAGAAAACATGATGAAGCTCCAGCTGTCTTAGAAAAAGTACTAATAGTAATCATATAACTCTTTGTACCATTATTATTATTATTATTATTATTATTATTGTTGTTGTTGTTGTTGTTGTTGTTGTTGTTGGATTCTCCTTGGACCCCAAAACCAGGTCATGGTAATGGGAGGGATCTAGAGGTCTTTCATGGAGTCCAAATGGCTAGGGCTTAAAGGACGGTTCCTCGGGTTTGTGATGATCATTTGACATAAACTGACTGGACTGACCAACTCAGCTACAAGAAAACAAAAAGGTCATCTATGTTAATCATGAAATAATCAGAGAAATTAAGGGTTTAAATCTCAAGACATGTACAGATCATAGTAAAGAACAACTTTGCATGTTCTTGGTGGCTGTGAACAAAGTTTTGTGATAAATGAATGCAATCTATAATATTTGTGAATTATGAACACATTGCCATTAAGCTTGCATAGAGTTTCAGTGATGTTTAATAATGAATTCATGTTCAGCACTTAGGTTTTCATATTTGTATTTCAGTTAAATATCAGTCTATTGAAAATAAAACAGCTAAAGTCAGGTGAGAAACCTCAAGCCTGGTTATTGTATGCACACAATTTAAATTTCTCACCCATAACATACATCTGGACACCTGTATAGACTGCAATACTAAAGTGAATCTCACATAATGCACTCACATAAATATGATATATTTATTTAGATCAGTATCTCGCAGTACTTATTTTGCACACTATGCGTACAAGATCAAATTTGGCCACATCTCCCTAATCTCCCTCAACATTAGCTAAAAATAATTTGTTCATTAGATGTACAGTTTTCACAGCACTTGTAGAAAAAGCTCCTGGTAGCGCGTGAAAACCAAATTCGATTGTTGGCTTCTGCTCTTATACCTGCCGCTCAACACGTAAACCTTAGCACCTTGACTCCCAGTGTCACCTAAGCGAGGTGAAGGGATAAACATGTCGGCTTTATTTATTCAGAATAAGTTTCCCATAGTTACCATATTTTTAAAAAAAAAAAATTCTCATTTAGTTTCACAGTTTCGATAAGTATTTTAATAATTGTAATATGTAATGTATTTTAATCATCGATTCATCACAAAATATTTAAAGAAAATAAATCATCTTCATGCGGAAAAAATAAATAAAATAAAACATGAATATATATATATATATATATATATATAAAAAAAACCGTGTACAATAAAACTGGTGTACTGTGAAATATTGTCGGAGCGTTTAACTGCGCCATTGATAAAGACGTTTCGCCCTTTTTCCGTTGTAGTACAGAATGAAATTTACCTGAAATGTATTACAAACGCCTGTTTATAGTGATTTATGCCCAACTTTTCACTTTAAACTATTTTACAAACGCAAATTTCAAATTTGAATAAATAGCTATCCGTTAAGCTTTTACAATAGCCTATGAAGGTTAGAATTTAAACTAAATATGCATTTATAATTTTTTATTGAAAATATCTCTCCGTAAATGTTGTAAAGTCAAATAAAACTGGCAAATTAAAGTAAATCTCTACACCGCACCAGCCTTTTTTACACAGTATAGCCTCATAAAATCGATACAGCTGTGACATTAACCAAAAACACCAAGATGTACCAGAATAACGGGAAGAGTCCTCTTGCTATACCATGACCTGGTTACAGGGTCCAAGGAGTTTCCTTATATTGCATTCAGGGGATTCATTGACCCCAGACCCACTGCAGCTGACGACACCTTTTACCCACGTGCTGCAGAGTCCGAGGGAGAACACCATTCCACCTCCTCCTAGACTCACCAGCTGGTATGATGGTGCTGCCTGCTGGGTCAAGCCTCCATTCTCAGGGCAGTGGAATCAGGACACTGGTTCCCCTCAGATAATGCCACTGCTGATAGAAGCAGCAGGATGAATTCATAAGTGCGCAGCGCAGTACTATAATCTCTCCTCAAATTCAGAGATTTGGCTGACGTCGGTTGATTGGACTGCTTTTAACAGTGGAACTCCATAAGGACCCAAAATGTGCTGCAAAAACAACTTAAAATGATGTTCTTAATTTTTTATCGCAGAGCTCCTCCTTTCCTTTGGAATACTTTCATTAGCAGCAAGGAGTGGTGATCTGGCTGCTGCATGAATTTGGATGTCAGTGGGACAGTGGTGGTGCAGGCAAACTCGCTTACACCTGCAAACATTTAATAATTACAAAGTAAAATGTGAAAAAAAAAAGTGTTCTGTGGACCACAACAATATGATATAGGATAAGGTTAGGCGATTGGACGAATATATCGACCACCGACGATAGCCTGAGGCTTTCACCGATCATTTTTACAAGAGCGATTTATTTATTTGCGCATGAGTACGTTTGGTAATAATGTTGTTGGAAGCTAAGAGAAGCAGTCAACAGAAAAAAATAATAGGGTTGTTTTAACGGCACCCTCTTCCAGCTGCGAACAAATTCATTCATTCATTTACTCAAACTCATAATAGCCACTATGTAAGCGTCACCAATAAATGGACTTGTGCCTGCCCAGCTTTCAAGCTTGGAGATGCTTTTCAAAAAACATGTCCTGTAATAACACATAAAGCAAACCTGTGGCTATAAAATATAAAATGTAAAACAAGCCCAATCTTAGTTTTACAGTACTAACTACTCTAAAACATGACAATACTAGCTGATTCATGACATGTCAAACTCAGGACTTGGTGTGGGTCTGACGACCATCACAGTATTTATTTGCAGACTGATGAAAGAGTAAATGAGTTGAAAAGTTTCATGGAGACTTACAATCAGCTCAACTGTGCAGATTTATTCACCTTTGTTCACTCATGTCTGGTTTATTTAGCCCTGGTCACAAGTTGTTAAATGTAGGAATGATACACAAGTCCCATTGCTGTCCACTGTGTAATGCTTTTAAAGCCTTAAGATCAAATTCAATTCTAAAGCACGATGCCTTGAGCACCAATGATCACTTCAGTCGAAATAAATGCCCTGCATGATTGCATATGAAAGCAGTTAAAAAATATCTGAAATTTCTAAAACTAAGAACAATTTCGAAAATGAATATTACTAGTTCAAAACTGCCTTAGACCTTTGCTGTTCTTCATGCTATGGAAGAATGTCTGTCCATGACCAATTTAAACTTAAGTGCCACAAAAACACAGCCCTATATCAGTAGTCCTGTGCATATTCACTATAGTTACAAATGACATTAGCACATTAGCATCACACACAGACAGTAAATGCCTTTTATTATGTGTGATAAACAGGACACTAAGGTGATTGGTCAAAAGTTGGAGAAAAGCCACAGTTGTCCTTCCCAAAAAGTTGATTCTGTTCATCTGGACGTAGCGTTTTCAGTGGGAGAAACGTTTTGTCACTCAACCAAGTGACTTCTTTAGTCTCAGCTGACTGCAGGTTTCCCCAGCCTTATAAACAGTACATTTGCACAATGACTGAAACCAGCCCACTACTTACCTAGATGATTGAGGATACACACAGCTGTCTGTATTTGGCTGAGATTCAGCACTTCGGCACACGTCTTCTTCTGCAGCTTTCTGAGCATCTCCTCTGTGGACACGCCACTTCACCTATCACCACGGCAACCACCTCTTGTCCTCCACCAAGCCTCTAAAAACATACTGTTACCAACTTTACATATTATGCTAGAAAAACATACTTACACAGATAATTGTTCAGATGTTTCCTCGCAGAGGAGCGGAGTCTTGCCTAGGATTTTCATCAGTTTTAAAAATATCATTGCTCAGCACAATCAAAGACATTGGTTACTACTGACAACAAGAAATAACCATTTTTTAGTAGTGGGGAGGGAGGGTAACACTATGCAATATATTCAGTTTTAGGTATTCAGTGTTAACTGTAGCTAGGCTCAAAGTGTTAATGCTAGCTTATTTTAATAAACAATATTGGCATATGCAAAAACCTAGGGTGGCACTACGGGTGGCAAGAGATTATTTTAGGGTGGCACATAACACCCTTGTAGATCCGCCTCCGAGTATAAGGCCATTACTAGGCGGCTGTGGCACTACAAAGTGCTGTTTCTTTGTTATTTATTGTAGACTGTACTATTTTTTATTCTTTGCCATGCTGTTGCTATCTATCTCTCTATCTATCTATCTATCTATCTATCTATCTATCTATCTATCTATCTATCTATCTATCTAGTTAAGCAAACAAATAATCATCATGGGCATTTTTAACATTCCTGAAATGTATAGAACAAAAGTGTTAAAGGTTTTTATTTTTTTAAGATTTTCACTTGAGGCCACTTAGTTTGACATGCCTACCTTACTGACTGTGACTAAATATTAGTACATATAGTCAGTGATATCAGTAACTTTTATATATAGACTATGCAGTTTTCACTATATGTTAAAAAGGCAGTTTTATTCAGAGTAAGCCACCACAATATATATACTTCCTGCTCTTTCTGTGTATATTATTGAATGCAATACAGCAATGGGAAATTATGTGTGAAATTATAAAGTTGTGAAACAGTGAGTAATTGTGCCTTGTGTCTCGTTGCAATCATCGTGCCAACTGGGATGCACCCAACAGCATCATTAATCAGCAGCGGATGGCATATCTGGGTGTAGCAGGAGCTCTTTGTGCAAGATTTAATGACAACAACACACACACACGCTTTCAGCTGCAGAACTTACATGTAAGTGTCCATATTAGAACAGTTTACAATTCAAAAACAGGTTTTAGCCGGGTTTATTTTTTTAAATGAGCATTACTTCAGAACTGTCTGAGTACTTCAAGTCCACTATAGCTGATTTGAGATAATCAGATTTGTCAGTCGATGCGTCCTTTATGTCTTTATCAATTATTCATCTTTATTTGTACATTTCCTCTAGTCATGGATCATTTGACTGCCAGAATATCTCTTTTCCCCCTCTAATCAGCAGCTCTTTCTTAAATTGGATGGACTTGTTCTCCTGTCTGCAAGTGTAACCACACACTTGAGGAAAAATGAGACATAATTAAATTTGCAGTGCAGTTCTTTTCTGCAGGATTTCCCCCATTCTCTGTATTGCTATAAGTGCATGATTATGATATATTACATTTAGGTTTGCATTTAGAGTTTATTAAATCAGACAAACTGCTGTAAAAGGCACACACCCCTTTTAATGAGTTTATGCAGACAGGCAAGTCAACAAACATCCTTGCATCATTGAAGCATTGCACACCAGAAAACTGTATGGTGACATGTTTTTCTTACATTAACAATCAAGTTTTCTTTTTAGGCATTGTTTACTCGAATAACAAGTTTACAGATTTCCTCTGTTTGTCTAAAAGTTGCGTGGATACTACAAAAACAATATCGACATTACAAACAAAAGTGTTATGTGCATTTCAAGACTAAAAAAGTATAAGGATGGTCTAATGCACAGACGTTTCAAAGGAAGCACCCTGCAGATTGTGCTGAGTTAAGTCTTCTCACTGGCACCATTGGAAAGGTAATGGACCCACAAACAGCCTCATGGGGAGTACTTGGCAGGTATATAGTGCATCTACTTAGGCCCATACACTGAAGCAGAACCCTCTCTCTCTATACATCCTGTGCAAAGTGAAGTTTTTATGGCATGACAACTGTCAAACAAACAAAGCAATCCACGTCAGAGGAAGATGTGCACCTAAAAGATGCAATACAATCCAATTAGTCCTGAAAAATACTGAAGTTGAGCAGCTTACAATGTTAAATTTTTGTTGAGGTGGTGTATTTAATTCAATTATCTGGTCATTGAAAGGCTGTGGTTTCCGATGGGGATGTATTAGATTACAGTCTACTGTAAGTGTGCTTTATATTTTAACCACAATAAAGGGAACTCTGCACATTACATCACAGCCTTACTTTGGAGTTCAAGCAACAGCACTCTGACAGCAAAAGCTGAAAGATAGAAGCTTTACACAGGTAGTTTTTGTTGTAGAGATATATTGTTGTATCCCACTATAGATGAACAGATTTGACATCAGCCGCAATGTATTCTTTAGCCAGGGACAAAAAGTTAGCATACTTAGTTCACAGGACGTTTTCAAAGGACAGCAGATGAATCTGCTAAGTGAGTCTGCAAAAATGTGGAAAAGCTATTGGCAAGTGAGTACTGTGAAAAGATAATGTGCATAGGTGGACTCCAAACATCCCATCAATTAAATTACAAGTGGAATCATCCACTCAGAGAGTGGTTACTGGAAAGGGCTCCCTCCTTTTTTCACTGCTCCAGAGCCAAAGCATCACGAACGACAACAAAAACAACAACAACTTTCATTTCTTGAAACCTGACGCTTGGTAAACACTCTGCTCCACAAGTCAAACACATTCAAAAGTGGATTAGACAGTTTGAAAATGGGCGAAAACTCTATAAAAATATTATTTCTTTAATAACTTAACATTTATGAGCAGTATATCTTTTAAAGTACAAGAAGAAATGCTGAAACTAAACTTAATTATAAAAAGAAATCCAACTCTATTTATAAATGACAGATGTTAAACTCTGATTTACTAATGAAACAATTATCTTACACAGAGGTGAAATAAGCCCTAGTTTGTTCTCAGGGGAACAGCAAGAACAAGTCAGGCAGTGTTCAGTGCTCAAGCATATTCACAATGCATTTTTTTAACAGTGTTGTTTCTCAGAAAAGTGCAGACGAAAGGAGGGAATAAAAATAAAAAGTCCCTTTTGCATTGGCTCAGTATTACTAGTTTCAACATATGCTATCAGTTACTGTAGAACTGTTTAAAACCTTTAAAGTTAGTTACTTCCTTTGCAGCCGCTTCAGTTTAGTAGGAACATAAGTCATGAAATAAATCATAGCAAATGGAAGAAAAAAAATGGCACGGGAGATGATTTACAGAGTGTACGCAACTGTACGAGGGAATGACTACATGTAATTTCCAGTAACAGTTAAAATCCTCCTGTATTTCTGAAGTAATAAATAATGATGGTGCATGCAGAGAAATAAAAGGAGGTATTGATCATTCGCAGATCATCAAACCCGCTCAAGAGTCACAGTCTCTCCTCCACTAATCTCAATAAGAATCCCATATATGGTCCTAGGCACAGCTCATAGCTGCTGAAAATAAATATATTAACAAATTAAATGAAATCAGGCAAGAAAGTGAGTTTTCTGGAAGAGGCTTCACTGGCCCATGGTGCAAATGGGAATGACGATGATGAGAATGATAGTCACTGCAGTGGCTATGAGTGCAATCAGCTTGCAGATCTTGGCCCGGCGGAGATCAGCTTCTTTACGCCTGAGTAGAGCATCGTAGCCTGGATTGTAGATGTCGTCCATCCAGAACTCCATGTTGTTCGGGTTCAGAGACTCAGGAGCCTGAGGGACATAATTTCATTTAGTTTCTATACCAAGTAGATATATATTTATTATTTCAGACTTGTTCCATGTTTATATTGGCTGACCAGTCCTTTCCTTTTGCACTAAGACATTAAATGTGCAACACATAAATATAAATAAAGTTTGACTGATCGATATGGATGTCAGCTGACATAAAATCCCAGTCTATCTAATATATGGAAAACTCTTTCATCTTCAGTCTGCATTAGGCACTGATATTAGGCAATCAAAAAAAAAAATCATACAACATATTTGCTTGTGTCATTTCCACATTGCAGTGATTGACTTAATTTAAGAGACAATACAGAAAACAAAAAATATTTATTTATTTAACAACTGTGTCGCTTTAAAAGTCAGAAATTCTTGCCTGTAAGTCCAATGGTGAGATTCGTGCTTCTCTGTCATCTACAGTCCATATTGGCCTTCCCCTTCCCTCGGCCATTCTGGGGTCCAGGACCTTTCCAGAGCTTAGCCCCCCTGTGAGACTGCTGTCTTTGTGGTGGAACAGGGATGAGTTAAACACTTGTTCCACCAGGCTGGCAGGCTTTTGGGAGAGTAGGTTAGTGGTGCTGCCCGACTGATCTGCCTAGAATAAATATGCACCAAACACAGATTTTATGTATGTTGTTTAGATGACAACACATCTTTAAAGTATTTAAAATTCTGAAAGTTGACAATGTTAGTTATGCTAAATACCACAATGTATATACATTTCAATATATTTCTTTTCAGTCTTGACCAAATCTTAGTCATCCTAAAAGTTTAAACCAATAGTTCACTTCTCAAACAACCACATAATCACAGATGTCTAGTCGGCAAAATACAGAGTTAAAAACATGCCTTTTTGAGGCTGAACATCATGTTTATACTCATGGCTAAAACTGTTATGTACATTTAAGGGCGATTAATTATATGCTTCTGAACTAATCTCTAATCTAACATTTATTTTTTGTATCATAGAAAATATAGGATCAAATACTATGTGGAATTACTCTACCTGCCCGGTTTTTCTTTGTGAAGCTTTGCCATCTTTACTTTTCGAGAATGACACAGTCCAGTCTCTTGCAGAGTTAGACACATTCAGTTGTTTGGAGTCAGAGACACTTTTCTCTTCAGGCTGGGTTTTAGAGGCACGACTAGATGATGCATCCTTCTTCCCTTCTTTCACGCCCTTTGAATCTGCCTGACCTTTGCTGCTTTCTGTTTGATCTCCTGGAGTATTCCAACGGCTCCAGTCCAGACTACTGGAGCTGGTAGCGGGAAACAGATGTCCAGATGCAGACAAAGGTTGAGGTTCTGATGATTCTGAAGGAGTTAAAGGGTGGCTCATGAAAGAGGAGACACCACTAAGAGGTTCAAGCCATCTCCCACCTGTAACTTGGCCGCCACCTCCAGGTGGCTGCTGGATCTTTTCATCTAATCGCTGCAAAGCAGAAAGTACCTGGGAAATCTCAGACTTCACATCATTCAGCGATTCTAGTTGTCTTTCTATCTGGCTCATACGAAGCAGTAACTTACAGACACTGGCTTTCAGCCCATCGTCACTGCTTTCTAGAGAGTGAAAGAGCCTCTGGAGTTGACCTAGCCGGCCACGTCTAGCCTCAGGGGTGTCCTGGTTAGCGGTGCTATCACTGGGGTGCAGGACTCCTGTGGAACCACACATACTAATGTCATCTAAGAAACGAAAGATGGCACTGATGTCATCTTCCCCAAACTCAGGGTCATCTAATGAGGTCATAAAAGAGAGGCGATCAGCATGAACAAGGCTACGGAGTCGCCGAGGGTCCGGTGGGTCTGTCTGTGTTGCCTGAGCTTTGAATCCATCAGCTCCACCTGGCAATCCACTATCTCCACTCTCTCCTCCTGAAGACCCCCCAAATCCCCTACTGATAGCAGGGGTTGAACGTCTTGGAAGTTGCCCCCCTTGTGATTCTATGCCCATGCCAATGCTGTCTAGGCCTAGCCGATCCTCTAGACTGTGACTTTTACTGCTCCATGCATGCTTTTTTGTCCTAGGAGGTTGAAGGTGCCGTGGGGATGGTTCCGGGATAGAGCCGGGTCCGAAATACGTTGAGTCCTGTAGGTCATCCAAGCTTTCATGTTTAACTCGCTGCTCTGGAGTCTGGTAAACTGCTGTTGGTGATGGGTAAGGATTAGGGATCATATCAAAGCTGAGATTGTCGAATCCTTTCTGCCCTTTGTTGGGACTGGGAGACTCACTGCTAACAGTGACCTGGGGTATTAAAGGTGGCTGGTTGTGGAAGTCTTTCCTGAAGATGTTTCTCTTCTGGTCAACCGATGTTCCCTGTTCAGCTTCAAACACCTCCACGGTGGCAGAATCTCCACTAGACTCACTGTCTGTTTCCAAAGGTAGGTAGATATTCTTCATTGCGTTGTCAGGGATTTGACTGCTAGGATACAGAAGGGTGGTGTGAGGCAAGTCGAAAGACACAGCCCTCGCTCTTATTGGGGGGGAGGACACAAGTGAGATAGGATCCGGGGGAAGACTTGCTCGTTTCCGCGCTGAGTAATTTGATTTTGGAAAAAGCAAGTGCTGGTCAATAGGCTGGCCACTGGAGTCAGAGTGGGCGCGTACTCGTTCTCGACCAGGGATATTCAGCTGGTGGATCCCAGGCAGACTGGGGCCTGGGGACTGGTCAACAGGCAGGACAGTGGGGGCTCTCATTGGTTGGCTCCCTTCAGAGACCCCACCCGTCATCTGAATAAGATTGAAGATAGTTACTATGTCAGCAGCGACACCTATGGGTGATAGCCCCTGGCCTCTGGTAGAAACTCTGTCCCTGAACAGAGTGGCTGGGAAACAGGGATCCCTGCTAGCTGCAGCAAAGAGCAAACTCCTGAGCTCAATAAGGTGCTCGAGGTCAAAGCGGCTGCTGACCATACGACAAAGATCCTGGAACGTAAGCCACTGGCGCATATTGGCCAGTTCCTCCAGGATCCCCAGAAGAACTCCAGGGTATTCCTGCTGCAGGTTAGCCATGGTTGCTCACCTGACAAGCAGAAGAAAGCAGTTAGGATAGGCAAAGATTGGTACAATTTAAATATAGCACTTCTCAAATGCAAGACAATGCCACAAAACTACTAAGTATTAAAGCCACTTAAACATGATTGCAAAGGGAATTGAAGTCCTATATCTGACCAGTCAAAAAGTGAGTGAAGATAAAATAGTTTCCCCAGGAAAGCATGTTTGTTGAATTACTTAAATTAGAATAATACACATGCTGTGTATAAATAACAAAAAACAATAGTGATGCTACTACACATTTCTTTTGTATTATTATTATAAAAAATATAGTTTACCGGTTCTAAATGTCATACTCATTTTACAGTCACATTTATTATGTTGAGGTTCTTATATTAGCTTACAAGTTTCTGTTAGTTACAGAAGTGATTCAGACACCTTCCTGTACAGAGGATACTTTTTTCAGTTTTGGAAAGCGACCTTATTCTGGGGTCCTAAAATAAACGATCATCTGATCTGATGATGCCGTCACACTGCGCACACTTACCTCACTGGACATTTTTAATCCACTTTTTCTATTAACAGCTTCAGGGCATTTACTGAACAAATGAAGACCATATGGATGAACATACTAATGTGCATTTGGAAACTCCAATTGTTGCATTTGTAAATGATCTTAATATAAAAACAGTATGGACAACTGTCTTTCTCTCTTTTGTTTTTAAAGAAAAAAAAGACCATGACCTCTTTTGGATTAGTGTGTCAGATGGGATAAAACCAATTACAGAAAAATGCTGCAAATATGCAATTTAGGTTGTACACACGTCGGTAACAGTGAAGCATATCCCAAGGCAAACCTAAGTGTATTTCCACTTACCTGAATCTACCAGTGCAGAATTACAGCCACGCCTGTATCCATCAACCAAACATCCAGATTTACGCTGACAGAGAAACCGTATTCCAAATAGGTCTGGTGTAGCATCGTTTTAGTCACACTCTTTTCACGGGCTTCTCTGCGTTTGAATCAGTGACGAGCCCACAGCCCAGGCAGGAGAGGAGAAAATTAGAAATCAGGTCATCTTCCCACAAGTCCCTGCAGTCCCCTAAGGGACCTCAAAATACATCCAAACGGTTTCCCCTCACCACAGATCAGCGACGACATTTGTAAAGTCAACAGTACACCGACATTTCTAACTGACACAGTGCAAGAGAGACACTCTTGGCAGGGCACTGTGATGTGCAAGAGTGGGTCAGGACCTGGAGCATATTTTCTCAGGCTGCCATGGCAATAATTGGCTATGTGTGCAAGATGAGCATGAAAATAAAGGGCAGATTAAAAATTGATGTTTGCTAATTGACACTCCTTCAACTTCAAACCGACAGTGAACCATAAGGTGCAGGCTAAATTGCCTGCTGGATTGCTGTGCACACACAAAAGTGTCTGCCAGACTCCAGCCCTCCCAGAGTTTTCACCATTACTCTGCATTATCATCCATAAAGGGTTGTACTTAAAACCCCATTAGACCAAGAGAGATGCGAGGCTTTCATCGCTGAGTAGTAGCACTCTGCTACAATGAGGATGGACATCTCTAATTCATCCAACAACTCACTAGAAAAGCATCCATCATCCCATGTACTCAGGAATCAATACAGAGAATGAGCAGTGGTATGAAAAGCAGTGTGGGTGTAGGCAGTAAATGCTTTACTGACAGGGCCTGTTGAGTAGCAGTTCTCATAGTCAGGTATGAAAGAAAGACACAATTCATCACTTTCAGTGAGTTGTTATGTCATGATACACTTAAAAATACAGAAACACTGAGGGAAACATTTCAGAATAACAGTATTTAAACTCTGACTTAAAACCTTTTTATGACAATACTAGTATCAACAGAGACATTTTGGCTTTATAAGAGGAAAACTATAACAACAACAAAAAAGAGTCAACCTTTTACAGAATATTACTGCAGGAAAACGTAAACGCTGTGGAATGATGTCAACTCTGATGAGATTCTCGTTTTCTTTCCTTCTTCTGTTTTGAATTCTTCACTGGTGTTACTACAGTCGGGGTGAGTGAAGGGTTCAAAGCTGGATCTAATGCTGGATTAAGGGCCAGCAGGTCCAGTATCGGGGCACTCTGATCACCTGTTCAAACGCAAACAAATTAAAAAGGACATGAAAGAGTGAAATGGGAATATACACAATTTAATTGTCAGGGGTAAGGGTGGTTACCAGTGTCGTCCTCTTCACTGCTGTGTTCTGGATCATGGTTCTGGTCAGAAATCCGGGCCAAAGCTGCAAGCTCAGTTATGAAGCTTTCTTCTGCCTCCTAATGGACAAAGCATCACAATGTTAACACAACACTTCTAAAGGATGTAAATGCACCTACTATCAAAAAGTACAGTGCAGACGAAGCATACTAACCAGTAACTCTTCTTTGACCCTTTGCATGGTTTGATCCTGGGCTACTTTCTTTTGCCTAAGCTGCTCGTAAGTCATCTCCTGATCCAGATCATATTGCTCCAGCACCTTTCTTTTGTGAAGTTCAACCCTAATACATTTGGAAACAAAGATAAATGGAAAATTATATACAGTGGTCCCACGTTTATCACGCGAGTTACGTTCTAAAAATAACCCGCGAAGTAGCGCGCTTTATTTTTTTACAATTATTATACATGTTTTAAGGCTGTAAAGCCCCTCACTACACACTTTATACACTTTTCAGACAGGCATGAACATTTTCACACTTTTCTTTCTTGTTTAAGCACTCTCAAAGTTCAAACTTTTGTAGAAAACTAAGTCCAGTATTATAGAATGAAACCAAAGATCAAAACCTGTTTTCAGGTGCAGAACATGGGAATAGAGCAGCTGCCAGATAATTCAACATTAATCAATCAATTGTACGGAAGTAGAGGAAGCAAGAAGAATGAGCTGAGTAGAGTTTGACTTATCTAACTGTTTTGTTTCACTTAATGCGCCTTATAATCCGTTGTGCCATATGGTCCGAAAAAAAACCGGTAACTTCTGCCTTCCTTTAGCATGTCCAGAAGTCCAACTTTTTGTGCGATAGTTAGCATCTTCCTCTGCCTTTTGGGTGCTAGGGCAGGTGCCTTTTACAGTGCAAAATGTTTCGTCGACATTGTTGTGTTTGTTAGGGAGAATACTTACAAACATACAGTACAGCACTTCAGAGTAACACTGCTAGCGATCGAAATTTGACAAGCTGAACGCATTCTGTACTGTACAGGAGATACGGCATGGAGGAGATTGATTGACAATGGTCTCCAGCCGATCATGACACAGAACACAATGTGTTGTAAAAAAAAACAAAAAAACAAACAAACAAAAAAAAAAACAAAAAGCATGCAAGATTGCACACCAAAAAAAAAAAAAAAAATCGGTGAAACAGCGAGGGCAGGAGAGGTGAACCGCATTATACCAAGGGACCGCTGTATATGTTTTGTAAGAATTAATTTACAATAAAGTACCACTGAAAAAAAATACCAGCTCTACCAGTTTTATGTACCTCTGTTGGAATTCAGCAGATCCGGGTTTCTTGCTCCAGTTCATTAGCTCTCTCAGCAAGGCCCTGCTGCTCTCTTGCCCCTCATTCACCTCTGAAGGATTGAAGGAAATGTTCACAAGAGTAAAAAGAGTAAGGTGGATTTTCTGTCTACTGACTACTAGCTGACGTACAATTTTAAATGTAGAATTTGCCATTTATTATGCTCATTTCAGCTCTATCTTGTTATTTTCTGACTCTAATAGAACACCTCTGCTTGATTCACAGATCAAAAGAAGCTTCAGTTATCTTACATTGGAAAATGGTGAATTAGATCGTGCACTTCTGAAGCAAGTCATTTCAGCTTCTTCCTCCTTACAGGAAATCATTCATAGCTTAAGTAATAAAAACACATCTGACTAGCATCATCTGCTCTCTTCTGTTAACAGTTTATTTCAACCCTGTACTATCACAGCTCTTACAGTAACACACGGTAAGTGTTCACAGTCAGTGCTGTGTACTGGGAGAAAATGCCTAGAGTATTGCCTCCTTTTGAGGGAAATCAAATAACCACTTTTTATATGACTTACCTATCACCTTGAAGTAGTTTATAGCTAACACGTGCTATTCTTCATACCTTGTTACAACCAAGGTATGGCATAGAGCATCTCTGAGCCCACAACACATCAACCTTGAAGTAGATGGGATACAGCAGCAGAAGACCACAATGAGTGGCACACCTGTCAGCTAAGAACAGGAAACTGAGGCTAGGCTCACCAAAACTGGACATCAGAGATTGAAAAAACATTGGAAATACAAATCGAGTGTAACCAACATGAAAGCACCAATCCATCCTCCCTCTTCAACCATTTTGCATCAAATAGCTCAAAGTGGTTTGCTGACAATGAGTTCATTGTACTTAATTGTCCTCCAGTCACCAGATTTCAAACCAAAAGAACTCCTTTGGGATTATTTGGAAAAGGACATTTGTAACAAAAGAGAAAATAATTTTACAAATAAGAAGGCAGCTACTTCAAGATTTCTGAGTACTCAGTAATGAATACAGGGTTACTCTGGTTACTTTAGTTTAAAAACTAAACTTGTGCTGAGTCTGTCTCACCCTGGTTTATGTTTGAATCATCCTGGTGCAGTTTTCTGGTGATATCCTGTAGGTGGGAATAGTAGCTTCGGACCAGCGAAGTAAGAGAATCTTTGGTCAAGTAAACGCTCTCTGCAGCAGCTTCAGTCAGGTGGTGCTAGTGGAATAAAAAAGGTTATAGCCTGCAACCTAATGAAAACCAACCACTGGAAGCTAATTCTCAGTTTATTAGACATTTATAAAAATAAGTGAAATTAAATAACTTTGACCCAGGTCTTACCTTCAGGCTAGAAGCGGTCTGTAACTCTGTAGGCGGGTCTTCCCTCATTTGTTGAATGGCATAGCTTAGGGTGTTGCCTAGTACCAGCTGTGCATGGCTCTGAAGGAGCTCGGTTCCCGTTTCCAGTTCAGACAGGAACTCCTGCTGGAAGCTATTCCCCAATAGCTGACTCTCTGGGCCCAGATGTCTCTCTGCTAGGCTGGGCCTGCCATTCTGTGACTGTTAGCAGATAACAGTGTTCAACAGAAGAATTATTAAAACACCGAATAAATTAAAAACAACTGTGTTTATATGTGTGAATTTTCCCACCTTGAGAGTTAAATTGACACACAGTGGGCTTTTACTGGGATCTTCTATTAGTAGAGCTCTGAAATCAGTCTGAGATAGTGCCTTCAGCTTGGACAGCCTCATCTCTTTCAGCATATGTAGACAAAAGTGCCTGACCACAAAGTGCCTCTGCACCACCAGCAGAAAGTGCTCATGTTTCTTCTCTATCAGCTTCCCCATTTCACTAAGAGAAATATTACATTCCATTACTTCCTATTAACTCATAAGTGGATTTGGCCACAGTGCAGACCTAGTTTTTTTATACACTCAATATATCATAAATATTTTTTACGATTTTACCTGTTGAGTGTGTAGCTCTGTTTGGCTACCATGGCTTGGATGATCTTCATCTGTTGTTCCCTCAGGTGTTGCAGACAGGACTGCCCTAAAACAATCCCTTCAGTCCATACCTACACAAAGAGAAGCTCAGTTTAAAACAAGGAAAAACAATTTTGTAAAATTCTCATGTAATTAGATCACTGGGCATGGTTTAAAAATCGGAAGAAATTACTGTATTTTCCACACTATAAGGCGCATGTAAAATCCTTAAATCTTCACAAAAATTGACAGTGCGCCTTATGTATGAATTTTGGTTTGTGCTTACTGACCTCAAACCGATTTTATGTGGTACACGATGCTCAAAAATCTGTCCAAAAATCTTTTTTTAGTACCACTTTTCGGAGCATTACGGTTGCCAAGAGCCTCGCGGTAAGTAATACGTACTGAGCTTCAACATAACATTATCGTGTTGTGTGCAGGTAGAAGTGTCTCTACAGTCTCTATTCGACTCAAGGCAACAGCGGTAGCACGTGACATGCAGATCAACGACTTTCGAGGGGGACCTTCTTGGTGCTTCCATTTTATGAAAAGGCATAATCTCTCAATCTGCACAAGAACTACCGTCTCACAGCAACTACCAAACGATTACAAAGAAAAGCTGGCCATTTTCTGTACCTACTGCCAGAATAAGATCACTGAAAAGAAGATCCGGCCAGAACACATCACTAACATGGACGAGGTCCCCCTCACCTTTGACATCCCCGTGAACCGTACTGTCGAGAAAACAGGGACCAGTACGGTATCTATATGCACCACAGAGAACGAGAAGTCATCCTTCACTGTAGTTCTGGGCTGCCAAGCTAATGGCCAGAAACTACCACCCATGGTCATTTTCAAGAGGAAGACTTTGCCAAAAGAAAAGTTTCCGGTCGGCGTCATCGTCAAGGCTAACTCAAAGGGCTGGATGGACGAGGAGAAGATGAGCGAGTGGCTGAAGGAAGTTTATGTCAAGAGACCACATGGCTTTTTCCACAAATCTCCGTCTCTTTTGATCTACAACTCCATGCGCACCCATCTCACCAAGGCTGTCAAAACCCAAGTGAATCATACGAATTCGGAGCTTGCCGTCATTCCAGGTGGATTAACCAAAGAACTCCAACCACTAGATACTGGTGTCAACAGGTCGTTCAAAGTTAAATTATGAGCTGCGTGGGAGCATTGGATGACAGAAGGCGAACACACATTCACCAAGACAGGGAGGCAACGCCGAGTGAGTTACGCCACTATCTGTCAATGAATCGTGGATGCTTGGGCTAAGGTATCAGTCTCAAGTAGGGCTGGGCCATATCATACCGTTCACGGTAATACCGGTATAATGTTAGGCAACGATAGGAAAATGAAATATCGCGATAGAATATGAGTAAAACGCGCATGCGCAGTGCCATTGTTTTCATACGCACATGGCCGATTGTTGAGTGAAACAACCAGAATTGAACCAGAATTGGTTTGTAAAAATGGTGCAACTTCAGTGATGTGGAACTGGTTTGGTGTTTGTCCCTCAGATACACGACAAAGCACATTTTTTTGCAGAACATGCAAGCGGGCCGTCGTTATTGCCGTGTTTGTCGGACTAAGATGCTCTTAAATCTGGGAGTAATCTGGGTCCTAAACTCCTTATCCTTCAGGGCAAACGAACACTGCAGCATCACTGAGAGTTAAAAACTGTCTAAATTCTTTCATCTTTAATAAAACAATCAGCATTACTGCTTTACCAGGTGTAACTATGAAGTTTAACTTCCAGGCATCCATGAAAACAGAATTTATTACACTTAACGGAGTTAGAAGTTAGCAGGAAGCTAGCAGAAGTTAGCTCGCTAGTTTCGCTAGTTACCTAAGCATGATATAGCATGTTCTGACTGAGAGATTTCTGAAAAAATTCAAACGTACAGCTCTGCTATCACTTCCAAAATAAATGAAGACAGGAAACTAAACAGCAGTTACGTTTGTAGGGTTACTGAAGTTGGGCTAGCTGGTATATAATGATGTGCTACGTGATCGCTAGCGACACAGCTATGTTAGCATAACATAAACAGTGAAGCTGGAGGACGAACACTAACACTTTTCCACTTATAAAAGTTAACGTTAAGGTTCCTGATAGTTAGAGACAAATGCAATCGCATGGCAGGATGCTGTAAACAGACCAAACTTCAGTCAGGAGAACAACTGAGATAATCCATCCACAATGTGAGGTTAGTCATTAATATACTGCAACAACATGGGAATAGAGCAGCTGTGATAGAATACAGCATTAATGAATCAATGTTACAGAAGTGGAGGAAGCAAGAAGAATGAGTTTAATAAAGTTTGATTTATCTGACTGCTTTGTTTCGCTTAATGTGCCTTATAATCCCGTGCACCTTATGGTCCGAAAAATACGTACTGCACTCCAGTTTAATGTTGCAAAGCACCTCTTTTTAACTTCAGTGGATGTTATGCATGGTTATGCTCAGGATATGTCAGCCCATTTCTACTGGAAATGCCTTTTGGTTAAACTTTCAAGCAAGGAATTTGCATTTGCACTGTTAAATTTTTATATAGCTTTAATGCACATAAAAACCAGCTTCTTGTTTAAGTGAAAATAAATGGAAGGTTGTCTTTTTGCGCTAGTAATGTTGTGGAGTTGTATTTTGTCTCGCATCAATTATATCGTCAGTTATATCGTTATCGCAAATTTTCAAATATATATCGTGATAAATATTTTTGGCCATATCGCCCTGCTCTAGTCTCAAGTGTCGTCTGAGCTTTCACGAAGGCTGGAATAATCACTGAACAGCTAAGTAACAGCAACGAGACTGATTCGGATAATGATGAGAGGAATCCGGGCATGCTTGATGCTGAAATTGCCCAGCTGTTTAACTCAGACACGAAAGGTGAAGAATTTGATGGAATTGTGGAAGTTGAATGGACTGAAAAAGTAAGTGTATTTTTCAATATTTAATGTGTTACAGCTTAACAATGTTAAGAGTTACTGTGAATGAGCTTAATAAAGGACGAGTTATCTGACTGTTTTGTTTGTCTTAATGCGCCTTATAATCTGGTGTGCCTTATGTATGAAAACAGACCCAGTCTTCAACGGTGCGCCTTATAGTGTGGAAAATACGGTACAGGGGAAAAAAAAATCATTAAATTTGAAATGTGAAATCAATGACACAGATTCAACACAAGTTTTCTACCTGTTCATATGTATCCAGCTCAGCCCTAATGTCATCCAGTTGCTGCCTGGTAGTGCACTCCACCTGCTGCAGCTGAGCAGACAGCTCCTGTTCCAGATCCAGCCACAGTTTCTCACAGTGTTCAGCAGGGAGCTTTGTCTGAGCAGGAACAGAGGAGAGAAAAACATCCTTGGCCAGCTCCCCGAGCCTCTTGGACCAAGAGGTACGAAGTTTCTGAAGACACAGAAACTACATAAGAAAGACAGACGAGCTCTGTAAGCAGACAGAATTTAGCGATTGATCATTTACCTTCCAGAGGTCACAGAGGCCGTCAACCACCCTTCTGTCCTGCTGCTGCTCCAAGTCCCAAATCTGTTGCCTTTGCTTCATCAGCAACTCATGATATACCTGGAGGGCACATAAGCTCAGACTTACATGCACACTTTCCATGGTCTCTTTTGCCTAGATATTGTAACTACAGTGACTAAATCTGACAAGAGGAAAATTCCTCAAGTACCAACAGATAATCATATTCTTTAAAGCTCTCTCACACAATCCCATTTCAACAGTAATCCTTAAGGTATTGGACCTGACCTTGGTAAGCTCCTGTAGGTCACTGGGACTCTGTTTCAGTTCTAAGGCACGGCTCTTCTCCTTGGTGTGACTCCTCTGAAGCTTCTTCCTCTTGGACACCTTTTTGCTGCACTTCTCATTCACCAGCTCATTTATCTTTTTCATGCAATCTGCAGCATAGAGGAATCTATCAAGCTCAGGATTATCAAGATAACTGCATTTCTTTTATTGCAGTGCAAAGATAGTTTGCTGAATATAGAATAAAAGTTAAGTAATATGCTTTACTTGTTGTATTTAGCAAGTAGTCATGACAGAACAATGTCTCCTAGCTGCATAGCTCCATAGTCTACTTAGGTTTCTCACAATTAATAAAATCTCGAGCACAAAAGGAAATAAAAGTACCAATAAGTCCAAAAAGAAAAGATTATTTGGCTGAAAATTGTAGGCACAGTTAACGTCTAAACAGCATTGTCCTGTTTTTGTTCTCTATGACAACAGTGAGGGATATGTAGAAAGAGGCTGAGAGTCTGGGATGCACTAATACATACAGTATGATACTCTCTGCTGTCCTGAAAGAACTTGACCTTATTTAAGGAGCTAAAGAGGATTCCCAGAAAATGCCCTATTTTCCATGAGTACACCACTTAAATTTAAGAACTAGGCTAGATATTACAGATTGCCATTTGTCTCTGGGAACCATTTGAGTATATTAGAAGATAACTCCACACACATTTGGTCAATCATTGTAAATGTCATTACATAATTTTTTTTCCTGTTTAGTAAATATATGCCTTAAGAAACATACATCTTACTGTCAAATATAATTCTCTTATTTGGTAGAACCACATAATAATTTCATGAGATTCAACTAAAACTATTTCAGTTTATTCATCTTACCGTCAGTGCACTGCTGAAGGCCTTCAATCAGTGTAGCCTGAATTTTTGAAAGTATCTTTTCCATTTGGCTAAATTTCAACATGTTATCGCTTGTCAGCTGTTCCAGAGTTGTAGCTATCAAGCCTTGCCTTAGAGTCACCTCCTGTCTTAGCAAGGCAGGCTGGGATTGAATGAGACCTGTCAGCTCCTCCCACCACAACAACTTCTGTTGTATTTTCTAAGAAATGGAAAATAACAGAAATACTCAGAAGCATATTTTCAGTCAGTAGGTCTTAAAATGATGACAAAAGTGATGAGAATCAAAATAAATGCTACTCCAAATGACGAGTGTTAGTTTACCTTTAGATCTATTTCTTGAGCCTTCAGCAGATGCTTCTCTACTAACAGAAGTGTCTGAATCAGAGACTGAATCACATTCTGAGCTTCATCTGGAGAGAAAGAGCTGGTCTTCTTAAGTAGCTGTTTGCACAAGTCCTCCACCTGTTTGCTGAAACTTTTGGACTATGAAGAGAAACAAACATTGTGCAGCCATGTTTATTCATGGAAGGACAGCATAAATAGAGGGAGTCTAAAAGATGTGAAACAGCTGTTCCTCTCGACTTTTACCATTTGAAGGCCACGTTCAAGAAGATCTTTCTGACTTCTCTCAATTTCTTCCAGTGTGCATGGATCATCTTGACTCTTCTCACTCACAGCTTGGCCTGCAGTCAACTGTTTCCTCAACTCATTCAGTTCCTTAAATGATAAAAACTGATGCTTACATTGAAAATTTTAAAAGTCAGTGATTCTAAATAGATTACTAGTAATTGACTCCTACCTTTTCTTGCATCTGAAGAATATTCTTGGAAAAGGAAGCATCTGTTTTGTCTTTTGGAAACCGATAGTTCAATATTATTTTCACCATCTGTAGAAAAATCTAAAATATGAAGTAAATAAAAAATATATATTAGTATGACAACATTCTTTAAAGGATATCTACAAGAAATCTAGTACATTATAAGACAGATGATTAAAGCTCACCAGATATTTTTCGTCTTGAAGCTGAGAGCAGTGATGTTGTATGTCCTGCAGGGCCAAACAGTAAAGGCTGATCCTACCTCCAAAACTGTGTAAACAAATATGGTGAGTGTTGTTACTTGGATCTGTGCAATGTGCCATGATTAATTGGTGGTTATAATGTGTGTGTACAGTTATTTTTTACCCTGTTTGTGTCAGTGTGTGGGGATAGTGGGAAACCCTGTTAAATCTCTGGTTCTGTAAGCTCTTGGGGAACAGCGAGGAGAAAATGAACTGACTGCTGCCATCGTTGTCCTGCTCTTGGCTCACAGACTCTCCATCCATGAAGGAGGACGACTCTTCATTAGGCATCACTGGCAACTTTGAGTGCTCATGTAGAGACGGATTGGATGCTCCATCTGCTAAAGGCTGACAGGTACAGTGAAACATAAAGCGCGATCAGTAGCCAAGTAGGCCATGTTTCCTTCTTGTCATTGTAAAACACAACTTATACATATTCTTTATATCAATTGTATTTCTAACTAGCATTGTGCATATTGTAGTTAATGAAATATGCAGTTAATGGAAGAATACAACTACTACTTATTAGTGTATGTCAATCGAAGCCAAACTTCCATCAGTTAATTTGCATCAGGTTAATATTCAATCCACTTTGATCACATGCACTTAACAATACTGTGGGTATATTTTGCTAAATAATTTTCAACTGCAATGTTAGTTAATCATGTGGATTAATCTGCATACGTAAATTCATTCACATTCTACTGATATTTGTGGTAAACAGACAAAATTAACAGCTTTAGCCAAAAAAAAAAAAAAAGGAAACACTTTAGCATATCTGGAATAAAACACTGTTTAGTTGTGTATGTGTAATTCTGCCACATGTTCTAGAGATGGTGGACTTACTCTGTATTTTTGGTTGATGGGATAAACCACTTTTGCTCTGGATGCAAAAGCAGCCACATCGCTGTTCATGGGTGGCTGCTTCTTCTCCTGCTCAATAAGTAAACAGAGTAAACTATTAAAGAAAAGTCTTAACCATCAAAAACTTTGTGACACTGAATAAAAATACAAGTTTATGTATGTACAGTTTTGGTCAGAAGTTTACAAGCAGTCATCATGGGCATGAATGTTGTGGTAATTTTGGACTTGATTTACCTCATTCATGTACCTGTGCAAAACAACACTAACTTTAAGTAATTGAGTCTTAGAGTAATACTTTGTCATAAGTGGTTCCACTTGGAGCCTCCTCCTTGCATTTGCTGACATAGTCCCTTTGGTTGTTGTCTAATTCAGCATCATCAGGTTCAAGCAGTCTACTTGCATTGTAACCCTGATGGGACAAAAGAGAAAACAAACATCTCAAATATGGAACGTAAAGTGTAAGGAATCAATACAGTGGATTCAGGGGATGTGGGAGAGAACATTTATGCTTACTTGTCTCGTCAACAGCAAAGGCTTCAGACAGAATACATACAAAAGAGCAGCAGCTAATATTCCCGACAGCCCTCCGCACACTGTAGTTACTGTCAGTAGTCCTGTGTACAGATGCAGCGACTCGGGGAAACTGACCAAAACATCGGTGGCGCATTCCGCCATCACTTCCCTCTCTTCCATCTTTGCTTTGCTTCAAACTGTAGAAATAATACGGAGCATTTTGTAGGACTCATCGAGTAAACGGTAACATCTGACGCTAGCTAAAAAGCAAACAAACAAACAAAAAAAACAATCTCTACACTAAACTTATCTGCTCGAGAATGATTTCAAAGGTTTTCGTGTTTCGTTAAAAAATACGGTTCTAAACTTGAGCAAGCTACGATTTCCAGCAACTTATTTGAGCCAAAACCTTGTCCTAAAACGACAAACTTAAAAAAAGAGGGCTGGAAGGAGATTTTCAGAGTGAGTCAAGACCGTGCTGCTAGATCGGAAATGAAATACATTTGCTTTCAATGTTAAAGCACGATGAATTACCTCTGCATAAAAATAAGGGAGTCAGTGTCTATAAGAACACTGACACAAGTAAGAGAAAAAAGATTTCCAACAAACTTAAAGTTTCTTAACATATGTGGGTTTTTTCTAGCGCTATAAAAGTATTTGATTTTAGGCTGCTATTTTCTTTTATTTTGAAACCACAGACCGGAAACTATCCAGTGTACTTTGTTCCTCTTGACTTTCTTGGAGTTAAACAGTTCTTCCCAAGTTTTGGAGATGTTTTCCGAAGTTTTTCCGCAGTAGCGGTTATTATGAAGCTTGACTTTGTTTAGGTCTATAAATCGTTGAAACGGCGTATGCCGTTTCTCCGTATATGTTAAAATTCAAGGACGACGTTCTTGAACACCGGAGACGCTGTTACATTAGGTGTTTCTCAAGAAAAGCTAGAGAAATGTTTTCGTCGCCACAGCACAGTGAAGTGCAGACAGTTAGCTAGCGGCTTCCCTCGGTGGTAGCACACCAAGTCACGAATGCTTCGGGTACACTTTACCGTGGAGAGGGTCGCAATATGTATATACTTCTTAAATATCGAAGTATCGTGTTTTTCTCCAGCCTTTTTATATTCACGTTGCTGTCCCGATGTAACAAGGCGCACCGGTGTATTGGAGGACACAACTGGAAACCAGTCTTGTTATAACGGCACTGCCCTGAGTACATCATGGCACACAACATCTTCTTTCCCTGAGAAACATAGGGTGAGTTGCTCAGTGGTAAAAAGTCAATGGTATTTGTTTCGCTGTTAGCCTTCAAATTAAATTTAGCAACCAATAGATTGACTCGCATCATCAAAATAAATAAATAAACCGTTCTTTCGTAACAAACCCTTGTTTTTGTTTGTTTGTTGTTGTTGTTTTGTTTTCGTTTTTACAGTTACAGTCGTAAGTTTACATCCACTCATCATAAGCTTGACTTTCATGGTAATTTGGGGGCTTTTAATGATTTCTATGAACTGGTGGAATGATGGTACCGCTCCATCTTCAATGGCTCTAAAAAACAAGAACTATGTGCACAAGTTTGAATTTATGTTGGATTTTCTCTAATCCTTCTCCTTGGTGATCATGACTGACTACAACTGTTAGTTTCTTTTTAACACCATAAAAAGGATTTGTTTGATACCACTCATGGATTGATCAGTGCTCAGAACAATGGGAAAGTCCAAGGGACTCAGTGAAGATCTGAAAAGGAGAATTCTACCAAATCATTAAATATGTATGCAAATATTCCACCCTTTAAAAAGAGCGGTGAAAATAAATCATTAAAAAATTACCATGACAATCACTATCATGATGAGTGCGTGTAAACCTCTGACCATAACTGCTGGCCATAACATAATTACATATTTAATATAATACATGTGTACCTCTTAATGCTCTTATCCCATCAGATCCTTGCCAGTATGGATTCAATACAACATGACCCAGGCGGACAATCAGCAGAGCCATTACTTAGAAAGGATGGTTTGTGCTTTTTCTTAGCCAATAACACAGAAAATAACTTTTAAAATAATGAAATAATATGCTGATTCAACTGTACCTTACTCCATGATGTGAAAAATAATGTTTGGTTGTGCTTTTTTTACCCATTTGTGTTGTTCATTTGAGTGTAAATTTCCATAATGAACGCTGTAATAGTTTTGCTTGGGGAATGTGTGATATACAGGCTCTCTTTCAGCTTTTGTAGCTGCTTTTTTCAAGCTGTTCAAGCACCATGTATACACATTTACCTGACAGGTACAATGGAAATTGGTGTGGCTAAAGCATTTTTCGGGAGGGGCCCTCTCGCTTCTTCAGCTCCTGCTGGTCCGTGGGGACACTCTTTTTACTCTTCATTTCCCTATGTATCAAATGGCTTGCACCTCAGGAACAGCAGAAGCACCCTCACCAGATATAACCTGGGCCACTCGCTGCCTCAGGTATGTTTCTACATGATTATTACTAAACTATTCCAAAAAAAAAATCAAAGGAAAAGATTATTGTGTTGGAAGAAACTAAATATATATTGTTTTGGGTTTTTTTTTTCTTTTTTATAATCCTGCAGGTTCAGAGTGTGGTGCCTCCAGCTGCATTTGGGGTAAAATTTCACAAGTGTGCACAGGTACATCAGCAATATTGAAAGAATTTAAAACCCTTTGATAGATGCACATTTAATGAACCAATTAACCTGATATAAGTTTATTTTTCAATCATGTGACCAAGGTGAAGCTTGACACTGATCCCCCTCAGTTGACGTTCTTTCTGCTGGTTCGCAACGTGGGCCCTGTGGGTGGCACCAACCTATCTCAGGTGGCTATCCGGGACTCGATTTCAGGATTAGTACCTCTAAAATCTGAAGGCAGGGTTGTGGAAAGAGGCTACCAGACATTTGCCATTGAGTCGTTGTTGGGTATGTTTGGGAATGAGGATGTTTAAGATTATTTTTAGCCAGACTATGTTTGCATGCTGCTTCGGCAGTTGATATGTTTATTTTGCTCACTTAGCTGGATCTCAAGTTGTTCTCAATTATACTGCTCACGTAAGGAGTCAAAAGAGCGAAGTCCTTGACCTTCCAGCTTTTCTCACCTTCTCTAATGCCTCACAGGTACTTTTGTCAATCTTCCTAATTGGCAACACTTTCAAACCAAAGCTTTCTAGATCCTAATTTGCAGGATAATAAGGTCATTTCCAGCCCTGTTAACCTGGTTGTTTATTTCTTTCTTGGTTCCACAGAATGATGTCAGCATGTTTGGCCCATTAAGGGCTAATCTAACGCTGAGGATGAATTCCACAGACAGGGTAAGTTTGGGGCAGCGCCTTAATTTGTAACAAAATCTACATGACAGCACAAGTTGTTTATTGTTGTCATTTCTTCAGTGTTATATTTATCGTGCTCATAAAAGGGACTTAATTGTAAGTGTGACATATATGTCTCTCTTTTAGATCTATCCTAACCACGGTGTTCATTTTGCTGGATTTGTTGCTGGGTTCTTTGTCACCATGGTGCTGCTGCTGCTGGGGTTTCTGGCCATAAATGTGATAGGCCTCAGAACTAGACTGAATCTTTTTCAAAAAAGGGTATCACAAGTTCATCTCTTAAACCTAATGATAAAGTGTAATATTGACCATGAACAATTTAAATGCAGTTGCTATAACAATGCTTATTGCAATATATTTCATTTGCATAATAATGTCTGTATATGTTCTTTTGTTTTGTTCTTCATCTTCATTCTGCCGTATGGTGTTTCTTTTGCTTCAGAGAAACAGAAGTGATTCAGACCCTGAGTTTGCAGACTCCAACTTGAGTGAGACAGTCAAGGATGAGGCAACATTTGAAGACAAGATTGTGGACACCATGGTTCTGGAGGATCCACAGAACATGTACAGGGCTTTGGAAAAGTGAGTAGATCAGCTCAGCATGACTTAATTTCCATTTATGGAACAATACCAAAAAACAATTAGTACAAAAATGAATCGTTAATTGTGTTACTGTAAAGTTGTTCCTTTTTCTACATTATGTCAAAATCAATACCTGCAACATACCACCTTATTCTGTTTATCATGTGTTTTATCTCTTTAGTCTTGAAATGTCTTCACTGCTACATGCCACCAATAACCTGGAAGCCGTCCGGATTCAGATTTACAAGGACGTGATGTCCTCCTTGCTTGCCAGACTTCAATCTCAGGGCCAGGCCAGTGCTCAAGCCCAGGAGAGGCTGCTTAGTGTGCTTCACGGGCAGCTGCTAGGCATGGAGGGACGGCTCAAGGAGGAGCGAGGGGCTCGCATGGTTGCCTTGGCTGGTCAGTGTAACCTGGAGACTCGGGAAGAAATGGAAGCAGAGCACTGCAGAGAGGCTGCTGAGAAGGCCCAGGCTGAGCTGCTGTGTCAACATGCAGATCAACAGGTAGTAACAATCTGTTTTTGCATTGTTAACTCTGCCAAGGATGTTAGCATTTTGGGATTACACAAAAAACTACTAGGTCAGTGTTTATGAAATTGGACAAAGGAAGAAATCTGTTCTGAATCAAGGTGTATATACTAGTTTTGTTTTTAACTGTTCAGTCACACTGGCAGCTCGTATAGCTCTGTAGTGTAGTAGGGTGTAGGGCATCTGCCGTAAAACTGCCAACTTAAACATGTAGAGCTACCTGCTGTGATGGGGGACCCCAGCCATCAAGGGCTGACTGAAATGTAATCCTTAAACCACTATGGCAGAGGCACCGCAAGTACAACAGCTGTTCCAGAATATGAAAGTTTCTATGAATAAAATAAATATAAACGTGTTAGAAGAAAGATTTCACTTTCACAACTTTAAGATTAATTTTGAAATCTTGAAATCTCAGGAACTTCTTCAGTGTAGTGTCCTCCTGGAGAAGCTGCACAAGTTGAGCCAGAGTCAGCTTCAACGCATCTTATTGGTTCGTCATGAAGAGGCCTCAGCAAAGCTCCAGAGGCAGATCATTGAGTGGCGACGGGTGGAGCTGCACAAGATTTTCTCAGAGGAACTGGAGGAGGCCACCAGGATGGGAGAGTTGGAGAAGAGCACAGCCAAGAATCTTCAGCACGAATACTTTACTTGTCAGGTGAACAGTCAGAGCCTGTTGAGTTGGGTTATCATTTAATTGTCATGCCTGTTTAAAGAAAAATGTTGTGATATGCATACATCTACACTTGTGGTGAAACATTAACATGAAACACAAAGAATGTAAATAGCAATGAATTCATAAAGTTGTTGTTTTGTTTTTGTTTGTTTTTATCCAGGATCAGCTAGAGGAGGTGCTGGATGTAGTCCTTGCCAATCTGCGCTATGTGCTAGCTGAACGCAGCGCACAGAGGAAGTTTCTGGTGCACAGCCTCCACAGCCTTAACAGCCTGATTTCTGACACTTTCTCCAGCACCTCCAGCAACTTGGACAGCTGGTTCACTTACATCAGGCGGTTGGTGCCAATTGTTAAAAAAAAAATGTTTCTGCGTCTTAATAAAAAAATAACTGAAACATGTCTGGTAATTATGGGACATATACAAAACAAAATATGCAGTATCTAAAAGTTCAGGGACATAAATGCTCTAGTGTTTTTAAAAATCTTGTTGATATCTACAAATACAAGTACACTATGCTACAGTTTCACTATGGTACTCTGCTCCCTTCTCCACCAGAGGGAGCAAACTGCCTGCAGTGCAGATCGACCACCTGCAGGAGAAGGCTCAGAAAGAGCTGGTTATGCTGAGACAGAGGCTGGATGAGGCACTGAAGCAGGAGAGGAGAGCCATGCATTGCGGACTGATTAAGAAGAGGAGGGAGCTCATATCTGACATGGTGAGCAGAAGTGGATGTACACAGGCCATTGTAAAAATATCTGTTTTGCAAGGTATTTCCATTTGAAAAATGAAATCCTTTTTTATTGCCTTGTACAGGTGACGGTCCACAAGCAGAGACAGAAGGACCTGTCGAACATGTGCAAGGGTCTGGAGGGAGGGATAGAGGTAGGACAGCATCTGCACTGTTGGCAGAATTTACTGACAGTTCACAGCTTGGAGCTAGCAGAGCTTATCAACAACCTGGATGAGGAAGCTGCTGCAGACATCCGCAAGGTGCCACACTCAGACTTCACATCACTTTGTGTGTCAATTTTCTCATGTGAGACATGAAGTTGCACAAATATGAAGTGAGGCTGATCTCATACCTGTTCTTTAGGTCACCATGCGTGTGATCCAGGGTGCCATAGCAGACATCAAAGCCATCCAACCTTCTGCAGCTCAGGCTGTATTAGCCCTCTTGCCTCCAGGAGAACAAGACTTTCCGCTGCAAATGGAACCAGGGCAAGGATCAGGACAGGGAGCGAGTGCTCTCCTGGTGGGTCAGGAAAGACTGCACCAGGAAGGCAAGGCAGCCTTGCGTATTCTCAGCTCCACCAGGGAGGCTCTGAAGGAAGACATGGAGAAAGAGCTACAGGAGCAGAAGGCACTTAGGACACGCTGCAAAGATTTCTTCAGGTCAGTGAGGCAATTTTTCTGATTTCAGAAACTAAAGATTGTGTATGCGGTCCCAGTAGAAGATGGAAAATCAAAGAAAGAAACAACAAACTGGTTCCACAAGTTTAGGATGATAGCAGGTGGGAATTCTTAAAGCAGCTGCAATGGTAGCAGATGCCACACACTGTTTACTTCCAAGGAACTTTTTATCTTTTATAAATAATATTTACATTGGATAATGGTACCCAGTAAGTTTAGAAGAGTCAAACTGGTTCACCTGTCACTTTGCTCTTTTCCTTTCTGTCATAGGTGTTTGTGTTTGTCCCAGCTAACTCTGTCTGAAGATGACAGGCTAAAGATGAAACTGGAGTTTCAGAAATGTCTCTCTGTGATAGATCGCTGTCTGGTGATGCCACACGCTGTCGCCAGAACTAAACTTCTGTGTGCTCTGGCAGCTTGGAGGAAGGAGAGCGAGAAACAGATGGTGCGTATATAATCACATGTTACTCAGTTCATTTTAAATGCTCTTAAAATGTTGCTGTATAGAATTGCATATTGTACTGATTGTCATTCATTTCATAGTTTGAAAAAAAGTTCCTGCTACCCTGAATTGGAAAGTGGTTAAAAGGATGGATGGATTGGGTGGGGTTTTTTTTTTCCTGCCTTATTCACTAAACTTAAAATTAAATCAACATAAATCATAGATTTCTCCCCCACGTCTTTTAAAAGGCATTAGCTAAAGTAGTATGGCTAAACAATTTAGCTTCTTTGCACTGCAGTTTTTCAACTGCAGGCAATGCTCTGAATTAAATTTCCCTGGGAAACGCTGATCAAAGCATGCATCGTTTTATGGAAGCATGTAATGTGGTGGTAAAGCAAGTACTCATCTCATTTTCATTACCAGGCCTTTATGCATTCTGGTATTGATAAGTTCTTTTGAGTCAGTTCATGACATTTTTCCCATGGGAATTTTTTTTGTTCCATGTTTATTCAGTATGCATTAATATCTTCTTGTTTTTGAATCTCTTTATAATATTCTTAAGGTAACTCAAAGTAAGAAACTGACCCCCATTAAGCTACAGCTAGAGATAATGATGCTTTTAATGTTTTCTCATATGAATAAGAGAAAACGGCCAGTGGAAAACCACACTGCTGTAATCCTCAATTGTGTGGCTGCTGGATGAGTGTACATTGTTATTGAGAAATTATAAAGGGGATCCACAGAGTGGCTTTATTTCTGATCACGTCATGACAGTGAGCTTGGAGTTCTTTCCCAACCACCTTCTGGATACTGTGGCTTTTTGCAGATGAATACACAATCCAAGGGGAAAACCAGTGAGGCCAGACAGAAAGCAGACACATCCGACCTGCAGCTTTTCCAGAAAAAGCTTAAGGATAGGATTCAACTATATGAGAGGGAGAAGGAGATGGAGAGCAGTATAATGAGCAAGGTATAGCTGTTTCCTAAAACCTTGATGATAATTGAGTTTTAAGTTGATTTATGATCATCCTGTATTTTTACAGCATGTCAAAGTGATCCAGGAAATTCACAGAGCAAAGAAAACCATAAGTCTTGAAGACAGTTTGAGTTTAACATCAAAATTGTGCATCAGTAGGTTTTGAGTTTATACCAGATGACTGAAAATCATCCGTTCTCAATATGGCAGGTGTTGGAGGAGATGAAGCATGAGAGAGAAGATGATCTGCACTCTCAGGCAGACAGCCTGGCTGTGCAAATGGCTATCATCCATTACCAGAAGGCTGAGAGGCGAACCAAAGTTTTGGAGACCTGCAGAGCAATGCTGACTCTCCATAGCCTGCTTGTTCAACAGCTCAAAGAAAGGAAACATTTGGAGAGACAAGACATGGCTCAGAGTATACAAAGCCACTGCTTGGTAGGTAGTATCTGACTTGTGTGTGGTGGCTGCTTCTCTCCTGAAGCTCCTGAGGTTTTTTCATTTTTATCTTTAATTTTTGGGTTTCTTCTGAGACATGATTATTTGAAGGTCTATTTGACTTTTGCCACAGGGCCTAGAGGAAGCAGAGCAACAGCTTCAGGAGGAAAGAACAAAGTTGGACAGCCTGCAGATGTCTCAGCCCGCTATAAAGTCAAGTAAAACACATCAGGAGGACTCTGGTGTGGGAGATGAGAACCGTGAGCAAGAAACCGTGTTTCAGTTGCAGACAGATTGCAGGATGGCCGCCATCCTTCAGGATGCACTTTATAAGCGTGAGCAGGTTACTTCACTGATGGCTGAGAGGTAAGCTGTTATTCAGCATTATTTAGAGAGCAATGAGGATTTTGGGGGTGTTGATACAAGCCATTCCATTTCACAATGTGGAAACTCTGATGTTTTCAGGTTTCACTTAATGACTGCCAAGAGTCAAAGCATGGAGGATTTAAAAGAACAAATGGAGCTCAAGAGACTGTATGCAAACTGTGACCAGGTCTCAGTTTTTTTTTTTTTTCATGATAAGTGTTTGGATAATATGTGTAATAAAAACAATCAAAAGTTTGTACCACTTAGTTCAGTCAAAATGTGTGCTAACGAATACTCTGCACTGCTCTTCATTACAGGATCTGGACTTTGCATGTCAGCTGGTCAAGTGGTGTCATGTGTCTACAGAGGTTCTCCTGGAGGCCCTACGTCTCCTTCTCCCAACCCTGCCTGAAAGTGAACTCCTTTCAATCAGTGATGCCCTGTGCCCCAAGCAGCACCCTCCCTCAGGGTCTGCAGAACAGGAACACCCAGGGTAAGAACCAGGTTCTGAGTTTCTATCCTTTTATAAGAATCTGGAGGTTCATACGTCATCTGTCAACAGTGTTCAGTGCATTTGACTTATGAGAGTGAATCTTATTATATTGTAACAGTAAATAGAGTTCTGTCAAAGAGATAATCAACTTTTTTTTTCCTGAAGGAACATCTGAACAGAATAACATAACCACTACAGTTTGCTAGGGAAAAGGGAAGTGGTGTAAATGAGCAGGTAGAAATGGTTGACAACAAAATTGCAATCTTTATTGAGTGAAATTAATACATATGCTAACAACATAGCCAAACGCAGCAGAAAACACAATGAAAGAACTTTTGTGTTTTCATTGATTTTGGAAATGGGTATACTGAATCAGGTATGCTACACTTAACCGTTATCAGGCACTGTACACAGCAATCACTACACACAGCTGGACTTTGGAGGTCAAACGTGCTCGGGCTTTGTAGCATACCTATAATGAGTACATCCTAAGAGCCTGGGGGCTCTCTTAAGCAGGTGAGTAAATTACAGATTCAGTCTGATTCACACATGAGGCTGGGACACTGGTTCAGTCCAGCACAAGGGCCAATGGAGGAGATGACTCACAAGAAAGCAACAGAATGTCAAGTGCAGTCACCAATCTTGATTGAGCAATAAAACGTATAAATTTTTTATCAGGGCCATAACATTAGGCAGTGAAATTCTTTGAGGAAATTTAAATTTGACATATTGGAGCGTAATGCTATTAGTTTGACTCTTGGCTTTATCTATTATAGCTGTGCAGTATTTAATGTGTGTCATGCTCTTTTACTAAAACTCTAAAGATTGTTTGTTCCTTGTTTGGCTGAGTGATTACTTCATTTAATGAAGTTAAATGAAGTTAGATGAAATTACTTCTCATCATTTAAAATCCTTAGTTTTAAGTTGGGTCTCCAGCTAATGTACATAACCTAACATGCAACAACAAGTTGGTCACCCAACAACAAGTTGGTCTAGTCTTGCTAAGGAAATGATAATGTTTTGTTTTTCTTTTTTTCTTTCTGCTAGTACATAGCCAGTCTCAACAGTTCAAGTTCTGTTTTTTAAGAAAATATATTTGAAGTCACTTATTTGAGAAGAAACAAAACTCTGTGTTTTCCTAGCAGCCAGTTGAAACACAACCATCTCTGTGTATTGTCTTAAATGTAAATAACAAAAGCTGTTTTCCCTGAGCCAAGATGGAGAGATAAATGATTTTACTCATCATTTAATTTCCCCTCTTGTCCTGGTGCACTGGAACAGTTTTGTCTGCACCCCGCTGAGTCTGGATTATTTTACTGATGAATGATGCCTCATGCTTTGGATCTGAGCTTCTGGCCAAAGGACAAGGGAGTGAAAAGTTTGGAACAATATGCAAGACATGTGTTTTTCTTTTCATTAGTTCTTTTGTTTCTGCTTTTTGTTTGGAGAATGGAGTTCACCAATTCTTAACAGCTGTTTTAGTTTATTCAAAAGAGAATTCATGTATATAGTATTGTTTAATTTTAACAGTGACTATTATATTCATTTTTAGCTCCCTATTTTATTTGCTGGACTGTGCTACAGTAGCTTTGCATGATTTACAGTTCAAAATAATTCTTACTGGGCCTTTAGTGCTGCCCCTCTGTCTGAAAGGAGCCCTTTCGGCTCTTCTCCCTTTAAGACCATCATCCCAAGAAGCCAGCACTCTTTCCATTGGCTGCCCCTCATAAACACGGTGGATAGGCGGGGCTTGTGTGCTCCAAGCCAAAGCTGTGTTCCTGAGAGCCATATTAGAAATATATGTTCACACTAACATCATTCAGAGTACCAAAAATTATCTGAAATCTGATCTTTTGACTCATATTTAAACATTATTTATACACACATATAGTCAGTGAACTCCTGTGTTGAAGATTTGGTAGTTATGTCTGCTGTTCTGAGGACAAATGTCTCCCTTGATTTGTCAGTGTCTTTTGCTAAATTGGAAACTAATATAAACCAATCAAGTTGCTCCAAAGTGGTCAGGCTTTAAATTTCCCTCTATCCAATACTACAGTTTGCTTTAATACACTGCAAAAAAGCAAATGTTGACAAAACTCAAAATACTACAAAGCCTGAGGCAGCTTGGTTCAATGGCTGTTTTGAGTTTTCTTGGCTTTTCACTGTTCATGTTGATTTTAGACTTTCATGTTGAAACAGCAGTTTTGGCAACTTGAAAATCACCTTATTCATCATAATATACCTACAGTGTAGGAGAATTATTTGAGCCCCAAATGGATTTTACATAGCATACTGTATTAAATCCATAGGTAGGTGTTCAGAGGTTCTGTCCATGTCATCTGCTCGCTGCATATCTAATGTAACACATATAGTCCCCCCATTACAAAACCCTGTTGATGACTCATTTGCATTTTGACAGATATTGTCCATGAAGTGTCACAAGTACAGAGAAACCAGAAGACTTGCACTGTTTACTGTCAAAATAAAGACTGGCTACCTAAGACCGACTCTGTGTTTTGAAGGCAATCTTAAAAATATAGTAATTCTCCTAAAGGTTTTTTCAGTTAGACTTATCCGGATTTATTAATTAAACTGCCCAGCTTAACATGTTGTACCCTACTACGAAGGAGATAAAATATTCATATCATTTTTCTCTAAATGTGAGATCACAAAACTAATGAGTTATTACAGTGTGTGAATAGTTAGGAATTGTTTTATTAAACCAGTTGTCTGCAGACTTTGTAAAGCAGCTGACAGTTTTGTATTCTGTTGGTGACTTTTTGTTTAGGTGTGCTGAGGAGCTGAACAGAGTTCTTCCTGTCAAACTGAGAGAAGATGTGGTGCATAAAAATATGCTGAATATTCCAAGTTGTGCTGTGGATAAAGAGGGGTGAGTTAAACACATTTCTTTGTTCTTCTACCAACCACCATATAAAGACTTCATGTTACACTACAGCCAAGGCTAATTTGTAGTTTAGTGGTCACCAGATATTACTGTCAGATCCTTAAATTGAAGTGAAATCTGCCTGTCGGATTGCATGGTTTGGCTGCGGTGACCACACGCATGAGGTAAGCGCGTTAACACTCTAGTCCTGCTAACAAAAGCTCCTTTGTCCTCCAAATCTCACAGACTCCAGGAAAAGAGGCAAAGTCTGATGGAAAAACTGCTCCCCAGGTCCGGTCTTGTGCTTCAAGGGGATACTGCACCGCTGCTGACTAAGGAGAAGGGAAAGAAGAACAGCTGTAGCGAAGCACAGCAGCCACTTTATAAATCTGGGCTGCCTGTTAAAGAGCAGCAGAGCGACAGTGGAAGAGAAGAAGTCGTGGACACGGTAAAGGAAGCAGAGGAACACACGACTTCAGCCTCTGCTTGCTGTGCGCCGGGGAGCCCAGCAACCGGGGAAAGGCTGTTTGTGTTTCGGGATCCACCTGAATCATGTAACAGTGTAGATGTCCCAAATAGAAAAAGGAAGAGGAATTTCCTCAATCTGAAGAAAGGTTCAGTGGCCCCAACAAACCTACCTTGAAATTTGTCTTGCCTTTTGTATTATTTTTTTTAATGAGGATGGTATTTTATATATGATCATGCTCCAAAAAAAAATCTGGTACTTCACAAAGTGTTTATATCATCTGACTTTGTTTTATTTTTTAATAAAATCAGCTGGCTTAAGTTGTTTCCAGTCATTTCTCCCTGTCTTCTCAATAATTCAGATTGCTAATAAGCTGGTCAGAAATGACTGGTTGAGTAATAAATTATTATGTCACGGCCTTGTCCTAAACATCTTCCCAAAAGGCAAAACTTCACTAATCAATAATAGGAGAAAGGGACAGGCCAAAGTGAAACCTTGTGTGCTAATGAGAAAGCTGCTACTTTCAAACATCTGTGTTAAAAACCCTACATTGGACAAACGGATACAAAGTTTCCAAACAGCGGGGTTTTTTTTGGTTTTTTTTTTAAGTTACTCACACGCACACCTGTGATTTCTACTAATGAACTTCGTGACTGCATGTACAAAGTGGCTGACTTTCGTCTTTGATTAATAGCCTCTCATTAATATCTTGCTTTTACGTAATGACGGGCAGTAGGACAGAAAACACCGCAAAATCCGTCCGTCCATTGTCAGCAGGGAGAAATCAGTCACCGCTGTTATTTGGACATGGCTGATTTGCTCTCCAGAACGCAGAAGATCCCAAATGTTTTTGTTTTTGTGTGTGTGTGTGTGTGTGAGCTGTGCTGCTCCTCCACGTCATCCTACGTGTTTTTTTTTCTTCCATTCCATCCTTAAAACAGCAGCCGGCCCTCCTCTGTACTACTTGACAGGCTGTACCAGTCCAGTCCTGAGTATCGCCGTCTGCTGAGCGTTATCCGACATGAAGCTGGGACTCGCAGCTCTCCTGTGCCTCTCCAGCCTCGTGTGGCTGTCGGAGTGCACACCTCCGACCTGCTACTCCAGAGCTCTCGACCTGAGCAAAGAAATCATGACGCTGCTGGATAAAATACACACTTCTCATCGCACGGTAAGAGAGTCTACGTTTGTGGCGTTTTTGGCATCTTGATGACACCAGTTATTTATCTAAACGCTCATGCTTGCTGGGTTGCAGAAAACGTGCGCTGAGATTCTGCCTACCATCTTCCTGGACGTGCATGTAAGTTGTTAATTTTTTAAATATTCATTTTCTTTTACTGTATAATTTCCCAGTAAATGAAGCGCTAAATGTATCAATTTAATACAAAATCAACTGACTATTTGTCGCCCACTCTGTTAAACTGGCACACGACAAATATTTCCTGTGACAAATTTGTACAGTTTGGATATGTGCATTGAGAATGCCCGAGGCACAAAATCTTAAGCTTTGATTTGACCTGATGTGCAGATGTTTGCAGTTTGACAGCGGTGCTGTGCAAAAAAAGAAAAGAAAAGAAAAGAAGAATCAAAAAACTGGAAGTATTTCTCTTGGAGATTGAATGTAAATACTTGTTTCATCACTCCAGAACTCCTGCATCACTACCAAGCTCCGTGACTTTCTTTACGTGGTGTTGAACCATCCCAACCAGTACTGCAGAGAGAAACCCAGAATGGTTCTGCTGAAGCGCAAAATCCAGAACCTTTACAGCATCATCACCAGAATCTGTTATCGGGTAAGCACTCCGCAGTGTGTGTGGGTTTCTTTTTGAGCTTTTATGTTTTCAAGTAGAGCAGCTACACCACATGTTTCTTGTTTCTTGTTTCTTGGCAGGACTTGGTGTTTTTCACAGACGACTGCCAGGCTATTGATACTGGAAACACCAGCCCTTACTATGCAGAGGACAGGCTTCAGCTGCTCCAAGAGGACAGATGATCAACAAAAACATAGATATCTGGGCATACACTGGGCTGTTACATTCATATAAATACCACAGTAACAACACGTAGAATGTCTTGATGCATTCTCAATCATCCAGGAAAGTAAATCTCCAAAAGTTGATTCTGTTCATCTGGACGTAGCGTTTTGTGGGAGAAACGTTTCGTCACTCATCCAAGTGACTTCTTCAGTCTCAGCTGACTGCAGGTTTCCCCAATCTTATAAACAGTACATTTGCATAATGACTGAAACCAGCCCACTGAAGGAACAATGGGCTGGGAGGTCAGTTCCTTAATCACAAGGAACTGATTAAGATTGGGGAAACCTGCAGTCAGCTGAGACTGAAGAAGTCACTTGGATGAGTGACGAAACGTTTCTCCCACAAAATGCTATGTCCAGATGAACAGAATCAACTTTTGGAGAACACGTAGAATGGTAGAACATGCACCATAAACACCACATACTAAAGTGTATCAGATGCAGCATAAACACATCATAAGGCTTTTGTAGTGCATGCAGTGCTGTTTCACACTGTACCCAGTTGGGTACACGCTCATGTTATTGGACATGCATGGCTACATTCCAGCAAGGAGTGCAGAACTTTCCACAGGAAATTTGCTGAATGCCAACCATGCCGATGAAAACCTTGAAATAACAAACCAAGGGAGCCAGCCTTAACCGCTGCTTACTTACGAGGGCTGATCAAAGCTCCGCGTGTCATTAAGAGAAATATATCGTTGTTGTCGCAACCTGTAGCCTGACAAACATGTATTTGAGGGAGCACTGTAAAGCATTTTTTAAACATCTGAAGACCTGAACATGGTGGGGAAAGTGTTATGCAAGAAACAGATATCTAAGCGATGCTTGTACAGTATGTTCCTTCTGATAGGGTTTGAAAGAGTTGTGTCAGGTCTGCTGCTTGTACTCATGCTGAATGAATATCATGGATCAACAGCCTTAAGCAGACTGAATGTAAAATAATAGATGTATCACTGTCAGAGAGAGAAACTCACTGCCTTTTATGAGTGCTTACCCATGATTACCCACATATGCAATAAACCCTCTCTTTATGTATCCGAGTTCATGCCCTTGTTGATTTGTTCTTCAGAGTTATTAAAAAAATGTCTGCCAGTTGTTTTTGGAAAGAAGGGACTATAAAGAAAAAAGAAAAGAACTGGAGGGTGAGTCAGCAGAGGAGCCCTCCCTGAAAACATTATTCATACTCTTAACTTATTTTTCATTCAGCTCTTGACAGTTATTGATTAATTTAACTTAATTAGAAAGCATTTGTTTTTTATTTTAATCTGTTCTGTATTGAGTTACCACTGTGTCATTTGTCTCTTCAGTAAGTGGTGGATGTGTTTTGAAATGAAATCTAGGGCTTTCAAGGCTGTGCTTCACGGATTAGTTGTGGCCTTTGCTGCCCTCTGTTGCCGAAACCACACAACCAACCTACAGAAAATTTCCTCCTTTTGTTAATTTATACAGACAGACAGAAAAGAATTCAGGGATTTGTCGACCTTTCAAAGCTAAAACATACAAGAAAAAATTGTCCAATTTTCACATAAATTTTTCAAAGTGTGAAACGGTTTTCTCATCACAGGCTGAAATTTTGCTTTTTATGTGTACAGCACTTTTCTCAGGACCCTATATTACAGCTTGGATGTCATTCAAACAATTATAAATAGATCTGCTTTATGAGTCATTTTGGATGAGGTCATGGTGTTTTGAACGCTGGCCTCTGTGGCGATGCAAGTCCTTGGTTTCCATTCATGTCAGTGTAAAAATAAAATGGAGTGCTTGAAATGACCTGTAAGGTACAGCGTTACCTATTAGACATTCTCATTGTAATTTTTTTGACAAAAGACAAGAGGCTTAATTATTTTTACATGACAAAGTTGCTCTTTTCTTTCACTGTCGAGTCATAGAAAGAATGACCAAAACAGCAACATGCTTCACGAAAGAAACCAGTTAAAAATTCTAGTGAAGTATTTATCTCTTGAATTTTCTATTTGACATCAATACATCAATACTATTCCAAAGGAGTCTGAAATTCTGATCTAGCTTTGCTTTTTTGTTTATTTTTTTAGAGTAATTGATGTATCTGATGTTGCAAGTGTAAAGTATTATGTTTTAAATTTGTCCCGAGTTTACTGATGCCTTATGTGCCAGCTTGTTGTTAGATTTGCATTTCTAAACATTACAGACTGAGATTACCTAATGTGTTCAGTGCATTGTTGAGCTCTAAAACAGCTGGTCATAAGTACATCTAGACTGTGTTGTCTCTCTCGCTCTCTTTTTTTAAAAAAAAAACTTTTTATTTAGCAATCTATAACAAGAAAAACAGAACAAGTGGGATACTGCATTGCACTTCATTCTTACAAAAAGGTAGCTTTCTCTTCAGCTTACATAAAGGCGACCCATTTCTTCAACTTCTTTAGAAAGGTGTCTCCTTTAGAGTTTGGCAAGAAAGTCAACCTCTACATTATAAAGATTCCCCTAACAGTGTCAATCTATTCATTAAGACTTGGAGGGACTTTGGTTTTAATATTCAGATACTGAATTTATCTTTGATAGGTAGTTATCATTTGTTTCATAGTCAAGTCTCAGCTTTAGAAGGATTTTGACAGTGCTCTGATCTGTCACAAGGTGGTGCTGATTGACCTATAATTCTACATCTTATATCATACTACATGTTGTACATCTGGAACAGAAGTGCATTTTAAACCTACCCTTTGAATGAAAGTAATACTAGAGAAACACTTTTAAAGGGTCTTACGCTGTTTATCTTTCAATTACAGTATTTTTTAAGCAATTATCACTCTCTGAATCATTTTGTTCAGAAGCCATCACTTGACCTATCCGTCTTAGGTAATTATAAGCCATTTTCCATCCTTGCTTTTATTTCAAAAATTCTTGAAAGAGTAGTTGTAAAACAGCTAACTGAACATATGCGGTGGAATTGTTTATTTGAAGAGTTTCAATCAGGTTTCAGAGCTTTAGTGAAGGTTACAAGTGATCTTTCAGCCTCTGACAGTGGACTCATCTCTGTGCTTGTCCTGGTAGATTTCAGTGCAGCGTTCAATACTGTTGACAATAACATTTTATTACAACGATTAGAACATGCTGTAGATATTAAAGTTACTGTGTTGCAGTGGTTTGAATCATATCTATTTAGTAGACTCCAGTTTGATCATGTAAACGGAGAGTCCTCTTCACACACTAAGGTTAATTACGGAGTTCCACAGGGTTCTTTGCTAGGACCAGTTCTGTTTATATTATACATGCTTCCCTTAGGCAGTATCAGTAGTAACTATGCAGATGACACCCAACTTTATCTATCCATGAAGCCAGATAACACACACCAATTAGTTAACTACAGTAATGTCTTAAAGACATAAAGACCTGGATGACCTCAAATTTTCTGCTTTTAAATTAAGATAAAACTGAGGTTATTGTACTCGGCCCTGAAAATCTTAGAAATGCAGTTTCTAGCCAAATGCTTACTCTGGATGGCATTACTCTGGCCTCCAGTAACACTGTGAGGAACCTTAGAGTCCTTTTTGATGAGGACATGTCCTTAAATGCACATTTTGAACAAATATCTAGGACTGCTTTCTTCCATTTGAGCAATATCTATAAAATTATTTTAGAGTGTCGCTAAAGAACTAGTTCAGTGCAGCATTTATTACTTCTAGGCTGGACTAATGTAATTCATTATTATTAGGCTGTCCTAAAAACTCCCTGAAAACCCTTCAGTTAATCTAAAATGCTGCAGCAAGAGTGCTGACAGGGAGTAGAAATAGAGCATATTTCTCCGATAGCTATTGGCTTCCCTTCATTGGCTCCCTGTTAAATCTAGAATTGAAATTAAAAATCCTGCTACTCAAATACAAGTTCTTTAATAATCAGTCTCATTGTATCTTAATGACATCAGAGTACCACATCACCCCATTAGAGTTCTTCACTCTCAGACTGCTGGTTTACTTGTGGTTCCTAGAGTATTTAAAAGTAGAATGAGAGACAGAGCCTTCAGCTTTCAGGCCCCTCTTCTTCTTCTGCTTCTTCTTTTAAGATTAGGCTTAAAACTTTCCTTTTTGATACGGTATATTGATAGGATTGGATCAGGTGACCCTGAATCCCCCCCTAGTTACACTGCAATAGGTGTGGGCTGCTGGGGGATTCCTATGTTGTATTGAATGTTTCTTCTTCAGTCACTCAGTCACTCACCATGTGTTTATACATCTCTCTGCATTTAATTATTTGTTACTATTAATCTCTGGCTCTGTTCCACAGTGTGTCTTTGTCCTGTCTTATCCACTTAACCCAACTCAGGTTAAACTCTGTCACAAGTATAACACAGCTGGACCATTGGAAGTTCAGTGCATATATATATATATATATAAATGCTAGAATACTGTGCATCATAAATATTGGGCCGGGGTTTTACAAAAATACTCAGTCTCTTTTTAATAAATATATAAATGACTCCTACACTTAATTTAAGTTTGGATCATGTTGCATAAGCTTTTTATTTGATCAATTTTCTGCATTCTGAATCATCAGGTCTGAACTCTTCACAGCTAATTAACCTACACTGCAGAGACGAAAAAGTTAGCAGCAAACGGCTCGTTAAGAAATCCGCCTGCAGTGCGCTTATAAAGCTTAATTGCTGAGCTTGTTAATCATCATTCTAGGGCCTCAGAATCCACCTTCTTTTAAGGCAAATGAGAACAGATCATTTAAACCACATGCGGCCAAGTTATTAAACAATTTTATGTCCCGTGACACTGCACCAAAAATGTTAAATGCCGCACAATAAAAGCACAACTTTGCCGAAGGGTGACAGAAATCATTGTCTGCCTTGCTGAAATAAATGTCCTTATAAATGACAGATCATAAACTTATTTACATGAAAGGATCCCTGATGCAGTTTGTGATTTCGTTTGGTTTACGGGGTTTTCAGGCAATTTTCCATCACATTTAGCGCTTTTATTGCACTTTAAAAGAAAACGCTGCCTCATTAGAGCGCATAAGAAAATGTTTCCCCCTTGTTTTCCAATAGATGACTGGCGCACTCAACGCGATAGTTACAATAATTACGCTGTTTGGCAAATGTGGCTGTGTAGTAAGTGTTCGGGCTACATGGCGATTCAAAACTCTCATACTGCAGAGCCACGTTTCTCCCACGCCTGCAGTAAAGGCACCTTTTAAACGAACAGTTCAGATTATGACCTCGCTCGGGAGGGTCAGCAGAGCACCGATGCAGTTCAACAAACGTGGTTGTAAACGAATCATTTAACAGTTTCACTCCTGATGGCCTCTTTGTTGTCCCCGTGGTTAACAACGTGAGCCACATGCAAAGTCAGGTCACGGGCACAGGCCATCGAGAGCCTGTGTGACACGTAACGGAGCCAAAACGGTACTGCCCCCTCCGGTGGGCCTTACCGTCCACGTAAGCGCGAAAAGGACAGTAATCCAGTAATCTACATATTCTGCATGCAACATTTGTAATACCATATATATATTTGACAAACAGATGACAGTGGAGACTAATTGATAAACTATTGGTTTAAAATAAATATATTTAAATTAAACTGATATAAAATCTGATCCTGTGAGCGCATATACGCCCACCGTCATACATGCCAAACTACTACTGAGAGATTATTGAACTTTTTAAAAAAAAATTCTCTTTTGTAAATTCCCTATATTCCCATAAATTCCCGCAAATTTGGGTTGAATAGTCATCTTTTTTACGAGCTAATCTTTTAGTTTTCACTGAAGGGTTTCACACTATTGCTGAGGCCTTTATTCGTGGGTTAATTAATAGCTATATGTTTGTTAGCTTCACTCTAATGGGGAAATAGGTTAAAAAAAAAAAACAGGGCAGGAGAGAGAAAGTGTTTTCAAAATGTAAGAACTTATCAGCAAGTGATATTTGCCAAAGATGAAATTTATTTTCTATGTTTTTCCTTTTTGACACTGGATCTGCAGATTTTTTGTTTTTGTTTTTTTTAAAGAAATTAAATACTTTAACTTAAAAGTAGCTTAAAAGGTAAAGAAAAGCATGCTAAACGAGGAGTTACAGTACCGTTTACAGTGATTTTTCCTGGTGCAGGACAGGCTGCGGTGTCCATGGTCACTAGTAGATTAGGTTGAAGGTAGCAAGCTGATGATGCTCTCTAGTTTCTATTGCCAAATTCCGCCTTTATACTGAACTGAAACTGGTTAAGGAGTGGAACCCAGTCATGATCGTATGATAGCTCATATAATAGGTGCTAATATATCGCAGACTCCAGTTGGCTAAATCCATGAAAACAGTTGAACACAGTCTGTGCACAAAGAAAAACAAAAATCTACTGGCGCTCACATCAGAGCGGATGTTAGGGTTCCATCTCCTTTCATGTTAAATTCCACTTTAACTCCTGCCTTTAGTTACAGAGCATGGATGCGTATTTGACATTACTCAGAGTTCAATTAATTATTTTTAAATCACATAATTTAAATTTACTTATTAATATGCGAGTTAAATACTTTAAAAGTTTATCTAATGTTACTAGTCCAATCAATCCTCAACAAGCGCCAACGAAGTGTTTCTTTTATTTTAACAGAAGTATTTCGAAAATAGCTATAATATATTATTTTTATTCATAATAATAATAATAATAATAATTTATTTTGCTCACTAAGAAAATAAACGTTTAAGTTGAAAAGAACCAAAGGCTTACCACTAAACAAAATATGAATAATCGCATTGTGTATTAAGCCTTGGTAATTCATGCGTTTTAAATGGATGGTTTTGGTTAGGTCAAACTTTGCAATTATGCAGTTATTATTATTATTACTGGAACAAACCAGGCTGTGTTATGTTACTCTGCGAACAGTAGATGGTGGTGTGGTACCTGAAAAAAGTTGGGGGGGTTTCAGATTTTATGGATTTTGGCTTTAAAAAGGTGTAAGGTCAAAATGTCTCCGTATTTATTTTTTTAAGTAATAACAATAACCTATTGTGAGCATCGTTCTTTACACTTGTTGTTTATAACATTTGCAAAGACAACATATCTTGGTAACACTCTAACTTTTTGTATTTAAAAATATATGGTCTCTTTTAATAAAATCGATTCCCTTAATGTGCAGACATTTTCAAATCATTTACACAGTTGTACCATAATTTTATTTATTTAGAAAACAACATTAAATTACAATAACAAATTTCCGAACTTTCTTTAACTCAGATGTAAGTGCTTTCATAATCTCTACTTGGTTTTATTCTCTAAGCTTCTTTAATGATCAAGTAGCATACGGGTAAAATAATGAACTGTATCGTTTTGAAAATAAAGAGAACAACCATCAGTTTAACCCATATTCTATGGCTTAATACGCTTCAACGAAAGGCCAGTCGGCGTTTTTTCAGTTAGCTGTTTCCTAAAACTACAAATTCACACTGATCATCGTAATTGATCAGGGCTAACACGAATTGTGTGATATGATTTTTTTTTTCTGAGATACTTCATTTAATAATTCAGCCCAAAGAGCCACATAACGCAGACCTATCCCACATGAAAAATTAATGCAGAGTAAAGGGCCGATTCCTTAATCATTTATCCAGGCTGCTTTGGCGGCATCTAATAACCCATTTTTCTTTCGTGAGGATCAAGAGGTTTTACTACGGAGTCAAACAGCCTCCTGTGATCTTTTGGATGATCTAAACAAGTGACTTTTGTTTTCTGTTTGGCTCCTGGCAAGATAGAGTGCTGGAGACAAAAGAATGAAAGAGTTTCAAAGAATCGGCCGATCCCCTTAGGCTCTTTTGTGTCAAGTTTCTCTTCTTTTTCAGATAGAGCGTTCATCCGTGTGATTTGAACCTATTGTCGGGGATTATGTATTAATTCATCCCGCATGGATGGACTGGACTGGAGATTATCTGAGAAAAATAGATGAAATTTAAAAAACGGGTATAAATCAAATCGAAAGAAAAAAACCCCACTTTACCTAAACTCAGACTGAAAGCTGTAATATTGCAAAAACTTCGAAGCAGAAGGAGATACGTGTCTTTGAGAGTGCCTGAATAAATGGGAAACTCTTTGGGAACACTTTCCAGGACAGAAACCTTTCAGAACTGAGGAGGAGGAAATCAAGGCGCACTGAGGAGTGTTGCCCGTCCCAGTCCCCCGTTGACATTTTAGGAATGATAAAAGTTCCGCCTTGCCTGGAGCTACAGCCACGCTGGAGCCGGCCTCTGTCTGTGGCAGATTGCCTTTGCTCATTACAGCAATTATTTTACTCGAGTTTAACCCCTGCTTGAATGGCAGGGAAGTCAAGAGAAAGCCTTTAAAACTGCTGTGGAGTGGCCTGTAATCCCCCCCTTCTCCACCTCCTCCTCCTTTATCTGATCCCCAGTTTTTGTCATTTAATTCCTCCTGATGGCAGAAAATGACTCCGGTGTTCAAATTCAGGTTAAGATGTTTTCTTTATGTGCCACATGGCTCCTGACACCCTGTCTTCCCCCTCAAAATGAGGTGTCACCTGGCTCGTTTTACACCCTAAATGCACATAATGACACTCAAGCGGATAGTTTACGAGGAGTTTAGCCCCGGAGAAGCAATCTCCCAATATTTATCGGCGTGTTTTGAAGTCAGCACAACTGGTTGTCTCACCCCCCTTCTCTTTCTCTTTCTTCCTCTCCCGCAATCTCCACCCCCTCTAAACTCTTCTGGCGCCAACAAAATCTAGGTTAGTTGTTTCAAAGCAAGAGGCGACAGCTGTAGCAATACATTCCACCAAATAACATGTGACAAGTTTAAATTCACAGCGCACACCAGCCGGAGTGCACAGTGAGTGTGACAGGCTCAACTGCAAGGAAAACGAAAGCAAATGTGGGGCTTTCTATTGTCACTCAGTCAGTATGGGTCACTTGAAGCCTTTAATCGTCCCTGTGACGTTTTAAAATAAAATAATAATTAAATGTTGAAGTCATCGAGCTCATTAGAAGCCTGTTTTTAATTTCTACTCCTTAATAGACCTGATAGAGATTTTTTTAAGTAGAAGAAATATTTTTTTCTATTCATTAAGGCGTTAAAAAGATTAAATACTGACTAAAGTTTTCAGTTAGATTTTTTTTTTCCTTACAGTAATTCGCCTCATCTTAAAAAAAACCACCGTCGGCGCAACAGAGTGCATCCTGTCAGTCAAAACGAGCAACCTCTCAGTGAAAAAAGAATAAACAATTTATTGTTAAGTTATGTCACAAATATATTCATAATATAAATGAGGATATTCTTCAAATATACATTATTTTACAGTACAATTATCCCTTCCGAAGGGAATCAATCCGACAACAGACAGTGCTGTCATAAGAAAATAATAAAAATAACAATAAAGAAAATGCTGTGGTTTTCAAAATTCACAAAAGAGCACTCACCGATACTGGATTTAGTAACCCACTATAGTTACGCATTGATATGAATGCAATAAAAAGAAAGAAAGAAAATGAAAAGTATGGATGTTGTGGTGTGGCAGCAGCCTACAGATGCAATTTAAAAAAAAGCCCAGCCTAAAGTTTTTTTTGGTGCATAGTCTCTGATGTGCAGCCCTTTCGCCTTTTCACCTGGCTGTAAGCACTCGCGAAGGAGTGAGCTGTGTGGCCACAGCACTACAGTCCATACTTAAAAGTCCATTAGTGATATACCATAGGGCTACAGGTTTAAGCTGTTTTCCACCTCCGCGCCGCAAAAATGTCCACCTTAAAGTCATTTAAAGTCTCATCCTATTTATTCAAATAAGATTTTACATTGTTTATGTTCTCCTTCGTTCAAATTTATTTCGGCACAACACACTTGACATTAAATGACGAATTAAAGTTGGATTATTTTTGCAGTGTGGGAAATAACTGGCGAGGTCTAGAGAAGTGCAACTTCAAGACCCTCAGAAGGGGGGGTGGGGGGGTCTGTGAAGAAGCCTCGCCCTCACCTGACAAGGTGTGACACTGACCTCGGCACCAGGATGCTTCTTTATGTGGTGCAGTGTCACCTCACTGGTCCAAAGGGGTCCCCTCTCAATAGGGGCCCTCACAAAACATCCTTAACCCCCCCTTTTGCGTCCCGCTGCTCGCTGCCCTCGTCCTCAGTCCTTGTCAAGCGAGGTGATACATACTGTATCCGACGTGAGCGGCGTACAGTCCAACCGGAGAAACCGGCAGCGAGTGCCTCTGGAACGGATGCGACCCTGCATAGGACGCGGGGACGTGCGTACCGAGAGGAAAGGAAATCCCGAAAGCCGGAGGCAGCATAGGCTTTGCTGCCATTTTCAGTTTTTCAAGTTCTGCCTCTTGCAGGCGTTTGGCCTTAGCTCTTCTGTTCTGAAACCAGATTTTAACCTGGGTCTCCGTCAGGTTGAGAGAACTGGAGAACTCTGCGCGCTCGGCGATAGAAAGGTACTGCTTCTGGCGGAACTTCCTCTCTAGGGCGAGCAGCTGGGATGTGGTGAAGGGGGTCCGGGGCTTTCTGTTCGTCTTGTGTTTTCGCAGTGGACAGGCAGGAGGACTCAGCCTTCCTATGGGAAGACAGAACGATTTAATTCAAAACTCTGGTGTCGACGCGCAATGCCAGATAAACACAAGACCAACAGAAAGTATTACAGACATGTAAAACACAATACCAAGAGAAAAAAAACCTAGATATTCTCGATTACATATGCTTATATCGTTAAGAGACATTTTTAAATTCTAATTTAGTAACTTAACTGAAACTTAAACTTACTTGGAGATGTGGGAGAAAAGCGTGGACTCTGTATCCACGAAGTCCTGTCTTTACTGTCCGGGCTCTCGGGTTTAATCAGCACGTCTTCGGGCATGTTCATGATCTCGCCCACTGAAAATGTAGAGCTCATAGGTAAAGTCGAGACTGGTGTATCCAGGCTACCAAAAGATCCCATCCGCGCCCCCTTTCCCAGCACTTGGGACGTCCCGGCTACAGAAGCAGGATCCGGCGATTGCACTTCTTTGCTGGGTTTCCTGTCAGCCATCAGCGCCTCTACGCTGAAGGGCAGAATAGGGACTTTTGGCTTCCCGGTCTCCCCCGTGGGACTCAAGCTGGTCTGCATTTCGCCTCTGCTGATGAGAACCGAGCGGGGAGAAATATCTTCAGCCTTCAAACCAGCAGCCAGAGCGGACATGGATATCGATGGGGCCATACAGGGCCGACCGGCACCGCTGAAACGACTCGTTACAAAGCAGTGTCGTGGGGAAGAGATGCTATTGAGTTGGTGCGGTGCTGCCCTAATGTGACGGTATCCTCATGTTTGTGTGGCCAAATTGGAGCGCAGCTCCTATAATAAGGCAGACGTGGACAGAGAGGCAGCCAATCAGGGAAGACGTGGGCTGGACCCGGAGTGAAAGGGGGCTGAAGAAAATCCGAGTGGGAAAGTTAACAATAGTTTCTTTTTTTCTTCTTCTTCTTTTTTTGTAACAACCAATTTCAGATAAACATAAACACGACAAAACTCTTGATGGAGTGTGGTTTCATCAAACCCACACCCCACCCCCCTCGCCCCCAATCCCTCCACCAGCACTACCATTCTCGTGAATAAAGCTCCAACCATGAAAAGCCAAGGGTGGTTTAAAGGCGTGTGGGTTCCTTCTATTATTGCCCCTACTCGTTTGCCATGTTTGATAACACAACTATACAGTCTCAAACATTTTGACTGGGTCGACCCATTTACCACTCTGGCCTCGCAGTGCTTTAGGTAAGTCCTGACTGTTGCACAACAATTTCCTCCCTCTTCCTCTGCGCCACGCACCCCTCTTGGAGTGCGCTGTTTATTGATGGCTGCGGGGGCTCTAATCAGATTGAAACACACAGGCCTTCGCAGTCATTTAGGGGTAATTATCGGGCTGGCGGGGGGGGGGTTGTCGGTGTGATTTTTTCCCCTTCTTTGACTCCATCCCTTAAAGTAAAAAAAAAAAAAACAACTGAAAACTGATGTTGAGTGGGAGCCAGGAGGAGAGATTTTAATCCCGGACTGTCATTGATTTACCTGGATGTAGCTATAAACCCACTAAAGCTATCTATTCCCCCTGCATTAAAAAAAAAAGGGGGGGGGGGGGAGCACAGCCCTGCCTCACTGGATTGCACGCGTTTGTAAATATAATATTCAAAAAGAAATCCCAGAAATTCACAAACCTTTGGAGTAAAGACAGGCAAGAGATTACCTTTTTAAATTGATTTATTTATTGATTGGTTTTGAGCGCAGTCAGTTCTCGTGATGGCTCCTGCGTTGCTAACTGCCAGGCATAAACAATCTGTCACGATTTGTCAGTCTTCCTAATGGGCAGACAACTTATGTTGTTTTTAGGCGCCAGCAGCGGCGCGGATCAAAGCGCCCCACGTTTTAGGGAGACTATTGAAAAAGTTGAACCCGCACCGAGAGCGCGGCACCGCCTCCTCCTTCTATCCGCCCTATAGCCCGGGGACACTGAGCCATTCAGCCTGAAAAATTAGTTTTCTCTCAGCCGATCGCACGCTATTTCCATCCATTCAAACGAGCGCTATAGTCGTGTAATAGCAGGCTTCTCAGAAGAAAAGGTCAGCGCCCACGGAAGGTTACTTGTGAGCGCGTATCCTCGCTGAAAGGGATTCCATGGTGCAAGTGTTTCCCAAGATACGCGTCAGACTGCGGATCCCTGAGGAGACGAGTTGTCATGACTCGGTGCGGGACTGTGTGGGGTGCTGAGACCTTGAAACAGTCTCAGGGAGGGAAATCCGGGAAATCCATGTTGTGCTGTAGTCATGGTTAAAAATGCAAATGTTTCATTCGCATGAACGGTACAAATAACATTCATCAGCGATTTGCCAGCTACCTGTTAACGACAAAGCAAAGCCGATGAGTTAATAATTTGCTGTTCACTGAGGCTTACCGTCAGTACATATCAAGGAGCCCACGCTGTGTGTGAATCATAGTTTCAGAGAAATGATGGATCCTGAAAAACAATATAAAATCATTCAAATGATTACTTAAACATCAGGTATGTCTCGAGTCATTTCCGGTTGTCACTTTCATTTTTAAAGCCTGGTGGCTGTTTTGGGGTTTAGAGCATATAACATGGAAAAATACGCGTAACGCACACGTCACCATTTATCATCACCTCAGCTGCACATCCTGTGTGTCAGTCAGTGTGTGCGTGTCTGTGCGTGTGTGCAGGTAGGAGTCTCCACGTGGAGCTGTTGTGTGTTTGGAAACACTTCAAACCTCAAACCTGAAGCGAGTGGCATCGTTTCTGGAAGCTTTTGAAGTCACACCGGAGTCTCTTACATCCGACTGAGGTCCCCTCTGCTTGGGGGTCAAACACTTAACCCGCACAGCGAGTCGTTAAACGAGTGTGCGCAAACACAAATAGGTGCACAATAAAGTTAAGGTGAACAGCATCGAGGCTCAACCTGCTTTTTTCCCGGTAATGTCTATTATGTTTGTTCTGTTTTTAATAACACAGGTCTGTGATCAGGGGGTGTGCTATTTTGCTTTAGTGACCACAATCACGCGATAAAAACGACCTTCTGATATCCATCAGCTATTAGGCCTAATTGCGCGCTTCGCACAACTCACATATCTCAGAAAACGATGATTTGGCGTATTTGTGATGTCGACCGTAAAGTGATTTTAATAAAGTCACAATTAACCCCCGCGGTGCCTGAACGCTGCAGTGTCATTGTTTCCGATTTATTTGCCTTGTGAACAGAGGGCCGGCGGTGCTGGCAAACAATGTTGATGGCAATTAGCATCCCAAACTGACCTTAAAAAAAAAGGAAAAAGAAAGAAAGGCCGATATGCCGTGGAGAAGACGATTACCATAGCGTTTCATTTAAATCCCGAGGCAACAAATGAGGGCCGCGTTGAGTTACAAAAAACTGTAAGGCTCATCGGGCCTTTATTTAACTTTATAAACTACCTCTGATTCCCAGTGAGAAGGCAGAGGACTCCCGACAAAGGCCTATTGTTGCCCGCTCTGAAAGTTGTCTTAACCCTTTTCATGCAAGGTCTGTCCGTTTAGACTGTAAAGACATAAAAGACAGAGTCCACGTCAAAAGGCATTTCGAGGCAAAAAAAAAAGTTTGCTCGACCTTCATCTGGGGATCGTGGCATCGCGCGCGTGAGTATAACTGCTAAAATCTTGAATTTTTGGAAACGAACAGGTTCCATCAGCGACGATGAAGTCCGGCTAAATATTATCAGAACGCCTGACCTGTGAAGAATTTGCTAAAGCTGTTTGAGCAACATTAAGTGGCTTTGAGTTAATTGGATGGCGACTTCGTGATGCACCTAAGAGAGATGAAAGGAACAGCCGGCAGTCCCGCCCAAGGTCTCCGTAATGATACGTAATGTATCCCATTTCAAAGCAATTAGCGCAATCAGGCGGATCGGGGCACTTTGCTGCCGCTAAGTAACAATGTCTCACGGCCATTTAAGCTTAAGATGCAATTGACACTCTGCAGACTGGTGGTTCAGTCGCTTTAGCAGGTGTACTCATCCAAAGTTCGCAAGTCTCCTTTTTCTGAAGATGGTTTTTAATTCTGTCAAACCTCGCTCACCCATCCGAGCCAAGGCTTCTAACATAATAGTCTCATTAAACCTTAAAGCTTACAGGTTTTAAGCTTAAACATTTAAGCTTATATAACTTTGAACAGGAAATAAATAACATAACAAAGACTGTCTCGATCATGATTTTAAAAAAGTAAAATTGAATAAAAGTAAGAAGAGTGTGGTCCCCATCAAAACATGCATTTGGTAAAATTAGGCAAATTCAGCATTTTGGAAAACATGAACGTTGAATAGTCATGCATTTCGTGTCATTGTATTTTAGTTATTTTAGTGTGTGTGTGTGTGTGTGTGTGTGTGTGTGTGTGTGTGTGTGTGTTTACAGTGTAAGTCAGGGTGAAAAATTAAACAATAAACAGGATGATTATATATCCTGTAATCATCGTGCACTGGTGTCTCAGAGAATCACAAAGGGCTCGTCTTTAAAGCAGCCATGCTAGCCCCGTGGAATAGCGTGGAAAAGAGAGCACGGAGAAATCTGATTCCAAATGTGAAGCCGTGCCGAGCTGACGGCGATAGGTGCGTTTGCAGCTTGGCAGCGATTTCAACGACTGCGTGCGGGTTATGGAGAAGAAATAAAGACAATTCTTGTTTCTGTCACATGCCTGTTTCTCCGAGTCCATCAGATGCACAGCTTACTGAACTCTATTCCCCATTCATCTCCCTCACCTTTCCCCGGCTGACAGGCAGGATGAATGCGTCCCCGCGGTGTTGATAAAAACCTTCTTGCGGTTCAGGGAAAAAAAAGGGAGAGTGGGGTTTTCAGTCCCGGTTGTCGCCTCCATCCCCGGGGAGGAGGAGGAAGCACGTTGTTAAAGGAGACTCTCTAAAAAGAAATATCAGGATTTATGATGATTCAAGCTTGTCTGCTTAGCACTGATACCCCTGCTACCAAACTGCAAGTAGCCTACTGCAAATGACAGTCGCAAAATTTCTCCGGCACCCCTCCCTCTCATATGATCGTATGATGTAGAAAAAAAACGGCACGCTTTGGTCGGCACTTGTTTTTCTCATACAGGCATATCAGTGGATTGTAAAACAGTTTGGGTGTTTGGCTCAAACGGCCCTATTTGTGTTAAAACCACAGCAGCAGCACTAAGTAAACGCACCTGTGACCGCGTCACGATCCGTTAAAATATTCATGCGCTAATTAAAAACCAGCACCGCGACGGCGCTGTCACTGAGGTTATTTAAGACCTGCGGGCCCCACAGCTACCGAGGGAAGGACACCGTTTAGAGTAACACGCTTACTAAAGAGTTTGATTGTAAAACAATAAACGGTGCTAGACTTTGGGCACTTTTTTCAGTGATGGAGTATCAGAATTTAGGGCTAACATTTAAATACGATAACTTTTGATTGATGATTATCAGAAAGCAATATCGGCTTAATTTCACCGCCTCGGTGTGACACGGTGGGCAAAATGTAGTACTTCTGGAACTGTTTAGTGAGTTTGACTTTTATTTTTAAGTACTTTTGATTGTTCTTTTAAAAAAAATCAATACTGAAGTTTAAGGGATACATTCCTCTAACATGGGCCTATGTGTATCATTATTATTATTATTATTATTATTATTATTATTATTATTATTATTATTATTATTATTATTTTATAATATTATAAACTATAATTCGTTTATAATAAGTATAATAAGATAAGATAATACGTGTAATATATATATATATTACACATATATATATATATATATATGTGTGTGTGTGTGTGTTCTCTCCCTGACAATTACTGATACATACGCCTTGGGGCAGATAGCATCTCTGTTTCTCACACCATGACCTCCGCATGACTTTAAAATCACGCTGATAGCACGGCGCTATCAGTGACCGTCCATGGCGTTCATCGCTCTGTAAGACTTAGATAAAACTGCGGCTTTTTAAATTTACAGCGTTTCATCGTTCAGTCAAAGACATCTCAATTACCCGAGGTACTGGTGTGAAATTGAATTATCGCCCCTTTATTTCTTTCACGCCATTAAACAGGAAGCATACTAAAAATCATTTGCAAATCACTGGCTTGGGTAATATGATATCTATATGGATTGATTAACTAATGGCAAATCGTGGGATTTGTTTTGATAAGTCCGTCATTTGGGCTTTTCAAACGCTGAGCCTCTTGTTGATTAGAAAGTGAATAGAGTCTTAAATGAAATGCTTAATAAGCGCATAACAAGCAGTAGTTTAAGCAACAAATCATTCCTGTAATCGGAAATGAAGAAAAAAAACCCTTTATAATGAAGTAAATGATGTAGAGTATTTAAACACTGTCACCCTTAATTCACAACGCTCAAAACAAACTGATTTATTATTATTCTTCTTCTTATTATTATTATTATTACACTTTTTATATTACTAGAATATAAATATAGTAATTGTTTTTGTAATTTATTTTTGGTAACCACACATGATCTTTAGTAATCTTTTTACACTATTTTAAATAAACAAATTGCCTCACTGTGATCATTATCTAATCACTCATTTCACTTACTCCTGTTTTTTTTTTAATGGCACTTATTATTATTTCCTCTGTGGACATCATCACTAATTTGCTCCTCCAACACATACCACAACACAATCATTTTCAATTTTCATCAAGATAAGGAAGAAAAGTGGTTATAGTTATTTGTTTTGAAAATTAATTCTGTGGGAACTGACATGAGATACAAATCGGTTTTGAAATGCAATAATAGGACTTATACGGTGGTGTGTGTGGTTCGGCCTTTTTAAAAATATCGCTGCAAAAATCTCTGCCTTGTCCTTCCAGTGACACCACGTACATAAACCAATGCTCACAAAAACCTTAAGCCCATCATTTTGGGTTGTTCTCTGCCGCTTTATAGAGCTGGCCAAAGAAAAGCAAACCTAAACAAATAAAGGAGGGGGGCAGAAGCAGGGGGTTTGTCTGGGAAGTTGTGCTGTAGATGGCGAGCCGCTGTGTGCCCTGTCCTTCAGATCACAGCGTAGCAGACTTGGCTCCATCCTAATCTCACAAGTCTCAACAGTCTGAAACTCAAGTTTATCCAGAGGGGGTTGAGCCTCTCGGAGCTCCCCATCACCATCACATCTAACCCACCCCAGCCTTCCGCTTGCCTCCACCCAGAGGAACACACTGTCAGTGACCCTTTACTGACTCTGGCTGCCTAATCCTTTAAATTTGGGCAAAGCCTGAAATGATGAGGAGTTTGGCTTTTTTTATATACAGGTGATGTCCTTTGCCTCTCTGACTTCTCCTGTGGCCGGCAGGCTCAAGTTAAAGAACAAAAGACACAAGAGATCCGTGTGTTGTAGTGGGGAGCAAAAAGACCATGTGAGCTGCAGGAATGCAGGAGGATGTTTTACAAATTCAGCTAATATGGACACGAGGGAGGAAAAAGAATGGACAAATCAGAAGTTTTAGGCAGATTTGTTCACACTGAACACACTATAAGTTCACAAGCAAGCAAAAGGATGACGGACACTTAGAAAAGTACAAGAGTGGGGTCTGATTGGTTGGAAATATTTGAATAAACTATACAAGACCGTTTAATATAGTATGTTCAAGTTGTTGTTGAGACGTGGAACTACAGCTTTAAAAAGCCACTAAAATCACACTGCAAGTTGCTTTTTTTACAGTAAAATACTGAATAACTGAGACCAGCAATACACAGTAAATCCCTCCTAAAGTTCTTAAAGATGGCTCATTCTGTTCAATTATTGTAGCATAACTGCAAACATTGTGTGATTTTTTTTAAATTACAGTTCAAGGATATTAAGAGTTTTGGAAATTGAGCTCTGAAAGGATTTTTTAAAAAGGTGTTTATAAAAAAAGACATCTCCACCAGGACACCACCATTGCCTCTGCCTTTCTGTCTGTTTTATGATGTCAAACCATGTTAGCTTTCTAAATAAGGTTGTCACATACTCCATGATGCCCCTGGAGTCACAGCTTCTCAGTGAGTGAGCTCATTCGAGCGGCAGTGCTTGCACCCACCTCCTTCCACAGGCCCACCCCTCTCCTATGGGAGACATATTTAATTTAATCAAGGCCTGTCAACACATTGATTTTGGCACTTTCAATTATGGCCCAGCCATTTACGGGCTTCATGGGCTGTGGATCTACTGATCTGTGATGAGGGGGGCCCTATCAGTGCAGGACCACATGGACGAGGAGCCTCTTTGTCTTCCTTATGGCCCTGCGCTGTCTGCAGGAGACACTGACACATGGCTGGTGCCTCGGTTTCACTCCCCTCCTGCTACCCATAATTAATCCCTCATTAGACAGGTCTTTATTGTTTAATTTGTGCCTTTCCTAATCAAATTGGGCAGATTAATTGCTACAGAATTTAGAAACGGTGGTGAAAAATCACCGCTTTTAATTGCCTTCAGGTTTTATGACGCCCAAGGCTCTTTTACTGAGCCATCACTGGACACGGGAGAAATATCTCACATCCTAAAGAATGTTCTCTGCACCAGCTTTTGAGTGATGATGCATTACTGGGTTGCTCTTTTTTTTTTTTTTTAGAAAGCACAGCTACTTAGCTGAAGCTCATTAAAATGTTTCTCTGAGATATATTTTCCCTTGCAGTCCTAATTGCAAAAGTCAACCTTACAAATTCTTGTGTTTATTTATGGTCTTGGCCTTTTATTTGTGTTCTTTTTGGACTTTATAGGCAGGGTTGTGTATACGTGTGTGTGTGTGTGTGTGTGTGTGTGTGTGTGTGTGTGTGTGTGTGTGTGTGTGTGTGTGTGTGTGTGTGTGTGTGTGTGTGTGTGTGTGGGTGGATGGGTGTGGGTGGGGTCTAAGAAAACAAGAGTAAGTTTAGGTTTCCAAAGAGGTCTAGGTGTGCATGAAAGTGACATAGCATATGTGAGCACATGTAAGAAAATGCTTTTAATCATTAAATAATCTTTTCTGTTGGATGTGTTGAAGGGCTCTGGGATTATTAGTGCCTCTCATATTGTTTGAGTGCAGTGGAGAAAAGTGAGTTGGATGAATGGTGTTAGGTGTGACAATAAAAACTGTAACAAGCTATTTGCTTGACACATTTTTACAGCGTATATTTAAGCGGTGAATAAAATGCCAGTAGCTTCTAACACTTAATAAAGAAATGCTTTTGCACGCTTTGCACGGGCACCTTGTAAATGCAGTTCTAAGCCATATTTAAGTGAAAACAGAAATGAATATTGCAGTCACTCTGTAAGGGTAAAGGTTCACACAGCTCAAGGTCAACCTTTGTTCGAAGTGCCAAAAGAAACTTTGTGATCATTGCGAATTAGGTAAATACAATAAATAAAATAATAATTTTTAAAAATCTGTAATGATCATAATAAATTATTACTACCCCAAAATACAACAACAAACCAGACAGTTTCAGGCCCTCCTTTAACAGTTTTGGAAAAAATATTAATGGTTTGCAGAAATATTTTAAATGTGCATATGCAGTCATGAAAATAATTTCCCCCCTAATCATGATTATATTTCACACAAAAAATAACTGCTTATTATGGCTTTACTGCAATGATGATGTGTGCACAAAGCACAACAAAATTATTAAAAAATAATACATAACCTACAATCTTTCTTTGCAAGTGCAACATACCTGTAAACCTTTGCATAGACTCTGATATCTGTGTGCAAATGTGTGAAAAAAAGAGCTGTCCTGGCTGGTTGTGCATGTGTGTGTGTATGCAAAGCATCATGTTTCAATGACATCATTTAATGAGAGCACTGATGTCAAAAGTAAGGTAATTGCGTCGGCTGTCGTGTCACCATACACCTTGGCAATTATAGCATCACTCAGCGATTATGGATCATTATCTTTTTAAACGGCGAGCAGTCCAAACAATGGACTCGCACAAACCGATCTACTAATCGCTAGCAGATAGAAGTAGGCATGTGGAGCCATACATATATATATATATATATACATATATATATATATGTATATATATATATATATATATATATATATATATATATATATATATATATATACATACATATATATTCAGCTTCTGTTGAGTGTATGCAAATTATGAGGTTGAGTTGTACAGATATATTTATTAAATTTCACTTGATGGACAGATGAGCACAGTGAGAAGTACATGTGTGGTATTTAGTGATGGATCACTTCTTCACTGTTAAATACAGTGAAGAAGGACAGGGCTGGATGTTCTTGTGGGAAAATGAGCCATTTACCATTCACCAGAGGTTACTGAGCCCTTTTTTACAAAAAAAAAAGAAGAAAGAAAAAAAGAAAAGGTGGAAAAGTTGGAGAAAACTCCAAGGTGACTCATTAAATCCATTAAGACAGTAGTGATCCACTAACAAAGGAATTTGTTTTGACTGTAATATTATTTATTAATTTTCACTTTGTTCCACGTTTGTAGACGAAGTGTTTTCCTCATGGATTAGCTGGTGCTGTCCACAATTTTTTTGCCCTCACTAACCCCTTTTGCCCTCTCTGCACCAGTTGAGACCTTATAAGGCAGCGTGGATTCCTCTGGCTTGTATGCTTCATATTATCTTCACATCCCCCTTATTCAATATCTCTGATGATTATCTCTGGTGAAGCTGAGGCCCATGACCATGCAGGAGCCTCGGCCCTTTTATGCACAACTGGATCACGGTTCGTTCTTTTTGTGTGTCATACTGTAACAGTTGTGTAATTGGTTTTGTTTCCAACAGATGGTTGTCCACTGTTGCTGTGAAACATTACAGACTCTGAAGTGATTGTTTGGAAACAGATTTAGATCAATTTATTGTATTTTGTTTTCAGCAAGTGCAGATGTTTTACAGGAAGCCATGTTTTCAGAGTTAAGACTGTTGATGACAATGAAAATCATTTATATTTTAACCGCCTCTTTTAGTCCAGTATCATGGAAAGCAGCTCACGTGGCCTTGAGTTCATTTTAATAAGTGTTAGCAAACACAAGCGCTCTGACCCAGAAAATTTCTTGGATTAAGTCTGCTCTCTTCTCTCTAATTTCCCTTCTATTTGTTATACCAGTGGTTACTGACAATCTAATACTACAGACAAATTAAGCAAAAGTGTACACAAAAAAAAAAAAAAAAAAAAGTTTGTATTTCCCTTCCCTTAACCTTCTCCTAAATCCACCCAAACGTTTTTGTGCACAAAAATATCAGCGATTCAGTGATTTTACAAATAGGTGTTGGGTCAGAAAATGCACCGTGTCATCTGTTTGTAGTTCTGGTTATATATCTCCAACTTCGTAGCTAATTAGCACTACAGCTCATCTGTGGAGAATGCTATAAATGTTCACTTCCTGTCATGCTACAAAAGCAGTTGTGGGCATAGACTGTATATAAACGATGGGGGGAACTACAGACCCCAACAGGAAAACATGTATCCCTCAGCTCCCTTGCTCTATGTTCTCAGTAAACAATTTTCTAAAGGGGGCATGAGCTCAGTTGCTAATTTTAACTTATGCTAAAAAAGAATGGGTGATATCATGGTGACTATGTCCATCATTCATACAGTCTTTGGTATAGGTAAAACAATTTGGTGAAGGTTGGCAAAAAGAAAATGGTCAATGAAATCATTCACAGCAAAGATTATGGATTTATTTGACTGTTTTCATTTACAGAGAGATCAGATTATAATGTACCGTTTTTTGGCACAAGGAAAAGTAGGCATCTATACAGCTGGTAACTCTAAAAGTAACCAAATAAAACCAAAAACACTCAGTTTGGATAAATAGCACTATAGGCCGGAATGGAAACATGCTTGATTAATTTTGGCCTACTTTTAACAAAGCTCTGATGTGGTTAAGTTAATGTGGACAGCACGGGCATAGTGGACCCTTCACTAACTACAGATCCATAAAAATCTAAATACTAAATGTATTTAGACCAAATATATACTCCAGAAGAAGTCCTGTAATGAAAATCTTAAGGATTACACAAACACAAACTTGACGTATGAATGGAGGCTCATTATGAGCTGAGGTTCCACAGCTAATTATATCTGTGCTGGGCTGTGATGGTGAGGTTAGCTACTTGCTGTGTGGCGGAGCCACAGAGGCTGCACAAACATCTCCTCAGAGGCCTCGGCTCCTTGTTTAATGAAACATTGCAGGGGCCTCTGTGAATGCACACAGAGAGGCACGGCACAATCTGACGGACAGTGTCACCGAGGCCATGCCAATTATGTTTTCAGCAAAAGCCCACCAACCCCTTCCCTTTTCATCCCGGCCCCCATCCCACACCTCGTGCTCCCTGCTGAGACATAGAATAACAGGACAGAGATATGATTACTAATCTGCCCCCACCCCACACACACACCCCAGACACTGAACACTCAAAATGATGGGATTTGTTTGTTCAGTCATCAAGAAGTGTTTCAAACTGAAGGAGAGGTCAGGAGGGAGGATGGCATAATGAGAGTTTGCAGCTTCAGATGTTTGTTTTTGTTCTGATTGGATTGCGTGAGGCTTGATGTGTCTTTGAGTGCTCGCTGGTTTCATCTTGGGTGTAGCAATCTACTTTTAATGGCAGCAATTTGTTGGGTCTACTAGGACTGGTGTCATGGACTGTACACTGCATCACAAAGAGACGCTTAGTTTTGAACAAAGTAGCACATTAACCGTGTTTTGCCAGCTTTGTGATAAACTCTAGGTCACGTCTCCTCGTGAGCCTTTGCGTGCGAATGTCCTCCCTTTCTCCTGTTGCGATTTTCTGCTCCGAGGTGCCTCTGCCGCTCTTTTCACATGTATGAGGAGGTGATTAAGTACTCTTCTTATGGGTTCATTCAAATTTTCTGGCAAAGATGTTTCATCCACCTGACAAAGAGGGATGGATATTTCATTTGTCAAATTCTGTAATTGTGTGGGAGTCAGTCGTCACATATGTAACTGAAGAGAGAGCAAGGGGCAGGGGAATAGAAGAGGAATTACGTACAGAGAGTGCTCTTTGAGGGTGATTTAGCTCCTGGTTTCAATGTGAATATGATCAGAAGAATAGGTACCACTGCCTATTGTCTTGTGGAAAAAGATTTGTCTCTTTGTCACCAAGAGCCCCACTCTCTCTGAAATCATTAACTCTGCTTTTACGACACATTTGCACCTTCATAAAAATGATTCAAAAACTTAAATGTGTGTTTTATTCATTTGCTCTATTGATCTATCGTACAGTTGAATTTAAGTATTTTGACACTGATGCATTATTGTTCTCCAAGCTGTTTGCTTCAGCACAGTCAGTGTCCTTAGATCCATTTTCTTCCGCTTCAGTTCAGTGTGGTGGGGGGTCTGGAGCCTATCACAGCTGCTAGTAGACATAAATATGTCTACTAGCAGTCTATGTCTTTTGACCCTATTACTCCGGCTCTTGTTGATCTACACTGGTTACCAATCAAATATCGCATTGAGTTTAAAATCTTGCTACTCACTTTTAAAATCCTGAATAACATTGCGCCCAGCTACCTCACTGACCTTTATTAAATTTTATTAAATTTATTATTTTATTATTAATTTTACTGCTGTTTTTGTCTTCTTAGCGGATTTTGTATTTATCTAACTCTTCTGGTCTGTTAGTGCCTCTATCCTGTCTGTGCTAGTGCCCGATTTGTACCCTGTTATTGACTTATGTTGACTCTCCATATTACTGTGAAGCACTTTGGTGTGCCTTCGGGTTTTAAATGTGCTATATAAATAAAACTGTATTGTATTGTATTGTATTGTATATTTATGATGTAGCTAATATAACACACAGTATTCACACTGCAAGGGCTAAAAAGTTATTAAACACATGTCTAAACACTGAAATGAATGGGCAGCTATGTGTCATCTAACAATTTAATGTCATTTAATAAGTGCATATTTGTCTCAGAGTTAAGGGTTTATCAGAGCAACCTGGGATCATTTAGCTCTGAATGTTTGGATGTATCTACTTATTAAATGATCAAATAAACACATCAGAACAATTAGATTTCATTTTTGAGCCTACATGATCTTTACCTGCGCATGACATCTTCTTCTGGCTGAATAAATGAAAAAGTTTTGCACAAATGGATAAAGAAGATTTACACAAAAGTGCACGGTTACACATTAAAGGTTTGCAGCTGAACGTCGAACTGTTTGTGGGCGGAAAATGTTGAAAGAGATCTAGGCTTTATGTGAAGCCCGAGTTTACAGGTGAGGGGTTAATCTGCAAGTTTAAAAAAGATTTTCTCCCACATTTGAGAGAAGAGACATTCATACAAAGTCACAGAAAAGTGGTTTAATCTCAGTGGTATCAAGTACATTAGTGAGAAATGAGAGCATCTGTTCTTTGATGTGGTAGACTGTTCTGTTTGATGATGGCATTGCACTTTCAAATGGAAATAAATGTCTGTACTGCACAACATTTGGAAAGTGTGTGTTGATGTCTGTAATTTGTAAAAACACAACACTGGTACTATAATGTGAGTTAACAAATTCTAAGCATGACCAAGCATTTTCCCGGCAGATTTAATAAACAAATAAATAAAATGAAATAAAAAAGCTCACAATCTAGCCTCAACAACTATTTCCTGTGCCACCCTCTATAGCAAAATGTACCATATTCACGATGAAAGTAAGCTTATACCTTCAGATTTCTGTCTTTTCTCTGGTTTAGTGCAGCAGGGGAGCCACTCAGTGGGGGATAAACCTACATGATTACACAGACAAAAAGGCCTGTAAATGAACAGCGCAAAGGCTCAGAGTATAAGATACGGCCATGTCTTTATTTCTGCGTAACAGGATTAGCAAGTCCATGAAAGGCACACAAAGTGACCGGATTATGGGCAGTGTCAGTTCACTTTGAGGAGTTCCTAAATCTAGGCGAGAAAGCTCAGCTCTGCCCTAGAGCTGAGATCACCCCAGCCCTTACGGTGTGGCTTGTGTAACACGAGTGCCTCCTTGACTCCTCCGCCCCCTGCAGTACACACTTCATTAGGCATAAGAAACACAATTAAAATCAGTTAAAGAAAGACCACCGACTGCTCGACTGTTGCTTAATAGGCTTAAGAGGCTAAAATAAATCTAATTGCATGTTATTGGTTGGAAGTTAATCCCCCATGGCTTGACACTGGGGTGAGTTTTGGCAGATTTGTGCTCTGTGGTTCTGCACCAGCTAAAGATTGGCTCAATGAGAGGAGCTTTCATGGTTACAAAACCAAAGGAGTGCACTTGACTCCTGACAGGGGCTGAAAACCACTAAAAAGCTTGCTAAGTGGTCTCAAGTCGTGTCGAGTGCGCGCTCTTGTATGACGAGAGCACCCTATGAGTCCACACACAAGTGAAACGATGATGGCAGGATCATGGTGCCAAGTGATATAAGGTTTCAGTTTCTTGTGCATTTTCATTTGCGGAGAGAGGATTATGAAAGTTTGCAGGCGCAGGAACTAAGAGGCAGCGTCATGGATTCGTTGTTTCATTACACAGTTTTGCAAGATATTACGTGGAATTAATATGCAATTACTCCGTCTGCCAGAGACACCTGAGCTGATTTCAAAGCGCCACATTAAATGAACCAAAGCAAAATCAAACGCTTAACTTGCTGTTTGGTTTCTGGAATTGTTTCCAGTCGTGTAACAATCCTGCAAACAGATTGTATTTTTCTCCAGTCCCACCATAATTGGAACCTCACTTTTGCCCTTTTGTACATATTATTAAGTTGTTAAAGCTATCAAGTCAGAGGTTGGGCATTTAACCGGATAGCCACACGCATTGTTAAACCTTTTTTTTTTTTTTTGCTATTTCAACTAGACAAGATTTGCCCTCTCAAGGTTTTTCCTTATGCATACAATACCTTTCATCTGTGCATATGGTCATGAATGTGCTGGTGCATGATGACTAAATGGCTTATGGTGTAAATAGGAGCCAGGCAACTGAGCTCCAAAGTGGATGGAAACAGTTTTCTATCTTATTTACTTTGGAACGAACAGGAAAACCACCTATTTACTTCCAAGCCCTTCTTCTCTAGAAGGTTTAAGTCTGCCTTTAATTTAGTAAGCAATTCGACAACTCACTTTTCACAATAAGTACTAATGGTTCTCCCTTGGATGGCAGCCAGTGGGATGTAAGATTAATTACATTGTGATGGCCTCCTTTGCTGCACGCAAATGCCAAACAGACAAGTCAGCCAACCTCAGATGACACAGATTTAGCTCAAAGCACAATGGCCTTTCCTTGTTGCATCTGCTGTTTATGTGCCACTGGCGGCCACTGTAACGCCCAACCAAGCCTAACGGTAACTTTTAAACAGTAAACCAAGTGGTGGTTTGCGGTCACTTCTAGTATGGCTTAAGCCTAGTGTGCAGAGACATGAAACTGACTAATCAGAGCCTTAAAAGAAACAGTCGAAGGTTATGTGATGGATAAAGTAAAAAAAATTGGACAAACTCAGCAAACAAAATATACATTTTTGAGCTTGGCGCAAATGCTACTCATGCCACAGACATTTGAATAAAGAGATAGTACTCGACCCTATTAAGTGACAAATCTATTTCAACATAAATCAGCTGCTATGTCAAAGAGTCTTTTTAAATGGAAAAAGTCAGAACTTTGCATTTGTATTTTTCAAATGTTTAGTTTAATGCAACATCCTAAAGTTATGACGAATTTAAGCTCTGCAGAAAGCGGCGTAGCTACAGTTTATATAGTCACTACTAATCACTGTAGATGGCATCTGACGACTCTCTGCCTTCCCTCACAAACATGTAGATACCAATAGGTGCTTATCACGTGGATTGGGAGTTGCCAGTCAATAATTAGCACAATCCATTATGTTATTTTGAAGAAAAGAATCTCTTTGAAAGTAACTTTGAGCCTTTGATCACAGCCCGATCACCTGTTTACTTATCTGGCTTGAGGCGTCTGTTTAGCGTTAGGTGCTTCTGCCTTCACGTGGCCAAGCACAGAGCAGAATGGTAAAAGGAAAAAAAAGAAAAACATCGAGACGACTTTAGGGAATCCTCCAAATGTTGATGAATCCTGCAAAGCACATCAGAATATTCCTCAATACTCTAACACAGGTTTAACGCTGCTTGTAAAACACAAGGCAAATTGTGAACATACAGCAATCTGCTTAAAGACCTGGTAATAGAAATTACCAACTAAATTTCTTAAATACTGGTGCCAGCAGAGATTTATTTTTTTACCCTTTTAATTATGTAGGTGGAAGTAAGTTTCGTATTCTTCTACCCAATAAACTATATTAAGCTCTTTTTTAAATGTATTTGTTTGTAGAAGAAAATAGAAGCATAAAGAGTTCTATTATTGGTGCAGTTTTAAAATACTGAAAATATAATGTTGATCTTTGTAGGAGTCCCACATTATCTCTGTTATTAAAAAAAATTCCCCATAGGCTTTAATACACTGACATACTTTAAGATCAAAATCTGCAAGCTAAGCAGTAATAAGTGTTATCATTGGATTAGCTGGCTCATAAGTCTGCTTTCCGCTTTCATAGGTCTGGAAAAAAAAAGTCCTTTCACACACAATTTAACCTCAAGTTCATATCCTTATGCATTATACCAATTATCTCAATATCTGGTTATACGCAGCTTTAAAACTTTTACATAATGGAAAAATCTGAATCTACAATTGTTTAAAATAAAGTTATAGCATGAAATTATGTGAAAGGTTATTTACATATCCTAAATGTTAACTGTGGCAGGCAGGTTAAAAAAATGTGACAATTTCATAAAGATCTATTAAAAAAAATCAATACTATAATTCATATTCTACTTATTTAGCAGTCAAAGATTGTTGACCTGCACAAGCCTGGAATGGGGTTCAAGACCATCCGCAAGAACCTTGTTGAGAAGGTGGTCAAGGACCAAGTTTTGGTGCGATTATTCAGAAATGGAAGAAACATAAAATGAGCCTCAATTGCCCTCGGTCTGAGGTTATGAGAAAGGTGGTGGATCAGCCCAGAACTGCACAGGAGGAGCTTGTTAATGGCAGCTGAAGGCAGCTAGAACCACAGTCACCAAGAACACCATTGATAACCAGGGATGGGAATCGAAGGTTTAGTCTGTTTGTCTACCAGTCCTGCTTATTGGTTCCACATCTACTTGCGCTACAATCAGGAGATTTCAGTTTGTGTGTTGGAGGCAAAAAAATATCAGCACAATCTACAGCATGATATGGTCAGTACTTTTATTTTTATAGCACAAATGGACAAGAGTGCAAGGACAAAGAGAAAACTGCATCTATGACAGAAAGAGATGCATTAACACAACTTTAGGTCTTTGCAAGCGTCTACACAGATGGCATGCTAATGCTAAGCTAGCGAAGAACCCAGAGTGAAGGCTGAGTGAATGCTGACCCCAGCCCGGCAGCCCACCCTAAACCGCAAAAGATAACAAACTGATGAGCAGTCAGGCTTCAGCGTATCTGTTCATGTTTCTACAGTAGAATCACTGTGGCGATCGCTTCAAAGTCTCTCTGTGCTGGTTTTCATCTTTGCTTTATCTTGCTGGCTTTGGGTTCATATATACTAAGAGAAACATCCTGTGTGTCCTCATTAGGATAGGCATTTGTGTTGGTGTGCTTGGCTGTAGCCTTAGGTTTATATTGTTAAATAGTAACTATGAGACAGTGTGTTTCAGCTATGTTTCAGAGTAATACGAAAGTAATTTAATGAGTAGTATGAATAGTTACTTTCTCCTTTTAAGAAAAGTTAAATACATCAGTTTTGAGTAATGAGAACCCAAAAACAATTGATAAGAGAATGGATACGTGTTATCAATAATGGAATCAGAATCACTAAATTCTTATGAATTTCCATCCCTACTGGTAACACACCGCAATAGACTGAAATATTGCAGTCCCCAAAAGCTCCAATTGTTCAAGAAGTCACATGTACAGGCCCATCAAGTTTGCCAGCGGACATCTAAATGGTTGAGAGAAGGCTTGGGAGAAAGCGCTGTGGTCAGATGAAACCAAAATTGAGTTTTTTGGCATCAACCTGTCATGAGAAATGCTGGGTATGACCCAAAGAACAACATACCCACAGTCAAGCACAGAGGTGGAAACATTATGCTGTGGGGCTGTTTTCTGTTAAGGGTGCAGGATGACTTCACCGCATCGGGGGGCCAATGGATGGAGACATGTGCTGTAAAATACTGGATGAGAACCTCCTTCCTTCAGAAAACTGATGATGAGTTATGGATGGGTCTTCCAGCATGGCAGTGACCTAAAACATAAGAATGGCTGAAGAAGAAGCATATTAAGGTCATGGAGTGGCCTAGCCAGTCTCCAGAATTCAGGCCCATAGAAAATCTGTGGATTTTCTGAAGCTTTGAGTTGCCAAGAAGCAATCAAGAAAATTAAAGGGTTTAGAGAGTTTCTGCAGAGAAGCCGACCAAAATCCCTCCTGAGATGTGTGCAAACTTTGTGACAAACTACAAGAAACATCGCACTGCTGTGCTTACTAACAAGGTCTTCCAAGTACCAAGTCATGCTTTGTTTGGGCATCAAATACTTATTTCACTCAGTGGCATGCAAATCAATGTATAACTTTCATATAATGTGTTTTTTTCTGGATTATTGGTTGATATTCTATCACTTTCCATTAAAATGAAACCACCATAAAAAGTCAGACAATGTTAATTTCTTAATTTAGCAGCAGATCGAGTAATTATTTCTGTATGTATGTGCAATAGTTCAACAGTAGCTCAAGAACTCATTTGATGGATTACTGAAAGAAGGAAGAGAAAAGATAGCTGTGCTTCCTGCATTTCCATATGAAGCCCCAAATTAAATCAACCTTTCACCGTTTCACTCAACAAGCGTTTGGATTTGCCTTTTACATCTCAGAAAGAATTTTCTTCTTTTTTCCCCCTCTCTCTCTCTCTCTCTGTTTCTTTTCCTCGCTCTGTCTTCTTTCAAAAGAATAAGTGGAAACAAGAATATTATCACAAGTAGTCAAGCGAGTAACAGCAGCCACGTTTTTTGAACTATAATGATTACAGTGCCTTGGCTTGACCCTTGAAAATGGTTTGCAGTAAAAGGAAAAGTGGGGGAGGAGGGAGGTAAATGCTAAGGGAGGGATTTTTACATGTGTGTAAAATATACACATGCATGTAAATATATCACTTTATGTATTTATCATTCTAGGGAGAAACAGGACTACAGAGACCAGGGGGAGTAACAGAACGGAGCGGAGTGAGAGAGAGCAGGAACCTCTTCTGGTATCTAAATGATTACAATGAGACCCTTTCAAGCCGTAGCGGCCATTGCTGTGACTTGATATGATTTTTATCAGATGCTGAAATGCTACATTACCAAGTGGCCAGTAAATTATGTCTAAACCAATTACAGTGGGACCCTGTGCGGCCCACCAGTCACAGAGGGCCAAGTAGGACGGATGGGGAGAGGCGGGTGGCGGCAGAAATGAGAGGAGGATATGATAGGGCGGGTTTTGGCGGGGGGAGGTGGGGGCATGGCTGGAGTTTGTCTTGATTAGTGGAGTCTGGGGGCGCATGAGAGTCTGGCGATAAGGCTGCTTCCAGGCCCTGTGTGTGTATGCGTGTGTGAGAGAGAATTACAGAAGTAGTACATATAAACAAAGGTAAGCAAGGGTGTTTTATTTGTACGTGTGTGTGTGTGTGTGTGCATTTAGGGAAGGTGTGAGTCTGTCAGAGGTCAGAGAAATCAAAGCGGAGAGGCATGGGAAAACGTGTTTCAAAGCCGCCCCCTATAAATGAGAAAGCAATAAATTAGCCACAGTTTCTTAACGCCTGTCGAATGAAACTGATGAACTAGATTTATACATCTGGTCAAAGAATCAGTGCGTGTAATAGACTGCTGAAAATGGTTGTTTTATCACAGTCTGCTTTTATCATAAATTAGAGTATTTAATATAGAAAAAGCTCTATTGTGTTACATCAACCGCAGCAGTTTGTTTAAAGTAACTGCACAATATTTGGAAAATGAAAGCGTTAGCTGATGCTACCTAGACCCAGATTCTTTCTTAATTTTCCAAGTTAATATAAATGTATTAACTGGGCAAGTCCTCCAAATTGTTGTTGTGGACAGATGTTGTAGCTGCTAGCAGTGAATAATCTTTAATAACCTTTATCTCTGTGTCTGACTTTGGCAATGCTATGTATGTGCAGGCATCTTCAAAATACTGACATAAACTGGTTACAGTCTTAAATGAAGCACTGAGGTTTATTCATTTTAAAGCTCCATGGTACAGAGTACTATGCTGGCCTGCCTGCATTCCCAACCTGTCACTCACTGACTGTGTTTGTCACATTACTGAAGGCAGAGCAATGATGAGAGGGGTTGAAACCCTTTACCAAGTAAGAACCTGATGCAAAAGAGAGGTTATGTAGCACACCCTGGCATTTTATAACATGTAGTTGACATCAAATGCAAAATGAGCCGATAATTTCCGAAAAAATAATCAAAAACCCAAACACATTTTATTAGTTCAATCATTTGATATGTTGCCTTTGTACTATTTTAATAGTAGTTTTTCATACTTCTGATGCATCGTGGTAAAAACTTCACCTCTCTGAATGAAGTTAACCTTTCAACCAGTCAGCTTTCAACCCACACGCATAGAGTCGACATCTTAGGGTGACACGTTTTCTTGTCAGAGCACTGCACACAACCATATCATAGCCTCTACTTTGGTTAAATTCCCACAATCCTCCTCTCAACATAGACGGAGAGCTACACAAACGAACATCAACGCGGGACTTCAAATTGGCCATTATCCTGTCCATCTGAGCTAATTTGTTTATCCCCATGCTTTTCATAAACACCATTATAGGGCAAATAGGTGATCATAAAGTGTAATGGCTCTCCCTCCTATTTACTCTGACAATTAAGATAAACTAAAGAGATTCAGCTGAACATCTTTATTGGCCTCTCCTTTGAGGACAAATGGAATAACTTTCCCTTGTCGTCTTTGCGCAGAGTTACGCAATGTGGCTGACAGATTTATTTATTCACTGATATTAGCCGTCATACAGGAAGCCATTAAAATCTCTATCAGGGGAAAGATCACTGGCAACAATAAAAGAAAGTTTTTATGCAAGTGCACAAGTAATAATGAGCAATAAATAATCATCAGAAAGCTGAAAATTGAACTCGGCATAGCGTCCACACTAAAGTGCATGTGCCTGATGTGATACATTGTTCCCTTCATGCTTTTATCCCTGTTTATAAATTTTCTATTTGTGCACTTCATTTGTTCCACTAAAATACTATTGGCCTGTCATGTTAAATTCCATGTTTTGTATATGATGAAATCCAGTTTCCAGTTGACCCTGCCGCTGGCAGAGAACGCTAAATAGGAACAGAAAAAATGAATCACTTTGTTGTAGAAAAACCACCTGAGCCATGACGCAGAAACGAACTCTTGCATCCCACACTCAAGATTTGCCCTTTTCTCCATTTTTGTGCCCGTTTTATTGTTAAAAAAAAAAAAAAAAAGGGACTTTAAAACTGAAATGAAAATCCCCTTTCTTTGTAATGTTTATACTGCCTTTTCCCATATCCGCTCCCGCTCTGTCTGTAGCCTCCCACCCCTATTCAGCATATTCCCGGATGCAAGCGGCTTAGAGCCAGCGATAGACTGCAGATGAAAGGGGAGAAAGAAGGGGGAAGATGGTAATGAAGCAGAGGGAAGAGACAAGAGGTCCCTGCAGGGACTCTGATGCCTCGCGGGACTTGTTTTGCTGTCAGACCACGCTAGCCCCCACGTCCACAGCTCCCCGTGGAGAAGATGTGTCAGAGGATGTTCTGGGTCAGCCATGGGAAGAGACAATGTCTGAGCAGATAAGGGCTTTCTGCCAAATTACCACTGATGTGTTTGATCTTCGGTAGAGTAAATAAAAACGAGTTGGCTCGAGCTAACAACTGGAAACTGCTGAAATGAATGCAAGTGGCTCCAATGCCTACGTGCAAGTTACGGAATAAACTTGCTCGCACACAAACACATGGGGCCTTTCCAATGGCAGCAAAATATGTAGAATATCTCTCCAAAAGCCATCAGGTCTTTTTTTCTTCTTCTTCTTTTTCTTTTTAAATGCTGTTAGCCTGATATCAACTGTGAGTGGCAGGCAGCACTGTGCGACGTCATCCTGTGTGCAGTTCTGCTTTTGCTCAACAATTTACCACTTTAAAAGGCCCAATGGCCAATCTGCAGACAATCGTCCCCTGTAACACTATCTGGGCCCTGTTGATAAAATGCAGATGTGGCTCCTCTCAATGTGAATTTGTGACCCATTAAGTAGAGCCCCTCCTCTTTCTTCACCACTCCATCCCTCCTCTTGGCAGAGACTCCAGACCACCTTTTCACATGCATTCCCCAAAAGCAGGTATGTGGATAGTATCAGGCTAACGAGTCACAATGGTGAATTTGTTCAACAAGGAACACCGTATTACTTAAATCCAAGTGTGGCTCTCCCTCTCTTTGAGATCTGCCGACCAGATTGGCGCGGTCTCCCCAGCGTCTCATTTAGGGACGAACAAAAGGTGAATTCAAACGCTGCCTTTGAGGTTCACAAGACCTGACTCCAGTCTATTGATCTCAAGTCTCCCCTCAGTCTCCCAAAATGTCTTCATTGGTTAATCATAAGTTGTCTGTTTGTTTTTTTGTGTTAGGTAAGTTGCGCACAGACCAGTGTTACTTTTAAGTGACTCAACATGTGCTAACTTCCCTGCCATTATCTGCCTTCATTAATTTGTTCTTGCTCATGATTTCCAGTTTGTGCTTAACAACATGTATGCTGTTTGTTTGTTTTGGCTAATAGAATATTTTTATTGCAGACGGGTATTGTAGACTGTTGCAGTTTGTAGAGCCAACAATGCAACTAGTTTTTCAAGGTCACATTATGAGGCGTGTGCTGTTACCACAGAACTACAAAGTCTGGGCTTTAAACAGATAGATTTGAATAGATAGAACAATGCAAAGTGGGATGAAAAAGTTCCACACGTTCGCTGTGAAAAAACTAAAACCCATACCTGATTTAAACTTCTCCAACAACCTCTTCAAAGTTGTCCCCTTGTGCACCTCTAGACTGCCTCTAGTGTCCTGGTTCATTTTTTAGCGTTTTAACACACTGGAGCAGATCCAGCATTTGTCATAGTCAGAATGGGATGGAATGAAAAGTAGCAGCCGAGCTGGAAGCAGTTTAGTGCACTTCGGTAACAACTATAAGGGCAGGTTTACAATGTAAGTTAAGCACAAAAATAAATGTATTTAGGTCTATGGGTCAGAGCCTGTAAAAAGAACATATATGCCAAATTTGACTGCTGCAGTTTCACTTTAATTTCAAATCTTATCAGTCTGACACATCGACGGTTAGAACAGAGAGAAAATCTTTGCTTCCCAAACTCTTCTTTGGGACAAGGGAGTTGGTTTCTGTTTAATTGCATTTCAACGGTTGCTTTTTCTGACACAACAGTATCTATGACTTGACTTTCAATTTAAAAGGAGCCCTGGGTGTCCCAGGTACCAATTAGACTATTAATAAGTCTGTTTTTAATTACTCAAGGAAATAACTCAAGAGAAAGTTTATCTTCCACCAAAAGTATTTGATCCATTCTCTCTTTGTGTATACATCAGTACATAATTAATTCTTCTGAAGTGAAATGAGTAGAAAAAAATGCACATATACTATACATATACTTTTTTATAATAGGCACTAAAAAGAAGTACAGATATTGTGCTTGAATGTCAGAGTTTTAAATTGCATTTTATATTTCCATATCATTGCAGTAAATTTCATTTTGATCGCTCTGACCACGTCTCATTTGAAAGCAGCCAAATAACAGTGTCCCAAACTGTTTATACTGACCTCATTGTTCAACTTGTAAAGATCCCCCCCCTCATCTGTGGTTTGGCCCAGTAGTGCCTCTGGCTATGCTTTTACATACTCTATGATCTAGCTCATTGCACCACTTCACTGTGAATGGAGAGAGTTAAGTCAAAGCCCAGGCTAACAGAGGACAGCATTATGGATGAGCAGCTTGTGAAAAAGGCCCATTCAAAAAAAGGCCAGTGACAGTTTAATTGGCCGAATTAGTCACGATATTCAAATCGTCTCTGTTGACCAGCCAGTGACTGAAGTGTGTACTACTGCAGACTGGGCCAACCACAAAACTCTGTCCAGATTGCAAATGAGACACATTAGGCTTTCCCTTCCTGCCAGCAAACCCCAGTCCAGTGGCACAGCACTTTTGCCAGTTCAGCTCCTTGAAAAAGTTTCATTGCTACTTTCTGGCTACGTGGAAAACATTGAAAACTCCTTTATAATGTCTGTCAGCTCCTCCAGCCTCCAACATAAACAGGTGTTCCACCCAGGCCAGTGTATTTACTTATGTCAAGGCTGTGCTTACATATACCAACATTCAACACACTTTTAACATTCTCCTCAATGCTACAGTCGGGCTCCATTTGGCATCAGTGTCTGAGGCGCGCTACACTGTTTCATGAAGACAAATTAAAGCCATCTAATTTGCCTGCTGAAAGACTTGCTGTGTAATGCAGGTGTCAGGGCCCAACGCAGGCGTTAACTCCCACCAGACCCCCAAACACACACACACAGACACACAGGCACATAAAATGAATGCTCACACTAACGTGTACGTACCTCAGAAACAAAAAATATCTCAAGCTGTCACTTAAGTCCCCACAGCATGGTTAACACGGTTGTAAAACCGTGCAGCTCCAGCCTGTAATAACTGGTGATGACAGTAATATGAGTGTATGTGTGCGTGTGCAAATGCAGAAGTTTTGTTTGACTGTGAAAAATGAAAACTGTATATGAACTTGTTTGTGCAACGTGAACAATTGCTTGGGATTAGCTGAAGGAACAATTTAACATTTTTTGGAAACTTTTTGTCCAACAGGGAAAAAAATCAGATCAGCGTCAGAGATTCTGTTCAAAGCTGAGGACAATGTTTACCAAGAGCAATAGACTTTACTGGTTAACACTTTTTATTCAGTGACGTTCCATGACGGACAACAATTGTTTTCTTCAGCACATGTACATGTGCACATTGCCCAAAAATATGCTATGTTGCTGTGTGGAGATATAAATGTGCAGAGGTTGACACATGATGGTTGTTTGGACATCCCTTCGCTTATTGGGCTTTCTGTTTAATAGTGTGCAAACAAATCACATGGCTAGTGACCTCTTCACCCTTGCTTTCGTGCCAGGTACACTGGCCTGAACTGCCAATAAACATTTGCTTTGAATGTAAATTGTTGGGCCCATCATCAGTGAATGTGAATGTGACTCCTGAAGCTTTGATGTATAAAGCCCACTTATGTTCACACCGATTGCTATCATGTGTGCTGCAGAATTTTGTTTTAAGAAATAGCTGCAGTATTCAATCAACATTTTTGCAAATCAAGTCTGTGGAGTTGTTTAACTTAGCATAGCTAGCTCCCCCCTGCTCCCACTCTTGTCTCGGTCTCTCTCTACCACACACTTAAAAGATAAAAAACACCAATCTTCTCATCATATTCCCACAAAAAATGTGAAACACCTCCAAAGAAGATGAATATTAAAAAAAGTTCAGCTCTCTTCGGAAAGAAGAGAGGATGAGATACGGGAGAGAGGGAGGGAAAGCGATATTGCATATTGAAATGCCTGAAGTAATAATCCTTATGAGACACAAAGACGTGCACTCCCTAGTGTTTGTATGTGTGATGATGTGGCTTGGCCTTCAGCCACTTCCAACAGTTAAAGAAAGCACTTTGAGAAGAGAACAGAGGCTGTCCCTTCCACTTACCTCCCCCCCACCTCCCTCTCTTAGTCTCTCTATATAAATGCTTGGCAGTTTTACGCATGGCTGGGAGCAATTTCCCACAATGTGTAAATTAGTCAATCTCCCAAGTCAGTAAAGTGGCCTTTGATGGGGAGGACATTAATGAAGTGTACCATTAGGCCTCACATTTGTATTCTTAGGGGCTCTCCAAGCTTTTGATGTCGCGGGGCCCCATGGCTGATTATCCACATGCCAGCGCTGCATGCCTCTGTTACTTAGACGGGAGGGAGGGAGGGAAAGAGGGAGAAAGCAAGGATGCTGGACATTTAATGTTCTCTCTCTTCACTCGCTGCCCTGCTGGACTGTCCATGCAATCCTGCTGGCCGTTTGAGTTTGGCAAGAGAAAGGAAGAAAACGAGGGAAGGAGAGTTGAGAGGGTGATCGGCCCAAGCAGTGCAGTTTAGAAGCTGGACTTCTCCCTGACACTTCAAAGCGCTGTCTGGAGTAAATTGCTGTGGACTGCTTCATTCAGAGTGTAAGGGCTTTCCCCTCGCAGATGACAGTTGCATGGTGACAAAGTTCAATTGGCATTGGTTAGACTGGAGAAGAGGGAGGGGGGGCAGATCAAAGCAGGACCATTGTAATGGTTTTGTTCCGTGGAAAATCGCTTTTTGTCCCCGGCCTTTTCAAGCCAACTCCTGGCTCCAGTCAGAGTAAATGGGATTTTTAACTCCCTTGTGTGGGTGGAAGGGTGAGGGGGGGTGGAGGACTAGAGGGAGGAGAGATTCTTTGCCTCAGGGTAAGGAACTCACCCCCTTCCTACCCTCTGACAATGCAAGGCCAACTATGTTGATGTTATTGGGCCTTTCATCTGAACCCGGCATCATAATCGTCACAGAGAAAGTTTAGCAGAGCAATTGTGCAATTACATTTATTGTAATTACCAGAACGTGATGTGGCGATGACTTAGTCCTTAAAAGGTCCTTAAAATGCTCTGTGATGTGCTCTCATCCGCACTTGTACAGTCACACAAAAACAAATCCTTTCTGTCTCTTTTTATATTTGTTTCTTCATGTTTGTCTTCGTCTGGCCTCTTTGTTTCACTGTCATTCTCAGTTTCACACATGACACCTCATTTTAAAACCTGGAGCGCTTCAACATCTATCATCTGCTCAACTGCCAGCTCTAGAGTGTGGTTTGTTTATATCAATGTTGTCTTGAGACAGCCCTGGAATAGGTGCACTAAAATATGCACAAGCACACATACAAATATGTATGACAAAAAACAGAGTTTGTACAAATCAAATAAACTTGGTATTTGGAATGAGTTTGATATAATTTGAAGTAAACTTCAAGATTAGTTTTCTGACTCTTGAAGGACATTCTCCTGACACCCAGCCTAAAAAAAGACAACCATTTGAATCAAAAAATTTCACATGTAGATTCATCGCTTTATCAGACCTGTTGCCACACAGTGAAGTTGTTGTGTAATTTGGCCTTTTCTCCCTGTTTTCTTTCCTTTAAAAAAGCTTCTTGGCAGCTGCAATTTCTGATGAGGCTTCAGTGAACAGTAGATGGATCAGCTAAAGAAATAGCTCTCTCTCAGGTCCTGTGATGGTCTTTGCTTGATTTATTTCCCCCTGTTTCTTAATGACTTTCCGATACCGTCATCTGCTGTAGGTTTATAAGCCATTCACTTCTTTTACCTGCAAATTTCCTCATTTTTTTGATGACATGCTGCACATCATGCCAGCATATGCCAGCTTTTTGGCTAATAACTCTTTGACAAGCACCTTGTTGGAGCAAAAATATTATTTTACACATGTAAAATAGTATATTTGGTATTTTTTCATAGATTCATCTAAAGAAATGGGAACAAAGGATACGTTTTTCTTACTAGACTGCTCATAACAAAGTGCCTTAAGATGCAATTTAAATTAAAGTTCTTTGCTAAGTTGTCTGTTACACAGCACTGGTTCATCCCTTGAGTTATGTGCCTTTTTATGCTTGAATGTGTCATAGGTCAGTTTTAATGGCTTAAAAAACAAATACATTCCTTTGAAAATGGTCAGTTACAAGGACTGGGCTGAAAATGAGTGAGAAAGCTGCCAAAGAAAAACTTTAAAAGACCTTCAGAACACCTGACCAAGACCACTTTAAAATACAAGCTATATATAAAGAAATGAGGGGTAGGTCCAGACTCTGTTCACTGTACTGCATGCCTAGTTGTGCACAGATTAATCTGAAGACTTGACAAAATTATAGTAAGATAACCCAAGAGTATGTCCCACATCCAGCATTGATGTTATTTGTTATACTACTTCATCCTGTTTCTCTTTACCTGATCCTTACTAAGGATCAATGCATCATAATTTAAGTTTTTATAGTAAAAAAAGCAAGAGTCTCCTCCACGCTTTCATTTCTCCATGTGCCATAAAACAGATTACAAACCACAGCCAATATCAATCAAATGTTATTCAAGGAAATTTATGATGTCTTTTTAAATGAACAGAATGTGTTTTCATTTATTTTTAAGATAGATCTGGCCAGTAAATGCTCACCATTACAAAGTTACAAACTTACTTGAAAACCAAAAAGGGAACTATAGGCACATAACAGAAAGTCTAATTTAGGAGTAGCTATCATGCTTCTTCAAATTTCATATAATACTTAGGTGTAAAGTATCAAAGAAAGGATTCAGCACAATCAGAACATAAAAGTGCTATTTTTGCTTTCTCAAAAAAGCTAAACTTCTCTACCTTCAGCAAAAGGAAAGATTACAGCACCCTCCCTGTCTTCTCTCTCCCTGATAATTTAACCAAAGTCCCTAAATTACAACAATTCCCAGCTTTTGCATCAAATCTTCTCATTCCATAACAGCTCATTTGTCACACAGAGCTTCTGACTGACTCTAAACTGAGCATCAAAAGGCATGTGTGCGCGTCTGTATGTCTCCACTCACACAAGGTATGAGGACATTTTAGTAGCCAAGTGCGTCAGACAGAGCTCGAGCTTGGTCTGTGTGATTGACTGTATGAGCTGCTGGCCAAATGTCTCCATTTTTTCCCTCGGGCTCGGGGAGAAAAGTGTTATTTCTTCAAAAGCCCCATTTGAGAAACCCCGCAAGCCTGTAATTGCTAGGGAAAAGGCCGGACAACCTGCCAAGGCAAACACTTGAGAGGGAATTTGAAATATTGTAAACAGTAGAGTAACCCACTCGCTGTCGAGACCGAGACCGGTGAGGTGGGGTGGGACGGGGGGTGTTGGAGGGCTGCAGATGAAACATGGGGTGTGTGAAAGAGAAATGCTTTTAGATTTATAAGCACGAGTGATGACAACAGTTCGCTGTCTCCTCCGAAGCTCCACCAAAGGAGTAGCTCTGTTTAGCCCCCAAAAAAGGCCTTCTGTTTCATTTTTACCTACGCGCTCAAGATGAATACAAGATCACACCTTCAGCAAAACCTGCCACAACTTCAACAACTTATACACTGAAGTTGTCGATCCAGCAACACCTCCCACTCAACAGTCTCGAACAGTGAATGTAGTTTATGATCACCAGTAACCTCCTTTATGTGTTGACACAATATTTTTCTTGTGCTGTCAAATAAAAGCAGGGGGATTATTTTCCTAGTGCGACCCCATTTTCCTGTCTTAATGACCCGAGCCATGCTCTCCTGGAGTAGGAACCATTAAAACCCAGTTTGGGTTCAGTGCAACTCTGCAGTTTTGTAGGCTAAAGCAGCAGCCCAGCCTCCCCCCTGCGCCCGCACCGCTCAACTTTCCTCACTTGCTTTTTTCTTTTTTTTTCTGTTACCCTCCCCTCTTAAAAACCAAAATCCCCCAACACCAATTAGAAGGCAAAAACGGAAATCTTCGACCAAACATGACATTTACAGCCGGGAGCTTAAGACTTTTGATAGCCCCCCCCCCCCCCCCCCCCCCCCTCTTAGCACACCCATCACCCTTGCTCTCCTACGCATAATACGCAGGCGCTCTCGTGGATGCAAATGGCACATACACACCTTGATTTTGCTGTAATTCTCAAGCTTATCCAATTGTTCTCAAGGTCTGCTTCAGATGTTTGGTGACCTGTGAGAAAAACTGGCTTGCTTCCTTTCATACGTTTCATGTCACGTTAGACCGCCACCCTGAGCGTCAATCTCTGCCAGTCTCCACAAAATTACATCTGCATGTGCTTGTATGCCTGCACTTTAACCAGACTGGACCACAGCATTAATTAAGATGGAAACACATCATTAACTTAGACCCCCCCCCCCCCCCCCCCCCAAATCCCTCACTACTACACAGCATACACACAACCAGTTGGGCAATTACTGATAATTAAATGAATTACAGGCAGTCTCTGCCTCGCCAGCTCTGGATGGCGGCAGCTGTGTCAGGGCGCAACAAATATTTGAACAGCACAATCCAAATACTCTCTGTGAGCTGTTTTTACTTCAGAGCAAATCATCCCCCGAGCCCGCTCTGACAGCAGCAGTCGGCGTGGCCATGTGGGCAGTGCCAGCAGGCGGCACGATCCTGATGAGCCTGAGCATTAATGACGAGGTGATTAGTCAGCTTTTCCTTCCTGCGGAAGAGGCTCAGCAATTTCATCCCAATCATAGTTTGCTTTGAAAAGTTTTGGATGACTGTAAAAAAAAAAAAATTGCAGGGGCAATTAAATTGTTTTTACTCCCCCCCCTTCAAGATTACTATCTCATGCTCTTGGAGTCATGGTTGACAGAAAAGAGATAAAATGGACCATTTACTGCCTCCTTAGGGGTGGGCTCAGGCAGTGAAAGAGAGAGCAAGAGAGAGACACTGCAGGCCTGGGGAACAGAAACCTCTGCTTCTCCTTTTCACTGCTTTTATGGGTCAGTACCGCTCACAGCAGTATTGACCCATTTTTTTTCCTCCAAATTTTCTACCGCCTTTGCACTTTTGTCTGTCTGAAAAAATGAGAAAAAAAAATCATTTTGCAGACCCGAAGAGATAAGTAGACACACAAGGCAATGTCTCTGCAGGCATCGCCTTACTTTGTTTTTCTTAAATGCTATTTACAATGTAAGAGATTTGTGGGAGTGTAAAAACGCTGTGATTTATGTTTCGACATCAGTAACAAGTCGTGCACTGTTAAGGTTTCCTTGAGGCTACGCCAGCATAAGCAGCCTTTTACTTTCCCACCAGGTTTTGTGTGGCATTATTAAATGTGTCTGATGTGAAGCAGTGGGGTACAGGAGGGGGGGTTATCAGATGCAGATTTGGTGGTATAGGCAACCACAGTTGGGAGTGGCCACAAATGTCTCTGTGTGGTTTTGATAAAGATAGAGATTTATGCTCTTCCACTATTTATTGGTCTGGGCCATTGTGGCGAAGCCTACTTAGACCTGCCGCCACCTCTGTCTCGACAAGCTGGAAGGAAGGCGGATATCATTACGCACCCCCTATCCTCCTACATCCACCTCTGCCACTCTGTCACCCCCATCCATTGGCGTAACTTTGTGCTGAACATTGAGGGGGTCAAGAGCTCTGTCTAAATAAATAAATAAATCTGGGTAAATTCACAGATGATTAAACATGCAACTATTTTGTTGGTAATACCTGAAATGAGTAAAGAAAATCAACAACCTATTTATGCAAGATAATTCATAATTTTATTGGGCGGGTTATATTGGTTGGGTCTGATTATTGGGGGGGGGTCATAACCCCCCTAACCCCCCTCCTGGAAGTTACGCCCCTGCCCCCACCATCATGCCAAGTGGAGAACAAACACTGATAGACAGGTGAATAGATGAGCTGTCACTTGAATACAGTGACCTGCCTGATAAAGTGTTTATCATAAAGAGGTAACAATGTGACAGCTGCAAAGAAGATTTCTCCAGGGAGTCAGTGGTGGTTGAACCATTGTCTTTTTCAGAGCTCAAACACAGATATTAATATCAGGTTTAGCTACAAAGGCCTAAATTCACATTATAAATGAATTTGGAATAATGTTGAAAAAAGTAAAACCACAGGCCAATCGCGGCTCTTCATTTTGAATTAGAGGGAAAATTTCTGATTTAAGGAAACAGCTAAACATATTTTTAACAATTATTAGATACACTGATTAAAAAAAAATGAAACATAACTTTATTTCATCTAACTAACCACTAATATAAAATCACATTAATGTCATTTTGAAGCTCAAAATATCAACATGCAGCAGCTCCTAATACCAGTTACTTGCTTAGCAGAAGCTCCCTCCGCCACAGACTGACATGTGTTGCAGATAGTCCACAGAGGCTTCATTCGGAAGAGCGAGGGCGCAGAGAGCAGGAGGGGGAAGCGGTGCGTTGCAGAGCCTGTCCCCCCTGGCTTATTGAATTACCTAAATGAGCAGTGGAGACCAGGCTGGGGCTCTTAGTCTTTTGAAGTTTACAAATCATCCTGACTGCTCTGGGCCTTCGGGGGGGGGGTGCAGACGACATGAGGGAGGGAGCGGGCGGGGGGTATCGTTTGATGCCTTAAATAAAAACATCAGGGAAACAAACAAACAAGGGAGAAAAAAGGGGGGATAAGGATGAAAATGGCGAAGAGGTGGTAAGGAAACACCACGTTACCCATGGCAACTTGGGAATGGTGATGGTTGAGAAAAACCACTTCCTGTGAATGATGGGAAAATTGCATACGTTCACTGTTGTTGCTGTCGTCCGGATAGACTTGTATGTGTGTGTGTGTGTGTGTGTGTGTGTGTGTGTGTGTGTAAAGTGAACCTACATTCAGCAAAAACACTTAGTTTAGTTTAGGACAAAGACAGGAAACAAAAGGGACATAGCTAGACAAATCTCCTGACTAGCACCACTAAAGTTAATTTACTCACCCGATAAGTGATTTCTTCACTGCATACTAGAAAAGATGCCCTAAAAATCACCTTGTGGGATTACGTCACAGACTATTTTATCCTCACGAGCATTTTTACGGTTCTCTCCTGTTGCGGGATACTTTTCTGTCTCACTAAGGAAAATAATTCAGTTACCTGCTCTATTCTTAGTTAGGCTCAACTGGACTTTGCAGAAACTAGAGAACTGGCAGCTCAAACACCACTGAATGACTGAACAGACGATTTGGACATTTGTTTTCTCACATGCCACTCAGCTGAGCACAATGTTCAGTCCTGCAGTGTATGTGTGAAAATGGGTTTGTTACCAAACCAAACATCACCATCCGAAGCCTTTCTGAACACCACCTTCTGCAGTGAAATATTTATTATAAATTAGTAGCTGTTCCCTGTTTACATCATTTACACTAATTAATGGCTAGCAGCTTTTTCTTTACATTGCAGAAATGCCGAGAATGCTATTAATTTTTTAAACCCTCAACAAGAAAGCAATTGCATTTCCTATACAAAATATGGATATAAGCAAGTATAGACAAACTTTGGTGTCCTTTCTGCACATTTGCGATATCCTCTTAATATACGAAGAGGAAACACGTTGTGAGAATCTTGAATTTAATCTAGAAGACTTTGCTCTGAAATCAGCTCATTTCATTCCTTTAAACGTGCAATTAAAAAAAGTTTTTTTTTGTCAAATTATGGCAGTAGATCAAGATTAAATGAAGAAAATATCTATAAAATGATTTGTCTCTACTATAATAGATACAACATTTTGAAATAAAACTGGATTTTTACCCCCACACAGAAGAATTCTTCTGTAAAGACCAATCTGTAATTGATTGTGTCTGGATATGATGGGGAAGCGATAGCATGTTGTTTGTACAATCAGGGGCTTTTTCCAAGCTATTAAGTGGAACTAATTAATTATGGCATGGAAATGCGTTAAAATGTCTCTCCCCCATTGAAGACAACATCCATTTTCAGAATGGAAAAGCAAGAAATGTAATTAGTTACATGACGGTAAAATGAGGGTGACTTGATTCAAACCATATTGTTCGCGTTGCATGCCCCCATTTCCCATTTCCATTCCTCAAAGCACCCGTAATACTGTATTTTGTTTTCAAAAGATATTCGCCGTTCTCTCTGGCTGTCCCATTTGCAGTTGATTGTTGAGATTCATGAGGCCGGCTCATTTACTGTATGTGAAACACATGCATACAAGCTCACAACTCAACAAATGACAATGAGGAAAGAGTGATTTCAGCATGCAGATTACCAGGGCCTCAATCAGCAACTATCTGGGGACAGTAGGAATCCGTTTCAACTCTGTGACCCACTGGCTCTGTGTCTCTGTAACCACGCGACTCCGCTCTAATTGGACGGCGCAGCGTCTGGGTGTTTTGAAGCTGGACAGAGCTCACGGCAAATTACCACTCACTTCCTGTTCAATCTGAGTGGGCACTTGAGATGTTTAGGGAGCTGCTGGACTTTGAAAAGTACTTGCTTAGCTTGGCATCTCTGGTAACCATGAGGCTGTTGTTATGAAGAATAATTTACCATTTTGGAAAGTTAATTTTTGTGCATGCCTTATTTACAACGGCAACATCCCAGCGGTGCATGGAACACAGCCAGTCGTGGGAACGGGTGAACTAAAATGGCATTTTGGTTAGGAAAATGATTTTCCTTGATTTGACAGAAAGAAGTATTTAATGTTCCTGCCTTTACGCAAAACATATATTTATAATCTGTGCTGGAAAATTATTTGGAAGGAAAGAAGAAGAAACTGTTACGCTGTCGTTAGAGTGGATTCTCTTAATGTATTTGCTTTTTATTTGCTTGTTTTTTGTCCTTTTTTGTATTTTTACAGAGGCAATACAAATAAAGTGTGTTCCACAGGGGAAAAAAATCCAACTTTCAATATTTTTGTTACACTACTCACACACTGATCAAGCCTTTTTAGAGTAAAACAGCCAAATAAATTCATCAACAACACTGGCTAAATGTGTCACGCTTTTTGCATAACTGCTTATGAATTAAGTATACTATGAATGCTGTGTTTTCAGAGTACTCAGGAACAAAATAATTTTTGTGTTAATAACTTTGGAAAGTGTACTAATACAAAGGTTACAGGTAACGACTACACCCTTCCTTTAGGTCTGTGTCCTTGTCACCACACCGGCTCCAGCAGGCGTCACGTCTCCGTGCTCCTGCCTGGTGAAAGCAGCGTCCAGTGGAAGAGGATTGGTAGTGACATCTGGCAGTTTGATAAAGTGGATTTGGTTTCTTAGGGGCAATTCCAGGCTGCTCTCCCCAGGCGCCAGGCCTACTCTGGTTAGTATATGACTTACATGTGTAGGCTGCTGTGAGGGAGGAGTGGTGTGTGTTTGTGTGTGCACGTGAGAGAGAGAGAGAGAGAGAGAGAGTGTGTCAGCATGCACAGCACATATCTGAGCAGGTATACTGTTTGTGTGCTTGTGTGTGTTTGCGGTCTGCTGCATTGAGCCGAGGGGAAGCGGTCGCTTCAAATGAAAAACAGGAGTCCATCCACCATGTACATTAATGCAAGCCTTTCATCACCGGCTCCCCTAAAGCACGGCTTCTCCCCTTCTAATTTACTTTAAACACACACATTAGTATCATCAATAAACACTAATGGCTCTTTATGAGAAAGAGGGCCATTTCTCATTTTTCTAATGAAGGCCCCATGTCCTCGCAGAGCCTCCGAGTCCGCTCTAATCCGCGGCGAGATGGCTGATCCGGCCTTCCGTAACATCTTGTGCCACCACAGCGAAGTGAAGACACCAAACAACATGCAGACATGTCCAAATACAGAGGCCAGTGCTCGCTAACATGTAGCCCTGATTTCCCATTCATTCCTTCACAACACACACAGCATAACATACTGACTTCCATATTCTCTTCACACTGTAAAAATCTTCAAGTATTTAGACATAAACAATAATAACTTAAAATAACTGTCATATCATTCTTAAATGATATTATTTAATTTTCCATTGAGTGCATGAAGCAGCCCTCAAAAGATTTGTCTAAACAGGCAAAAAGGCTTTTGAAACGCAGCCATTAGAGTTAGCAAAATAACTCAGAAGATTAAAGTTGGTCTGAAAATGATACTTAAATGCAGCACTCAACAAAACAATATTTAGAGAAGAGAAGGCGGAGAGAGGAAGAAATAAAAGATTCAACATCACAGTGCAACTTATTTAAATTGAAAGTCAGCTAAGAGAAAGTTTTTTTTTCTTCATTTTGCAGTATTTTGTTTTTTCATGCCGCTTCAAAACAGAATAATTATTGCTCCATCTGTGCTGAGCGACTGATTTACGAACGTGTTGCGGGTTTTGAGGTGCGCCTAAGGATTCCACCACATGAAAAGTGGACTGAAAGTTAATAGCACAGGCTCACTGTGGCTATGAAAACATCTTGGGTGTTTTCTTGCCAAGGCTCACACGGACACATTGGGCTTAAAGACAGACTGTGCATTCTGCAGTGCCACCATCAAAAGGAGCGCTTACCCAAAAATGTAAATAGGATTTTTCATCACCAGGCAATTTAAAGTGCACCTTTAAACAGAAGTGCAAGCAATGAGATGACTGTGTGTCTTTCACACACTGCAGTCGACGAAAGAAAGAGATTAGAAATGTTTTATCAGTTAATGCTTTGTCGTTGTATCCCCGTCTTGGTTATTGTTTACAGTAAAAGAACCATAATGTGACAATACAAATTTACAGCTTTACTTAAGAAAAATACAGACACGCTGTTATCATATAATAGAATGTACTATTCTCAGATGTTTTACATACGTATGGTGCTGTTATTTTTGTACAGCATTTTATTTCTGTCAGGGTTTTGCTGACAGATTTTTGAGAGCATGTCTATTTTTATAAGTTTTATCCAATTTTGTACATAACAGCCAAGTCTTCAAATTGACTAATCATGACTGCCACATATACTGGAGTAGATCTAATACTTATTTGCATGACACTGATGTGTAGTAATGTTTAAAAAGTGTTTTTAAAAGTGGCATAAACTGGAAACGCTGTTGTGCAAGACGTGCAAGTAACGACCAATTGCCTCAAATGTACTTGCACATGTGTGTGTTTGTTTGAAAAAATTTAAATGCAATATTTAATTGATTGACCTCAGACTAAAACAAATAAGATCACATCATGAGTGTCTTTTTGACATTTACATTAAAACTACTTGCAAAAACAGCTCTGACATTAATCATATTAAGCTGTTATTAATTGTTGTGTATCATTTACATGGGTGACAAATTGAAGGGAAAAATCCCGAACCTGTGACCCTTACAGTGGGAAATTGTGTTATACTGTGTCTGGAATTTTGCAGGCGTGGCTTCAATCTATTTGTCTCCTTAAAAAAATTACTACATGTGTAAAACCGTGATACACATTTATCGTGTGATGAAACATTTCTCTCCTGGTGGGAGTGTTGTCTTCCGGAGCATGAAGATGATATGCTATAGCCCTCGTGCTCATCAGCCTTAAACCCAACTGAACACATGCTACGGGAGACTTTAGATTGATAGTGTTAGACAGTGCTCCCCACCACCATCATCAAAACAAAGAAGAGTATCTTTTGGATGTTCCAGCACTCCAGTAAAGCTCAAGAAACTTGCACAATCAGTGCCAAAGTGCATTAAAGTTCTTCTGGATCACCCATCTGTGAATTCCTTTTGAAAACATTACTAAAGGAGATTTAAAAGTAAAGGGGAAAATGCATCAGACCGACACAGCGTGCTACAGCCACTGTTAAATATTTTTTGGCATTTACAGGTTTTTGATTTTTTTTTAATGATCTTATGTAATATCGTCTGTTTTCCACTGATCCATGTCCTTGAATCCTTCTTCTCCGACTGTCTTTCTTTTCTAAGGCTGTATGAGGAACTTCTCGGGAGGTAAAGGATCTCCAGTGAGTGACCTCACCCGTGGCACTGAAGGGGAATTACAGGGCTTAGTTCTCTCAACTTGACCCTGCTCCTAATTACTTGTCGAATAAGTCTTTTTGCTCCTAGCGCAGTGTTGTGCTAACCTCCACTTGTCTGCTGTGTGTCCAAACATGGAGAAAGAAAAACACGTCCCAGGGAGCTTAGCCTCCGCGTCACATTCTCACAGAGTCAAACGGCCCACCACCGGCTCTCCGGGACCCAAACAGGTTACGCTTCTACTTGGTGAGTAGAGCCTTTCATCACCGGCTCCCCTAAAGTGAGAAACACACGGGCACAATGAAACCTAAGATTTTTGCAATTTTTTTGTAACTCATAAATGTAGGAAATGAGTAATAGGATGCAACCTTGAGATAATTTGTCTTAATCACCTCATATTGTCTCAGACATCTTTAAACGTTTTTAGGCAGCTTCCCCTGTAATTATGGTTTCTTCAAAGACAATGATCAGTGCAACAACTTTGTGCGTAATAGACACTAATGATGGATAATAACACGGCTATACAGTGAGACAGAGGACTCATCATAACCAAGTACTTGTGATGTGACTCTGCGCTCAGCAGGAATGCGTTGCGTTTTCGTCCCTCTAAAGAAGCATTTTCAACAGTGATGGTTGACTGAGAAACACATCCACTGTCTTCTCTTTGCAGTGACTCACACGCCACTTTCCCCATGAATTCAAACACAAACATGCAGCAAATATAATTATACAAAGCATAGGGCGGTAATCATTTCTACCAGCAGTGAAAATTAAAAAGTTAAAGTACAACATCCTCTTAGTTTGGTTACTGATCATATCTGCTCCCTTCACCCTGGGAAAGCACTCTCTGAGATTAGCAAACTTTGCATCATAACTCCAAACAAGGATTATCCGACTCAGAGATTAGCTTTAAAATGAGAGCTCCCCAAACTCTTTACGGTATGTCATCAATTTTGTCTAAATACTGAGCGATAAGGGACTTCAGTGGAAAAAAAAAAAAAGACAATCCTCCAGGGGCCAAATAAGTTAAAGGGGGCGAGTTTATTCCATTATTGTCTAATAGCTTCCATAACCATCACCCTTTACCCCCAATAAAGTCTCATTGCCCTGAGGATTGGGTCTGGATTACATGGTAGCTCTGCTAATAATGTCAAACACATGAAGAGGCCTGACCCCGAAACTCACCCATCTCTATGGCAAGCGGGAGGCTACATTTTAACCAGAGTGTATCACACTGTGGTATTGGGGATAAACATAATATAAGGATGCAGCTCTCCAGGTTCTTAAAAAGTATTATATGTCTGTAGTACATTATTTGCAGTATGTGAAACGTTTATTTGCAGCATGTAAATACAGTATTCGGTTTTACAGCCTGGTGCTGCGGTGAAACAGACATGATAAAATGAAAGAAAGAAAGCGCAAACTGAACAGCTGATGCCTTTTCTTGACTGTGTGTGTGTGCGTGCATACCGCAGCATGCAGGCTGCAGCACTGTACAGTTCCCCCCCAGGGCTGCATTGAGAGGCTGGTGCCAGAAAGTCTCACCTAGTCAGGTTAGCCTGGGAACGTACTCACACTACAGGCATTCCTTCCTCTCTCTCTCTCTTTCTTTCTGTCTCTGTCTCTCTCACACACATACTCACATGCATGCACACAATACTACCCACATCATAAGCTAATGAGCCATTATATTGTCATTAGTGTTTTATTTGCACCATCCTGTCTCTCAACAATCTGTCATACTCTTCACATGGTGATGACTCACAAACTAAAAAGTTGTTGCAGATTTCAGCATGAGGGTTTCCATGCCTGCATGCACACAAACACACAGACATTACACACACACGCACACACACTTTTGTGCAGGTTTGCATTCTGTGTGTACATCGTCCTGATTGAGGGCTTCTGTCTTTGCTTTTTTCTTTTTTGTTTTTGCGTGCTTTTGACAAGTCATTCATTTCCGCACGTCAAGAGAAGACAAACTCTGAATCCATCTTGATATCCACTGTGAATCTTGATCACAATGCTGTTTCCCGCAGGGGGGCCTCAGAAGAGCATGTGATTTAAGTAGACTTGAAATTTGTTTGGGGGAACGTCCTCAGCATAAAGCATGTGTTTATGTATGTAGCAAGTCATTATCTTTGCATCTTGATTAGATTTTCCAACATTTCTCATGTTTGTACACCTAAAATAGAGAGCATGATGGCAGGACCACCCAAACTGGGTGATCACACATGTAAAATAAGAAAAGGGATGCTCATTATGCAGCAGACAGTTTGTCTTGCTCTCTTTGCGTGGCCTCTACGTGGATCTTTTTTTGGGGGGGAGGGGGTTCGTTTTTTTTGTCCAAAAAGATCCACACAGAGAAAAAGTGACTGACTGTGAATAAAGTAAAAGATTGATGGAGAGCTTGTGTCTCATTTGTTCCTTTAAGTTATTTACCTTTTCACATGCAACAGTTGATAATGAGGCAACAGATTTGAACATCTGTCAAAATCTTCTCCTGCCCTGCTACTGTTGCATTAATTGTCTCATGATGCCGCAGGTGTTTATTTCCAAATGATCCCACATTTATAAAGTGTGATTTTGTAAGTTAATACTCTTGTCAAAACAAACTGATGAAACCGCAACGTGGAGCAGAGCGATTGCTGTTGCACCTAGAAGGGAGAGCACAGAGGCGGGCGTGCTGCGAGCAGACGGGCTCTCCCCAGTGTTCACCCTGAGAAATGCAGCTTTTTCCTGCACAGTGTTGGCAAGTGCATTCAGTATAGCGTCAGATTCCTTCACATACCAAACACACACATTCATCGCTGTCAATCATTAAAAAAACTGAACATGCACAACTAACTTTACACTTAAGCTGTTAAACTGATAGATATAGCATGGGGAGAACAGGCACAACAGCATGCAGTGGTTTATATAAAGCACTGGAAAGCATTTTTAAAAGTGCAGTGCATTAAAAAAGTATACCAATATGCCTCATTGGCTGATCTAAATTTGGCAGCAAACTGGAAAAAAATAAGCCCAGAGGATGATATTTAGATCTGTGGTGCAGTAATTTTAACATCTAATGAAAAAAAGGCTTTGAGATAACCTGTTTGAACTCAGTCACAAATTAATAAAACATTAGTGCCAAAAAATAATTGTAATTTTTTCTTTAATGACACATTTGTTGGTAATTGCTGAGCGCTGATATTAATCCTGCAGTGATTATGGTGTCGTGGATAACCATCCAGAGTTGTTATGGAGTGACTCACCACTGAACAGCGAGGTAAAAGGGCCTCTTTCGTGCCAAAGAGGCGCTCCGTGCTATATTACTCAGTGCTTCTTTTTGTGACAATAGTAAAGCAATAATTATGAGACCCACACTGTATTTTCATCATTAAAGCTCAGCTATGATGGATGTGGCTGTTTCAGGATTTGTGCTTAGCCTTTAATTTACCTTTGAGTGATTGCCTTCCTTGCACAAAGCACAATTCTGCAAGGAAGACATAATTAAACACCAATTCTAATTGCAAACAGCAAAAAAACAGAACATGGAAATCTGTGCCTGCCTTGAAAGGTTCATTAAGTAGCATCAGCTTGTATAACAAATCCCAGGAAGCATTTATGAATATGGTATATATTTAGCTCCATTCAAATCTGGCTTTGCTCACATAGCCTGCACCCCTGTGAGTCAGAGTTTCAGCATTACCTGAAGAAAACTTGGCACAGCCACTGAGTGAGCGATGGAAAATTAAAAAGCTCAGTTAGTGCCTATGGGTGAGAAACAATTATGGGTTTGTGTTCATTACAATGGTGTACAAAGGGAATGAAAATTCCTAAGCTAAATGTTCTACCATCAAAATGCCAAGAGTAAAATGAATGTAATTAAGCCCACAAATACCTCCGGCTTTTGTAACAAAGCTGTTTTACTGCCTTCAGCAGCATGCGAGCACTTTGCTTAGCCATAAGTAGTCAGTACAAGCGCACTGGCAGGGAACGAGCCCTGAATCATTCATGCGCGATGCAACATGTCATTGTGTCCTGTGGCGTATTTGTTTAAAATCTCTGAGATATTGTTAATTTGGATAATATAATGAATTGAAGTCTCCATAAACAGCGAATTTGCGCTTGCGTAGCTCTTGCATTACTCAGCAAGGTTGTGTCCCTCTGTAAAAATCAGTTTCCTGCAGCATCCTTTGCCATCACTTTCTCTCTGAGCAGAATACTGAAAGAAATAGTTAACAGTCGCATTGCTACACTAAGAGAGACCTGACAAACCTTTAATTCCAGACCGTACCAACTTCTAGGAACCAGGGAGGTGAGAGTACCGCTAAATCAAACTTAAACAGGGAGTTTAAATTGTGTTGCTTTGTGCGCTTGGGAACAAATGTTGCCATGATGTACTCCTCTAATGGACAGTTAAAGTATGGGATCTGTGTGTGCAGAAAAAGGTTATTCCAAAGAATATCTGAAAAGTGTGACAGCTTTGGTGGTTTGAGAATTCATTTTTGAACTACTATGAGAAAATTAGTAGTTCAGTGTAGTTTAGGCTTACTGTAATATTGGCCTGTTATTCTGTACAGAAAAAAAACACATACAACAAAGCTGAATGTATTTAAGATCTACAAACTAGAAATACATTGTTTTAATTGACAAGGCTAAGCATTTTAATCCAGTGTTTTCCTTATGAAAACAGTTTGGAAACAGGTTTGGTGTGCTGGTAGTGCCTAATTCTCAACACTGATACCCTCATACATTTTTTCCAATAAATTTTAGTTTTCTTTTCTCTTACTTTACTTACTTTTCCTTGATTTGAGGGATTCATCGGATGTCTCTTAAAGGTGCTCCTCGGATCAGGTAAGCTCTTCTCAATCCTGTGGAATGTACCATGGGCAAAAAGTATTAGTATTAGCATAGTTGGTATTACATTCAATTGCTGTTAGGAAATACAAAAGTCTGAGTGGTTAAGTACTGTTTCTTCTAAACTTTAAGTAAGGAGGCTATGTAGCATTAGCTTGCACTGGCAATAGCAACTAACGTCACTGAAAGTTTGCTAACTTCCATGTTTTGCTAAAACATGCTTCAGGCCTGTAGGTGTAGGAGACTATCAATAAGATCATTATATGAATATCTATCAAAATGAGACCATTTGTGGTTATTTTCTTGTTCCTTTGGTCTTGCAGGAAACTGAGCTAAGCAAGCTACAAGCACTGGCCAAGACTGCCTGGAAAGATTACAAGATTGCAGGCTAATCATGACTGGCAGTAAAGGTGAACAACAACTTTCTGATAATTTGCTGGCCCTAGGTTTTAATTAAATTTCTAATTCTTGCAAAGCTACCCTCTGACGCCTCAAAATTCCTTCTTTAAATGAGATATGTGCCGCAAGAGACGTTATCTACATTCTTTTCTGTTGTTCTGTTAAGATTAAGCTCATATAATCTAAAGCTGAACTATTCCTTGCATTTTGCTTTATTATGCCAAAAATTGTTGTTGTTGACATTGTGGGAAAAAGTAACTCACTTCAATTAATGAAACTGAAAATCAAAATACTAAGTACAGAGAGTCTGGGTATGTGATTAGGCTTGCCAGTTTCATATGAGTGTGCATGGTGTGCATTTCTGAGTGAAGATTACAGAGCATTTTGTTTTCTCTGACATGGACTAATAATAAGCACATTTTTGAGCTGAAGTAATACTGAAGAAAACCATTTGAGTGAGTTCAAGAGGAACAATCAAACTCTCTAAGGCGGCAGTAGTTTGACACTGCATGTTTTACTTCATGTGGACTTTGTTATTCCATCAAACCCATACTCCTGCATGCCCGTATATTGGAGCTCTACATTTCCTCCAATTGAAAACATCTTCATTGAGATACATAAACAGATTTTAAAGACATATTTTGCCCCACGTTTTAGGTCCTGCCTGAGATCTGATTTTCCTTTCTTTGATGTTATGTTCATATTCTTCCCTTTTCCCTGGCAAACATATGTCCCTCATTACATCCCGTCATGCCAGTGAACAATCAGTTTGTCAAAACACATCTCTGGGCTGAGAGAGAAGGGATGAGAAAGCTAGTAAGTGGAAGAATGGCTGACAACAAAAGGGACTGTCAAGGGAATTATTTAAGCAGTAACAGATACCTGCTCTTAGCACCACACGGCCAGCGGCTCTGGGGCCTTGCCCCTAGCACCTTCTCCTCGATGTGTGCACTGGGTCTCTCTGCAACCAGTTTGTGACGGCCGGTTGAGTGACAGTTTCAATAAGAGTAATTACAGTGGGCTGCGGGGCCCAGTTATGTTGTCTGGCGACTCCACCCATTGTGGAGCCACAGTAACTGTGTTAACTATGGTGTTAGACTAAGGTAGGCATCAGTCAGCCTCTGCTGGACCTCACAGTAGCAAACACACACATAAGTACAGAAAAGTATGCAAAACAAGAGCACACACTTTATTAAAGTATAACTGAAACAAAGCATTTCTACATAAACAAATTTGTCTAACGTAAAGTGTTTTTACTTTCATGTATGTTTTTTTGTCAGTGACTGAGGTAACTTGATAATAATAGTGGCAGTGTGCATTATTATGCCAGCAGTTGTAGTAGATTTTAGCTAAGAATATTTGCTGAAATCCTGTACTAAAGTGCAAATATGTGTACTTTCCTTGATTATTTAGGATTCAGGTAACTTTATTCTTCTGCTTAATGGGATGCCAGAGAGAAATGGATACGATTTTGCAAAACTTCTTATCACAGGTTTCATCCTGAGAGGGGGGTCAGAGAGGTTAGGCTGTTTTGCATAATGATCATTGGGTGCATATGTGCTTGTCAGGCCAAACAACGAGTGTCAAGATGTTGATATACTCTATGCTCTCTGAATGTCACGGGTTTGGCATGTTTAAATTGTTTTTGTTACAAAGTTTGAGAAAACTTTACAGTCCTCTTAACATTTTATAATGAATTTGATGACTTCCCTAAACAGTCTAAAGAATTCTCATATATGTTGTATCATTTTTAAAGACATTTCTCAAAATAAAATAAAAGAACTCATTTGGCTCCCCTAGTCAGAACCAACAGCTAAACAGCTTTAATTCCCATAAATTGTGAATCAGATGCAGTCTTGCCCATTCATATAAGAAACTAATTTTATTGACAGTCATTAAGGGAAATTGTAGTTCATTGTTGTGTATTTTAATCTTCTTTTTTTTTTAATCAAAATGAAGGTACCACCAGCTCTTTTCATTCATTACTACATTTTTTAAAATCATGATTTTAAACCACATGAAGCAAAGGCTTACAATACTTTACTATTGCATCCATGCAATATATTTGTATATTAGGATATAATCTATCCTAGGATATAACACATAGACCTTGTCAGCCAACTTGGCAACCCGTAGGATAATGTGTTTGGGAAGCAGGTAGGTTGGTGTGGGAAGCTCATTCCACAGTGGAGCCAGAAGTGTTTAGAGGCCTGTTGTGTCTAGAGTCTCTGAGGTCACTTTAATACAAGCCCAAGGTCTTAAATCTGCCCCCATGTCGCTTCAGCAATTACACGAGGATCCCTCTCATCCTTCTTCCTCCTTCCCTGTACCAGTCTTCCTCATCACATTGCTCCTGTCTGCCACTGTGGCCTCTAGCATTCCTCTGCTTTCACATTGTTCTCTAATTCTACCCTTATTTAATATTAAGCATAACTTTTGCTGTGCAACACAACATAGGACCTTCCTGCGCAAAATCATTATTTACCATGCTCCAAATGTTTCACTGTTACAGTTGTACAGGAGAATTAAGCGAGAGCCGTTAACCCGTCATCAGCCTGACTCAGTGTTTACTCAATCACTGATCTGCCACTAAACCAAGTTCCTGTCTGTGTATTTGTGTTTGAAAGTCATCCCCACGAGCTTGCGTGTGGACAGTAATGCTTTTAGGGGATTGGGTCATGTGTTGGGCCTTTTAACTTCAGTCAGTGCTGCATCCTGATATCCTGGTGTGACTGGTTTCAGGGGGTAATTCGCTCCACCAGAAACACTGGCTTTTTAGCGGTTCCACATGTGCCCTGGCACCAGACAGAAGAGAGGCTGGTAGGTTCCATTAATTGAGGCAACATTCCTGTAGCGTTGTCAGGGGGTTTTATTGGTATTGGCTTTGCCCACAGGCTGTCATTATGCCTCATTTAGAGCCTGCGTGGGTGTCAGGTTGTAACTGTTTGAGAATATATTTAACCACTAACAAGCTAATCGTCAAATCAATCGAGGCAGTTTGAATATATGGACTAATTGATCCAGTCAGCCAAACTTGAAACAAACCAATAAAAAAAAAGCAACATCGCTTTTAAAACTATACGATTCTTATCCAAAATAAAGAGGAAATATCTCAGAGTCTTTGGGAAAGAGGATTGACAGCCATACTGTGTTTTCATAATGTGTGTGTTTGTGTGTGTGTGTGTGTATTTTTTTTATAGAAGTGGCGTGACAACATATTTGCAGGGTTCCCTTGTCCAGCATCCCAGAAGAAATGTCAAATGTGCCTTTAATCCAGACAGCTCACAGGGTGGATTCGCCGGAGCAAACACCCTAATAACAGTAAATCCTCAAAAATTGACATGTCCAAATAGCTTGCAAAAATTGACTCGTTTTTTTCCCCCTTTGACGGAGACTTTTAAACAGACCGAGATGATTCAGCAGGTTGAAAATGAAAAGCAGATTGATTGTACCAGCAGGCATTAACCCTACCTATGGTTTGATCTTCTCAGGTCAGACGGGACTTCTGACACCGTCGTGCTCCTGACTGGTTTGATTCAAGCTTGTTGACAAGGTTAGCGGTAACTTGCTGAGAGCGTGTCATGACGGACTGCAAAGTTGCTCCTGACGCATCTGTGCAATCATTTGTCAGCATGTCATGTCGCAAGAATGTGAGTTTGTTTTGAAAAAGGACAAAAGAAAAAATCATTATGACTTCAATCATATTTGAAGGTGTTTTGTGGGCAAACAAAAGCAAACTTCTCTACTCCTCCACTTTTACACTAACAAGTGTTTTTTAGACTTGGTGAACCGAGTGCACTTTCTTAAGAATTTTAATTTCTTGCTTGATTAAAGACTGGATCTGCAGTTTAGACATACGGAAACTCATCTTTCACTTTTCTTTTTTTAAAATTTTCTCAGTGCTTGGATTTTCCTTTTAACCAGCTCCATGTGACTATTAGCTGTGCTTATTGTGATGGTCTGGACATGATTTGTTTGCACCCATAAAAGTGCACAGGAATTGCTTGTTTTTAATGGCCATGTTATCCACCGTGGAAGCATGAAATTTAATGTCTTTTTTTCCATTGAAACATCCAAAATCCCCACAGAACAGCATAGCAAAACTAAATTAGAAATATTCATTGTTGTTTCAGTCTGTGAGTAGAAATTTGACTTTGATCACGCTTATTGACGTTCAGACGGCATGCAAACAGAGAGAAAGCTGTTGTTGTATTTATTAGTGCGGATATTTAAAGACATGAAATCCTTTATTAATCCTTTCTTTATGACTCAGTCAGAGGATGACCACATCAGGCAGCACGCTGTAAGTGGCTGCTAATTCACATTTTACCAGAGTGTGAGTGAGCCCAGGCTCCCTCCTTGCCCAGTGGTTGGCTGTCTCTCCGCGTGGAGCCGAGATGTGAAGAGTGAACGAAAAGTGCTGCTGCCATTCGACTGCAAATCAAATACACATCAGGCGGCGTGGGGGTGACAAACAGTCAAAACAGAACCTGATCTCAGGGGCAATTACCAGTGTTTGCTTAATCTTTGGAACGTGCTGTCGAAAAGCAGGGTTAGTTACACCGCTTGACTCTCCCTTTTTAGCCAGGGTGGTAATAGGGATTATTACTCATTAGGACTTCACAGTTTGGTGTTTGGAGATGTGGGGGTGGGGAGGGGAGTCTCATTTGTCCTCTCCATGAAAGAGACAGAAGAGAGCAGGCTGGATTTACTGCGCACATGTGAGAACCAAAAAGAAAGGGGGGGGGGGGGGGGGGGTAGACTGAATCTTTATAATATGATCGTATTAAAGATTAAGTAGGAAAACTGATAATAAAGAGAAAACAGGGCTCTTAAGCTTGAGCAGGGCTTGGTACGGTCTTTTGACATCGACACTCATTCACCATTTTTCATCGCTGACCCTCTGGCAGTAGTTTCCCAATGATTCTGTTACCTGTTTGTTACCTCAGCATCAATTAAAGCTATTTGAAACCTCAACTCCCTACAGGCTCCTTCCACTATACAATTTAAGTGGCGTGAGACCTGGATTGCTTCACACTAATTCCATGCCGCAATTAAATGACAGTGTCAGAGGCCCTTGAGGGCTGTGTGAATGGTTTTATTAAACACAATGATAATTACCAGAAAAGGTAATTGCAACTAATTCCACCCAGCCCTCGGGACGTTACATGGTAATCAGAGCTAAGGAGTTCAGGCTCTCACACATAAAAATATGTGAATAGCCGAGTTTCCACTAATTTTTATTTCAACTTGTGTTTGACATGTGAAACAAATAGTCACATGGATATGTTATTTGGTGAATAGGACTTTATACAGAGACATGTGCTTTGTGCCGAAAACAAGTTATCTGATTTTCATTTTGAAATCACCCAAAATTCATTAAAGGAAAATAATGTGAGGTCACACAAAATGTGTTATAAAACAGGCAAAGATCTGTAACCAGAAAGTAAAATTAACTTTTGTGTGTAGGTTACCCTTGTTTTCTCCTTTATGTAGCCTATATTGAGTTTGCTACAACCACACTAGGGAAAAACGGGTTGGAGAATGCAGAATGACCAGCTATCTTGTTGCCTTTGAAGATGGTGACCATGTCTCCAACCCCACTGCAGGTGAATAGAGTTAAGTTGGCAATGATGTGCAACCTATAATACAGAGAGTAAGTGTAATAAATTGGTGAAAATCACAATGTCTACAAACAAAAAAATTCACATTCACATTTAAAGTCCAACCTGAACCTCAGAGTCTAACCTTGCTTTTGTTTAGGAATATAACCAGAAAGCAACCGGCTGGCAATGAGCTGAGTCGAGTCACCTACTGAAAAAAGAATTATTGCAGATGAGTTGATTGCAACGTGTCTGTTCATAAATTAGACGGCAGCTATTTGATAATTGTCACCAATCTGTCTTACAGCGATTTCCCAGTTGGACCACAGGTATTTGGAAACAGTGACTCCCATTGGAGAGCCTTTTCAATCGCTTTGCAATCAAAAGTGGTCGCCAGTATCAGTGTCAGACACCAAAAATAAATAAATAAAACCTGAGTAAAACTCATGTTTTTTGCTTAGTTGGCATTTAGATGTCATTGGATTTCCAGGCCTTAGCAAATAGCTTCCTGAAGTCCAGGAATGACGACCAAAATCGTTCTTGTGTCACCTCCTAGCTGTCATTTTTTGGGAATTTTTTCTCATAGTCAGTCTATATTCATATTCTAAGATACAATAGCAGAACTCATGCGTTAACAATTGTAAGTCATCGGTGTCTGTCAACACTCGGACACGTACTTAGCTGTAATAGTGTACCTAATATCTAAAATGCACTATTGCACTGAGTCATCTTTGTGCTGCTTTTATTGAACCAGGGATGGGCATTTCAAGCAAAATTACTATTCAGTATTCAATTAGAAGTACTTGACTAATTTTCAACGGTTCCCAAAACCACTCCTTTAAAGTTTCTCGTTTTATCAGGTAGTTTTTTTTTTGTTGTTGTTGTTTAATGGGAGTCATCGTGTTCATTGTTTTCACCTTTTGCTGGTAGAAATGTGTTTTACTCTAACGAATCCAGTTTGACCAAGCAGCAGCTTATGGATTTGACTTGTCAAGCTGGAAACTTTGTCAGAATCCCATTTAGAATAAGATATATGTTGTATGTCAAATGTAAGTGCAAAGAGCAAAGAACTGAATAAGCTTCTCAGATAAGAGGTGAAACGTCTTCAAGAAACTTAAAGAAGTCCAGACGCTTTTCTTTCCAAGCTCCTTAGACTACAATGACCAGAATGACTGAAAGCCTTCACAGACTTCATGCAATGTTTAACTTTTTCTTCAATGTGTAGTCAGTGTTGCTTTTCTTTTTATGTAGGAAGCCTTTGCCTCTCTCTCTCCCTCCCACACTCACTCTCTCTCTCTCTCTCACACACACACGCAAATGCAAACATCTTGTGGTCATGTAGTGACTAACCCGAGGGATGAGAAGAGGTTTCATGCTGACAGGATGTCACTGCTCAGCAGGAGGCGGCTAACTAAAAGAGAGCATCAAAGAACAGCTAAATCAGCTCCCCAAACCACAGTCCCTGCATTCCTCTAAGGTGCATATATGAAAGCATGTGATGTTGCATATAGGAAAAGATCAAATCTTTTTAGATTGCACATCTCTTTTGAAGTAAAGGTTTATAAGTTTATATTAAAGTTTATATTTTTCAGTTTTTTGTTTTTCTTCTTGAATTAATCCACGAATCTCTAATTTATCAGCCCTGGAAACATTCTGTAAAACATACATCCAGACTGGGTTGTACATACAGCTGCATTCACTTTGTTCTTTACTGTTGGCTCTTTTCATTACTTTGGCAGCAATAACACAGTAACCGCCATCCTTTAAAAAAAACATATACTACTCAACACACACACACACACCCACAGAGGCCCTGTGCATGTATAGTTCGACCATTGTGAAGCAGTAAAAGTTGTTGCGCAGACTAAAGGGAATATAATGAGACATTTATTTGGTGACAGCTTCACTCACTGTGCCTCTGTTTCACACTCATATAAAGAGATGCCATAAATGACAAAATGGAAGTCATAAACATGGACAGAATTTTCATTTTCGAGGTAATAACTCTAGGAAATGGGCCCTCTGTGGGGGCGGATGTGGGTTAAGATCTATTTCTTTCTTCTTAAGAAGTAATTCATGTTTGTTTGCTTAAGACTGGCCTCATACATGTAAGCAATGGGTCATTTTTACAGCTTTCTCACCCCTTTCACGCCACGCATATTCTGAAAACCAGATTGACTGTAGGTGAGTAAACACTGACTTTATTTAATCCAGAGCGGGTTTTTCCCCATTCGGCGCTCCATAGCCTCACTATTGTCTCCCTGCTATTCTCATTCATCTCTCCAAACTACTGCCTCCACCCCAGCTCTCCACTGTCAAGCCTGTCACACACCCAAACAGGACCTGCTTTGACTGCCACTTAATTACACACCATTTTACTCTGCAGTTTACCAGTCAAAAGGAGGGGCCATCTGGGGTGTGTGTGAAGGGGTGAGGGATAGTTGTGCTGGGAGGGGATACCGGGGCCTCCGTATCCTCTCCATCAATGTCGCCAGCCCCTAACAAAAGCCCTCATGACAGGGGATGAGTAGTAATAATGCAGTGGCTGTGCCTGCTGCTCAAAGTCACCCCATTCCTAATTGCCCTCAGAGATGGCAGATAATGGAGAGGCTTTGAAGTGAAAATGACCCGTAATGAGCGAGAGAGAGGGAGAGAGAAAGCAGAGGGAGAGGTAAGGAGGACTGGGGATAGCAAGGGTGTGTATGTGTGAGGACTGGGTGTCGACCTGTTTATGTGAAGGGAAAAGGAGAGGAGAAAATATAAGAGAGATGTTAAATAAAACAGGGTGTCTGATGTGGCGTTACTGCCCTCTTCATTCTCTCTTTCTATGCTCACAGGAGCACAGAGGGCTCCAAGACGGGAGACGGACACTCAGCAGTGGTCCTCTTCATCCATCTTCCTGCTCCGCCTCCCCCTTACCCCTCTGTCTCCAGCAGGACCTCTAGACACCTGTCTCCCCCTGATGGTGTGCCTTTGCAGCTCCACTCTGAGTTTTTCCTCTCCTTAGATAATATTCTTCTTACATCCTGTCATTATATCCTTTTCTTATCCTGTCTGTGCACCCATCCCTGTACTTTTGTTCCTTTCTCTACTTTTCTTGTGGACAAATTGACAGTGGCTCCACCACTCAGTCTGGCGTCAGGGTCTTCCCCTACCAGCAGCATGCTTGAGATTCTTTGCACTGTCTTGCATACTTTCACATGATGCCAAGGAAACTCCAGCAATGTACATACAAAGCACTGTTCTTTTTACTGCATGCTCCTTTCGTCGTGCTGTTTGGTATTGTCTCTTGATTACCTGTCTTTGTTAGTGGTTTAACACACTCTTCTTTAGCTCATCCGGCTATAAAGGACTGTAGTACCTTTAAATAAACTAACAGACTGAGAGTAAAGCAAAGCTGGTTACATTAAATAATTGCACAAAAATTAAAAAAAATGAAAATTGTACTGCAACTATATACAAGTTATACTGTACAATTATAGTATATATATATATACTATAATTGATATTTAAATAAGTTATATTTATTGCACAGAGACATCCTGGTGTAAACCTGCTGTGCTGTCCACTCTCTCACATTGGATTTTGGCTCAAAAACTCAAAATTTCCTTTCAAGAGTAAAGAAATTATGTTTTTAAGTTTTGTATTCACTGGAAAGCAGAGGACTCTGTGCCTATAAGTAATGGACTCTGTTGCGGAAAACAAGACGAGGGGCAACCATTTAGAAGAAAAAAAGTCTTAAATAGAGAACAGATTTTAAGGGACAGGACCCACAACGGTATGTTACAAAGAGTAGAAGTGAGGTGATGTATCAATGCCACCGTAAGAGAAATAAAAGCTTTTCTAAGCTGTGAATTTTAGAAAGTTACTCCAGTAGATTACAAGCATAAACAAGCAAAGATCCTTTGCTGGCGATTGCATCACCAGCAGTGCTGCTGTTTACATCCTTTTGTTCTTCTGATTTAAATCCTATTTAACATACTCGTTACAGCAAAAAAACCTCTTAACCACTGGGATTGGTTCTAATCGTATTTCATATTAAAAATGTATTGATTTCAATTTATTTCTCAACTTTTGCAAGGAAAAGAGTTCAGCCCTCTCTGTAAGTAAAAGTCAGCGGCCCATGACACAACCTGTCCTTGGTACACAATAAAACACAAACCGCTCGGCTGATGAAACGGTCAGTTAACTGTAGTCTGCCTTTGTCAGATCCCGTCAGCCATTGTGATACTCACATCAGTCTTTGTCTCCCCCCCTCAAACACGTTTTGATTTTGGTTTGACCTGCCATTTCAAAAGAGGGGCCTCTCTTCTTGACAAAGACCAGAGCCAACAGGGCCCCTCTGAATGACAATACTTTGAAGAATCAGTTGGGATTTACTGCTGAGGAGGTGGAGTGCATTAAGCCAAAGGACTGGTTGTTGTTGTGTTTGCCTTCACTAATTGGCTGGAAGGCAGTACGCTGCTGATACAATTCAGAGGGAAAACAGTGATCAGAGGAGCAGGAGGGGAAGAAATAAAAGGAGTGGAAACCTCGTGGTCGGCTGGCATTCGGAGGACTGATGAGGCCATTAAGATTATATTGACATGCCAGCCGCTGACATGTGGTTGAACCTTGTTTATTCACATTTAAATTATACTGTGTGTATTCCCACATGCTGAATGAGGTTATGACCCATTTCGTCAATGGCTTTGTGCAAAATTATAATATTTAGATGACATATTGACCACCACAGTGACGAATGATTAAAAGCGGGTTTATTTTAGGATCTTCCAGAATCTATCGGGGACCCTTGTCCTGCGCAGAAACCTCAGACGGAGTCATTAAAATATGAAAACTGAGGACCAAAGAGTCCTGGTTCTTTCTAACCATGGGTACTTGCCTGCTTAGTAATCAGGACAAGCTGTGGGGAGACTTGGCCTAGAGTCTCAACCACAATTTCTTCCCCCGTAGTGGAAGAAGACAGGGAGGAATAACAGAGGTGGAAATGGTGAGAGAACGTTTTTGCTGGCCGAACAGAAAAGTAGCCATCCCTGTGATGTGTTGTAAAGAGGTACTGCGTGGTCTAAAAGACACGTATTCGCCTGTGTTTTTAGGCAGGCACACACACATTTGTGTGTGTCACAAGCATACCATGCACATGCAGTTCGATTTTTTTGCTGACAAGAGTGGCCCGAAAACAGAGACGGTACTCATCAACTTTTAGGTCAGAGGGAGCCCGAAGTGAGTGTGTGACATGGAGCTGAGAAGGAAACTGCGGGGGGGGTGGGGGGGTGGACTCAAAAAATCAACACAAAAGCCAAAAAAGTCAGGTTCTCAAATGGTCATGGTTGAAACCAGTATTCACAGTGAATTTCCGGCCCCGGTGCCATGCCTAAGTCCCCTTGATTATTTTCTGGTTCAGAGGTTGCCGCATTTCAAAGCTTCCTTTCTGCCTACGCCTGTGATTTCGGCTTGTTCAGGGGCGTACATTTCAGCAGAGAAACACAGAAAAAGCAAAGTTCAAACTGACTGATCAGTCACACAGGGTTCTCAGTCTTCCATTTGGGGTGTGTTGGTGTAGACCTGGCAGTTCGGTCCAACTCTGCAACATGGACTAGGCTGATATTTGGGTGTGCATTTGTAACAGAAGGTTAAATTTACAGCAAGACGTGGGAAATTCTAAACTGTTTTTTACAGCGAGTTCCTGAACTCATCAGCTACAGCAGTCAGTATGGCTTTGTGCTTCTGTGACGTTGCTTCAGGTGCAAATCCCAATCCCAGCCAAATGGTGTATGAAAAAAACCCACTGTGATGCACAGAAATATGAACTGAGCATCTGTATCAGCCAGTAAAAGCCTTGTTGAATGCAGGATTTACCACTGAGAGTGGTTGATGTTTAAAATGGTAGTTGCCAATGGTCCATTTTTCCCCCTCTTTTCTAGATGTAAAGATCTTGTTAAAGAATAAAAATCTCTTTTTCCAAGACTGACCTGGATTGGGCCAATTATAGTACACCTCATTGAAAGTTCTTCTTATGGTGAGAAAGTACCTACTCCAAAGCAAAATCACAAAACAGAGCTTTAAAAACTGCAAGTGACTTTTCATGTCAAATGCGGGAAAGGGGGAAAAAAGAGGAGGGGGGGGGCAAAAAAAGTTTTTAGAGTTAACAAAAAGTTCATGCAGTCAAAAGAATCTGAAGTTGTGGGAAAGAAATTGGCTTTTAGGAAACAGTGAGGGTCCATTGTCACTGAAATGCATCATGGGAAATGATGGATGCAGTGTTTTTTGACCTCAGTCCAGGTCCAGAGTGCTGTCTTGGACTCAGCTGCTTCAAATGTTTTATTTTTACTGTTTCTTGTAGGTGCGCCAGCAAACAGACAACCATTTATATTCACACCTACTCAGTATTTTAAGTTAGTTACCTCTGTAGCAGGTCATGCCAGTGACTGAAATGTCAATATACTGATGAAAGGGAGGGGGGGGCACAAATGGAAAGAATGAAAGCATTCAAGATGAGGGACCAAGTATCTGTTTCACATAGTCACTGTCGCTGCTTGGGGACGCTCCCCCCCATCCTCCTCTTATGAGACATGAAAGAGCAAACCTCATAATAAAATGGAATAAACCATCCTCCAAGGTTGAATTATTGTAATTACGTGTAATTGAGTGTTTGGCGGCAAAACCATTTCCTCCTCAGATCCTGCATGTACTTTCTGAAAATCAAAATCACTTTGTTCTTTGGCCCCAGCCACCGATTGACCTTCTCCAATTGCAGTCTTTCGTGAAGGGCTGTGACATGAGACATGGTGGGGTGAATGCTGGTGAGGTGGGTCCTGCGTGCTACGTTGAATCACAAGATGAGTTACTCACCATCAGTTCCATATGGTTTCAGTCATGTTCAGTGCTCCTTTCTCGCTGTGCTTTTTTTGTTTTTTCTTGCCTATTTATAAATACACAAAGTCTCTCTTGGGCTTGGCCACTGCCCGGGGTTAAGAATGGAAGAAACCACCAAAACGTAAATTAGTTCATGTTTCATTTCAGTGTCTCTGAGGAGGTTGGTTTTATTCTGGGGCAAACGTACGTGCCTGTACAGTAGACATGCCTCACGGTGCATAATGGCTACCATTGTTTCAGGGTTACGCTGGTCAGCCAGCAGTCTCTCAGCAGAAGAGTACAACTTTAATTGACCTCAACTGGTCAGCTGTCGCGCTGGAGGAGCTTGTTTTTTGCTGTGGGTCATCAAAGGTTGTGCAAAAATTACACGTTGTTATATTGGTGTAGGAGAAAATTGCAACATACTATATACTACCTGCAGCCCGTCTCACTATAAGATAGATACATGTTGGGCTTTTTTTTTTTTGTGAACCCGCCGACTTGCGCTGACAGCCCTATTTCTCTGTGTCACTTCAGACTCATTTTTTCAACCTTCTGGCTGTTGGGTGTGAAGCAGTGAAGCGAAGAGCATCCTACTCTGTAAATGCTCTCATGGAGCTGTTTTAGGTCACAAGGACAATTGTGCAGAAGTTGCAAGAAACTATTAAGTGGGCTTGACCTGAGAGGAAAAAGAATTACAGCTTAAAGCAAGGAACTTTTTTAGCCCACCTGAGGCATTTATTTCTTGTTTAAAAGAAAAACACAGTTGGCAGGACTGCGTCAAAGAAGTGTAGCAAAGCATGGCGTTCCCTTTTGCTTGTAACCTAGCAACCACCATCCAACACAACACCATCAAGCAATAAACATAGAAGAAATAACTGTGTTCACTGAAGTTGTAAAGCAAAATTGTCATATATGTTTTTATGTGTTGTTTTATAGTTGTGAAAGTCAGTAGTAAAAAGATCATTTAAACAAACTGTCATTGTTTCGAGGTCTAGAATTGCTTTTTTTTGTTGGTTTCAAAATGATTGTATTACTATAACATAATACAGTCAGAGGGGTTTTGTTCCCTGTAATCTAACTAGGGACATCTACCAGTATCTATGACGATAAATCACTAACCCTATCCCCTTTCATTTAAAATTGCTGCATCATTGACCATTAATGGGGCCTTTACCAGTGCGATATGCAGACTGTGAAAAGAGCTCCGGGTACCTATAACAGACCTTTTATTTAGGCATAGCCTGTAACCCAAGACCGCAGCAGAAAACGAAATCCTGGTAAACTGAAATGCAGTCCAGGAATGATGAGAGATATACAGCATGACACAACAGAGAATAGACACAATGGAGCTTTAAACAAACGCATGAGGCAATCAAGGGAAGTGGACACCGGAAGGTGACGAAATACAGCTGAAACTAAGCAAAGACAAAGAGACAGGGGAAGTAAATAACATGCACACACAAGAAATTTGCAAAATAAAACAGGAAATAACAAAAACTTTACAAGGCAAAACACATAAACGGAGACTTAACCATCGGGGGGGGAAATGGTGAGAAAGGTGAGAAAAGAATCAACTGAAATTCCAGGAAAACAAACAAAACTAGATGGTAATAGTTGGTAAAACTAAAATTAAGGAAACCAAAGAATATAAATATAGTTAAACTAAACTGGGAATGTCAACAAGAACACAGAAATCAAGACGCTGTAAGCAATAAACACACAAAAGGTGGAGAGAAAATAATCGATGACAAACACAACTTAAAACTCTATATCTCAGACTGCAGGGTCAAAGAGCCAGGACCATGTGGTCTAATGCACCTCTGCATTAGACCTCAGTAGTCAGACTGAACCACTGCATTAAGTCTGAAAAAGTCTGAGCCTGAAAAATATTATTGATGCACAAAATATTCACAGGTGTGTAAAGGCCTTTAGTTTTTGGCCTCGTCATTTAAATACAGAGATTTCTCTGGATTCTCTGAATCTTTTAATGATAATAATATTTTTCAGTTTTTTTGTTTTTTGTTTTATTGTGGTCTTTACCTTACAATATAAAGCACCTTGGGGCAACTGTTGTTTTATATAAAATGCAAGCTCGCAAAATGCAAAAAAACTGTATATAAAGCTAAGTGCCCTACTCTTCTCTTCTGTGCCAAGAGCTACAAAACAAAATTTCAAGTATTCTTCTTCATAAAAAGATTCTTCTAAGTCATGCGCTTTATATAAAAACGAAGTCATGATTGAATTGAGCCATGAATGAAGAAATCCCCCTTTTTAAATCTTACACTGAGAAAGGTATTCTTAAATTGTTAAACTATTTGTCAACATAGGCTTTCACAGGATGGTGAATCACTGGCTATCCTTAGTTCAACTTCTCTGAATAAGAGGCTATGTTCTTACTCAGTCATGTTACTGAACTGTTGCTACTGACACTAATTTGTTTTGAGTTTTTCACCAGGTGATTTGTTTTAACATTACACAACTTTTCCAGTATACTGTTGGCCTGCATCAATTTTTCATAAAAACTTGCTAATGCTATCAGAACGTGAATACAATGTCTCTGCATTTTACATGGTGGCAAATCATTACATCATTATATTTGTTAAACAGAATCTCCACTTTTTTTCTGGAAACAGGATTGTAGAATAGAATAAGTAGCAAGACTCAAGGTCATCATTTGAACCAATAACAGGTAAAGCGATAATAGCATATGTGGAAGTTTTGGTAGACAATTAAACATTTTATTTTGATCATAAAAGTCGAACATTACACGTGTCCTAATGAAAAAAAATGTAATTCTAGTATTCACAGTTGATTTGTCAGTGGGTATCATGCACTCCCCACTGATTACATGGACTATAACTAAAAACTAAGTCATGATTGGGAATGTCAGTTTGCCATTTTCTTATGATTGGCTGATGAAAGGTATAATTTAGGACTGCCAAGACAGCAACTTCAAAAGCTTCCAAAGTCATATTAGGCTGGAATGTGAAAGCTGTCCAGGCAAAAAATGATCCAATTTTCTACTGGCTTTAATTACAAAGAGGATCTCCTTTCATTGGTGGGGCAATTGCTGTCCATTTCTGAAGACCGTTGTGGAAAATGATCAAGTCAAGCATATCCAGAATGCTTAAATCTGGACCGTCTTTGTATGGCCACAGCATGAATACATCATATTTGAAACTCAAATATCCACAAATTTTGTAAAATGACCTCCAAACTAATGGAAACAAAAAAACCAAATTACTTTTCCATGCCTAAACACAACGGGACATTAAGATAACGCTGAAGGCCACAGCATTAAAAAAAAAAAAAAAAGAAGTAATCTCTTTAATAACGTTTTTGTTTATGCTTGCAGTGACAGCAAAGACAAAATCAAATAAGTGGGTAAAGGGTAATTTGCCTTGTAACCATGTCTTTTAGAAAGTTTCCTTTTCTTGGCTGTCACCATGCCAACAAAATATAAGCATAAATTGCGGTTAATCCCTGGAGCAGAGAATTGTGCCTGAAGCCTGTTGGTAATGGGTAAAGCTCTTTTTCTTCCAAATAAAGTTAAGCGTTTGCAACAGTGACTGCATTATGGGAAATCCAATTTGTGATTGCAACATCTGTATTTAACCTATGGGTATGGGTCTTTGTTGGTCAGAGTAGCTAAGCTGCATGTCTTTCCCATGATTAGTTTTCCAGAAAACGTACATGTACATGACCTTGCATGCAGTGCTTATGATTCACATGCAAAACTGGATCCCTGATTTTTGCAATGGTTAAAAAGAAAATTAACATCAATATTTTCTCTGACAAACCCATGCTGGGAGCTCAAAACTCAGAAATATTGCGCAGCGTCACTTTCTCACAGTCTAACACACAAAAACACATGTGCAAATAGTCATATATAGAGTGTGGACTAATGCCAATTTGTCTGACGGACAGATGTAAACATCAAGTAGTTGTGTTTATTGAATTGAGAAGACATAAAGAAAAGAAACTTGGATGATTAGAAGCTTAATCGAGGAAACTGTGATTTTCTTTGCGCTTTGTTTTGTCGGAAAATTAGCTGTGTTTATTAACACATTTCTTATTAACCATTTCTTCCATCTGTGCTCCCCGCCTGTCAGATCCCGTCGGACAGTATGTCATGGAAATGAACGCAAAGAAAAATGACTATCCTCACACATTTTGGGATGTGTCCAGGGGCTCATTTGTAAGGCTGCAGGGTGTGGCAGGTAAGCTTCCACCTCAAAGGCTACAGTTCCCTCCCATGTAATTGCTCTTCATCAGATCAAGCCGCATGACATTCCTGCATACTGTTTCAACTGACTCCTGCCAAAAGACGTGGTTAGCTCCCATCAAAGAGTACTATCTCTAAACTGAATCAGTGGTGCTTGATGGGATATCGTTGTGTCGGATTTCAGACTACACCCTGCTAATAAACAATGCAAAGACATAATAGAAACAACACAGGGAGGGAGGCAGCTGAGCAAAATGCAACAGGAAGGTTTTCCTGATCCAGTGACATTTAAAAAAAAAAAGCTGTTACACAAAACAGTGGTATTTATTTACCCCAAAAAGTGATCTTCTTATCACTGCTGTAACCATTCTAGCAAGTCAGAGGAAGGCTGCATCCTCAGGCAAAACAGAGATAAGGGCCTTTGATATAATTAAGCTAACGTCAAACGGCCGGCAGATGAGTCTTGTGAAGATAAAGCAGGCAGGACTGACAGGTCTGATAATAGTCCAAACAAAGAGAAAGTGGAGATTAAGGGGTTCCCTTTCAGGGAGTTAAGTGGACTGCCCAGAGGACACTCCAAAACATGGCTCAACTGTCAGGGGTGGGGGGAGAATGGATACCATCATTGACGCTTCATCCAGCCATAGATAGTATCTAGGAATGCCTATAAAGAATGCATCGTCTGTTGCATTATATTCAGGTTATTGTCAGTAGTGTTTACTTTATCTCGCATATTTATATTATTATGTTAGTGTGAACATTTAGCTGATTGTCCTGTTTAGAGGAATGAGATTAAAAAGGCAACAGCAGAAAGTAGGTTCCTAAGAAAAAGCAGAACTACAGAGAAAGGGTCAAAGGGCAGGCAAGGCTGAGGTGAAGGAGAATAAACAGAAATCATCTTTTAGAAGAGGCATTCCCAACCACAGGGGTCATCTCTGTGCATGACTGATTTGGAGTAATTTAAATAAAACAGGAAAAAAGGAAATGTTCAAAACAGTTAAAGTGACCAATAAATGATTTATAGCTGATTCCCTATACAGTGCATTTAAAAAGTATTTGCCCCTTTTCTGTTTTGTTAGTTTTTTGAATATTTGTCACATTTAAATGTTTCAGTTTCATCAAACAAATGCAGTGACGATGATTCGATTTATTAAGGGAAAACAGCTTTAGAGACCAATAAATTTGGCCCTGTGTGGAAAAAGTAATTACCTCCTAAAGCTGATAACTGGTTGTGCCACCCTTGGCAACAAGAACCATAATCAGACATTTGCAATACCTGACAATGAGTGTTTCACATCACTGAGTTTTGGCCCACTCTCCTTTGCAGATTTTTTTTTTAATTCAGCCACATTGGTGGGTTTTTGATCTGTTAAGCTCATGCCAAAGCTTTTCAGATTTGTTTGGACTTTGACTAGCTCACTCCAAAACCTTTATTTTATTTTATTTACTTTTTTAGCCAGACACAGGTGGACTTGCTGGTGTGTTTCCAGTGGCATGCGATGACTTTTACAGAAGGGCATTTAGGGTCGATTGCTCCCTCCAATACACACACACACACACACACACACACACATTTTCCTACACTATTTACCTATTTAACAAGATAAATTGGAGTGCCCTGCACTCAACAGGGACTTCAGACCATAAGCACCTTGCCTGGCTTGTTGTTCTCCCATCAGTTTACAGTCACAGATGAGCAGCTTATTCACAGAAACAAGCTGCTGACCTCTCAGCTTTCCTGCTTTCATTCATTGTAAACAGGAGACGGACACGCCCTCAGAGACACAGACGACTACACTTTTCTGTGAGACTGAAATAAGCACACCTTACTGCAACAATAGTCGACTGCAGCAGCAAGATGGCTGTAATGTGAAGGCTGAATACACATATTAATTGATAAGTGAGTAGTTCTATGAAAGCACTGTTGGAGATTAAAGGGGAGGATTGCTTCATTTTGGTATGATTTAATTTATGTCTATTTTTAGATTTGATAAGGCAAGCACTGCTTACCTTGCTTGCCCTGAAAGAACACCACTGTGTTTTCTGATTATTGTTCTGCTGCATAACACAAGTTTGTTTGAGCTTCAGGGCACAAACTGATGGTCGGATGGCTCTCCTTCAGGATTTTATCAGAGAGAGCAGAATTCATGGTTACATGGGATGATGATCTTACTATAAAATGCTGTGTTCAAACCACTCAAACCATCCAAAAAAAGTTCAAATTTTGTCAGTCATTTTGTCAGTCCACAGAATATTTTCCCAAAAGTTTTGATAATCTTAGAGATGTTTTTTTTCTTTTTTTTACCCATGTGAGACGAGCTTTTGTGTTCTTTTTGGTCAGCAGTGGTGTTTGCCTTTGAATTCTCTCGTGAATGTCATTCTCCTCCCCCCCCCCCCCCCCCCCCCCCCCGAGTCTCTTTCTTATTGTTGAACCCTGACCTTAACTATGGCAAGTGAGGTTTTTTTTCCTGGATGAGCTGTTGATGTGCTCTTGGAGTAAGTTTAGCAGTCTGACCACCCCTGGGAAGGTTCAACACTGTCCTAAGTTTTCTTGATTTGTGTTGTTTTTAACTGGGGATTGCTGGAGTCCCAAAGACTTGGAAATTGCTTTGTAAAACTTTCCAGACTGACAGATGCCAATGACTTTAAATTGTGGCATGATGTGTTGCTCTTTGAGATCTCTTAGCTTCCTTTACTTTGTCAGACAGGTTTATTTAAGTGATTTCTTGATTCAACAGGTCTGGCAGTAATCAAGCCTGGGTGTGTTTAGTGAAACTGAACTTGTTTGCTTTCCAAAAAATTGTGGTTAATCACAGTTAATTTATAATTTAACAAGGGGCCAATTACTTTTTCACACAAGGCCAGGATAAGTTTGGATAGCTTTTTTTCCCCTTAACAAATCATCATTTAAAAACTGCATTTTGGATTTTCTCAGATTGTCTTTGTCAAATGTTAACATTTGTTTGATGAAACTGAAACATCTAAGTTTGACAAATGCAAAAGCAAGTCTCAGAACTCACGAAGGAGGTAAATACTTTTTCATGGCACTCTAATAAGCTAGAAGTGATAACTAAACAGCTGGGAATGCTAATAGAAAAAAACAGCTGGATATACTGCAGCCAGTTTATGATTTTTAGCATATTGCATTTAAGTAAAGGCTAGCTCATCAATAAACTCTATTAAAGCTCAGACCCACTACACTAGAGAGCAAATTTAATTACAGAAAGCATGGCTTTTTGTAATTAAAGAACACATTGTGGATCTATGAAAGAAAATATGCTCCTGAAACTTCATTCAGTCACCTTTTTCTTCTAGCTTAGTATAGTGTTATGTGTACTGTAGTGAAAATTCAGTGATCGGTTAGATTTCTTGCAGCATCTTAAAGGCAATCATTCCTTTATGCGTGCCCATGCACACCATGCTTCAAGACATACACTCTTACTAAAGTCAAAACTATAAGAATTTTAAATGCTGAGACTGCAGAAAGGGTGAGACAGTCGCAGCACTCAGCTGTAAAACAGTCTGGCACAACACTAACAAAGGAAATGAGCAAACCACATAGCAAATAACAGACTTTTATTCAACACTCTAAGCCCAACTGCTTATATCTGAGTGCCAATCCCAGTCACTTGCAAATAAACAGATTTATGAGAAATAGTACACACAAATTGCTACATTTGTCTAGACAGGACATTATTCTAGCTTTACTTATACTGGCAAGATTAAGCTGGAGTTTTATGAATATGTATATTGGTATATGTCAAATCTTGACAGTCTCCAAATTTGCACTTAAGAGTGAATTAGGTGACTCAGCAAATAAACTACATTTCTAACAGAAGAAGAAAAAGACAAATTTTGCCTCCTACAAAGAAAAGCCGAATTTGAAAATAACTGAAATTCAGTATTTATATGGAATAACTCATTCCCTGCAAAAATATTTAAATTTTACATAAAATTTTCTTTATGTGGCCATTTAATCATCCATCTTCGTCTGTTTATCTAATCCAGGGTTACAAGAGGTCTTGGAGCCTATCTGTGCTACCATAAGGCAAAACGCAGGGTACACGGTGCAAGTCTCTTGCAGGGCTAACACAGAGGGAAATCCATTTGTGCTCATTCACACCTATGGAAAGAGTTAGAATGACCAATTACCCTAACACATGCATGTCTGTAGGAGGAAACTGGAGTACCTGGAGAGAACCCATGGTAACATACTGTAGGGAGAACATACAAACTCCACACAGAAAGTCTCCAGCCAGCTAGTGGATTCAAACCCAGGCTCTTCTTGCTGTAAGGTGACAGTGCTAACCACTGTGCCACTTCACCAAAAAGCACTGTATTGCTGTTGTCACTATACTGCTCCCAAGTACTACATCCATCCATCCAATTTCTTCCGCTTATCCAATTCAAGTCCACAGACGGGCTGGAACCTACCCCAGCTGTCATAGGGTGTGAGGCAGAGTACAGGCTGGCTGAAGAGGTCACCAGTCTGTCACAGAGGTAACCGGAAGAGACAGACAATCATTCACATTCATATGTACAGGCAATTTAGATCCACCCCCCATTCTTTTACTATAACTACTGTCGATCAGTAACTGCAACATGGATTATCTTTAAAATCTAAAACTTCATGTCCATGTCAAAAACAGAAAAAACACAAGCTTAAATGCAGTCTTGAATGAAAGTTTAAAGTAAATACAGTATCTTTCAGGAGATTTTTAGTGATAACAAGCGCTCTGAGTTAACACATTGATTTTCTTTTTACACGACAAATTGCGTAATCAGGAGGAAAAGCAAAGCTATTATGTATCTTAGCCTCCAGTAATTACACCGATGTACTTTAATATAAACAGACAACAAAATTCTACCACACTGCATTAGCTGTTTTTTTGTTTGTTTTGAACACAGACTGTACTGACAATCATTCATTATTGTGGCAGTTACAATACAATACCAAAATATAATCATTAGAACAACAGACAGAAGTTCTGGCATGAATAATAGTTTTGATTAGCACCAACACGCAGCCATCATCTGTCAGTATTCACTGTGATGTAAACATCAAAACATTTCCTTATTCATCACATTGCTACCAGGTAGAGGGAGTGTAGAAAAACTGCACTGCACAGCTCAGATATTGCACACTCTCTGAGCACAAGTCTCCACAAAGACATTGAAAACTATCCAACACATCCCACACAGCATAAATCAGCCCATTGTTAGGAACATGGGTTGCTTTCATAGGTGGCAGAAAACTCGGAAATAAGTTGAATATGTGCATTTTGAAAATGCACTGGCATATAAAATATGCTTATAGCTCACCAGGTCAGGAGGTACCTTTCACCTCCTTAGTGAGGTGGAACAAAACTAGTGTCTTCCTTCAGACTAAATATTTCTTATCGTTTCACAGAAAACACTACACATTTAAAATGTTAAACTGTATAGTTTAATTTGTTGATTGTGCGGTGTGCTGGTGATAGAGAAGTAAAATCAGAAGTATCCAGATGTTCACTAGAGTCGGTAATGTCAGTAGCATGCGGCGTACTCAACTGCACTGTCAGTGATTTAGCTACATTACTAAATGCCATCTTTGGTTCTGCTGCAGAGATTCATATATTCGTATATGTGGGGAGCTGTCGCTGTGTCAGCTGCTTCTTGTTTGGGAATCTTTCATCTATTGTGGGAATATTTTCATTTCTAGCACAGCATGAATAAAAACTTTTATCCATTAATTTATCTGATAAATGTTATTTTAAATTTTAAATGAATGGGCAATCTTTCAGAAGACTTTCAGTAAATAATCCCCAAAACTCGTTCTGATTTGATAAACTAAGAGTTTCCATCAGCTGTGGGGCTAAAGAGTCCTCTCTCTCTCTTGTTGCAGCACGGTTCATTACAGAAATAACTGTTCGGGTCTCTGTAACGAACTGCTCAATGGACAGGCTTTTATCTGTTAACAAAGAATCGTTGCTCGCATTATTTATTGATAAATATAACGAGTTTATTAAATAATTAATGATGCATACTCCCTATTTTGTCTCTCTATGTTTAAATGCTTTTTCCTTGTTTTTCACTATCCTATAAATTTTGCTTCAACTACTTGATTTTCTTCACCTTTACCTCTGTGTATTTCTGTCGTTTGATCTCCTCCCTTGTATTTGCAGTCAGATTTTCCCATTTTTGTTGCAGTCTGAAACTGTAATGACCTGTGGGATGGCAGCATTTATGGTTTGGACTGTCGTTTCCCAGACTTGTCTCTTGTCTTCTATGGATACTCCAGTGCTTTATTTTCCTCCGACTGTTTTTCTCTTCTCCTGCATTCTGCTGGACATCACTTCAAGAGCCTTTAGAGGCAATCATCTAATAGAGATACACACAGATTGATTATCTGTGATGGATTATCTTTTATACTGGTGCTCCCTAAAACATGCCTAAAACAAAGCAGAATTTTTTTTTATGATTCGTGGCACATACAGGTAAAGGGTTCAAGTTAATGCTTTCAGACTCAAGGTTTCAGTTAAAATATTAAGAGATTTTCTTTTAAAAAATTAAAGATATTTTAAGATTTTCCCCAGAAGAGTTGATTCTAAGCGACCAGTGTTTAAATATACGATCGGACTGTAGCAGAATTAAATTATTATGATCTGAATATTAGTTATAATAAATAAATACTGATGAAATCTTTAAGGTGAAACGTAACGCTTTCGTACCAGGAAAACTCCAGCGCGTCCCACGAAGATGACGTCCTCACCGGGTGACGTGTCAGTTTGTTTACAGCGGTGAGTAGTCGGCTGCAGCTGCAGAGACATGGCTGTTGATATCACGTTACTTTTCAAAGCCAGCGTTAAGACGGTCAAAACCAGGAACAAGGCTATAGGGATTGGCTTCGACTCGACCAAAGATGAAATTTTCAAGAGAAGCAGACCGAAGAGTGGCTTCTCACCGAGGGCGAAAGAAGTGGTGAGTGTTCGTCCAGGCTAGCGTTAGCTAACTCTGCTAGCACAGTGGCCAAAGTGCTTTACGTTTAATGGCAGCTTCTAAACTTACTACTACTTTGTAGGAGCAACAGCAGCCAGTGAAATACAGTGCATATACGATGCTTACCACTTCTATTTCCTTTGGTGTGTTGGCGCTGTTCGTGGTTAGCCGGGCCTGTCAACATTTGCAGACTATAACTTTGCTACATGCAGCATGAACTTAAATTGGATTAGATTTTTTAAAAATTATATTGAATATATGCAAATTATATTCAAAATGTGTCATAGAATACATAATATTATGATATGTTGAGATTTGAAATATAAAGGTTGTGATTATTGCTCTTTTTGACTAATACGATAAGTGGCCAGTTAATCGTTTGTTGAAGGCTTTGAGGATCTGTACTGAGAGTAGGGAGCAGGTGAAATAGAGCCTGGAGATGTGCAGGTATGCTTTGAGAGAAGATGAAAGTCAGTAGAAGCAAGACAGAATGCATTTGTGTGAATGAGAGGGAGACACGTGTATCAGTGAAGCTGCAAGGAGCAGAGGTACTGAAGTTTGAGTAGTTTAGATATCTGGGGTCAACCATCCAAAGCAACGGATAGTGCACAAGAGGTGTGAAAAAGAGTTTGCAGGCAGGGTGAAGAAGGTTGAGGCAATGTCAGGGGTGATTTGTGAGAGAAGGATAGCATCAAGAGGGAAAGGGAAGGTTTGCAAGACTAGACCTACTATGAGGTATGGCTTGGAGGTGGTGGCACTGACAAAAACGACCGGAGGCCGAACTGAAGATGTTAAGATCTTCACTTGGAGTCACCAGGATGGACGAAATTAGAAACAAACACATCAGAGGGGAGCTCAGATTGAGCAGTGTGGCAGCAAAGTTAAATAGGCAAGGATGAGATGGCTTGGGTATATGCACAGTCGGAAGAGAAAATACACTAGGCAAAGGATGCTGAACGTGGAGGTGCCAGGCAGGAGGAAGAGAGGAACACCTAAGAGGAGACTCATGGATGTAGTGAAGGAGCACATGCAGAGGGTTTTTGTGATAAAGGAGGGTGCTAGGGATAGGTTGAAATAGAGACAAATTATCTGCTATGGCATTTTGTAAAGGCAGCTGAAAGAAGAAGAAGAAGAATATCCCATCTATGTTAATGAAATGCTTTTTTTTTGGGGGGGGGGGGGGCAAGAGAAATGCCTTATACCCTTTCCTGTATATACTTTGGTAATCTACAGGTAACTTTTACAGATACAATATTCACTCATTAAAGTCATGAAAAACATTCTTGGCACAGATTGATAGGTGTGGGCAACGTAGGGAGAGAAATAAGTCAGAAATGTTGTTTCATAGCTGCTGGTGTGCAGTCTCCCAGTCTATATTCTCATATCTGACCAAATTCTAATGAAAAAAATCACTCAAGGACAAAAGTGTCACATCAATAGCCTTCCTATAGATCAATCAATAAAAGCTAAAAGTTAAAAAAAATAAATAAATTATAGCATTGAACTCAGTGAAGCCAATTCTTTTCACCAGAACAGTTAATTTATATCGCAGTTTAATTGTAAATTGTGCAATTTACACACATGAGGCCTGCAACTGATATTCAGAAAAAAGTTTTACACGCTTGGATCAGCAGTTGATATGGTTATTTTTTCAGAAACCATATAAATATGAACAGCTACACGACTGAAGAAGTATGTTTTCTTTTCTTCCTTTCTTAGTTTTCTGGTAATACCCAGTTAAAATGACCTTGGTCTCACTGAAAAATTCTAGCTTTTTAATACACTGTCAGTAATGGAATTTAGACTTCATCTCCTCTAATACTGTAATAATATCAATTTATTTGTAGGATTTCACATAAGACTAAATATATTGGGGAAAACAGTTTTGGATCTCATTTTATGAGACATTGTGTTGATTCAGGAAATGTCATGAAAAACATCTTAAATGATCTTTTTCCACTGAAATACAGACCCATCCTCTATGGTTGACGGTACAAGATCTAGCAGTGTACATGTTGCTTGTACGTCTACTGCTACTCTTTGGCCTGACATGAATATCTCAAAAACAAACCTCTTCAAAGGTACCTTGAAGAACCACTTTACGTATCCCAAGGGGAGTCAGGGCTTTAAGTTGTACCCGATGTCTTCAGCCATCAGCTCTAGGCAAACATGAGCCCATTTGCTGCAGCTCCGCACAACCAGGTTTTTGTTATGTTCTGTTATATTGATATTAGAAATGGTGGTTTAATAAAGGCACTGCTGCTTATTCAAGAGAAACCCAAACCTATCCTGTGGTGGCTGCCCCCTGCTCTCCTCCCCCCCTACTGCTGTCTCCTTCGCATTGCAGATATCATCTCCGACCATCTCAGTGAAGCCGTTTTTGCCGAAATTGAAAATGTGAGCTTGGAATGTCCTGACTGCTTACAGTTATGTCGCGGTTTTCACCCACGTCTCCCCGGCTCAGCTATCCTTTTCTGTCTCTATTCGGCATCACATAGGCAGTAATTTTTATGCAGGTCGCCTCTTCCCATGTATGATTCCATAAACATGCTGCAATAACATTTTCTTTCGGCTCTCAAACAATTTCTGGGGAAAGCTGATCCTCCCAAGAGCCAGTGATTAAAGGTGGAAGATCAAAACAGAGAAAATATTAAATTAGGTCCCCAGTAACAATGTTGACGGCCGGCACCTAATGCACAACAGATGTGGGTGCCCTTCAAGACATGCATAACTCTCCCGCTAACTCTCCCTCCTAAATTCCCATTGAAGCTTCGCAAAAATAGAAAGAAAACATCAAAGTTGACAAATACACAGTGGACCTCTGAGACTTTTTTCTTTTTCCACTCAAAAGTCAACACAATGAGAAAGGAAATGTAGCTACTTTCAAGTCGATTCAAGAAGGGTTTGATTGACTAATAAGAGGGCCAGTGTTTGCAGGGTGGGGTTTGGTAAGGGGAATCTTTTACCTCATAGGGGTTGGTTTTGGGCGCTGTGATCTCCGTTTCACCGCTCACCTCGTCGCTCTCCGCAGCATGCTACCCTTCTTGAGTTTAAATGGGGAAGGTCACTCTAAAATTGTCAAATTGGGTGTAGAAAATAGCGCTTGGCTCCCCACTCTGCCTTCAGTATTGGTATTCCAAAATTGGCTCCTTCTCACACTGTTTTCTTTGAAACCCTGAAAAGTGGGCCAGCTCTTAAAATTGTGTTGTGTTGTTAGAGGGGCTCTTTGCTGTGAAAACTTTACAGTGAAATGGTATGCTCTAGTATTTTCATAACATTTAGTCGACGACGGTTAAGTTTCCAACTCCAGTGTTTTTTTCTTTTTTTTTCTTTTTTTTTAAACAATTGAAATTTCATTTTATGTTTGAGATGTTATAAACTAAATCAAGCTAAACCGTTGTGAAAGTGAAGTTAAAATTATCACCTTGTATCACACCGGGACGTTAAAGAGGATCAGTGAACTTGCAAAGGTCAGAGTCGCAGATCAAAGTTGAAATAATCGTTAGAGATGTGTTTAAGAGCCCGTGGGTGTTTTCCTTCAGATGAAACTGGAATGAATTTGCACATTTCTTCTTGTGCTTAACGGATCACATACAGATGGTGTACAGCCACAGCAGCAGATGTTACATGACATTTATGAGTTGTTTAGGGAATGTGGTGCACAAGTATGGCCTTTTTTCCGCCCCCCCACAGCCTTTCTAGAAGTAAAAGTAATTGGCAGTCAAAAAAAGGTAAAACATTTATCATAGGGATGTTAAAAAGCCCAAAAGCCAGATCAGTGAAAAATAAAAGAATTGATATTGTACATAAGATGTACTAAAGCAATGGTAGCGCCTTATTTAGCCACATTTTGCAAGTTTGCAGTCAGTAATTTTATATTATGCTTCTGCTCATCACGTTACCAAAGTACAACACGAAAGGTAAAACGCGGTCGCATACAGCTGCCTAAGCCAAGTCTATGCCGAGCGATTTTCAGGGATCACGCTCAGATGAACAGTGCTGCTAAATGGTCTCTTTTACCAGTTGGCCTAATCTCTGCACTGTTTTCCCATGAAAGCCAGGCAAATTGAATTTTGAGGCATCTGCTGTCAGCCCTGAGCAGGATCGTGATCTTTGTTTTACTGCACGCAACAAAAGGTTTTGGAAGGACTCATGAAAATGAAACTAATGAGCAAAAAAGTGGTTAAAAGCAGTTTTACAGATGCATGACAAGCTCTAAGTCATGAGGCAGTCATTGCTTTTCTGTAGACACGATTGTTAGAGATGAACAAGCAGCAGCTGTGGATACTTTAAATACTGTCTTACGGCATTATCATTAGGCAAATGTTGCGATTTCCCAATACTAATGACAGCAGACTGCATTCACCACTCTTAACACTAAAATCCGAGCCGTGAAACTACAACAGATGTGTACTTATCTGTTTAAGCAAATGACAACTATAAAGAATACAAGTGGGCCTTTTGTTACAGGATAAAATGTGGAAATAAGTCATGGGGTATTCATTATTTGTTGTCATTTCACATTGATACTGAATGCACAAAATAAAACTAAAGCAGATGATACTGTTTCAGGGTTTTGTTTTTTTTTTAAAAGCAAAGGTCAAAAGACGAGTTTGTTTACTGTCTTAGAGGTAAAGACTCAAGTAGGTTTGAGTTTTCCAGTACTGTGAGAATCTGACTCCGATCAAACGTCTGGATTTTCCATGCACTCCTCAAATTATTTCGCTTTATTAAATCACTCAAGTGTTTTCTGTCTTTATAGAGTATGTCTTTTTCTTGCTCGTGTTTTTGAAACTAAATTTTAACTCAAGTGGTTTTGTTTTTGGTTCTTTTTTGGAAGTGAATTATATCAATTCAGTGATGTATAATACACTGAAGGAAAGTTGCAGTGTCACTTACACTGAAATTACATTTCTGGTACTTTATAGGTGTTTTCAGTGCTACTGTATGCAGGGGGAAAAACGTATTTATTATAATGACCATGACAACTGATACCAGGTTGGCAGGAGATGCACATTAAGTACATCTAGGTTATAGAGCTAGTGATTTTGCTGATTTATTTCCTTTTGTTGTCAGGATTTCTGCCTGTGTATCCTGCTGTCCTAAGCAGGGGTGAGCTTTCTTTTATTTACTTGTTTCACCAGGGGGATGGCAATGTGGACAGTACGTTTCTTACTCTTCTATGGCCCACTGTGTGCAGCACTGTTTGCATTATATTGTATATGAATATTGAACATTAATAAAGTGTAATATAAGATTTCCTCCTGGGCTGAAACAAACATGTGGCCTTGCAAACCATAATTCCAGTTCGCTGTGATAATATTTTGGCAGTTCTGAAAAACAGACACAGGTTTGCGTCAGTCCAACCAAGGCAACTTGACCGGACTAAAGTAAACAAAAGAGAGATGGTCTTATAATTCAAAAATATGCTTAAATAATCACCAAATGTGATTAAGTATACTCTCTAAGGAATATCAATAAATACAAATACTTACACAACAATATTTTTAATCTCTAATGGTAGATACTGTATGTATCTATTATATTATGTGGTGTCTTTTTTTTAAAAACAGTTCTGTTTATCTCACAGCTGCCAGCTTTGCCTTTTGTTTATTAATTAATTTTTTGTCCCGTGTTGTCCATTTGGTTTTTAGTGAAACGTTACAGCCCCGCCCTTCACATCTGTTTCATATGAAATTGATTATTAAGATATGATGGCTTTGAATGCATGCTTGAAATCGGTTTAGGCAGGCTGTAAACCTTCCTCAATAGTTTTGCCACTGACTCAGTCCGTCTCACTAAGCTCCAGCAGCAGGACCGTTACAAGTTGTGATTGAACAGAGATGATTGCTGAATGCTTTCCATCTGTCTTGAAGGGGAGAAATGTGACACAGTTGTAAAATACAATAGCGGTAATGTGGTCATTTCAGCTTTGTACTCTTTACCGCAGACTATACATTGGCTGATGTTCCTCAGTATTTGAAAATCTCTAATATATGATTCAGACTCTCCATAACTTTTCAAATCCATCCTTGATCTGACCTGTGTGACGGTAAATGAAGAAGCACCGAGACTGCATGCAAGCGCTGCTTTCCACACCTTTGTATCGAAGTGAATTGGCCGGTTAAACTCGTGACAGATTAATACAACTTTAGCACATATCAAAAGGGTCAAGGACCCAGTTGGTAAATATTCTTAAAAGCTTTGTTTGATTACTCCTTGTTTGTTTATAGAGCTGACTAAAGCTTCCTAACTGTGAATAGACATGAGAAGACAAAACTCAGCCCATTAGAGAGTCAGACATAAACATGATAATAGAGTCAACATGTGGCTCAGCGCTCTCCTCTGAAGCATCCTCTCTGCATCAGGGCCACATTCCTAAACACAACATAACGTGGCGTCAGTATCGATAGCCCACAGTCAGGACACACAGGGACTTGAACCAAAGCAGGGCAGTCATCATCAAATTCTGTCAGTTACCTGGATTAAACAAAACAAAGAGCTATCCAGGCTCTTTAGAAAATCTGCTAGCTAAGCCTTTTCTCTTTTCTTCCTCATAATAATCCCCCCTGATGGTTTGTTTGGGCTCAGTCAGAGCTGGAGGGAACCAAGGGGAAGGAGAAAGTGAGGAGGTAAAGTGGGGGTCTTTGATGATGACGAGATTAGATATAGCCCGGCAGACTGTCTCCTCTTGCCTTCCCTGCAAGCTCTGCCTCACACATACCTGCGGCAGCTACACGTTACACTCACACACACGCTCACGCGTACCTATGCATACACATATGTGGTGAGCCGCATGCACAAGGCCACCCCCTTCCTCATTGTTCAGGAATTACTTGCTCTTTAAGGTCTTACGTTACAAGAGCAATTGATCCCTCTGACCCCCTGCAAACCCTTGAGGTTGTGCTGGGAATCCAAGCTCCAATGTATACACACAGGAGGCAGCTCAACCCCCAGAGCAGCAGTCTTTGACACTCCCCAGCACCCCCACAACACACTCTAACACACACACACACACACACACACACACACACACACACACAGACCTTCCGCTGTGTTCCAGTGCTTTGGACTTAGCACTGCCTGCTGGTGAAAAAGGTGTAGTACCACGAGTAGAGGTTTGTAGTCAGATAAACTTCGTACAAAGCTGAAACCGAGTGTTAATTGCAAGCAGGAAACAGTTTATAGTAAAGACAAGACAAATCGTTCTTGGTGTGGAGGAGTTTATATTTTCTAATTTCAAGTCTAGATTACATAAATATCTCTGTGTTTCATTTAGGAACTTAGACATAACATTTCACTTTATTTGTTCCTCACAAAATCATACCAAAAGACTCTAAACCACAACGAACGAGTTGAAATGTTACAGCAACAACACAAAGCAACTTTTAATTAAAAAAACAAAAACCAAACAGTCCTATTTTTGCTGTAAGATGTTGTTTCCAAGCTTGTTTGCAGTTTAAAGCTATAAAAAACTTATAAAGGTTGTTAAAATGATAACCAGTCTTATTCACTGACATGCTAGATTTTCATTATATGAAGGATTCTTTGCATGTGTTTGATTAACTTCAAAGACAGTCCGTGACTCTACGTACTACTTCATGTCATTAATATAATTCATCTAAATGGTTGCAATAAGACTGTGTTGCAAAGATGGCTGTGTCCAATTAATACCCTCCAAACAGCAATCTGGAAGGATTGCTCATGAACCTCTACAGTGTGGGAATGTTTCAGAAACACGGTCAACAGAGTGGTGCATTGCAAATGGCTTATTATGCCAGTACAGCTGTATCAGCAGCTATTAACAAGACATCGTCCTGTCCTCACTTAAGCATTATATACTACAATTGTCAAGATACTGAGTGTATTCTGTTTGTAGTAATTGCCTAAAAAGGGATTTTTACCAACTCTTTCCTCTCCACTCCTCTCCATGCATCGTCTTAACATTGTCGTGGGCCATTTTATATTGTATTTTTTGTATTTGTTTTAACAGTGGTCATATTAACTGTGTTAACTCCAGAGATGAGGTGAATTCAGAATATGTTAAGGATTTTAAATCAAGTGAAAGGACTGATTTGTCAGTTAAGGGAAGCGCCGACTGTTACATATGCAGATTAATATAACAGTGTCACAGTCCTTTTGAAGCTGTGCTCCAATATTATTCTGATCAGGCATCTGAAAAAAGGTCTGTTACTATTGTGATAACTGACAAACCCCTGTGTTTTAATCATAGGTCTTTTGTTTGGTAGTCAAGATACTGTTAAATTTACCGAACAAGAGTGGTTGTAATAATATAAAAAAACATTTTTAGATGTCATATTTAGAAATTATAATCATGTGAAACGAAGAATATATTAAAATAATATACATATATGGTGCAACATTAATGTTTGATTACAGATATAATACTTAATGAGTTGCATCATAAAATGTCTCATGACACGATGATGCTCACCCAAACTTTGTCGTCATTCTTGTCATCTGCTCCCATGCGATATTTTCTAGACTTTAAGTGTGTACAGTCATAATTATGGTTGGTCAGTGATTGATTGAGAATGCTGCAACAGTAAAACTAGAGATTTACTAGAGCCAATTTCAAACAGGCATGTTTTGAATAGGCTCTAAACTAGTAACTAATGCTGATCTGAATGACTTTAAACTATAAGTACGGTTCTGTTCTCCCTGAACCCTCCAAGCTCAACTGCACTGAACATCAATTAACTCCTGACCTCACAAATAATTGTATTATTAGAGGGGGTCAGCCTGCCTTGTCCTTGCCTGCGTTGGCATGCCCCCCACAGCAGTGTCGTACGTCACCCTCTAAACCAGAGAAGGACTTCTAGGTTTCTAACAAATTGCTCGGCTCTGTTTATCACAACACCTTCTTTCTGCCCTGACAAACGAGTCATTTTCAAACGTCAGCTCAAATAAAACACCGCTTTAAGTCACTGTGACGCTAGGAATGAATGTTTAGAGACATTATTAGACGACTGGTGCCAGGTTACTCTTTACAGCCAAAGCAATTTGATAATTGAGGCTGTTAGGGTGAAAAAGTGAAGGCTGAAGACAGCGTCGTTATGCTATCAAAATAATCCCCCACGCTCTGTGCTCGCTGTCACAGTCAAACTCATTGTGTCATTTTTCAGTCCTGCGCCTGTCTTAGTTCTGTCTTCTTGTGGATCCAACAGAGCCTGCTGTGTGCTTTCACACCCTCTTGTAGCCTGCCAGCAGAGCTCTGTGGACAGGGAAGCAATTTGGTCTTTTTTAATATTTGACTGAATTACACGAGCAAATATTGGATTGAACCAAGTTTCCTCTGGTTTCCCTTTGCACACACATACACACACTCCTGGACTTTCTCTCTGTGATAAATAGCAACAGATCATAAATTTAAAGCTTATTGGAAATGGCTCTGTCAGTGCTCTGTATGCTCTGTAAGCCCTTGGTTTTATTTATGAGAGCTGTTTGACGGGCAAATTGCTGGTTTGATTTTTGTATGTCCTGGAGTTGATGAATTGTCATAAGTAAATATTGAGAATTCACAGAGATAGAAGGACACTGGTTTCCTGTCACTCCCAATAAATGTTAAATTATGCATTTACTCTGGCTCTGTTGGAATGAAGCTGGGAGAAAATAGTTTCCTCATACAAGTCTGGAAAAAAAACAAAAACAATGTTGACCGAAATTAACATATTTGAAGGTGCAACTGCGTATTTAAAGACTTGTTGACATGACGGTGATGAGGTCGAGTAATGCTACTTCTCACTCTATCTTGGCAGATCACGAACATCACCAAGCTCAAAGACTTTCTGCTACAGCACAGAAAAGATTATGTGAGCGCCGGAAGGTAAGCTTCTCCAAACAGTCACAGTAATCCACCACAATCAACAACAGCAACGGCAAAACCCTTCAAGGCTGCAGGGAAAGCTGATGAGGACACAAACACTTTAATTCTGACAAAATTCAGAGGTCAGGAGTCAGGGTTATTTTCAGCGTGTGTGCGTGTGTGCGTGTGTGCGTGTGTGCGTGTGTGTGTGTGTTACAGGGGCTGCCTGCTGGCACAAGGTCAGCAGCGAGTCGGGTGGTCTGTCGAGGCAGACTCCAGTCTAATTGTCTGGAATAATTGAGCTGCAACCAAGTGTAGAGCAAATCACACCCAGGGACTAATCCAGGCCTTCCTCTCTCCAAGGCCCCTGTGTGTGTGTGTGTGTGTGTGTGTGTGTGTGTGTGTGTGTGTGTGTGTGTGTGTGTGTGTGTGTGTGTGTGTGTGTGTGTGTGTGTGTGTGTGAGAGAGAGAGAGAGAGAGTAGCCACTGTTGGGAAAGAGCTGTTGATGAAACCTCAAAAGAAAACATTAACTAAGCATTAGACATGTCAGTGGGTTGAGTGTGGTAGTATTTAGTGATGGGACTGTCCACTGATTTGTGGGCAAGTCTTATACACATTCAGCTTTTCCCATAGCTATTACTATCTTCCAGTTTTCTTGTTTACCTCTTAGTCCTAAGAGTAATTGTGACCTATAGTTGATAACTGATTTATTTACACTGATGTTATAAAATGACATCATGTTATTTTATAACATGATGTTATAATGAAACTAAAGTCCTTCAATGGATGGCTTGTTCAGCTTCAAATCTTGTAATTATTATCAATTAATGTGAACTTGTCATGTTTACTTTTTAAAGTTTAAAACACCTAGCTAAAGCAAAATACAGACTTTAGCTTGCTTACTGCCTTGCTTCCTTGGGTTTCTCCCTGCAAAGTGTGCATTGCATGATGGGATGCTTAACATGATGCTCACTTAGGACAAATTTGGAGTACACTGTTTAAAGCTGTGCATGGAAATGAGGGAAGAAGGAGTATTTGGACAAGTGCTTTCTCAACTTGAAACTATTCACATTACGGCATGTCTGTCGGTGTAAAAATAAATATGTTGTTTGTAAAAGTCTTCAAGCTCACTCTCATTGCTCTGGTGTGTGTTTTACAGTCTCATTTCATCGGACCTTTCTCGCATGACGGACAATGACCGGGACCAGATCGACCAGGATGCTCAGATCTTTATGAGAACCTGCTCTGAAGCCATCAAGCAGTTACGCAATGAAGGTGTGTCTTTTATTTCTGTGCAACAAATCAACTTAAATGGAAATTTAAACATAACATATCTGGAAATGCTGATATGGTCTTGTTCATACTGCATGCTTTCCAAGTTAGGAAGTCTTGACTGTAAATGTATTATTGTTGTCATCTCAGCTGAGAAACAGGTGATGTCAGCTCAGATAAAGGAGCACAGGGGAGCGGTGCTAGACCTCATTGAAACATACCTAAAAGGTGAGTTTGTAGCTAATTACTGAACTTCTAGTGAGTCCTCTGTTAGCTGTTTTACTAGTTCATAATTGTTTCATAATGCATCTGACACAATTTGGTCATACCTTGCATCTTTGGTTTTAAGGTGTATGCAAGCTGTACTCTGAGCAGAGAGCAATTAGAGTCAAGAGAATGGTGGACAAGAAGAGGCTGTGAGTATTTGCATTCCTCACTGACCTGTTGTCACTCGTCATTTTTAAACTGCTTGTGATTCACGTAATATTGTGTTCTGTGGTCACAGATCAAGACTGATACCAGAGCATCACAGTCCAGTGGAGAAAAAAGTGGAAGTGGAGCCCACAGAGGAGGACACCGTTAAGGAGGGAAGTTCTGGTAAGTCAACATGCAAAGCCTGACACGACAAGCCCTGCTGCATTTTATTAGAACTTACCTGACTGCAAATTATGCTTTCTTCTTCTACTTTTTTTGTGATCTTATATATTTCAGCTTTTTTTTTTTAACATATATAATATATATAATGTCATGGTGTCTTATCACAGCGTCATTGCACATCACGATGATGATGATGATTCTTTGTGATCTCAGTTAAGATTCAAGTATGAGTATTTATTCATATCATCATTCATAGCCAACGTTGGCAGACAGGAAGCAATATGTAGCACTATTTGGATCAGTTAAATGTATTAAATGTTATAATTACAGTAGTCAAAAAGGACATTTATTATTATAATCTTGTCAACTTGATTTGTACTTGAATGTGAAAACTGCTTTAAGAGAATGCTTCCTGAAGGCAGTTGAACCAATTTCAAAGCTCATCTGGACTCACATCGCACTCACTCTAAAAAATAAGTTACTGAATGTTGGAATAGCTTACCAAAGGCAATAAAGGAGTATGGACTAAATAATAAACTAACTGAAGATATTCCAATTAAAAAAACTCCATCATAATAACTGCTCAAGGTTATATTGTCAGAGAGGTTTCCTATTGTAACACATCTAAAGTTGTCTTTAAAGGTCTTTTGTCTTTCGTCCTTTAGAGAAGACTGCATCATCAGAGGTCCAGGACAACTCGGTAAACCTGTGGGAGGAGAGTCGAGTGGAAGATGAGCTCTCTCCAGAGGAAATTCAGATGGTGTGACACCTTAGAAAATATTTATGTATACCGAATAATGAATGAATAGATCTGCATGATTCAAACGTTAATGTTGTACTTTGACAGAGTGTCGGTGCACAGGGACAACTCGTTGTTGATTTTTGCCAGAGGTTTGAAGGGTTAAAGATTTAGAGCAGCAAATGTCAGACTAATTTGGATTGTTATTTGTCATCACAAAAGCAGCTTACAGGGATTGCCTGATAAGGCAAATAAAAGTGGAAATATATTTACACTAAATTAGCATTTGACATCTGCATTATACATATTTATTCAGTACTGTGTTTATGTCTAGTTTGAGCAGGAAAACCAGAGGTTGATCAGTGAGATGAACAGCCTGGTGGATGAAGTGAGGTGAGTCGCCATCTGTGTATGTTCCCTCTGTTTTTGATAAGTCTGTTTTAAACAGCATGGCTGTTAGATGATGTATGAAATGTTAGATGTTGATCCAGACAGGATTAAAAATTACCCAAAGATTTGAGTGTTTGCAGATTAGTCCTCTGGTGGCTAATAAAAATAAATGACATGGATCTGAAACACTTGTGATAAAAATCACTAAACACTAAATGTTCCCCTAACATCATCTGGAAGGGCTTATATATGCTAGCCACATTATTTTCATCGGATGCTTCATGCCAGTGTTTTGTACCCATCAGGCAAATCGAGGGGAAGGTGGTAGAGATCTCACGACTTCAAGAAATATTTGCTGAGAAAGTCCTGCAACAAGTGAGTTGAGTTCCTTCGGTTTCACACAGGCAGTCTGTTAAGTGCACGGTGCATTGTTGTACACAGACTTATTGTCCATCTTATTCTCCATGACAGGAAGCAGAAATAGACAACATTCATCAGCTCGTCGTTGGTGCTACAGAGAACGTCAAAGAAGGCAATGAGGATATACGAGAGGTATCTTTTACTGCACTGAGGGAAAAACACACATCTGCATCACATATATTGGCTGTACATTCTCCGGTCACTTTATTAGATACACCTGGGTGTTAGACCCTCTTTTACCTTCAGAACTGCTTTAATTTCGACAGATTCAACAAGGTGCTAAAAAAAATTCCTCTAAGAGTTTGGTTTATGTTCACATGATAGTATCACACACATGCGGCACATTTATCAGCTCCACATCCATGATGTGATGCTCCTGTTTCACATCCTAAAAGCGCTCTGCTGGTGACTGTGGAGGTCACCAGATCCTGTTTTCATATTTGAGAAACCAGTTTGAGATGATTTGGAAGCAGCAGAAGATAGGTACTCTGTGGACTGTGGATGAGCTTGTTGGTAACCATATTCAGGTAGGGTTTGGCATTTAAATAATGCTCAGTTGGCACTAAGGGACTCAAAGTGTGCCAAGAAAGGCTTGCACAGTATTACACCTCCAGCACTGAACTGCCTTGAACTGTTGATACAAGGCAGGGTGAATCCATGCTTTCATGTTGCAGCAGACATCAATAATTTTCAGACCAGGCCACATTTGACCAATTTACTGTTCTCCAATGTTGGTGAGTTGTAGCATCGATTTCCTGTTCTTATCTGACAAGAGTGGCACGTGGTGTGATCTTCTGCTGCTGTAGCGCATCTTCTTCAAGAACATATGTTCAGAGATGCTCTTTTGCATACCTTGGTTGTAACAAGTGGTCATTTGTGTTGTTATTGCCTTCTTTTTGGCTCACAGCAGTCTGGCCATTCTCTTTGGACCTCTGGCATGAACAAGGCATTTTGGCCTAGAGAACTGCCATTCACTGGACAGTGATATCAACAACCCTGCCACGTTCAGAGTCACTTAAATAGCTTTTTTTCCCCATTCTGATGCTCAGCTTGAACTTCAGCAGGTCTTCTGCATGTCTAAATGCATTGAGCTACTGCAATGTGATTGGCTAATTAGGTATTTATATTGACAACCAGTTGAACAGGTGTACCGGTGAGTATATATGTGATTTATATTTCCACTCAGTAAAATGTAATTGTGTTTACTTCTTTTTAAGGCTATCAAAAACAACGCTGGATTTAGGGTATGGATCCTCTTTTTCCTCGTTATGTGCTCTTTTTCTCTTCTCTTCCTGGACTGGTATGACAGTTAACACGACTGCCCAAATGGACTCTGGACAACAAGAAACTGCCTGAAGCTGATACACGATGCCTATCTCAGAAGTGATTGTACAACTAACTGAGAAGTGAAGTGATGGCAACAGTGAGACTGAACGTGCAGTTTACCAGGCTCGATCTGGTGCATAAATTATCGTTCATGAAGATTATGTCCTGAAGTTTAAATGGCACTTAATTCTTCCCTGATTCTATCTAGGGTAGCTTTAATATAAAAATGCACTTGTATTTTAACATCTTGCCTTTCTCAGCCATGAGTAACAATGGTTTGACTGGATTTCGATCCCTGTGAATCTCTTCCGAAACTGTTTTATGCACTAGAGCGTATTTGCATCTTGACAACACAGTCCCATGTATTCAAAAAGATTTGTTCTTTATGTAAAATAAATTACTCTAAATGCTCAAAATGGTTTGCAAATTGGAGCTGAATAAACTGTACTGGCACATCAGATACATTCAAGTAAAAGCAAATGATTCTCAACTAATTTATAGCAAATTTAATGTGTACCTTCTCTCATTAATTCATGATGATATTTCATGATATAAAACAATTTTTATAATTCGTATCTATGTGGGTTTGCAGATAACATCAAAGGCAGCTGAAGCTGCTGCCTGCCTTGGTTCGTGTCAGCTAAGGAGAAAGTAGCTGTTGACTTCTGATGTTTCTGCTAATCTGTTTATAATGATTAACCCAGATTCCAGTGACAGCATTAAAGTGCTTTGAACATTTTTTTCCTTTGATGTCAGCTCAAGAGCAACTGGAACTTTTAACTGTATTTATTTTCTGTGCCGAGGGAGTTTTCAGCAGCTCTGACATGACTTGCTCTCAAAGTAATGAATAAAAATCTTCTTTTGCATAAATGGATTGCACATAGACGTCGCTGTGAAATGTGGGCACTTTATTTGAGTTTTTCATTTGACATTTTTTTATGTAGCAAATGCACTTCAATGGCAATCATTACATTGTTTGAAAAAGGTACATAATTTGTGGCAAGTTAAGTTAAATGACAAATACAGAAAGGAAACAACAGGACAAGCAACTACTGTCAGATTGTTCCACTACATCAGCCTAACTCTAGTATCTGTGGTGGCTGCTTATAGCCATATATGGCGACGTTAATCAATGCGAAGCATTGCACAATACAGTGTCTTCACTAGCAATGCAAAAAACATTCAGTACAGTAGCTTAAAAGTTATGCTCTGTAAAGTAATCCTTAAATAAGTGTTGTGTAGCCAGCAAATCAAAGCACATTGTGTTCACAGAGTCCAAATGAATGGAAACAATCATTCATGTCTGTTTGAGGAAAAAAAGAAAGAGAAACTTGATCAAATACTCAGGGGTTTTTTTTAAAGCACTATATGCAGAGAGCAGTACAGCACAATTTAAAATATGTTTTCTGCTGGTACATTTCCTCCAAGTCAAGCCTTTGTTCACAATACCATAACACTAAGACATTTTCATACAGATGGCCTCAGTGGCAAATATCCTGTCACTTCATGAGAAATTTACCACTCGCCCAACCTCGAGATTTCCAACATGCTCATATCAGTACTTGATGTATTGGAATACAAAGAGATTTAAAGCAAACTGATTGTTATTAAGAGTCGTGCGTGCATAAAACAAGCGACGCAGACACGAGATGGTTCACAGTCGTTTCACAATCTGAGTACTAAAGTGAGCTCTGTTACATATGTGTATGTACAAAGACAGTGAATGTGTGTGTCAGTGTTTGTTTCTGTGGCTTTTTTTCTACACGTTTGCCACTCAAAGTGTAAATAAATAACAGTGTATGCTATTCAAACAAACCTGTAAATCCACCCAGCTGTTAGCCTCACTTGCACAAATTCCTCCTACTGTAAGCATCAGCTGACCAAACTACATCAACAGGGCAGCATAGCACCTCAGCCAAGAGAAGTGGATTTTTAACCATTAAAGCCACAGGACTGGGAGGTTTGCTTGAATGGCACAACCGTATTATTTATTTTTCTGCAGCAGGGGAAGCCACCACCTGATCCCAGGTTGGTTAAGCCAGTTTCTGGGCAGTCTCCGTCTCCTGCTGGGTGACCTTCTCCTCAGACATGATGGTCACCCATGGTGATACTGACCGAGTGATGGTCTGCTTGGCTATGTTGTAGTGGTTAATGAGTGTGAAGAGACGTCCGCGGCCCCCAGGGCCCTGAGGGGGGTAGTTGCCATATAGCCCAGCTGGCATGCAGCGACCTTGCTGCTCCAGAAAGAGAGAATTAAACATACAGGGAGTTAACTCATTCAGTGCACACAATAGGTGACGACAACAGAATATAGATCGGAGCAAAAGAGCACAGAAAACAATGCAAGTTAAATCTTATCATTTAAATAATTATACAGTACTGTGCAAAAGTCTGGAGTCACAATTTGTGTCTTACGTTTTGCTTTGGAAAATTGCTGCAGTGATTTATTTTAACATGTGCAAACATGCATGTATATAAGGGGGGGGAAAGAGTTTATACAGTTGTAATGAGCTTGAACGTCAAAATATTTGGTATGACCACCTTTATTCTTCAACTCAGTCTCTAAGTCAAGCTTTCTTGTCATTCCTTTAAGTAGTCTTCAAGAATAGTTCTCCAGACTTGGCTCCTTTTTCTTTTGTTCCCTGACAAGATGACCCCACAGTGCTTCAATAATGTTGAGCTCTGGGCTCTTTGGAGGCCAATCTATGACTGATATTGTTTCACTCTGTTCCTATACCCAGGTATGCTTTTACTGCATTAGCAGCTTGTTTGGGATCAATGTCACCCTAGAAAGTTAAGCCATTGACACTCAGATTTTTTCCAGATGGCATTGCATTGTTGATCAAAATGTGATTGAACTTTGGCAAGATGCCCAACATCACTGGAGGAATACAGCCATGAACCATGAACCTCCAACCTTATTTTACAGATGGCTACAGAAACTCACTGTGGTACCTCTCTCCTGGCCTCTGTACATTGAGCAATTTCAACCACAAGTTTCAAATTAGACTGTCAGACTAGTTCTTGTATAATCTGGCATACCTCTACCTGTTCCCCTTCCCTGAAAATGGCTTCTTGACAGCAACACTTCTACTGAGACCATTTCTGATTAGGCTTTACTGGACAGTAGAAAGATCAACTGAGGGGCCAGATTCATCTCTCAGGTCCTGTGTCAGGTCTTTGCTGGATTTTTTTCCGATTTCTTAAGGACACCATGTCACGATGTGCCAGGTGTTTGGGTAATAGCTCTATGGGAATCACCTTGTTGGTGCAAAAGTGCTGGAAGCAAAAGTATTGGAGGCAAAATCTAAAGAAATAAAGGGTGACTCAAGACTTTTCCCCAGCACTGTAGGTAGAGGGATTAAGGCTTTAAAATGAGATAAAAATGGATAACCTCAGACCCACAGCTTTTATTGTGAGAATATGTCATTTTTGCAGACCAGCAGTATGGGACGATAAAAGCCTTAGGTAAGGATTAATCTAAACTGTTCCTGGAACAGGAACACAACTGGAAACCAGTCAACAAAATTAATAACATAAATTGTTATGAAAAGTAGCCATGTTAAGCTATTGCGAATGGCTGACCATCATGGCTGTTTCAGCAAAGCTATTTAATGTGTTTTATTGCTTATTGACTGAACATTTTGTCTGTAATATGGAAAATGTACTATGTTTTTCCTCTCAAAAATTACATATTTTCACACAAACAGGTGGCACTGGTAATAACATTTAGATTTATTGGGGATCTAAGGACGTTCAGATAAGAGCTATTTTTAAAAAATCCATGGTAAAAATACATTATTTATATCAGCTTAAATTATATCACTGAATGTAGTATCAGCACTCATGATCAATTAAAACCTCATTTAAATTAGACATTTAAAATAATGCAACAAAAATGCTTTACTACATGAAGGGCAAAGGTTTATCCAGATAAAGGTAAAAAAAAAAAAAAAGAACACAGCAACACAGTGAAATGGTTTGCTTACCGTGTAAACAAAGCTGTCAGGACAAGGCTGTTCATACTGGTAGACCTTGTAGACGACGAGGAACACTACGCACATCAGGAAAGCCAGAGCACAGATCACCAGCAAGGTCACCTAAAGGAGACGCACAGTGTCATCGTCAGCAGAAGACCTACGAGACAGCTCCGTTAAAGGACACCATAAATAGACTCCCTACGTCTTGATGAAAGGAAGCGAGTGGGCAGACTGGAGCAACCTCTAATAGCTTCTTTGATATTAAAGGTTGAGCGAGAGTAAAAGGTTGCCATATTGAAGCAAAAAAAAAAAAAGATGTAGACAATTATGTGGAAGGTCATAAAGTAAAACGGTGACAGTAACATCCAGTCAGGTCTACAGAATAATCTGAATAAATTAACTCGACAAGAACACAGTTTGTGCGGCCACCTGTACAGTTCAGCTCCCACCTCTCAGGGGAGTTATGTAACACCTACTGGAGCTTCTGGGCAGTGGGAGTGAGCGCCTCATTATTACCCAAGATGTAACCCTCCCCCCTCCAAGGTGTGCTTGAGGTATTTTTATGCAGCAGAATAAATGAATATGCTAAGTTATTTGGTCCTTTTAGGAGGGAAAAAATTATTTTAAAGCAATGTCAGTGAAATGGTTCTGTATCTGTGAAATTTCACAGTCATAGCAGAGAAACAAGACTTCACACATTATGAGCAATGTGCCACACATCCAACAACTCTTTGAGGGGTTGGGGGGGGTTTTGTTTTGTTTTTTTTGTTGTTGTTGTTTTTTTTTTGGGGGGGGGGGGGGGGGGGGGCTCACTCTGTTTGGCTCAGGTTTGAAAAGATTCTTAACAGTGTGCGTCGGTATGAATGACAGTATTTGCTTTTTATCTGTTTGCTTGAATTGGACAGTTACACAGCAGAGCACACAGTGCAGCGTGCACAAAGCAGAGCAACAGGAGCTTATTACAGAGACTCTCTGTGATGAAAGGCCCGCCTGCAACATTTCAAAGCACCGATGTGAGGATGCAGGCTGTGTTCTCTCAGGCAGTGATGTGCCTCGGTGGCTTTATTTTTGAGAATTAAAGCCCTACAAAGAGAGCCTGGCACAGCTCAGAGATACTTTTTCATCTGTTGATTATGAATGTAGAGGGAGGATCGCTCAGTGTGGGCACAGGACATGTGGAGATGGATTTATAGGGAGAAGGGGCTTCTTTTACGCATTCGTTTCTTTTAAAAGCAAAACACGCGTTTCAATCATTCTATAGGTGTGCACAGAAAAATCTATCTTCTAATCAAAGGAGCATTAAAAGGTGGGAGAGATGCTGCCATTTGGAGGCCATCACCATGGCAGCAGCTGAATTAATGAGAGTCTCAGGGCGGGGTTAAGTGAATCAGTGAGCATTATGTCTCTCTGTATAGCCGGCCAAGATTACAGGCAACAAGGGAGGACAGGGAGGCGAAAGAGGGCTGAATGAAGGAGCCAAAAGGTATGAGCTGTGCTGGGGAGGAAATATTATGATTGGAGGGGGGATGAAAAATGTCCTGAGCAGCAGGCAGACACATGTCTGCTCTCAGGGATGTGCATGTGTGGGAGTATACTGGGAAATGGATGATGCATGAAACACAGATTGTAGCAGCTCCGTTATTCTTACTTTGAGTCGTTCAGAAACGCCTTCAATGATGCTTATTGAGAACTCTGCGATTTTGGGAGATCGTAGCTTTCCCTTTTTGCTCTCACCATCATAATCTGCCTTTGTCTTCACCACCACCTGGCAGAAAAATAAAACACAGCCGCTTCATGAGAAGAAGAAAAAAACATGACTGGTAAAATCATCAGCATGTTTATTTTTAATGTAAGTGATACAGTTATAAGCAATATGACTGAAGTGATGTGTAATACTAAAGACTGGTTACCCGTCGTCGTCCCCCCCCCCCGTCGTCCCCCCCTAATTGGAGTGATGGCAATACCACTAAACGCGCTGGTTCCCTCGCTGTGAATCACAAATATCAATGGAAATTTTGGTAAATCAAAAAGCATACCTTATCCGGTGGGGGGAACTGCAGCTGACTGGCATCTAATGGTGTTATAAGTGGGATGGTGTCAAACCCGTCTTCAGAAACCACCTTCCCGTTGGTTTTCTCGCTGAAATTATTGCCCAGTTTAACCATTTTCCCTGCACGGAAAAACGCCAACCTGAGGGGGTCAAAAAAAAAAAAAAACAAGCACTCATTAAACCTAAAGGAAAAGCATTATCCATCGTCCTCTGCCCCGCAAGATTACATAAATATTCCAGGAATTGTGCATTATGTTTTTGTTTCTCTCACACGAAAACAACAATGCAATCCAATCAGTGTAATGTGCACGATGTGGGGCGTTTTGTGGGCCACGAGAAAACCCGTGGAGCATAAAAGCGCAGGAGAGGACACGCAAAGCTCGGGCTGATGCATCACCGTGAAGGGGGAAAAATATACACAGAAATACGCGTTAATGCATCCAAGCACTTACCAGATCAAGCGATACAGGGGTGTTGATCCGTGAGCCTCGCAGTGTAGTGGTTTTATTCCTGCAGTACTGCTTTGTGCCTTCTTGAGGTGTGACGCAGCCGATTTGCGGGGAGCTGGTGCACAATATGGCCAGCTGGGTTTGTGCGCCGCGTTACCTCCGAGCTGGATGCTGCTGCTGGTGTCTGGCTGCACTGCAAGTGATGTAACGTCCTCATTACATCCATCCATCCATCCATACACACACACACACACACACGCAGGAACCCACTCCGACCAGCGGCTGTAAACCCTCTGCTCTCCAACTACAGTAAGATTTACAGTTAGGATGTACGAAATGTCACTTTGCCCAATCATAAGGCGATCCAGGTGAAAGAAAAGAGCGCTTGCTTAGGGGCATCCACATTTAAGTTTGCTGTAGTAGTAGTATATGTAGATAAGATATTTGAAAGGGAGGAACAAACTTAGATGCTACTTCATCCTTTTTATTATTCATTTATTGGTGATTAGTTGTTTGGATTTTAATATCAAAGGTTCTCAACATGAAGCTTACACACCGAAACGTGTGGATCAATGAGAAAAAGACACCCTGTGTCTATTAACAAGCATCACGCGATCCACAACTACACGAACCTTGGTCATAATATTTTTTATTAGACTTGGTTTATTCTATATCCTTATTATGCCGCCTCCCTATAAAAATCCTGGACTGAAGCTAGCATGTTTCTGTATTGTATCCAGTAGCTTGTTGCCTGGCTACCGCGTGAGTAATGGGTTTAAGGACAGGATGACAATGAGCTCATCTGTTTTTGAGATTTAAAACACACACACACACACACACACACACACACACACACACACACACACACACACACACACACACACACACACACACACACACTGCAAGCTATATGGCACTCTGCTGATTCTTCCAGGTGATCGCCACAGCTTCAGGGGCTCAGTGAGGTTCTGCTTTCTTATGGGTTAAAAAAAAAAAAAAAAAAAAAACTTAAACTGTACTGGGTTTGATCTGGTTCTGGTATGCTGTGGGAGTCAGTGGCAGATTTAGAAAATTTTACATGGAGGTGCAAAGGCGGGCCAAGAGGTCTAGGCAGGGTGGCGCATACCTCTTCAGTGAACTATGTGAAAATCCCCTGTGTATAAATGAAGTCAACAAAATGTCCACAAAAACTATTTAAAGCTATGTATTGTATCATTATGCCACCCCTCTTGCCCCCCTGTAGATCCACACCTGGTGGAAGTGCATTTTGCTGGTATTGTACGAGTCGACTTTAAAGTCACTCTTTAGAGTCTTTAGAGTCACTTTTTGAAACATACTGCTTAAAAAAATAAATAAACTAAGGGAACACGCGATCATCACAGCATAATACAAAATCAGTCAAACACAAGTTTCTGTCCTGCATCAGGATGAAACTAGAGCCTGCTGCACCAGCATAACAGCTGTGAGGATTGAAATATGCAAAGGTCTGTGTGACTCTCCATGGATATGCCTCTCTGAAGCATCCATGACCCACTGTCAAATTATATGTGCTTCTTGTGAACATGCTCTCATTTGTAAAGAGGATTCTGGTGAATCCCACTCAAGCTGCATATTGCTGGTCTATGAGCAGAGATCCACGTCAGACCCTCATGGAAACCTTATGGAGTCTGTTTCTGACAGTTTGGTGAGAAACATACACATGAGTAGCCCACTGGTGGTCGTGTTGTGGGGCTCTAGCAGCAATCCTCCTTTTCCTCCTTGTACAAAAGAGCAGATACTGCAGGTAATGATCCTGCTGCTGGATTGATGTTCTTCTACAGCCCTGTCCATCTGTCATGCAAAGCCCCATGTGCTGGATGTCCTATCCTAGAGAAGCTGGACTTCCGGTGCAACCTGAATGGGCTGCAGGTGCCATCTGATGCTACCAATAGTGACAAGAATACTAACAAAAGCGATACTAGAGAAAATTCAGTCAGGAGGGATAAACAGAGAGCAGTGGTCTGTGGTCACCACCTGCAATACTGTTCATTTTTGGGGGTTGTCTTGTTGCCCCTCCAGTGCTCCTGCTGGCACTTTCATTTGCACAGTGTGAGTACATGTCGGCTGCCGACATGTATTCACACTGGTTTCTGCTCCCTTACTGGACAGACTGTGAAAACACAAAACCACAGCTTGCTTTAAACAACATTTTTTCTGGTCTGGCAAAGATGTAGCCTACTTCTGTCAGAGCTGCCCTCAGTGCCAAATGATATCCTTCAAAGTTCCTTCCAAAGCTCCACTCTCACCACTGCTCATTATTGGCATCCCATTTGAGCGCCTTGGAATGGACATTATTGGACCCATGGAGAAGAGTAAAACAGGGAATCACTGTATGCTTGTAATTACTGATTATGCAACCAAATATCCTGAGGTTTTCCCACTGAAATCCATCAAGGCAAAATCAGTGGCTTTCTGCCTTGTACAGCTCTTCTCAAGAGTAGGGTTTCCATGGGAAACACTGACCGACCAGAGAACTAACTTTATGTCAGGTGTATAAGCTGCTGGGTATTAGAAGCCTGAGGACCACTTCATAAAACCCTCTGACTGATGGACTAATGGAGCAGTTTAATCAGACTCCAAAGCAGATGCTTCGAAAGGTGGTAGATGAGAATGGGAAGGGCTTCCTTATCTTCTCTTTGCCTACAGGAAGTACCACAAGCCTCCACTGGTTTCTCTCTGTTTGAACTCTTGTATGGTTATGAGTTTCAGGACCTCTAACCTTGTTGAGAAACATTTGGGAGGAAGACGAGGCAAAGTTGGAATCTGTTAACATTGTTTACTATGTTGTGCAGATGAGGGAGTGACTTCAGAAAATGAGTGCCCAGTCGAACACGACCAAAATCCTGCAGAAGCATAAGTTCTGGTATGACTGTTCAGCCCGGCAGAGGTCTTTTAGTCCTGGACAAAAAGTGTTGGTGTTTCTCCTTACTGACAACAATAAGCTATTGGCTAAGTGGCAAGGACCCTTTAAGGTTCAGAAGAAACTGGGTTCCACTACTTACTGGATGTCTATACTCCAGCTCCAGCAGGGTTCTGCATATAAACCTTTTGAAGGAAGGGGTGCAGAGGAAGGGGAGCAATACTTACATTCTGCTGCTGTGGCAGACTGTGACCTTAGCCATCTGCCAGAGGATAAACAGCTTCAGGTGAGAGGTGAGTGGAACTCTGAAGTATATCAAGTGAATCCTGGCAGAACAGGTATTGCTGAATGACAGCTCTGTCATTGAAGAGGGAGCCACGGGAAGGCGTCTGAGTTACAGGATTCCTGAATGTCTTTTGGCATCTCTAAAGAAGTAAGTTGACTTAATGTTGTCCTTGGGGATCATCGAGCCTTCAAGGAGTGTTTCACTGCATGTTTCACTGCTCAGTGACAAAAATACTTGTGAGCCCCTGAAACAAGATCAAAGACAATGCATTTACCAGACCTCACACCACAAGATATACCCAGGGGAAGCTACACCAAGTGTGTATGGTTCACCGCAGATATATAAACAGGGTGTATCTTTAAGACCAATTGTCTGTATGATCAATTCAGTCACCTATAACATCTAAAAGTTTCTGGCTTCAATCTTCAACTCGCTGGTAGGCAGCTCTAAACACCACATCCAGAACACCTTGGATTTTGTTGAGAAGGTGAAAGATGTCATTATGGAGGCTGATGAAATAATGGTCTCGTACGATGTTACATCTCTCTTCACTTGTGTTCCAGTCACTGAAGCAGTGGAGGTAGTTCATAAGAGATTACAGAATGACCCCAACCTCAGCAACAGGACAACTCTCAGCACCAACCAAGCGTGTTTGCTGTTGGAACTGTGTCTTCATTTCATATAACTCACATACAAGGGTCAGTACTATAGGCAGTAACATGGGTTTGCTATGGGTTCCCCAGTTTCACCCATTGTGGCCAACTTGTACATGGAAGAAGTGCAAAAGAGGGCTTTGCTATCCTACCCTGGAACACCACCAAGTCTTTGTGTAGGTACGTGGATGACACCTGGGTGTCTGATCACATTAACTCAGTGGGCCAATACATCAAGTTCACCAGGGAGGATATGAAAAATGACAGGCTATGCTTCTTAGACTGGGAGATTTCAATCAGTATGGGGGACATTTAAATAATTCACCTATTATTGGTCATTGATCAATAGTCACTGATCAATGTTCATGACAATTTGCATATTAATGATCCAGAAACTGATCTTACAGCCCATTGTTCAATAGTTGTGCTAGTTTCAGTCATTATGCAAATGTACTGTTTATAAAGTTGGGGAAACCCGCAGTCAGCTGAGACTGAAGAAATCAGTTGGATGATTCACAAAACATTTCGAATCATATATAGATATAGATATATATCCACATCAACCCCTTTTTTTGTTTTGTTTTTTAAGATTTTGGTTTTTGTTTATTAAGCCCTAGGCATGCAAGTGCACAGTGCAGTGCAGCTGTTTGTTCAAGTTTTTAATGCTTCAGCAGAGAAGTCGTTTTTGCCTCTCCAGGAAGGTTCTCCACGGAGATTAAAAGCGTGTCCTGCTCTCAGTACCAGCACAGCTGTAAACTCAGCAGGCTTGTATGGATGCTGATTTCCTTTAAAAGCACATAATGAAATGACATAATAAACTCCATCATATATGAATGAGGCAAGCGTTTATTTACTGATTTACAACTGTAAAGGGTCTGCTGTAGTTTTTGCTGACAGCGCCACTTTGTTGCAGATGCCTTCTCGCGAATGAACACTAGAGGGAGACACCAGCTCACTGATTTCTTAAGCAATCACTGCGCTAAAGAAATCAATGAAATTAGGTCAATAAATAAACAAGTTTTCTTTTTTTTTTATTCACACTTTTTTATCTTCATGTGATTTTCTGAGTGAGATAAAAACAATAACGGACTAGCAAACGAGTTTCTACTTTTTCCAAAAATAACAAAAACTTAGTTATAAGCACCAGATTATATAAGGAACTACTTATTGTAGTCTAAATTTACAAGAAATAAGAAGCAACTGTATTATATATTTTTGGTCTGTACTTTAATCATAAAGAGATCAGTTAAGTGTTATCATAATCTCACTAAGAATATGAACTTTTAAAATAATTTAAAGTTATCACAGAGTGGTTTAAAAGCAGTGTTTCCGCTCAGCTGAAGTGTACTGTAAAGTGTGACTCAGCCTCATATAGCACTGCTACGGCTGTGTCTTTAAAACCCTCTCTGCTCTTGGCTCCTTGCCCAGAAAGTTTATTTCCCATTTCCCATCCAGCCACATGGACTGATCACCACCACGCAGAGCGAACAAGAATTTCCACTCTGAGAGCGGCAACTCCAGCAGCTGTCCTGAACACAGGACTTTAATCTTTGACCAGGGATTTCTACATCCACGGCTCGGTGAAGGACTTAAACCTCGCAGCAGATCTGCCACAGCTTGTCAGTCAACAGAGATTTGAGGTATTATTTAAAAACTGAGAGCTTTTGAACAGCTTTTTTTTTCTCCTGCCAGTCAGGTGCACCGTTATTCATGTAAGTAAGTGGTCTGTGTAGTTTACATGCTTGCTTTTGTTTTCTGGTACTGATCAGCTACTTTTTGGACAGTGTGTCAGATGACTCTTTGAATGTGTCGTGTCTGTTTCGTCCTGCTGCCATGTGAGCGCTATTGTCTTTTTCTTTTCTTTTTTTTTGCATGAATACAAAGCCTCTTTTCACAAATCTATAATTCCCCTCTGCAGTTGACCCGGCGGTTTTGTAGTGTGTGGGGCTGTAAAGTAGCTCTGCTCGTTAGTGCTTCTCCTGTGAAGGCTGTAACTGGCAGGTTGGTGAAAGCTTGCACACATGACATTTAGTCGCCTTAGAGGAGGAATTAGGCACAAAGATTTAAAGGCAAACAATGTTGGCAAGGACAATTAGGTTGAGATTGACTGTTTTGTTTGTTCAAACTGCCACAGCCGGCAGTAAACAGGACGCTTGCCTTCACACACTCACACATTTACGCACAGACAGTGATGCTCTGATTGACTGAGCAGACTAAGGCACAGACACACCATCGTAAGAGATGACGTAGTAAGCCAAGTGAGACTCTTTTAGAGACAGACTGGTTTGTTATTGCCGGTATCTTGCACAGGGGCATCATGTGCTGCTGAAGTTTCTGGAGAATTTTCTGGGAAGATGAGGTCACAGGGAGACACACCCAGAGGGGCCTTTTCCGAGCCGGAAAGGCCACGGGTGGAAGACATTCATCAGTGGCTTTGAGTGAGTCACTTGCCATGAGAAAGCTGCAGTGCTGTTGGAATTTCCTTTCAGTGTGGAGCACAGAGGTTTTACCCTGGATATTTAAACTGAGCTGGATGGCGTCACATATACAGACAGTTCTTACTCAAATACACAGTTAGAGGCTGTATGCTTTAGTTCTACACAAGTTCCTGTTCTGTTAAGATGTTTGAGTTTCAAAGAGTGCAGATATAAAAAGGAGTAAAACAGTAAGAGCCGGCTCCAGCTGCTGGAATGTGGCTGGAATGAGGTTTATTTCCTCTTGGCTGAAAAGATCAAGATGGCTGACCTGTGGATATTTAACCCCCCACATCCCCACCTCTGCTCTCCTCGTGTGATTTTTTATGTTTACATATACCAAGTGGAATTTCTTTTTGAGTCACAGTCAGGTTTAAAAATAGTAATATATTGCGTCTTCAGCTTTGCTCTGATGTTGAGAGGCCCATAGGCTGAGATTTTATGTAAACGGATATGGCCGAGAGGGCCGACAGAGGCGGAAGCAGAAGTGGGGGTTGTTGAGTCATTGCAGTACTGTTCCTCCGACTTGTCACTTCTGGTCTCATGCCTCTCAATAGGCTCACATGCACAGACGGAGACTGAGATAACACAGTGTTAGATTGGGGCAGACAGTCATGGTGTGGCCAAAGGGAAAAAGAAAGTAAGCTGTAGCAATAAAATAGCAAAAAATCATAAAGTTTCCTCATTGTAGAAACACACACAGACATACTATAATGACAAGAGGACTCCCTGCTGCATGTAAAGGCTTCATTTTGTGGCTGTGACCCCGCTCCCTTTGCTCACTGCTGCTTCTGTTGTATATTACATACAGTACAGCGGCTTTACTTTGGCACACAGCTGCTAGAATTACTCCGAATCCAATTTTAACTGTGTTTTCTTACTGCTCCCTGCTATGTAATACATCACTCAGACTTCAACTTATTTTCTAAATAATGAAACCCTGGTGACACGTTACTCACTGAACTGTATTTCTGACATATATTTACCGTAATTCATGTTGCTGTCACCCATGCTTGCATTACGGTCCTTAACTATTATGGAAACCCACAGAAACGATTTACGTCCTCCGACTGATGATGGAGGGAGGAGTTGTTCTCTCATTATACCCTGTGGTCATTCCAACAAACACTAAACTACACAGATTCTGGTTTCATACCAGTCTGCCACATGAGGTCAGGCTTCACTCAAAGACAGATGATTATAATTTTATGTCTGCGGCATTTTTTTTCACTTGGGTGTGAGAGATTATAATTCTGCAGATTATAAGGCTTTTCTCCCTCTCTCTTTTTTGTTAACCCTGAGCAGTCCACCGAGTTTTCTCAACAACTTCGAGATATCAGGCCACATGTTCATCTTAATTTTGCTAACCTATGAAAATTAAATGTTATTGAGGCATTATTAAGTAAATTTCACAGCTATCTGAGTTTATTCAATGATTGGATTGGATTTATGGTTTAATAATTCCACTAAAATAACTGTTTCATGTACTAAATTTAATTTATACCATTTAATTTCATCCAATTTTGTTAATCCTAGTTAAATAGCATAGTTTCCTATAATTAGAAACTTACTGGGTTATTTCAAACCCAGCTTTTATAGTCTTTTATTCTTGTTTACACTTAAAAATTATTTAACAAAATATATTTTGCTTTCTTCATTTTAAATATCCATATACTACATCAAATAGAAAATTACTGCAGGAAATACTTATCTAAACGATCAAGATTGGAGGTAAGATATACCCAAATACCTGACACACTCTTCATAGTGCCCTCTGTCAGGCATATGGCAGTCCTTTTGTTTTTTATCAGATACTAGTTGAATGAATGTCTGTTTTTTGCAAGTCTGTGCCGCCCAGTATATTCCATGTGATGCAATGTGTGGTATGAAAAGGAGCTGACCTTTTCATGCTCCTTGGCTCTTGACAGAATTTACAGCTCAAAGCATGATCGGGCGCAAAACAAGGCATCTTTGTGCAAGGCAGATATCAGTTTAATAATGTTCCAGTTGTTTCAAAACTACAGCTGTGGTTTCCCCATTTATAGCTTGTTTAACCAGCTAGCTAGGATCACAATATTTAAGGTATCTTCCTTGGGCCACACCACATTTTCCTTGATGAAACAAACTTTCCACCCTCTAAATACCAACTCCATGTTTGCAGATTACTGTCACATAACTAAGATACTTTTCCAGCTCCAGGGACTTGAGGAGACTTGTTTCCACTTGCTTGTGATGGTGCGGTCCAATAAAGAGCTATTGCGTCAGGATTAATCGCAAATCAGCCACAACTAATAAAAGACAGACAGTTGAGGTGAATTAAAAATTGATCATTTCCTTGCAATGCAATCCTCAGATAGGTAACCTTGGGTGCTGGTGTTCATATTGACATATATTAATTTATTAACACATCCAGTCAAGTAAATGTTTTGATGCCAGACTACATTACGGGTCAGTGCCATTTTAGCAGCATTAATGGGACTCACACAGTGCATAGTTTCTGATAGTCATTTGACATTGAGCATTATGGATTTTTCACTCTTCAGAATGATTTTCACTGGCACTGATTGTGTTGTACAGATGGGAAAATGCACTTCATCAAAACACCCAAGACATTTTCACAGCACCAATCAAAGCAGCTGTTTGTTTCCGATTGTACTAAGAGTCATTTCACACAAACTGCATAAAAACTTGCAAAAAAAAAAAAATAGAAAAGCCTGCACTTCAAAGAACAGTGGCCCTGTGTTCTTCTGAATACTCTTTCAGCATCGGAAACTAGTCAAGCCAGATCTCTCAAAAGCCCTGAGCCACATCCCACTTCATCTCATGACTAACAATATCTTTTTATGCCTTAGACTTTATACACAAAACAACTGAGCTACACAAGACACAAGCGGATCCCTCCCAATTTTATTACAGTAGTTTCACAAATTGAACGTTTACTCTCGGTGAGCGCAGTTAAACTGAGGGAGGAGACTTGCGAAAGTAGCTGAGCAGAGGAGGGAGGACCTACCTGTCAAGAAAGAAATCTGACAGCAGTGCACCGATGAGGACTATGACTGCTAGCTGAGGAAATAAAATACACAGTAGTGGAAGGTGTCTGTTCATCTGTTGAAAAGTGAAAAGCTGAAAATGGGTGGCACTCAAAGTCAGAGGAAGAACAGCAGGAGATCCAGCTCAAGGAGTTACACCAACACTGTCATGTGAGTCCAGCCTCTCAGCTGTTTGATAATTTTACGGCACTTTGAGCTGATACAGAATGAGGATTTCCACCTCTCCTACATGACTTACTCATGCAGTTATAACAGCATCAGCAAAGACACTTTAAACGTTCTAATGGCTTTTCATGGGCTGTACTATACAAACTAAAATACAGACCTTGTGCTAGATTTCCCTTCTCTTTGCGCTCGGTGTGAGACTGACTTGCACACACATGCAAATATTCACACACCCTAAAATGAACCCGTAGATAAGGTTGCATAAAGATGGGACTGTTAAATGTTTGCTCACTGTAGTTCCAAGTATGTGGATGTGGTTGTCCCTCTGCTTTTAGCAAACATAGCAGTGACAATAAAAGACGCAGTGCCACAATATGTCAAAGTAAATCAAACAGCACAGATAAGTTTAGCTTGTTCAGAATATTATGTTTTTCTTTTTTAAAGGCTTGGGGGGGGGGGGGGGGGGGGGGGTTGAGGACAGTAACACAGAGAAGTTGTGACTTGACATGATGAACTTTGATTTGTCTGAACAGATCCTCAGTCATCATCATAAAAAAGGAAAGAAAAAAGATCTCAATGTGAGAAATATTGCTCCACTGTGTCAATGTTTGCTTGGGGTTATTCACATCCTTGTTTGTACTAGCAGGAACAGTGGCACCTCTGCCCTGTCTGTGTGTGTGTGTGTGTGTGTGTGTGTGTGTGTGTGTGTGTGTGTGTGTGTGTGTGTGTGTGTGTGTGTGTGTGTGTGTGTGTGTGTGTGTGTGTGTGTGTGTGTGTGTGTGTGTGTGTGAGACACTCCAGTTCAATCCTTCAGCAACTCTTATTGTGGTTTACATTAAATAAGAGTTACCTAACCACTCCGAGTGAGGATATAACTGCACGGCACTGAAAAACAGGTCAATAATGTTTATTTGTTTATTTTTACAGTGGCAGTAAAATAATGAGGGCATATCCTGTTCTCTTAAGAATAGAGGTAAAACGCAATTCAGTCTCAACTGGTTGCATGACTCTTGACAGCTGAGGAAATAATTAAAAATAAAAACGACACATTTCCTCTTGGTGTCAATGCGTAAACGCCCAGTTTTTAAATCTGTGGAAAGTGTGGAAATTCTCTTCTCACTCCTAACTTTGGCCTTCTGTTTCAAAGCTGGTCTGTGTGGTCTCCATCTCTTCTGATCTAACCCAGGCTTTGGGTGAAGTGTTCTTCTGGGTTTTGGCCACGAGCGAGTCAGGCTGGCAGGTATCAGCGAACCTCTCTCGCGCCTTCTCCCAGTTCTTTTGGGACTTTGATTTAGTCAAAGACGCATCGTCCAGAGACACGGCGGCAGCTGCTCCCAAACCCGACTGGGACTTTCGGATTTTCAGTTGAATCTGTGAAGACAGGAACGGAAAAGGAAGACAATTGAATCACTTTGCTGTTTTGCACTGAAACAAAGGAGAACTTCCACCAGCAGAATCAGCAGATCGTCTTACCGGGTCTTTCATTCCGGTTCCCATTTTACCCAGTCCCTCTCCTTTCTTCCAGCCCATCTTTTCCAGCATCTTCCGTCCTTTATTCACTTCACTGATCTCCCTTTTGGAAAACAGACACCGTGAATGATCAACACTGGAATCTAGCATTTCCCATCAGGTGGAACTACAACCATTTGCTAACACTTACTCATGAACAGAAGCCGGTGCATCATCGCGTTGGAAAACACCCTCACTGCCCACTGTTTGCCTTCGAGATTCTGCTCGATCCTTATATTTGGGGTTCTTCAAGGCTTTCGTCTCCTCAAAGTCACCGCTCTGTTTGCAGAAAAGCAGAGAAATGAGTGCCTCCATTAAAAAAAAAAAAAAAAAGGAAAAAAAAGACAAGAGGGTTAAAACTTATGACTGCACCAAGGTTTGCACTCACTTGCAGGCCATATTTGGCCTTCATCTGCTTCAGCTCTTTCTGTCGCAGTGATTCTTTATCCTCTTTGGTGAGAGCAGGACCTTTAGAAAACAACAGCGGCAAACTCAGGAGTGTAATCTCACACTGGGAAAGAGCACAGCTTTTACAACAGGAGCAGGCTCACTGTTGTTTCATGAATCTATGCAAAAAAAAGGGATTCCCCTCTCTGTGGATGTGTTTCACTTTAAGTAGCTCACCAGTGTTGTCTTCTCTCTTGTGCTTGCTGAGGTGAGCCATCACCTGACCGGGCTCACAGCCATCACAGGTATCGTTCCCTGAATGGATATGGAAGGACAACACAGTCTCTCCCATCTTCACTTCATCGCCGTGCATCAGTGCATGTGGCTCAGACTTGGTTTTGGGCTGCAGATGAAAGTATCATTGACCTGGTATCGGCTAAGTTCAGGGTTTTTTGGCTTTTTTCTTTTCAACTCAAACGTAAACAAAATGCTCACCTGTAAGATGCGGTTGCCATTGATCACCGTTCCATTCTGGCTTCCCTGGTCCACCAGCATGTAGCTCTGCTGCTCCTGGTCAAAATACACCTCTGCATGGAACTGGAACCACAAACATACTGGCATTTAGAAAGATCACATAAGCCTGTGTTAACAAAAAACAATAATTCATAACAGAGTAACTTCAATCCCTGCAGGAAAGCGGAAAGGAGAGGTACCTTGCTGACTCCCATTTCCGGAATTCGGATTGCGTGGTTCATATCTTTCTCTCTGAAAACACAAAAGACAGCATGTTGTCCTCACTTGGCTATTATATGACAGAGAGATCAATTTAACCTCTTTTTACTGACTACTCATAGTCTCACAGAGAGGTGTGTTTTAACAATGGCTCTGAAATCTTGTGAGTGATTTAATTCAAGACTGCAACTAAAGTGCTAAAATTTCCCAGTGTTGCAATGTGTGATCAAAATACACTTCTGCTGCCATGCAATCACCAAACAGCAACAGAAAACAACCCCACAGACCTGCCAATGGTGGCTGGAGAGTCGGCTGTGATGATGAACAGAGTGCCCACCTGCAGCACAGGAGACCTGACCACAGTCACTCTTACACAGGGAGGCCAGATGTCTTTGACTACAAGGAAAAAAATAAAGCACCACATACCGATATTCACAAAAATATGACAAGTCTCAGACAGCTACAAGCATTACCAAAAAGTGACCGGTCTATCAAACAAACTTGCCCCAGATAAAACAAACTGTGTGCACGCCATGTGAGTTAATTCAGACTATTCTTACTTCTCACCTTCTTGACTCTGTGTGTCCATTTCTGATTCAGGACTTTCCATTGAGGCTGCGCTCGAGGGCGATGAGAACGAGGGGGTAGACTCCCATTCTTCCCTCTCTGACTCTGTGATCTCACCCTCTTCTGGTTCACTGTTCCCCTCAGATCCATCACTCCGAGTGGCCTTCTTTTTCTTTTTACGTTTTTCCGACTTAGATTTCTTCCTTTTCTTCCTTGAGTCTCCCTTATCGTCATGGTGCGAGCCGTTTTTCTGCTTTTTTCTCTTTGATGGATATTTGTCGCCGTCTTCTTTGCGTTTGGACGAGTCTTTTCTCCGTGGAGCCACATCTGGACTGCGAGACCTTCGATTCGCTTTCCGTGATTCTGTCTTCCTCTTAGTCGTTTGCCTTTCAACCCAGTCGGCCTCGTCTTCTTCCAGCTTTACATCGTCACTTTTCACTTCCTGTCATTAAGACAGTGAGCAGTGAAACTACCATCTGCTGTGAAAGCTGGACTTTGTACTGTGGATCCCCAATCTTTTGGCACAGAAAGCTTATAGACGGTCTCAGTCTTCAAAGAGAATACACTAAAGACCTTTACCAGGTTAAATCAGGCCTGACAGCAAATTCTAAGTGTTGAGCTGAGCTTCAGCAACCTATTATTTGCGTCCTTTGAGGTTCATGGGTTTACTTTTTCACTTCACTAACTCTTTATTAGCTGTATCTCACACAACAGGATTGAATGCTGGCAACACAGAGACCAGGGTCAGTGTTTGACTCACTGTGTCACCTTTAAAGATTGTTAAGGTGCTGTGTACAATAAGAAGCTAATTTTCAGGTGCTGTGTACAATAAGAAGCTAATTTTCAGTTTTTTAAAGAACAAAAAGCAAACACATACTTTTAAATCTTTTGCACATTAATATTAAAAAGGTATACCTCTGTAGGAAGGAGTTTTCCAGTAAGAGGAAATCTTCATTTTAGCCAAAGAGTTAGTCACCTCTTGCACCTAGGTCAGAGGAATAGTCTTTAAGTCAACTAGCCTCATATAGAAAGAAAAAAAATATCTATTTGAAGACTGAGACCAACAAAACAAATTGGATTTTAAAGAGGGAACTGAAAGGTCAAAAGCCAGCTGTCAGCAACAAAATGTAACATTTTTAAGGAATGCATAAATAAAATCTTGCACTATTACATACCCTATCATCCTGTGATGTTTTCTTGACTCCTTTCTTGAATTTTCTGCCTTTCTTATCAGCGTTCGTTTTTTCTTGATACAGCTCTGCACTACTCTGCACAGCAGGAACCTCAATCCTGGAATGAAACTGGTATCGTCCACTCTCTGCATCGTAGTAGTAGTAAATGCCAGAGTTGGCATCGTAGTACAACTGACTGGCCTGATGGAGAGGGGGGGAAAATATCAGAAATGTGTGCCAAACTAAACTTCCTCTAAAATAATTTCTACTATAAACTGCCAAACTTTACAGCTGACACACCGAGTCGTAGTAGAAGCCCGTGCTGTGGTCATAATACATCCCAGAAGTCTCATCAAACACAAACCCAGTCTGTGTCACAGCTTCCTCAGCAGTGGCCCTCAACATATCTGCTATAGATCCTCCATCGCTCCCCTGAAACACAAATAGTTTTATAATGGTGATTATAAATGGAATATGACTATTTATAAGTATAGGAATGCTAACATAAAAAAGACACACATGGATACCTCTGTTGTGACCGCTAAACTGGTCTGGTCTGGCTGAACTGACACATCTGCAGCTGTTGCTTCATTTGTTATTGAGCTCTCTGCTGCCTCATTATAATCAGCTGACGCCGTGTTCAGGCTTTCCTGAGTGTCTGTTCCCTCCGAGTTCAGACCGTAGTCTCCGTAGTAGTAATTATAATAATCTGAAAGGGAATATTAAAACAGTTTTAGGCTGTTTTTAAACTTAATGACACAATTAGCAAATTTCATTCATGCGCATGTGAAAGTAACACACCGGTTTCTGTCCATACATATTCTTCTGTTTGAGTTTCACAGTCGACTTTGTCTTTATCCTTTTTCTTCCGCTCATGAATCTCTGCACTCAGCTGGTCGACCTGAACCGACACACATTGAGATAAAATTCAGTGCGCAAACATTCAAAAATCTTTGACGAGCTTGCAGATTTTTGTGGCAATTCACAAATTCAAATTAATTTTTATTTCTTGGTTTAAACCATAATGCAGAAAAATAAATAGAGTACAACTTAGGTTAAAAAAATAAATAAATAAACCTTGGCCCTTTTGCCACTTTAAACATTAAACTGGCTCAAAATACACCTCAGAACAAACAAAACTATTATATGACATCATTTAGATCTAGACTGTCTAGATTATCTGCATTAATGCCGGTGTAAATTTTTGCATCATATTAAAAATGTCATATCTCATTATCAATGCTATAGTAATTCAACTCGTTTACGTTCCCTGGTACGCAACAATGAGACAAGCCGGGTTATATCCGAGTGCTAGCTTCCAGTGACCATTTAGTACCTCAAACAAAGCAAAGTGACAAATTTGTTTGACCACCACAAAGCACAATCAGGCTGAGAAAGAGGAGATACTGGCAACTTATGATGTGTAACATAAAAGTAAACAATTGACTCCATCAAGCATCATTCAGAGCACTCACTAGTTACACTCCATGTAACAGGAAGATCAAACACAAATGGAAAAAATAACGATGAAGTTATTTGGTGGAAAATCAAGACTTTAAGCAGATGGTTTAAATACACAAACCAGGTAGAGATTATTTTTCAGTGTTTGTTCTGTGATAATATTGTGCAGCTCCTAAAGAGTTAGACAGTGAAGTGATTTTAATTACCTTTAAAATAAAGCATGAAGCAGTTATTTTATACTACAACTAAAAATTTCCAGATGAAAACACCACTTAGGCTACTGTTGTGCCCACGTTTGATTAATGTTGTGCCACCACTATCTCACTGTAACAGTGCTGCTGTTTTAAATAAGGAAGTCTGTAATCAATGACAGTAGCTCATTGGAAAATAAAATCTTTATCCATATTGTGAGAATATTTTTTATCGCAAAATCTCTTGTTATATCGTGATATCATTTGGAGGATATGTCTCCCATCTCTATGATATGTTTGGCTTCTTTTCATTTGAACTGACCTGCTTCCTCAGGTCTTCGTTATAGCCCTCTGTGCTCCGCTGCAGTCTTTCGGAGTGGCTCAGCTGCTTCTGTAACTTGACCAGCTCGGCTCGGCACTCTTTGAGCTCCTGTTTCAAAGATTCGACTTTCAGCCGGAGTTCGGCCACTTCAGGCTCCGTGTCTTTTTCTTCGTGACTGTCGTCGTTCTCCATTTGTTAACCTAAAGCAAAACGATAGCGCTTAGCGGGCAGCAGCGGGTATATGAAAAAACCTGTAGACCTGTACGCATATGTAACACACGGGGAGTTTATCAAGTCATGTAAACTGCACGCGTGTATAAGCTAACTGAGCACAGATATTAATACCTGTTTCTTCTTACCGTTTTTTTCGTTTTCTTGGTCCTTTTAGTTGTAAACTTCCTCTCAGCACGGAACATGAACCGACCTGAAAGTTGAAAATAAACATCTTATAACTATCCTGCATGTGCGATACAGCCGAGTACATGTTTTGATGATAATTAGACAGTTACAGTTGGAACCGTGGAAATGTTTATAGTCCGGCCTGTTGGTGACCGCCATTTACTACTAACGATTGCGTCACGACGGAAGTACGTCTTCTTTAGGTGTGGCGGACTTCTTTCCCCGTTATTAGGAACTTTACCGCCACCTAACGGTGGACCATGTTCATAGTCACACAAACCACTAAAATTAACAATTAATCTAACTGTTCGTCTTTTCTTGTCTTTCCTGTCTTTTTGTGCTTTCACATTTCATTTTTGATTTGTTTTGATTTATTTTGTAGATGTCAGCTTCTTATTTAAATTACTGTTTTAGTTCAATTATACATAAGAGGGACCAGAACCCAGCAAAATGCTGGCCCTGTTACCAGGAGGCTAAGAAAATTATTGCTAATGTTAATTTGCAAGCATTAACTAAAAAACATAGATATAGTTATTTTGTTTTGTTATGCTACGGTATCACATTTATCTGGATTTTTTGCATGAATATACTGGCATTCAAAAGGCTTTAATAGGTTGCAATGCTGTGAAAAAGCATTACCCCTTTTCTGATTTTCATTGTATTTTTTATTTTTGTATATTTGTCACACATGTTTCAGATCATCAAACAAATGTTAACATCATAACCTAATTACATAAAATGCAGTTTTTAAATGTTGATTTCGGCGGGAGGGGGGGGCTCTCCAAATCTACTTGACCTTGTGTGGAACAGTAATTGCCCATCTTGTTAAATCCTGAATTAACCATGATTAACTACTTTTTTTTAACGCTATGTTCAGTTTCGCTAATGACACCTAAACCTAATTACTGCCAGACATGTTGAATTAACCACAGGGAGAGCAGTGAGTAGTTATGGACAAATGGAGAAAACAAGAAGTAATTTTCTCTATTTGTGGAACAGAAATGTTCGGCTTAACAAAATTATTCCAAGAACACATGAACGGCTCATCCAGGAGATCACAAAAGAACCCAGAACAACATCTGAAAAACTGCAGTCCTCGCTTGCTTCAATTAAGGTCAGAGTTCAACAATATTCAACAATAAGAAAGTGTGAATATACCATCCACAGGAGAGCTCCAAGGAGAAAACCACTGCTGACCAAAACAACGCAAAGTCTCATCTCGCATTTGCCAAAAAACATCTTGATGATCCCCAAGACTTTGGGGAAAATATTCTGTTGACTGATGAGACAAAAGCTGAAGTTTTTCAAAGATCTAAGTCACATCTGCATAAAACTAACACAGTATTTTAGTAGAAGTGGTAGTGTGATGGTCTGGGGCTGTTTTGCTGCTTCAGGACCTGGACAACTCACCGTAATTGATGGAACCATGAATTCCGCTGTTTACTAGAAAATCCTGAAGGAGAATGTCCGGCCATCAGTTCTGAATCTCAAGCTCACTTGAGTTATGCAGCAGGGAAATGACCCAAAACAAACCAGCAAGTCCACCTCTGAAGAAGAAGAAAAAAAAGTGAACATTTTTGAGCGACCTAATCAGAGTCTGGAATAAAATCCATTTGAGATGCTTTGACCTTAAACCATTCATTATCAAACCCTTCAATGTGGCTAAATTAAAACAATTCTGTAAAGAAGACGTGACCAAAATTGTGACGTCAAAGATTCATTATCAGAAATGCTTGATTGTAGTTCTTGCTCTTAAGGGTGGCAACACCAGTTATTATGTTTAGGGGGCATTTATGTTTTTACACAGGGTGAAGTAGGCCTGAACATAACGGAAAAAAAACATTTTCTTTTAACTTAATAAATAAAAAAATAATATAAAAACTGTATTTTGAATTTGCTCGATTTATCATTTTCAGATAATAACAATTTGGATGATGATGATTTGATGATCTGAAACAAAAGTTTGGGCACACCTTCTCATTTATTTTCATGACTATTCACATTGTCCTTTCTCACTGAAGGCATTAAAACTATGAATGAACACTTATGGAATTATTTAGTGAACAAAAAAGTGTGAAATAACTCAAAACATGTTTTATATTTTAGATTCTTCAAAACAGCCACCCTTTGCTTTGATTACTTCTTTATCTCTTGGCATTATCTCGATGAGCTTTCATGTGGTCGTCACCTGTAATGGTTTTCCAACAGTCTTGAAGGAGTTCCCAGAGATGCTGAGCAATGTTGGCCCTTTTGCCTTCACTCTGCGGTCCATCTCATCCCAAACCATCTCGACTGGGTTTAGGTCAGGTGACTGTGGAAGCCAGGCCATCTGGCGCAGCACTCCATTACTCTCCTTCTTGGTCAGACAGCCCTTACATGGCCTGGGGGGGTGTTTGGGGTCATTGTCCTTTGAAAAAAAAATCATGGTCCAACTAAACACAAACCAGATGGGATGGCATGTCGCTGCAGGATGCTGTGGTAGCCATGCTGCTTCAGTGTGCCTTCAATTTTGAATAAATCCCTAACAGTGTCACCAGCAAAGCACCCCCACACCATCACACCTCCTCCTCCTTGCTTCACAGTGGTAACCATGCATGCATCCGTTCACCTTTTCCGCGTCACTCAAAGACACGGCGGGTGGAACCAAAGGTCTCAAATTTGGACTCATTAGACCAAAGCACAGATTTCCACTGATTTGATGTCCATTCCTGGTGTTTCTTGGCCCAAATAAATTTCTTCTGCTTGTTGCTTTTTCTTAGTAGTGGTTTCTTGACCATAAAGGCCTGATTCGAGCAGTCTCCTCTGAACAGCTGATGTATAGGTGTGTCTGCTACTGGAACTCTGTGTGGCATTTATCTGGGCTCTAATCTGAGGTGCTGTTAACTTGCGATTTCTGAGGCTGGTGACTCGGATGAATCTATCCTCAGCAGCAGAGGTGATTCTTGGGCTTCCTTTCCTGGGGCGGGCCTCATGTGAGCCAGTTTCATCGTAGCACTTGATGGTTTTTGCAACTGCACTTGGGGAAATAGTCAAAGTTTTAGCAATTTTCCGGACTGACTGACATTCAGCTCTTAAAGTAATGAAGGACTGTTGTTTCTCTTTACTTAGCTGAGTGGTTAATGCCATACTATGAATTCTAACAGTTGTCAAATAGGCTGTTAGCTGTGTACCAACCTGACTTCTGCACAACACAACTGATGGTCCCAACCCCATTAAGAAGGCAAGAAATTCCACAGATGAACCCTGAAAATCATTTCAGGCATTTTAGGTTTCATTGAGAGAAGGCCAATTTTTTACAGCGCTGTCAACAAAGCAAAGGGTGGCTACTTTCAGGAATCGAAAATATAAACATATTTAGAATTATTTATCATTTTCTTTCTCTGCTACATATTTCCATATAACTTGCTTCATATCTTTGATGTCTTCAGCATGTATCTACAATTTAGAAAGTAGTAAAAATAAAGTAAAACCATTGAATGTGAAGGTGTGGCCTAACCTTTGACTGGTAGTGTAAGGGTTAGAAATTTTCACAAAAACTAAGAAATCAGGAAGGGGGCAAATGTTTTTTCAAGACAGAGAACCAGTTTAACAATCACTTCCATGAAGTTAAGCACATCATGGAAAAAGTCACATCGAAAGGAACCAGCTGAGGTGACTTGGACATCTGACAAGGATGCCTCCTGGGTGAGGTGTTCCGGGTATGTCCCACCGGGAGGAGGCCCCGGGGCAGACCCAGGACACACTGCAGAGATTATATCTCTCGGCTGGCCTGGGAACGCCTTGGTGCTCCCCCAGACAAGCTGGAGGAGGTGGCTGGGGAGAGGGAGGTCTGGGCTTCTCTTCTTAGGCTGCTGCCCCCGTGAACTGGCCCCCTGGATATGCGGAAGAAGATGGATGGATGGGAAAAGTCAGTTTTCTGAGTAATACACAAAAAAATACCTTCTTAGCAATACTGAGCCTGTTGACTATGAACCGAGACTTTACTCTATGCGTGCTTGTCATATAGCATTACAGTAAAAAAAAAAAAAAAAAAAAAAAGATAATGCATGGTTTTTATTAAGTTTTTCACCTGATGAAATTTTGTGAAGTTTTTCTGGTTGTTATTATGCTTTTTGACCACTAGATGCCTGTGCAGTCCACTGATTCTGCAGCTTGCCAGCTCAGAGGAGCAGATTACTGAGGCGTGGTGTGGCATTTGCAGTAGTTTTGCTTGCACTCATCTCTGGAAGAATGTGATCACATCTTGTAGTTTTTTCTTCAGATAGCTGTTGAAACTGCCATGTCATATTACTGCAAGTGTGTCACTCAAATTTTCACTCATTTGCTGTTAGAGGCCTGACGTATTAGTTTTCCTCACAAGGCAGAAGTAAGAAACTCATTGTGCTAGCATGGGTTATTTGTTTGCAGGTTCTTCCTCTCCCATTTCTGTTCCTCAAGCACACACACACACAGCTACTGCAGTCTTGTGGCAGCGTGCTCATTATTTTCCTTCCTCTTTGTTTTCCTTCTCCTCGGCTCTTCATCCTCTGCCCTTTATGTCCCATTCTTTTTACATTAATTAATTTCCGGGAACATTTGGTTAGTTTTCTGGGATTTGCCGAGACCAAGCCATCTCTTTGTGTGTCTGCACTTATTTTAGGCTCCACAGGAATGGCTGTTATATAATCACATGGTTCCTCTATTGTCTCCCACTCTATTTATGGTGATAGAACATTTAAAGTGATGACTGTTGACACAGCCTGAATACAGTTTGCACATTTGATCTCCGCATTGTTTCCAATATCGGTTATAGCCATATTGACACAGAGACTAAACATAAGTGTGCAGTTAGTGCATTTGTAGTAGGAAAGTCAGAATTTCAGCTGATGTGTCAGCTTAGAATAAACATCACAGTAGCGGGAGAGGCCAGATTGTTATTCTGTCTGTTACTAGTGACTTTCTGTTTTCTAGAAAATGCCTGTTGGCTACCTCATGCTGGGCTTGAAATCTGAGCTCTTTTGAGTTGTGTTTGGATTCTGGTGGTGCTTCAGACTCCTTGGCTGAAGGTTTCTGGTCTGTGGCTGTGGCAGCCGTTAAGTATGGGGTGGTCTTTTATCTGGAGACGCACACACACACATAAACACACACAGCTGCCTCATGCTGATGTTTATTGATGCCGTTTTTAGATAAGTAAAGCACTGGTCTACAAACCTCGATGGTTTGTAAAAGGCAAACAAAAGATGTTAGTACTCAGTTCAATGTTATTTTCTGGATTTTTTTTGAAAAGATCTCAACGTATAGTTCTCACTTTATATGTATATTTTTTAGTAGGGGAAGTCATAGGCACTTTTACTTGTATAACATGCTTATCCCTGTCTCGCATGCATCTTCAGAGACCCCTCACCACCGATAGAAGGAGCTATTTATAAGGTTTATAAGGTGTAAATATGCAGACTTCCTCTTCTGCACTGAAACACACCTTTGTTTCTATCATGCAAACGTGACGTAAATATCGATCAGTGATCAGGATTACCACTCATATAACTTGTGGGAAGATGCTAATCTATTCTCCTAATAAAACCCAACCCAACTTTTAAAAAAAAGTAAAAATGTTGTCTTTCACAAACAAACATTTCACAGGCAAAAAAATAAAATAAACAGATACCAACTCCAAGATGAAAGCACAAGTAGTTCTTCATGCTTGTGAGATGATGTCTTTAGTATGCAGGAACAGTTTTTGTCCTCACTCCAGGCACAATCTTTACCAGAATCAGACTGTAAATAAGCGGGTAGAAAACTCCACCCTTTCTGGTCAAATGTGGAAACTTTGAGCCTGACTGAAGCACGTGTGTGTATTTGCTCCTCGATGGGAACTCGGGAGGAGTTTAGCAGCTCAGCAGACGAACCAAGCCTTGAATTTTCTGGCACCTTAATACAACAAGACTACAGAAATAGGATGTATTATCGTGCTGTCTGTCTGGGTGAACACAAGAAGGTTTTGCTGTTGCAGCAGGTGGTTGAAGGAGTGCAGAAAATCTACAGCAAAAACTGCTGTATGGCTCTTATTAGCCAGTTATACATGGATTTGCCATTGCCCCCTGTACTGTATGTGTATTGTGAGTGTTTTTCTTCTTTACTGACACCATTTGCTTGAGATTGTCTCTTCATGTGATATATTAATTTACAGACATTGTCAGTAGCTTAACATCTGCAAATTAAGCAACTATGGAGCTCTGTAAGCTTTGTTTTTATAAATTGACACAACTGAGGGGATATTTCTAGACTTCTCTTGTATCTAGAACCACCTAGATCAACTTAAACTATTCTCCAGATGATCTGTTGCTTTGTTTGTCTTGTGTAAAAGTAAATAAAGGACTGATATAGTTGGCAGGATGATAGATTTTCTCAACTTTTAAGAAGTTCTGCTTTTTTGCATGTAATAAAAAAGAAGCACATTTGAAGTCATTGTCCTAGAAGCAAGCCACTTTTTGGTTCTCTCTGTAAGACACACACACACACACACACACACACACACACGCACACACACATATATATATATATATATATATATATATATATATATATATATATATATATATATATATATATATATATATATATATACAGATTTTTTTTCTCTTGGTTTTCATGGAAATGTAGTGAACGACTTTTTTGCTGTATTTAGAGGGCCATTTTATTGCTCTGTTGAGAGATTTAAGACCCAATTTTCTCTTTCTAAGTTGCTACAGTGGGGGGGGGGGTTACCACCCATTACTGACTGCGTTGAAGACTTTGGTTTCCTGCCAGTTCAGTGGTCTGAACTGCTACCTCAGACAAATTGAATCCAGACAGGTATATCTCCTGGGGCTTTCCAACAGAAATGCAGAACTGGTTCCCCTGGTCATGCATGTCTGGCTGCCACTGGATGGGAGAAACAGTTAACTGTTAAACAGTCTACAAAGGAGTGGGGGTGGAGGGGCTTTAAGATCCAGCCCCACATTCCTAACCTCTCTCTGGACTATAAAATGTGGAGCCCCAAACAGCTCTGCTCCTCCTCTACCTCCACTCCCTAGGCCTTCTCCTCCTCCTCCTCCCTCAGTGTGTGTTTTGTGACTCCCTCCTTCTGCTTCAGAGTGGAAGAGCGGCCTGACAGGGACATACCATTCTTCAACCACGGGGGAAGTCATGTAGAAACCTACAGAGAAGCTGCATTCATTCTTTGAGCTGACACCTCACTGCCTTCCCCCACTGCATTTTCTGTCAGTGAGCTGTTCCGAGGTGGAGGGGAGAGTTTGTAGGGGGTTGAGAGGAGAAGAGAGTGAGCACAGCATTTGATAAACCAGCTGATCAGAGCTGAGGTATTCAGCCACAGAGACAGAGAGAGAGAGAGACAGAGAAGAGAGCGTGACTGGAAATAAGAATAAGAAGGGCAGAGAACGCAGCTCAAGTCTTTGTAATTTCGAGATTAGTGATATACAAGTTGGGTAGTGTAAAAATGTGTAGTTCCCTTCATGGGAAACTAAGAAGTGTGAGAAGTGGGAACCTGTATAGAAAGATGTGAGAGCTGTTGGTTGGGTGGAAACCTGAGGAAGAATCAGAAAAGGATCAGTCAAGTGCTGGAAACCAATCCACGGCTATCGGTGAGAGAGGGTCAGAGGACCCTGCTGGAATAAAGAGTGATGTCTTGGCTCTCACCCGTGTCATGGGCTAAATGGACATGGACGGCAGTGCGCGGGGGAGAGGGAGAGGAGGATGAAGACGGGCAGGAGGCCAGCGAGGAGAGGGAGCAACGTGGAGAGAGAGTAGACGAAGACGAGGAGGAGAGATCTCAAGGCTGCAGGCAAGTGTTGCACTGGAGCCCCCGAGACTACTGATAGGGTGGCTCACACAGTTTTATTTACCTGCTCGTCGGCCTGTCAGGTTGAAGAATCTCTGCTGTTTTAAGGGTTTGATGAAATAGGCCGAGGAAAGGGAGGAGGAGAAAAAATATTGGTGTCATTTTTTATATTTCGCGTGCTGCGTTGTCCTGCAGGGCGGACACATTTGCAGTGTGGCTGTGCTTTCGACTGTCACCACGTTTGAGTGTTTTTCTTAGACTCACTGGCACGTTGTCAGATCTGTACAAGAACGCACACACTCACACTGCACAGGCAGGTAGCTCAACGAGGTAATCATTGCTCAGATCACACAAACACGACAGGCTCCCAAGTCATCAGGTCCTCATGTACCTGCTTTTCATGTCTGCTTTGACACTATGGATACTTGCTATTGCTCCAAGTAAATTCACAACTGTTTCCACTCTTGCACACTCAACTAGACACAATATCCTGTCATCGGGTATCAAGTAATCAAATGACAAAATCCATGTTTACTATCCTGTGAAATTAGATTCAACCAGAGCAACAGCAATTCTTACTGCTAGAGCTAATCGAATGATGCAATGTTATAAAATCACACTTCATTTTATTCTGTTTTAATGTTCATATTCTGAGTTAATACACCATTTACAGCTTGGATGTTACGGTTTCATACTTCATACCCCATGATTCTAGCAATGTAACAGGAAATAGTGGGCTGGCTTACTTGCACTTCCTCTTCCTCTATGTATCTTTCACTTTATCTGTATTTCACTCCTTCACCAGTTCAGACAATACTGAGTCTTTGCAAGGCATAATACAACAGCAGAGGATAATAGCTGGGACAGTGGCACATTTAAGTTGCAATAAAATATGATTTTTATATTAGATTTTTGTTACTCAGAATCCTCTAGATGTCAAACTTACTTTACATCATGCGGCACTTGTGAAATTGCTCTTCCTTTCAGTGTAGGTTTAAATATGCATTGTCACTTGCGGATATCTTTATATAAGAAAAACATGTACATTTTCAACATTTCATCTCAGCTTTTCTACATGATAAAGAAATGCTGCTGTAGTAAATGAAAGACGTCTGTCAGCACAATTCTTTGGGCATAAATTATAAGAAATGAATGCTTAAAATTTTAGAAAGAAATTCTGGTTGCTTGTTGCCCTGACTGTCCTGTAATTGTGAAAATTACAGGACAGTCATTTAATTGTTTATCGTTTACTGAATTACTTTGGTGTGTTATGATTTTCCATGGGGGAGCCTTTTATAAGTAAAATTAATTTTAATTTGTTTGCCCTCCTTTACATTTCCCAAAGACTGACAGTGGGCAGTTTTTGTTGGGCCAGTTCTGGTCCCAGGCCCAATGTTTAACACCCCTGCTCTAAATCAATATGGAAATCATTTCCGGGTATTTTGTAATACTATTAACCCCCAGGTGGTGATGCTACCACCAGAGGGTTGCAAAAAGTTGTATTTTCGCCTCTTCATACTTCTAAAAAGTATTTATTTATGTAGCACAAGAGGCGAATTCCACCCTTGGTCTGACCTGGGACCATCTGTACATTATGATACCATGAATCAATATAGTGCATCTGTTTTTTTGTTTGGTTTTCGTTTTTATTTATCTTTCTGATTTTTGGCAGCAGGGGTTTTTCTATCTCGCGCTCTCTGTTTTTGTAATATGATCACTTCTGTGCTCCTTTCTAATGTTTTGAATGTTTTAATCTTTCTCTCTCTCATTTGTATCTCTCGCTGACTACCACAGCTCTGACTCAGAGGGTCATTTTGACACTCCTGAGGCAGCGACTCCTGTCCGCACCCCTCCGACCATCCCAGGAGAGCTGGAGAACAACAACACTGATGCAGACAAAACAGGTGAGGCCAACAGCAGACAGACAGAAATGCGATGATGAGAAGCTGTCCACTGTAACATCTTAATAGCAGCGGCTCTACAATATTCAACATATGAGAAGAAATGCATGTTCGAGTGCACAACACAAAGCAGTAGCCTCAAGGTTGCCATGGAAACAAGAGTAGATGCTTCACTAAATGCTCAGGTGTCACATTTGTGTTTATCTTCATAGTCAACAAAAGAGGAAAATGTGTTTAGAGTGTGTCAACAAAATAATGTTTTTTAATGCTAAAATGAACGTTTGTGTGATTGAGTACGTCTGAACTTCTCATCATTCGCAAGAATAATCTATTACCTACTAAGTATTCAGACTTACGATGTGGGGCACAGACAAGCAGTCAAATGCAGAATGCACTTCATTAAACATAATTAAGGTTAATACCTGAAGGTGGCCAAACATGCTCTGCATGCTTGGTATGTAAGCTGGTTTGCAGATGAGGAAGGATTTTGGGTGTGATGAAGCCTTGACTTTGTCCTTTGAATCACCGAAAGGAGGAGCCTGTAGCAGAGTGTGGGAAAGGCCTTTGCTCTGGAATTCAACAGGTTCAACAAAAGCTTCATCTAAAGCTCCGCCCTGCTTTGTAGTAGTCACTGACAGAGGTCAGTATGAAGGGAGCAACTGCACAAAGCAAGCCAAGGGCCCAAAGCTATCATGCAGCTTTCTTTTTTTTAAAGTAGATTTTTAGTAGTCCTCATATTTGTGTGACTGTTGTGGTTTTAGTAGGATTAAGTCCATCCTGTAAAACAGCTCCAACAACATTTTATAAAAGAGTAAGTTGCAAAGGTCAGAAAGTGTGGAGAGAGGAGGGAGTTTCCATTTTAAACTGCAAACATCTCTCCCTGCAGCTGTTTCTAAGTTTGATCTCAGGCAGGGAGGAGCTGAAGCATCTCTGGAAACATCGTTGAAAGTAAACATGCTAACGCCAGTGTTTGCCTGTGTCCATCCAAAGTCTCCATTACTACATCAGCATCTGCGTGATGACAGTTTATAACTATTTTATGGGTGTGCAACTCACTTTAGATGACGGACCATATAAGCCCAATTTGATCTCAGCGGGGTTAAATGAATCACTATTATATTATAACCTATTAAACTGTTTTCTGTTGACAATGTAACTGAGATGCAATCTCAGGGAAATTTTCTCCACACTGACTCAGTGGGCTTTCTTTACAAGTGTACAGATCACAGTCGATCTACAAGAACCGAAAACCATCACGTGTAGAGAATTCTGGATCTACATAACAACAGTTTTTAATACTACTGTAGCTTAATATAGTACTTTAATCTTTAGGATTCAAACAGCCTCTATAGATCAATAAAAGTAGGATTAATTAGGATTATGTATTAAGTATTAATGAGGACCTTTTGGTAGTGTGATTCTGGCCTTCTCCCTTATCTGCAGAGTTAAAGGTGTGGTCACAGTTAGAGACGTGACTGACATCTGCCTGGGGTCGCTACAAGTACAGATCACTGCCTATACTATTTAAGGCACATATAAAATTTTATTAGATACATAATTTTCATGTTATTGGTAAAACAGGGAGTGCAGCTTAGTGAGATCTACCGTGACATGACAAGCGTCACCAAGAGAGTATATATTTGTACTAAAGGAGTCAAAAGTGACACTCTGGCGACATCCGACTGGAACTGGGTAGAAGTATCGGCAGGCTTTGCTTGTTTCCTGGCAACATAATGTTACATGAACACGGCGAGTATGACAGGCATGCTGAAATATGCTGTGGTCTCAAAATCTTCCCTGGAGCTAATGATTGCGCCATAGCAGCCACCATCACTACTGTCTAAAACACACACAACATGATAAACCACACCACCTTTTTATTTTTATTTTCATATGCATGAGTTTGTACAAATGTCATGGCCCTCATAGTAACATATTACCATGGCAACAGCAGCAATTGGAACAGTTGGCTGGTGACTAACCTGCTTTCAGAGAGCCAATCAGATATCACTGACATCTGAGCTGGGGTGTTATTAAAGAGAACAGCACTGGCAGCAGGAGTGTGTATTAATTTTTAAGACTTGTTTTGATTTTATGATTAATTCTGGTGTTTTGGGTCTCATTTCTTCCACAGAGTTGGAGCAGGAGGAGAACCTGATAGTGACTGCTCCTGTCAGGGATCAGGACACTCTGCTCAGCCACAACATGGGTCAGGATGAGCCTGCAGTCCCCATGGGTGGCCCGCTCGAAATAAACATTCAGACCCTAGAAGAAGAACAAACAGTGAAATTTCCAGCAGATTTGGGCTCTTTGCCTGCTGCTGATTTATCCACACAGAAGGAAGTGGCTCCATCCTCTGAGTCATCCCAAGTTCCAGCTACTCTTCTAGCAGCTGATCCAGTCCCAGATCTGGCTCCAGCTCTGGGTCCTGCTCTTTCCTCAGAACCAGATTCAATCCTGAGCAGTGAACCTGAAATCCTCTCAGCTCCAGAGCCCCCTGAGGAGAAACCTCCTGCTGAACCAGAGGCGCAATACAATGGCCTGTCCAACGAGGCAGAGCCTACTCAAAAGAGTAAAACGAGGAAATCCAAACCTCCGTCTCTGAAAATGAAGTCCTCGCTGAATGACGCTGCTAACACAAACGAGGAAGAAGAGCTTCCTGTCCCTAAGGTCACATATAACTTTGACCCCGACCTTTTGGATGACAGCTTTAACCCATTCACCAGCGGCGGATCAAAAATCCAAAACTCTCCCCCACCGTGTGAACCAGGCTCTTTCCTCAGACTCGAGCCGCTTGGAGAGGCCAGCTCAGCAGCACAAGCACACTCGGAAACAACAAATCCATCATCTGAGGTTAAGCCCGTGATGATGGAGTTTGGCCTGGATGAAGGACCAGTCAGCAGGCCTCCTCCAAAGAAACTAGGAGGGAAAAAGACAATCAGTAAACTTGCTACAAAGAAGCAGAAGCCCAAAGGATCCGAGGCTTCCTGCAAACCTGAACCAGAACCCACAGTGTTAGAAACACTTTCACTGCCAGCACCAGAACCAGTCCCCCAGTCTATACCAGAGCCAGTTTCAGAGCCTGATCTGGAAGTTTCTCTTCCAGTTTCAGACTCTTCTGCACCTTTGAACTTGGACGATGTTCCTATTCTTAAGACAGGATCATATAACTTTGATCCCAGTCAGTCAGACGACCCAAACTTCAATCCATTTGGTAGCAATAGCAAGGTGAACAACTCTCCAGTGCTTCCTAGAAGCTCCTACAGCTTTGACCCGGACAATTTTGATGATTCTGTGGACCCTTTTAAACCTTCAAAATCCCTGAGCAACGAGGACACGTCCAGTAGCTCGTCTCTGCCGGAGAAAAAAGTAAAAGAAGGAGAGAAACAAAAGGCACGGCAACCTCAGGTGGAGAAGAAAGTGAGGCAGATTCCCAAGAAAAACAAAGAGAGAACAATCAAGTAAGTCTCAAAAACATCAAAAACCTTCTTTCTTGCCCCATGAGCTCGAAGCCCTGAGGTCATAACATTATCACAGATACACTGGATATTCACACAGTTCTCAAACATGTTATATTCAGTGCTGTTACAGCTGTAGCTGTTGGACCAGTTTCAGCTTTTCCATGTCTGTCGGCATCTTGTGTTTATTGCCAAACTTTATCTGCTGAGTATTAAAAATGCTGAGCCAAGCACCTCCAGTCGCTCACTTGCTCTCCTTTGTCTCTTGTTCTTTGTTCCCTTATCAAAATCCTTCCTTCACTTGCTTAATCCCTTTCATCCTTCATCTTTCCTCCCCCTCGTCTGTCGTGCAACCCGCAAACTCTTTGCTTTTGTCCTATTCTATTGGCCTCAGGACATCTGAACAAGTCAAGTTTCTCTGTTTTCTGTTGTAAGTACTGATGCACGTTTCTCTCACGCATGCTTGCTTTGCATTTTACTCTCATCGTGGCATGCGCTGCAACAGGACCGGCTTACAAAGAAGCATGTGAGGGCAATATATGTCTTCCTCACTTTCATTTCACACGTTAGAGATGTAGTATGTTACATCTTGTGAGCTCTCCAGACGTTTAGCAGCACCAGTATGGTTCTACATGTGTGTATGTGCATCACTGGTCTTTATTTGATATCTGTCTAAACACCAAAGCAGAGAAATGCTCACAGCTCAATGGTTGTGGAAACAGTGTGTGTTAATTAAAGCGTCACAGCACGTTCAGTCTATAGATTGTAACTTCTTGCATTATTTCATGTGCTTGTTTTGTAGGAATTCCTGTAAAGTAGAGAAATACGATGAAAGCCAGTCCTTGGTCCTTGATGTGTGTAATCAGGTAATATAAGTGTTTCTGAGGATGTGTGTATGTGTGTGCGACTGCTTCACCTTACTGCAGTGACACCGCAATGTTCATTATTCAGCAGCTCTGTCCACCATCACCTCTGAACACACACACACACACACACAGTGAGAGCGAGAGACAGAGAGGGAGTCACAGAAGCATCAGCAGTGTCTCCAGCTCTGCAGCACTGTCTTGGCATGCTGACAAAATTGTGACTTATCACTCTGCAGTCAACATATTAGTCTCCTTCTTCCACCTGTCCTCAGCAACAACACCTTCATCATCCTCTGGAGAAATCTTGAAGATATGGCGTCACTACAGAATACTTAACTTACTTTAACAATATTGTGAAGACCTTCATTGTTATCTCACTGGAAGTGCTTGCTGCTGATCTAAAATAGATCTAAAAAAAATGCCCATGGAACGGGCTAGGATCTGTTCCTTTGTACAAGGAGGAACGGGTGGAGAAGTGCCAGAGTCCTGTAAAAATCACCTCCATCAGGCCACTCATGATGATGTTTCTGACCAAACAATCAGTAATGTAGCATGGCTTCAGGCCCCAACGTCCCTAAGAGCAGTCAGGGTACTGTTAACTGGCTAACGCATGGAGATCTGTGTTAACCCCCATGTTGGCCCTCTCTAGCTCTCCTCATGTAAGAGCCCTTCTAATGATAACGCCTCCACACACTTGAGACTGTGCTAAGGGACACAGCAAACCTTCCTTCTGGACTACCTGTGGCACCCGAATAAGCTGCAGGTATTGTTTCATGGTACTGGTAGTGAGAAGGACACAAGCAAAATAACTAAAATAAAATAAAAATACGTGGTAATGTGCTTTGTTTTAGTATCTATTAGTTTTATGAAAAACTTGCCTGATGTCTGTGAGTCAATCAATATCTCTACTGACTTTACTAAATCTTCTCTCTGATATGTGCCCTCCATAAACTAATTACAAGGACTAAAGTGAATACTGAAACTATTAAAAACTAAACTAAAACTAAACATTTTCAAACATTTGGAAACTAAAGTGAAACTTAAGTGAATTAAAAACAAAAAGTCAAAGAGAAAATTTACAAAATCTAATGAGAAAATGCAAAACTACAACAATTCTCATCTATGACTCATTAAAGCATAAAAATACTCCTGATTCAGTAGATGAACCAGTGTTGTGTCTATGCATAACAGAAAAATTTTGTTACTAGCAGTCTTTCACAAAAAATGTAATGTGTTCTCATTTCTTTAGCTGAATCTACAAAAAATGCCAAAGATACCACAGTTCAATGATAATATATTGATTAAATAACATTTTGGCACCAACACAGTGTATCCCAACAACCAATTACCCCCAAACTTGGCATATTTCATCATGGTGTGCAGCGTATCCTTAAAAGAATTAAAGAAACTGGACAAATGGAGAACAAAAGAAAAGGTAGCTGCCGTAAAAAACTATCTACAGCAGATGAATGTTCTTAAAAAAACAGCAAGACTCCAGCAAAGACCTGACACAGGAACCGAGAGATGCGTCTGACCCTTCAGTTGATCGATCTACAGTTCACTGAACCCTCATTAGAAATGGACTCAGCACAAGGGTGGCTGCCAAGAAGCTGGGAAACAGGGAGAAAGGCTGAGGCATGGCAAGTTGCACAAGAACCAAACTGAAAAGGTCAAAAGGTCTGATGGAGTGATGAATCCACATGTGACATTTTTGGTCTGAATAGTAATCAATCATTATGCTGGAGGCATAGTCAGGATTTTTGCACAGTACTAGTGCCTAAAGTAATATTTTGGGCCCACGCATTCACCAACAGTACCTTTAGGCTGTGTGTGTGTGTTGGGGGGGGGGGCTTCAGAATCTCATAAACAGAGTAAATTCCACTGTGATGCAGGATATATGTAAGATACCTCGCTCTCTCATGTCCAGGATGAGGATGAAGTGGTGGTACAGACCCCAGAAATCACTCAGCGAGTTCATCATGCCACCGATGAGGAGAAGCTGGCCTCCACTTGTATGATGGGACAGACAACAGACAGCCAGCAGGAGAGAGAGGAGCCAGAATGCAATAAAGCACCTGTAAAAAAACAGCTAAGCAGTGACAGAGCTATAATGGATGGTAAGCTCTACAGTGACATTTGTACAGACATGGCCTATTTCTGTTTAGAAGTATGAGTATTTAAGTATTTAAGACGGTAATATAGAGTGAACGGAGGCTTTGCTTGGATAGAACTTGGCTAAAAGTTAAGGTAACGTCTGAGGACAATGTTTTTAAGTCAAAAAGCACAACATCTTAGATTTTCTTTTAAATCAGCCTCAGTGGAAAGGATGCTTACACAGCAAGTTCTATTAATAAAACTGATAAGACGATGTGAACGAGGAAGGTGATGTGGTTACATAATTTTCTCAACAACTACTGCGTCACGCTTAAGGGAGGGGAAGAAAAATGTACCAGGCATGCTCAGCAGTATTCTGTCCTGGATAAAAGAAATGTATAAATACTACACTGGGCAGTATTTATACTGCTCCCCACAGTTGTGCATAAGGACCAGCCATGCAGTCTTTTCAATAAAAACAAAAACAAAAAGCACAGAACTAGACAAATAGTAAGTATGAACTCTTTACTTCATGTGCATTTGATTGTTTTTGAAAACTGTGATATGGATAGTTACAGTAGTTTTTGTCATTTAGTTATGTGTTTGATCTTCTCAAAGGTTCTGAGACGAAGGTTGCAGACCAGCTGGAGGAGAAGGACAGCTTCAGTCTGAAAGATGATATAGTAAGTGGACTATAGGAACAATAGCAAGGGGGTATAAATGTTTTAGCATGACAGGATTGTTTTGCATTGTCAGCTGTTCTTCAGGTTAGCAATAACAGGTCCAACTATTTCAGTTTTTAATGCTCTCATTCATAGCTATTTCTGCTCAATGAATCCCAATATTTGTCTAAGATAACATCACTTGCACCTTAAGGCCAAACCAGATTTTGTAACATTTATTGTAGTGTAACTACTTGCCTCAAAACAGCATGTGTTTCCTTCCACAGAGTGCGATGTCCACAACAACAAAACTGACCTGCATTGAGGGCCCTGACACAGCAGCCCTGTCCCAGGACAGCATGCCTCTGAGCGAGATGGACAAAGCTGCAGTGCTAACCCTGATCAGAGAAGAGGTATGAGAGAGGGCCAGTTGTTATTATGCTTAACTGTTTATTTGTGATCATAGCTGGGTTTTTAATTTTATGTCTCTCCTGTCTAAACAGATCATCGTTAAAGAGATTGAGGTCAATGAATGGAAGAGAAAATATGAAGAGAGCAGAGCAGAGGTTATGGAAATGAGGTACGAGGCATTTGTTTGTCTGAGTGCTCCTGTCTACGTTATATTAAACACAAGGGAACATGTGAAAACAAAGTTGACAGTAACTGCTTTGGCTTTTTATTCTGACAGGAAAATAGTTGCAGAATATGAGAAAACAGTCGCACAGATGATTGGTAAGTTGCTGCCACCTAGTGGTGATTTTGCTCTCCATGGATTTGTTATTATGCACTACGTTACTGCTCCAACACCTGTGTGACTTCTTCAAACAAATCCCCAAATCAGATGTACATTTTGTTTCTCTGATCTATATGGATATTTATACAAAAAGGAAACCATTATGTATCCATTACACATTGTTTTGCGCAACCGCCATCAGACTATTAAATTCATAATGTACATCATAACAGATGCATAATACATGGATGCAGTGCAACAGCTGAGCACACTTCAGCCGTGCATTTTATTTTGTATATGTTTTTTATTTTTTTTTAACATTCTATGCATATAATCTACACGTGTAATACCAACTTACTGTGTAATAGACAGTCTAATAGACTGCAGTCTTTTTAATTTGTTTTTAACAGCCTATATGTAATATGTAAGGCTGTATTACATTTACAGTGTAGTGGAACAGAATAGCACAGTCAGTGGCTTCAGTCTTTTGGGGGGGTTTTGCCTTATTGGTCAACGGCTATAAAAATAAAGTGTCAGCTTTCACTTTAGACCTGTGCTGCTATCAGCTTGACCTTTTACTTCCACCTGCAGTCTGACATTTTTCACCAGCATGACCTGTTGTTGACTTTCAAGCCAAGTACATTACACTGTATACCCATATAAATAGCCTGTTGTTTCTATGTTTCTGTTGTTGTTGCACTGACCTTAAACTGAGGACCAGCACTAACCAGAAAAGCTAGGAGTCCCACTCTAGCCTGGGATTGATCTTGTATTTATTAGTTACTTCAGAAAAAACAAAGCATTGTCCTAACACATTATTTCTACACTATCTATTCTGCATTTTTAATGTGCACTCATGTGTTATTGCATTACACTGTTTTGTCTCACAGCTGTTGTGTGTTTTTAGCCCTTATTTTATACTCTAAACTCATTTATTTACAGAGGATGAGCAGCAGCAGAAGACCCTGTCATGTAGTAAGTCAGTGAGACAGCTGACCTTAGAGAGAGATCAGGCCTTGGCTGACCTCAACTCAGTGGAGCGCTCCTTTGCTGACCTCTTCAGGCGGTATGAGAACATGAAGGGAGTCTTGGAGGGCTTTAAGAAGGTCAGTAGAGTCTCAGTATGAATCACATGAGAAGCTGTGTGGGCCACCTTCGCATAACTTGACTGGATCTGTTTTACATGTGTCTCTCCAGAATGAGGAGGTGCTAAAGAAGTGTGCTCAAGACTACCTGATGCGGATCAAGCAAGAGGAGCAGCGATATCAAACCCTCAAAATCCACGCTGAGGAGAAACTCGACAAGTAAGTCTGCAATTTAGGCTTCCAAGATTTCATTTTTATTCAAATACTGACTCCTGAAATTCCATTTACATTTCAAAGCTAGGCGTCATTTCTCATTCTGACATTGTCTGACATCGTTTCTTCTGTAACAGGGCTAATGAGGAGATAGCCCAGGTACGTGCCAAGGCAAATGCTGAGAGTGTCGCCCTAAACGCAAGCCTGAGAAAGGAGCAGATGAAGGTGGAGTCACTTGAAAGAGCTGTCCTTCAGAAGGTAGGATGAGAGCAAATATAATTAAAATGATCTGACTGTGTTTAACTGTGTTAGTGATGGAAAATTGTGCTGAAAAACCTAGGTAATTAAGACTGAAAGCTCTACTGGGTCTTGTCTGTGTGCTGAACACACTTTTCATTTTCTTTTACAATAAGATGTCAAACAAGACAAGTTTAAGCATCAGTGTCTGACTGTTGAATGGACTGTTGTGTGCAGTCATTTTTCCTGGAAGTTAAACAATTAGCCGTTTTTAGTCACTGCTTCACGCAAAACCTGATGTTTCCTGTCACTTCTTTTTTGTTTGGGTTTATCTTCAAGATAGAGAAAGGGATGATTTCCTGTTTTCCTTATTTTACTGCTATAAATAGAACACAGTCCGGCAGAATAGTGATTTTAAATGCACTTCATTTACAATGATCTAAACTGCCCACTAGAGGGCAATGTTCTGTTTACTTAAAGCAAAATCGTCAAAAGAAGGAAAAACTGCAGAGTCCCACTAACTCCATAAATTCTGAATGGTTTAAATGTTTAAGTTTTAGCACCTTTAACTCTAATTTTTTTTTCTGTCCTTTACAGAATCAAGAGATTGAAGAGCTCACCAAGATCTGTGATGAACTGATCGCCAAACTGGGAACAGAATAGTCGCCTTTCATCAAACTCTGTGGCTCTTAATTGCTTCCTCTTCAGCTCCAGATTTTTCTCACAACAACATGTGCTTTAAATCTTGTACATGATCATAGATCAGGCACATTGCAACTTTCATTGCTTGTTTTGTTTAAATATACAGTATATTACTGAAGGACAGTATGGTTGCACTTGCTCATTTTCTCCTTTCAGACTGAAATACGATGAGAGTACAACTATAGTTGTGTTAATCATGTCAGGACCATTGAAGAAGCACACAATTATAACAGGATGTAATGTTGTTGTTGGTTTTTTTTAAAGAAGTCACTCCATGATTTGTAAACCTTTGCTTCAGGATTTACAGTAAAGTATCATTTTACGTTTCTGGGATTTACCCATTTTCAAGTGTCGTCTCATCACGTCTCGTCTCATAAGGATTTTCCACCCCCATTTTACACTGCATGTGTGCAGGAACTAAGGGAAAAGATGACGCTGGCAGGCATGCATGCACATTTTCTTTGCACCAGAGCACATTTATACTGCAATTAACTGCGTTAATAATACAATCCATGTGCTGAGTGCCTAAATGGATCATTTTGTATAGTTTTCAGGTCGCTTATCTCAGATTAAGTAAGTTGCCTTTCAGTTTGTATTTCTTATTTCACAGGTTTACACAGTGTGTCCTTCAGTTATACGTGGGTTTACATTAAGCTGTTTTTGAATCTTGGGGATTGTTAAATATGAAGAGCACTTCAAAAGAATCAAATATTAAATCCAAGTTTTTAATCACTTTGATGATACTTTGACTTTAATATAGTAAAACCTGCTTTTATTATGCTGTAGTATAAAACCATGTGGCATGTTTCATTTTCGACTGCTCTGCGTTTGAGTGTGGAAAAGTTACCAGTCGCCATAAAAATGATTTGGGGTTGTGTCCAAATTTTATTTATGAACCAAAACATTGCTTGTGCCTTTTGAGAGAAAACAAAAGAAAGACAAACAGGTTTTTTTGTTTTTCTTTGTGCAGTTGTTTCCAAGCTGTTTGCAAAGAGTACTGTAGTCAGTGTATTTCTTGTATGATTGAACTGCAGTCAGTTGCAGTGGATTTGCGGTTTCAGTGCTATCACGTTCAGCAATAGATCAGCGAGGCCTGTTTGGTTCATTGTACATCTTTTGCTGTACCAATATTTTCTGGTCTGATTTCACTTGAATGAGCACACGAGTGCATTTTTGGTCCGAAGTGTATAAAGGACACATTTTGTACAGTAGCCTTCTTTACATCAGCACAATCAATTGCCAAATGTCACAGCAAAATGAAGTGGGTTTCAGTGTGACCTCATGTCCCGTCGTGGTGGCGTTAACATTAGTTGGAAGGTGCTTTTAAAATTCACAGTTATAGTACATTTTATACTTTATAAAAAAGAGTATTCATAATTGTGTTGCTAATGTTTGTAAAATGAAAGAATTACGTATACTCAGATTGTATGTCAACTGTTATATTTTGTGCATTCCTTAATAAATGGTTAAGATTTAATAATATGCTACTCTCCTTCTTGGTCACAATCATTTAAGCTCATTTAAATCGTCAGCTTCTGTTGTAGCAATAAATAAATAAAAACAGAGGCAAGCTAAATCGCTAAAGAGGAGTCATTACCCACTTGCACGCCACTTACATTAAATGAACTGCTGATATAAACACTAAATGAATTTTGCTTTTGAATCAAGTGTCTGCACTTCCCCAAAGTAGTTAGATTATGCCAAAAATAACAATGTAGCCATAGTTGTATGAAGAAAGTTTAATTTCAATATCAGCACAACAAATTGATTTAAATGTGTAGACTACAAAAACATCTTCAGTAACCTATGTGAAATGTGGTTTAATAGTTGTGTCTTCAGTCTGCTTTAACATCCCCATGTTATGTTGCAGCTTGAATGAAAATACAGCCTGCTTCCTGTTCCTCTGGGCTAGAGTGGGGCTGTCAATCATTTACATGTAACAGAATCTGTGGAAAGCAGGTCATTGTTACCCAATAATCACCAATTTTGCTTGTTTGGCTTTGTCTTCATTAAATCCCAGTTGCCCTCTTACATATATCCTTTCCTGATTCAGCTTAAGCTGTTAGAAACATTAGGACTTTGCCAAATGTTGCTACGGATGCCATCAGATTCACTGTAGAAACACAGTATTTCTCCTAGTGAAGCAGTTATGAGGTTACTGGTTTTGTGGGATCAATTAGGAACGAGTGTCACACTAGTTAATTTCAAAATTAGGCTCATTTCTATCTGGAGTCTGGGTTTTTAGATAGCAGAGAGAAGAAGAGAGAATTTGTGCAACTTTTTTTGATCAACATACTATAATTTTTAGTATCTGACATCTGATGATGACTGATATAAAGACTTGCTTGTTATTCTGAATTACACTTCTTGCACAGGCCAACAGTACATACCTTGTCAAGCTGCCCTGTTCCAAGCCTGGCACTTCAGTCTTTTTTACTACACATTCTTTCCACATGGTGGTGTCCTTAACACCAGTGTGCTGGGATACCCTCATGGTTAAGGCACATACCAAATAACCAAAATGTTCCAGGTGTGAAAGAGCTTGCTTGGCATGTCATTTTCCTCTCTCGTCAGTCAGCCTCTATTTCCACACTGTCCTGTCTAATCAAGGTAAAAAAATATTTGGAAAGCCCAGTAGAAGCAGAAACTCAGCACCACCCCCTTTATTCTAATGGACCAGGCATTTCTCGCAGTCAAGATCCTTATTAAGTGGACAACACCAGATGTGTTCAACAGGGAAAAATAGGAGGAAATCATCATCATTATCAGTTATATGTCCCTTTATTGACAGTTTTCTGCTTTTCTCTTACTTTGGTATGTTGAACAATACGTTGGAGAAAATAAGTCAATCATAGAAGGCATGAATTGACAAAAACATCTTAACTAATATTATAACGCAGGAAAACTATCATTTAAAACTCCAAGAACGAGTAAAAAATTACTCATTTCTAGATACAAAGAGATCAGGACCCTTAGATTTTGTAACTTCGGTAATCGGGTCTGAGGGGGGCGGGTTTAGGATGCTGAGGCACCCTCCCATTGGCTGCTGAGTTTGTGAGGAGTGGGACGGGCGCGCGCTGCCAGCTGTGAGGGGAGCAGAGGAAACGGCCCGCAGAGTACTAAAGGGACAAAGAGCCCCTGCTTCACATGCCACCCTTTAAGACAGGTTGGAAACCTCTGCGTCCTCAAAAGACTGTGAGCTGCTGACTGTCCTCCGTCTGTCAGAGTAAGTCCTTTCACTTCGGAGACAGCCTCCCTCCCTCCTGCTGTCCGACCGCTGACTGGATGTTGTTTGGCACGTGCATGAATGTGTGAAACTTTGAGATATCACACTTTGTTCAGACTGAGTTTTACCTAATGGGTTCTCTCTGGGAAACTGAAACACCTGGCAGGGTTTATATTTGCATGTTTTGTCTCATTTATATTCATTGGAAATGTATTTCATATCAAGTGTTTTTTCTTTTTCCTATTTATGTGTCGAAGCGCGCTGGGGTTTGCTGTATCAGAACACGAACTACAGTCCTGCTAGTAACAAACTTTTATCATGCATGCTAACTCTGGTGATGACAGTAGACAGCTGTGCTAAGGACCCTTCAACACCTACCGATTTTGTAGTCGATCTTTCTTCACTCTGGTCAGGGCTTAATATCTCTTTATCGGTGACTAATTCAGATGAACAACAGACAGCACAAGAGCCCTGATTTTGCCTGAAAAAGCAATAAAAGTATGTAGGATTTGAGAATTCCCATTTTAAAGGGCAAGCAGTATTTAATTATTGTTTGATCCTATTGTTTCTTTGCAACTACACGTTTCAAGCTTTGCATGCAACAGCATATGATGTAAAAAGGTCCATTCACAACCTTTCTGGAACCACAAGTTTTAACTGTTAAGAGTAGATTCTTCTGTAACATATGGGTGTGTCTACAGAAGTGTTGCTTGTGACATGCAATATGTAGAAGTATTTATTTAGAAGTATTGTTTACTGATGGATTTTGTATTAAATACACCATAATTGTACACGTGCTGGTTGGAGTATAGTTTGTGCACGCACAGCTGTTCAGAAAGTCACTCAGAGCTCTGACTGACTGATTTAAAACCATTAAAGTGCGCTTTTTCATTCCCTGGGTTTAATTAGGTGCAAGACTGAATACTGAAAAGCCAAATTTAAGTGTCTCCGTACTCATGCTGAACCTCTGTGTTCATTTCACGGGGAGACAGACCAGATGTTTCCATATCGCGAAACATATCCTTCACAGTCTGATAATTTATAGGCTGTGTACTCCAGAGGAGGTTTTTCAAGTCTGAAGTTTGTTTGGTTACCATGACGTCAACCCAGGAATCCCCCCCCCCGCTCCCAAATCCCCTCCCAAATCTCCTCCCTTGCTGTTCCAAACAGGATGATGTGAAGGTGTCCTAACGTTTCCTCTCCTCCATCCCTCCCTTTACTCCCTTAGGGCTCATTGTCCCAACATTGACACATTCATGGTTTGCCATGAAATAATGATGCACATGGAGTCAACTTTCTTTGTGAATACAGGTTCAGAGAGTTTACCTCGGCCTCCAGGCACAGATCAGCAGATAAATAAGACGGGCAGCCCCCTCCCTGGAGGAGCCCACATTTGCTCTCCATTAGGCTGTCAGACAATGGAGAGAGAAATTCTTGCCACCTAACCTATGTTCTTTCCCAGATTTTCCCCAAATTTCCCTTTTTTTGGCAGTCGTGTCCATACGTTTGCTTAATATACTGTGAAATTGTGGTCATTTTTTTTACTATACTTGTGGTTGCAAAGTTTCTAGTGTCAGTTCTCTTGAAGCCTGATATGAGAGCCAAACCAAGCTCAGCATTTTATACAGATACCGCTTACTCTCAAATAAACTGAACTACCACATGCCACAAATGACTGTCTTCCTCAGCCTGTCTTCAGATAACTCTCCATCCTCAGGTTAAATCCTTGGAATTGGGAAAAGCCACTTATAAAAATGCCAAAAACACACTTTATTGCAGTGTTATACAGCCGATGGTCACAGTTCTTTGTCTCTTTGTATCTCTCTTTAGAGTATTAATCTTTTCCGGCATCATTCTGCATCATGCTGCGCCTGGCTGTTATCTGCTGTCTCCTTTACACCTTGCTGGTGCCGTCCAGTGCCCAGTCAGACTCTAACCAGCCTGTGATCCAGCTACGTCTAGCCGGGGAGAAGAAGAAACACTACGAGGGTCGGGTCGAAGTCTTTTACAATGGAGAGTGGGGGACGGTGTGCGATGATGACTTCTCCATCTATGCTGCCCAAGTGGTATGCAGAGAGCTGGGCTTCACGGGTGCCGAGTCCTGGTCGCCCTCAGCCAAGTACGGAAAAGGGGAAGGTAAGAAAAAAACGCACTAAGTTAATGAGATGTGTGTGTTAGTCACCAGGACAGCCACCTACAACTTCATCTACTCAAAACCCTCCAAAGTTCGACTTCAGATTGGTGCAGAAAGTGAGGTGCAAGTTATAGTGAAATAATCTGAGCATCCCTGAGCTACTCAACCACATCTACTCAGAAATAACCTATCACTACATGCAGTTTCATAATTTCCACGAAAGACAGGTTTCCCCTTGTCTAAATGCTTATACCCTGAGGTACTGGTTTTCCCATCAGAGGAGAACTGAGACACACCAATCAGTTCAGAGCACTGGAAGAAGGAAAGACTGGAAAGATTTGGAGCGTTAACCAGACGCATATACAGACGTAATCTCATCTCCTCTTTTATAGCCTTTTGTATCTTATGATTTCCACCATAGCAGTAAAAATACTAATAAGATTCCCAGCTCTGTAAATGTGTTAGCTCCTGGCTGCTGGAGGTGAATGTATATTGGTAGCGCTAAATGAACTCTTATTAAAGAGTTCATTTAGCGCTACCAATATACATTCACCTCCAGCAGCCAGGTGAACTAAATGAACCTAAATGAACTCTTATTAAAGAGTTCATTTAGAGCTGCCAAAGCGTTTCTTCACTCAGTGAGCAACTTCAAAAGTTAGGTTAACTTTTCACGGCATTGCTGTCATTATGGAAATTTCAATTCAAGTGTTTTGCAGCTTTATGCATATACTATTATATACCTATAGTGTTTTATAGGAAGCATTTAACAAGTAGTTTGTACTATATAGCTGTGTGTGCATCCTGTGTGAAGCAGTTGTTTGGGCTCCATTTTAGCAGTGGTTCAGTATATAAAGATGATGTCCTCTGGGACTTGGCTTTGGGAAGGGTGTGCCCCTCAAATGTTTCACAAACTCAGTGAAATGGCAGTTATGAATAGGAAAGCTGCAAATTATATTTTGCACTAATATAAAAAGTTGCACAATCTGAAATAAAATGATCTTTCAGTTGGTCGAAGAGAGAAGGGGGTCCCTGTTTTCCTGAGTGGATGTCAAATTTGTAGTGGAATCACTTTAAAAAGACATGTTCTCACATGTGTGTATATGGAAACTAGCTTTATCTGTTTTTTATGTTGTTGGTGGAGACAGATGGCTATAAAAGTGATCAAGAGGATTTCAAATTTCCCATCGTGATGACTAATGCGCTGTTGAAAGCAACCACCAAATGTTTCCAATTGAAGACATAACAGCAGAACAGTTATAAGGACATCCTACTTGGATGAGCGTTTTTCCTGCAAGGATGCAAATCATATCCCCAGCTGCTGTTGCACAAATGCTGTTTGCAATCCCAGTGTGCCCCCCCTCCTCCTCCCCGCCCCCCAAAAAAGGGGGAAAAAAATAAAGTGTGCAAATGTTACAAAGGTTTGGGCTATGATTTTAATTTTCTACAAAATCCATCTAATCCATGTTATGCAAACCCCTTTAGGTTTGTTTTGAGCTCTTTGGCTATGATATTGACAGAAAGTGCTAATAAAGGCTTAATACATACATTTATAGCTCCATGTAGACTGTCCTCTATGTTTTTTTCAGTGCTTGTTAAATCCCCTTAAGGCCTGCAAATGATGTTCTTACCAATGCAGTCTAGGCTTAGAACAGCTGGCAATGCTGAGTATTTGCTTAGATAAAGGTGTGCTGAGACTGAGCGGGTTCTCCCTCTGCTGTATTCCAGAACCAGAGTGCTTGGCTCTGATTATAACGATGATCCAGGGGTAATCAGTTCTCTGCCAGGAGGAAGCTACGTGACCATTATATCCAGTCACTTTCTTGGTATGATCAGGATGTTCCCTTGCAACATGTTGAGACTGCCAGAATAATGAGTTGGTGGTTTCCCTCACGGCTGATTCAGAACAGCCAGCTGGACAACAGATGATTCCCTTCAGCCATGACAACATTTATTAGGCAGGTTTTTGGCTGAAAAAATGCACCAGGTTATATCAGAGACCAAACACATCTCCACGTGAGTAGGTTTTCTGTGTCTACGGCTAGACTTCAGTGGACATGCTAGAACAGAAGCCAATAGGGCATGATTTACAACACCTGTCAGGGTATAACATTTAAGACATTCTTTCATTTGCATTTTTTTTAAATGAGGTAGACACATGTTAGGGAAAGCTAGTGAAAACTCAGGGTTAGGAGAAATTGTGGCTCAGGATGAAGCAGACATAATAGTTGCAAACAGTCAGAGTATAACAATATATTCTAAAACAAATAATGATTATGTTATGATTGATTGTTTGTGTATTAATTGGTTGGAAAAACAGTTAATGATTAGGTGAATAAAATATTAAAGCCAAGACGATTGGCAGATATTCTTTTGTACTTGCTGCAGTATACACATATAGCATGTATGTTAAAGGGAAAATATAGTGTTATTATTTAAAAAAAAATTTAAAAATGCACTTAAAAAAATTATCTTGACTGTGCACCATTGTTTGCTCAACTGCGATACTCTTATATGTGCTGCAGACACGGCTGACAGTATTGTTGACAATTTAGTTGGAACTGCTCTTTTGGACTAATTATGTGATGACACCATTTCTAAATACTGCCAAGCATCTTTCTCTGTGTTCTGATCTGTTAAAGATTTTCACATCAGCCTGTCACAGGATAATGTTGGCCTGTGATGAGCTGACTACTTGTTTTTTATAAAAAAATAAATAAAATTCTTTCAAAAGCACCGTCATCACTACCATCCAAGAAAAGCCATCGTGGGCAAAGTGAATCAGCATCTGAACACACATCCATCTGAGTGTTTCTCTGTTTCTGTTTGTTCCAGGTCGTATCTGGCTAGACAACGTGCACTGCACAGGTAGCGAAAAGAGCCTGGCTCATTGTGAGTCCAATGGCTTCGGAGTATCCGACTGCAAACATTCAGAAGATGTCGGCGTGGTGTGCAGTTCGAAGCGCATTCCAGGATTCAAGTTCATTCGGAACCAGGCCAACAGCCAGGAGGTAGGACCAACATATTGACAATCAAAATACATGCATATGGTACAATTGCAGTACAATTATTATGTGCATATACGCATAAAATCTTTCACAAATGTTAAAAAAGGCTAGGGTAACTTGATTGCAGTATCACTAACAGAATGCGCACATGGTTAAAGCACAGACATGTAACCTGAACTGATGTTCTGCACAATAAAGGAACAGAGGTTAGGCTTGGGATGAAAGAAAACCTTATCATAATTTATTGCTTCAAATGGCTCCAAGTTTTTTTTTTATCTCTCCACCTTTTCTAACTGAAATCGGCTTGCTCCATTAAAAGCAGCTGAACTGTTGAAAGAAGGTGTAACATAATATTAAAAAGTTTTAAGAAGCTAAAGAATATACGACGCTTACTTATTGTTGTAGCGTTGTTTTTTTTAAAATGATTAGTAACAACTAATTACTATCTAAGAACAAATATATACGTTTTTCATTTGAATTTTAAAATAGTAACAGGTAAATCCCCATGTTTCAAACACTGTGTTATACTGTGATTATGCTAAGTAAACACCAACTTCCAAATGGCTTATTTGAAGCGTTTGGATGGTTAAAAGGATACACTGAGGTAAGCCCTTCTGTGCAAGAAGTCACGTCTGCTATGGCATCATGCAACTGAAATGATCCATGAGTAAGCTAAAATATTTAGCTGTCTGTTCCATGTTATACTAATGACTTTGTCAGGACACTATTAGTCTATTACTGCCCACACCAGACCCCCACTCTGCACACTGAGATTGCAAAGATGACTCAGACGCCAAGAAGTCCTCCCAGCCTGGCTGCTGAAAATGCCTCAGTACTGGATGGAAAGTCAGTGTGGGCTTGTGCATGTGACAGGAGAAAGGGAGGGAGATTATTAGAGGGAAGCATTCCTTCAGCTTGACTGAAAGCAACTTCCTTTTAATAATGAGGTTTCCCTATTTAAGACCACACTGATAGAGATGAGTTTTATTTGGCAGTCTTTAATTAGTGCTTTACTTTCTTTGCTACTGGACTAAGTACAGTTTCTTTGTTTGCTCACACTACGTGTGGGGTGGTAGACTTGGCTGCGTTACAGGACTCTGTACAGCAGCCAGAACAGGGACTATATTTTTCACCGGATTTAGTTGCAATAACACGCCCGAGGAGAGCATCTTAAGTCCTTCTTTGTTTTGTTAATGTCTAGTCCAGTCATGTAAGAGGGGGGAAAGTAGAAGAAAGGTGAAACTGAAATGTTTAATTATGGACTGTTGAACCTTATTCACAATACTCTTATTTATATAAGTTGTATATATAAGCACAACATCTTGTTTATTATGTGTCTTGTGTATTTAGGGCCTCTGGGGTGTTGCTTTAGTTCAGTCCCCCACCCTCTAAGTGTTTCCTTGGTTTGGCTGAAGCCTTTTAAGTCACAGGAGAGAGGAATGGGAAAAAGGTGTAGCTACACCTCTGAACTATACTTGAACTGACACCAGCAAAGAGCAGCACTGTTCCTGAAATTTGTATATTCACAGCATGAATTGACATTCTGTGTTCAGTGTGGAAATTCTAAGTAAGGGCCAATGAAGCACGGTGTTCTTTATAACTATGTGGATGCTATGAAGAATATTTCCTTCAAAATGACGAACACTCGTCTGAAATGTGAAGAGTTTCCTAGGACATTACATCTCCTTTTATAAACACTGTATTGGTGCTGTGCCTGCTGATTTTTAAATAATTTAAGTGAGCATGAATCACTAGCATCACTACATCACTAGCACTGCAAGCAATGTCTTGATTTATAAAATTAAATAGTGCATCCCTACAGTGCACAAATTTGCCACAGACATTAATAATATTGTCTATGTGAGGAAAAAATCCTGAGATTGCGTTACACTTTATCAAAGATGGCTCTCTCTATCAAGTCCTGCTTTGACCACAAATAATAGTATGTGTCCTGCTGTTGGCATGGGTTGCCCAGTTAGTATTTTTGCGGTGTCAGTCAAAAACATAAAATCCTAAAAGTAGCATTTACAAAATATCAAGTAACTTTGCTGAAAAACAGCTTGACAGTCCAAACTCAGTTAACCTCAAATATTCCCAAGCTCTGATTTGTGGAAGTCGGGTCCACTTTGCTGCAGTCTGCTACTGATCTGATCATGCCACGAGTCCTGCCAGTGCAACCATTCTCAGCTGGTTATGTAACGCTCCTGAAACAATAACACAACAAACATTCCACTGTGACTGAATCATTATAATATTAATTATTTTAGCATGCAGCACATAATGCACACACACACACAATAACTGTTTTATTGTGCATGATGGATACTTTTGCTTTTGTCTGTCTAACCCAACACAGCCAGTTTACTACTAGCATGTGTTTGTTTCACACACGGATGGAACATCCTGGCAGAAGAGATCTTTCTAACAGTAGAGCGGTTACAAGCAGAAGACTTTGTTTAATCTGTAGTTAGTAGTGATGATTACACAAGCTTTGCCAGGTTCAGGTTTTTATGTGGGAATGGGACAGTACAGATCGTGATGTCTCATACGAAGATAATTATAGGTTCATGGCATCGGCATAACTTTGTGCTGAACATTGGGGGGGGCAAGATGTCTGTCTAAATAAATAAATAAATCTGGGTAAATTCCCAGATGATTAAACATGCGACTATTTTGCTGGCAATAACTGAAATGTGAAAATCAACAGCCTATTTATGCAAGATAATTCATAATTTTATTGGGGGGGTTATATTGATTGGGTCTAATTATTGGGGGGGGGGGGGGGGGGGGGGGGGCCTGAAAATGATGCCCCTGGTTCATGGTAAGGATTCATAGGAGTCATTGCAGGATGTTCTTTACTTTGTGTTTTCCAAGAAGTTGGCACTACTGTGTACTTGTTACATAATCATGCAGACTTTCACTGTCAAAAAGGAAAATCCAATGCAAATGTACATAATATGGATTTGGTTTTATATGTATCTTTTTCTAAGTAGTTTTCACATAAAGAAATCGCACACCACTGCTTGCAGAACATGATTATAAACAGATTCTATTCTATGGTCCAGCGAGCAGAGATTAACTTCTTCCTGAAAAGAAGGAGTAAAAGCAGCTGTAGTTGACCAATAGACTATTCATCATGTTTACTTCAAACAAACACTTTCATCAAGAATCAACACCCAGCCTTTCTAATCACAGAATGCGGTACTTAAAAACCTTCCGATCTTTTACACAAGTAACAAGGGTAGAGGTTAGATGAGATGGGGGTGGCTCATGAGAATTTCATTTATTCACACAGTGCACTGTATGACAAAAAGAAGGAAACCCGAGCCAAAGTAGGATAAGCCTATTCGGGATGATGTATAGCAGAGGCTTTTGAGGAGATGAGTGATCAACGGGAGAAAAGGTCGATGCCTGTCAGAAGGCTGAAGTCAGTCTCTCTCTAGCAGATAGAACTGTGCAAGACATTTAACACATGTTCAGCAGCTGGAGCCTCATTTCAGTTCTGGGTTGCACAGCTCCCAAGGTCTGATTTTTATTATTTATTCTTGAACTTCACGTGCACATTTCGCTGACTCATGTGAGCCTCTCGTTTGAATGTAACACAATCTAAGTGTCTGTTTTGTAAAGTTTACACAAATGAGATTGTTCTGAAACAAGTTGTGAAACAGTCGTGAAAGAGTGTTTATTCTAAGATAAACTTGCCAGCTGTAGATTCGTTTAGTGAAAACACACAGAGTGGATCAGCTCTTCTGATTTGACTCTTTCAAAGATAGCAAGTAAATATGTTTGCTACTGAATGTTTTTTTATTATATTAAAGCACTTTGACTGGAGTTTATTATTATAGTTTCACAGTCAATCAAATGCTTGTGTTTCATTTCCTATATTTTATATTCAGCACAGACACCTGTAAACATGTGTGTTGGTTCTGAGATTTGGGGGGGGGGGGGGGGGGGGTGTTCTTAGAGAAGTGTACTCTAATAGGTATTCCAGATGCAGTGACCACTGAAACTCACTCTCTTTCTTTCCCCACACACACACACTCGCTATAGTCAGTCAGACAGAAGGGGGGCCAATGAGGCAGAAAGTTAGGTGGGGCAGATGTAAAAGTCATTTCAAAGAGCCGTACTGTTCTTTTGCTTTTTCAACTAAACTTTGGCTGATTAGCATTCATACTTGCTGTGTACCGTTGGGCGGGGCAGGCGGGGGGTGAGTTGGGCACGTGTAGATGAACGTGCAGCAGGATCTGGAAAGCTGATTGAAGTGGAAGAAGTGCACAGTAGTGGAAGCATTAGTCACCGGCTAGACCACAGGCTCATGTCCACACATTTACATTCTGAGAGGGGACCCAGTCAGAAAAACAGTCTGCTCCCCAGCTGGAAATAGTTCAGTAATGGACAGAGCTCACTTCACAGACTAGCACCGAATAGATCTGAAGGAAGGATGTTTACTTTTTTCAGTTGTTACTTAGAAGCCAAAAAACCCTATATGAATTATTATTTTTGGATTTAATAAAAGCTGTAGAATGAGTAAATCATTACAGGAAGTTGGGAAATGAGATGAGGTAATCTTGTAGAAATGCTCGACTGAGTATTAACCTCAGTGTAATCGGTAGGAGGAAAAACTTTCACCCAGTACCTATTTGGATTGGTCTATTTGTCACGTCACACTGATTCAGATAAAATCAAAATATAAATCCTACTGAGCACTTCAGGAATATGTTGACACTTTAGGAAATATACTTATTTGTTTTCTTCGTTGTTGTTGTTTCCTGTTTTTCTTTGATTTTCTGAAAAGAATTACATAAAAATTACTGAAAAGTCAAAAGTTTGAGACAACTAATGGAAATAAACAAAATAATCTACAGTTCTTTAAAAAAATTTGCCAGTCTCTGAAGCACATCGTGTTCTTAGTTAGATACAAACCATGCTCTTAAACAGATCCAAAACTGGCTGTAGGCTTTGAACTGACTGCTGGCAACATCCTGATATTTACCACACCAGTGGTATTGATCTTCTCACTTAACTGCTTGTATTAAAGTATTTCCCTCTGTATATTTTAGTGATTCTGTATTTTCTTCTGTTGTAATGGGATAATGCATTTTTTGTAGCTGTGTAACTCATAACAGTTTGTCTTATTCCAACACAGGAGCTTAATTTTCTTTTTTTTTGTATTTTTTTCTGACTCTCTTTGAAAAAGTGCTCAAATGTGGCCAGTGTATCGAGTTGGGCCTAGGCCAAACAGGATTATGCTAAGTTAGGGGGACGCCCAGACTGATCCCAGCTGTGCATATCTGTCCTTTTCTCTTCAGCTCACACTTTCAGAAGGCCAGTTTCCTGCCTCTGAGCCAAATGCAACAATGGTCAGATGTGTCTTAATAACCTCATATCTGAGTGATTTTTCTTACTATTTATTTATTTAGCTATTTATTTATTGAATTTGGTCTTTTTTGTTTTTGTTGTGGCACGTTCTTTTATTTTCTTTGTTTATTATGAATTAAAAAACAATCTAAAATCCTATGATTACATTTTAATTGGAGAGAGCCAGCTGCGTGATCATAGTCATGTCTCCTCACCTTCCCCCGCTAGACACGGAAAACACTCTGTCATGCTATGGCCAGCAGGAATCTTCTCATGAAGAGTGGTTTTTACCCGCTCTAACCACTGCGGTCAGAGGGAGGACCAGGGTCACTGCTGAAGCAGTGTTAGTGGAGGCTCCTCCTTCCCTGCAAGAGCCTGAAGCCTTGAACATTCCCTCAGGCTGACGCCATCTCAGGAAACCACCCTGTGGGCAAACATTTGATATTCTGGGAGACATGCCTGAATGTTGGGGTTTTTCAATGTTGAAGAAACTGGCTGTTATAAAATTACTGAGTTCAGCATACCACAGAGCAGCTCAGAGTTTTGGCTCTTTTTGGCACCCTCAGTGCAACTTCACACTCAGTCAGGAACAAACGGCAGCACTTGGCTCATGGAGAGAAATGAAGGAAGGCAGAGTTATTAGGTAGCTGCTAAAGCCCTTAGGTCAAAGGGTACCATTCTTTGCTGTATCAGCACACATGATGCTAATTGTGAGCACCAGTGGCCTTCGCTCTGACCGGCATTTACAGCCCTCAGTAGATAGCTTTGGGCTATTCTGCACAATCTCCAACCGGAAGCTCCTCAGTGTCTTCGCTCACCCTATCTTCTGTCTTTAGCCTTAACTTGCTTAAAATTTAATTTTACAAAATGTCATGGATTACATGGATTTTAAACTTTTTGTTTCACTGCTTCCAATTTTCTGATACTTCTGCAGTCATACCTGCTTTGTATCGCACGCAAGTATGTTCATATCTTATGAGATATGGGATGTGAGGTCTTTTAAAAATACATTTGACCTACATTCCTTCCAGATTTGGCCAAAGGGAAAAGACTTGTATGTATCCCTTTGTGCTCTGCTTGTTTCATCTTTGCTCCTGACAGAGAATAGTGACATTGATATAAGACCCAGCAGCTTGTCACGTATGAACTATTCCCTTTCGGCGCTTTTTCTGAGGAAATCCAAACACTGTTTGCCAGTTTTGACAATACTATGAATTGAAGTGTGTGCCTCACACAAGTCATTCTGTTGACAGACAGTGATCTCAGAGCCTTGTGAAGTTTTGAATAATTGCTAATAACTGATGCATTTCTCATGTCAGGGGGGGCTTGACTCCACTTCTAGACCCATAAGCAGACACCAGTTTTTCTCCTCATTGTCTGTGTGTCAGTGAAACAGAATTCACTCTTGATGGTGGGGTGGTGAAGAGGCTTATGCAAAAATATCGTTATGCAAGTTGATGGGAACTTTATATAATAAATAGAAAATATAAGCTAAGCTTGCCAACATGTGCGAAGTCTGGGCAATTAATGTTCCCAAGGGGCCACAATTAGAGCCTAATTGTTACATCTACTCTTTCTTGTTTTGTTTTGTTTTTTTTGTTTTTTGTGGCCTATTGGGAAAAGTAATTGCCCACCCCTATCCATCTACAATAGACCACAGCCATCTGTTACAAATTTATTAGAAATTCTGGAAAACTTGCAATATTCAATTGAATAAAAAGTCATACTGTAGTCAGAGGTCAGTTTTTTCCATTGGACTAAAAGTATAATACTCTGTCTGTTTTTTACATGTGTTATATACAGGAGAGCATGAAACATTATCTCTGTTCTGTTTGTCAGGGCTTGACGGTACAGGTGGAAGAGGTGAGGATCAGGGCCACATATTCTCACAGAAAAAGGATTCCCATTACTGAGGGCTTTCTGGAGGTAAAAGACGGAGGCAAGTGGAGGCAGATCTGCAATGAGGATTGGAACCAGATGAATAGCAGGGTCATCTGTGGCATGCAGGGCTTCCCTGGGGAGAAACGCTTCAATGCCAGACCCTACAAGTGAGTAATGTTGCTGGGGTCAGCTTTAGGATTTAAACAGTTTCAACGAGATGTAATGAAAAAACTTCACGTGAATTAAACATTTAACATTTAGTCCAGCTAAATACAGCGCAGGTTATTGCGGCGCTAAATATGAATACTTTCAATTTCACACTGGTGTAAAACATCAAACCAGACATTCTTATAGGTTAAACAATACCCTTATAAACTATATCATATTTTCTGGCAGGAAACATAAAACTTTATTACTGCCTAGTTTACTTAAGAATGTTTAGCCTATACTATGCTGATGTTATGAAACGTTACATAATAACCAGGTTTGTTTACTGTGGCTGTCACTCACGCCTTCATCCATTTTCTACCAGAATAAACACACTCGGGCCTGTAGATTCCTGACAAGAAGCCAAACACCACCAGAGGAAGCTTTGGCATATGCAGGATGAGTGCAGTACATTATGAAACAGTGGCTCTTCTGGCTCTATCTTTTCCGCCTCAGTGGTTTTATCACAAAGCTTTTCAAGTGTCACAGGCAACATGCAGTCTGACACAACGGAATACAGATGTTTTATAGCTGCTGCACATGAGAAAGCAATCACAAGAGCAAATCTCTCTCCCAGTCTGTGTGCTGGCATCTAAAGCCTCCCAGAATGACAGCGGTGTAAAATCAGTGAAATCGAGACCTGATAGACACAAGAATATATTTACAAGTACTGCTGAGCAGGTCTGCAACTGGATTTTCTCATTGATGTTTCTGGGTAAGGATATCAATGATCTGGTAAGATCAAAGCAAAGAAGGTGGTGTTCATTCAAAGAAAATCATGATCATTTAATTTGATAGTAATGCATTTCAACCAAAGGAAATATATGGAACGCGAAACCAGCGTTTAACTTTGTTTATTACTTGGGATCATAAAGCTGATGTGGTTGTAAAACATGTGATTCTGCTGTGGTTTCACATGATTCACTCTCTCAATCTAAATTTGGCATCACTTTAAAAGACTGTGTATTGCCCTCATGTTCATACCAACTTGAATTTAAATTTAAACTTCTAAACAAGGTTTAAGGACTAAAAAGTTGTAAATAAAGCTCCTGCTGGTTTCATTACATGGTATGCTGCTTACAAGACTCCTGCTTCAGGGTCCACTCTTGTTGGCTTCTTCAGTGACCCCTAGTTGATTACCTCCATTCAAGTTTGGGGTCATAGGAATGTTAAGGTATTTTCACAATACTCCCATTGTGCTTCACAGCAAAAAGGAGAAGACTGCTGAATTCCTCTCACTAAAAAATAAAAATGTCCATTCCCCAACACAGCTGCTTATGATTTTAGTAATGTGTAAGAAAGAATGGTAAAAAAATTTATTTGTCTTTTAATATGAAAGAAGTGATGTGTGACTATATAGTACTTTATTTTACATAACTTAGTTAATAGTAGACTTTTGTGGCATCTGTTTCAGTAAGTGATTAATGGTTCAGTGGGAATCCCAAGCAAAACACTTTAAAATATTATAAACAGCAGTATGACATAACACAGCAATAGTAGTGAATAAATATTGACTATAATTATCACATAGTCTGGGGTCTACTAAAGGCAGGGAGTGGACCTGTAATGAAGGACTTGGCAAACAGAGGTTTGAACTGAAAAACAAAAGCAGAACGACACCAGAACGTGGAACAAACAAGCAGACTAACTACAAACTGAACAGAAGCTAAACTAACAAACAGACGAAAGTAACACCCACAATAAGGGAGAACACGACAACGAGCAGAGGGCGATGCAGACAGTAACTACACGGGAGGGTGATTACAGGAGTGGAGACAAATGGGAACACAGCTCAACAAAAGCAAAACTAACGAGACAGGAGAAGCTGAACCAAACATCAAACACACGAGACAAGAGATTATCAAAGCAAAACAGCAAGTAACACTCGCACACAGACTCAGACTAAGACACGTGAACTTGACACTGGAATGGATATTAAGGAGATATGATGGACTGGGAAGACCAAGGATGAAACACAGAGAAAAACATGGGAACATGACTGGAAATTGGAGGTAAACAAATACTGGGGAAAAGAGGACAGGGCACAGAGATGAGACAGTGACGACTGGACATGGAGGAGAACAAACAACAAACCATAAATTAAGAACTATAAACAACAAAGTCAGATGCACTAAAAGAATACAACAATCAAAGAGTCCAGAGCAACCTCAAAGACTGAGTCCAAGACCCAGGACCATAACAATAATGAAGTTCCTTTCCCTGGAAAGTTAAAAATCTGTTACTTTTGGCATCAACTAATACCAGTGGTTGGAAAAATGTTGGCATGTGTCATTCTTCAACCAAAGAGAGGAATAAATATGTGTTTTCTAATACGGTTCGTAAATCATGCAAAATTACCCAAAATTTGACATTATATGTTGTAATAGTTTGTTTTACTTTATGATTCTTTCTCAGATTGCTGGCCAGCCGTCGAAAGAAGAACTACTGGGGCTTCTCTATCAACTGCACAGGCAACGAGGCTGACCTTTCTGATTGTAAACTGGGCCGAGAGATAGAGAAGAAAGGCAACAGCACCTGTGGAAAGGGCATGCCTGTAGTGGTCAGCTGTGTGCCTGGACGGGTCTTTGCTCCTAGCGTCAGCATCGGGTTCAGAAAAGCCTACAGGGTGGAGGTTAGTCAGATTAAACACACTATACAAAGTCTTAGTTTTAAAAGTCAGCATTCATTCTTGATGTATGTATGGTGCATATTACATTACTTGCTTTTTTTTAACAAGGTACAAAAATTGGTCTTGGTTGGATTGTAAAAGGAAAGACATCTTCATACTGATCTACGTTCATGACACTGTCTATTATAAACTCTACAAAGAGAAAAGATTTCTCTGTGGGACTGAACATCCAGAAAAAAGAACAGTTCAAAGAAATTATTGTCCATGATGAGTGGATATAAACTTCTGTCCGCAACTGTAGGAGAAGACAGCTTCATATTTTTTGAAGGTTAATCGCTTCTGGAAGACTTCCTTGTAGGACAAAAATCATAAACTTTACTTAGGTTTTGTTTATGTTGTCACATGTCTCTGTCTGCAGTTGGAATTTGTCAAAATGCAAATGTTTGTATTTCTTCTAGATTAGACACAGTTACTCACTTATCTTAAAAGAGAGACATGAAAGCTCAATTTAGAGTCTGTTTGCCTTACAAATAGAGCATACTGCTGCATGTTTACACTGCATTATAAGACGCACAAACGTTTCTTGTTTGTCTACATTGTTCAGTATTCACATAGAAGTCCAGTAATGGATTACAACATTTACTGGGTATTAATAACCAATCAGCCATCATGTTGCATCACTAGATGCTGAGATCATTAAGAAGGTCTAGTTTTGTAAACTTTTCAGGCTCACTCTTAGTGTTTTCAAGCTAAAAAGTAAATAAATGAATTCATCCAATCATCCATTAAACTGTTTTAGTTTTCTTCCAAAATGTTTTAACAATTAGAATCCTTAAGGTCATTCTCTATAAGATATCCACTAATTTTAGCTTTTTTTACTGTACTGTTTCCATAGCAACCCCTGGTACGTCTAAGAGGTGGTGCCATGATAGGTGAGGGGCGAGTGGAAGTCCTGAAGAATGGAGAGTGGGGAACAGTGTGCGACGACAACTGGAACATTCGCGCTGCCACCGTGGTGTGTCGAGAGCTGGGGTTCGGCAGCGCCAAAGAGGCCCTGACTGGCGCCCGAATGGGACAAGGTACTCACAGATTTGTCACTAGCATATTATTGATGCATATAGTGGTACACAACTATAGTTGTAGGTATAGAATACTTTTTTTTTTTAATTGTTTTACTCAGCAAGAGCCCAAATACAGCCTGACCAGACCTCATTCCCAGCTGTGAAAATGAAAGGTGTGGGACTCAGGACTGGAGACCTTCCACCTTAAATCTGATCAGTCTGTTTTTTTTCTCACCTCAGTCAGTCTAGACCTTAAGTCAGCACATCAAGGCATTAGGGAATGTATAGAGCAGCACATTCATGTTTATACATTGACCCAAGACCTGATTCTGTGAAATGAAATATACCACAGCCTTATGAGAATCACATGTTCACTGGAACAGTTGCCTTTTTCTCTGCCTGATTCTCATAGCAAAACAGAAACGTGCACAAAATGTTCCAGTACAGAGAACAGCTTTTATGGGTTTCAGAAAAGGAATTCTTTGTTGGAGAATAAACGAGGATCTTTTTTTTTCTTTCTTTTTTTTATGAGCTGACCACTGGATCCATAGATGGCGCCACACACTCTTGAAATACCTTGTTATGTTTGTTTTCAGAAGTCAACAAAGTGGACTAAACAAGCATGTTGGTAGATTTCCTGATTTGTTCTACTGTATTGAGGGAACTGGATGAAAGGAAGAATTTCTGGACGTCATATTTACTTTTTTCAGCTGGTAGAGGATTTCGCTCTTTGTGTAGCAGTTTTGTGTTATGCATTGATGGGTTTCATAATTTCTAAATGTATCCTATTTTGTAATTTTTTAAATGTATGTTATTATAAAATAGATTTCACGGATTATAGTCATGTGTCAAACCTTAATATTGGCTGCATAGTTACAATGGCACTGTGTTCCTGCTGTTCCACTAAATTTATACCTCTCTATTGGCTCCCTGTCACTATTTTGCAAGCTTATATCACATTCCTGCTCAATCTCACGGGAAGAGTAGCAGCATAAAGTTAGCACTTGCATGTTATTGTGGAAACTGCACCACATGGAGAGAGAATTTGTATTTTTTACAGCCTTACGTGTCTCATTTTCATTTGACATAGGCGACTGCTTGTTTCCTTTCTAGGAAAAGTGCATGTCTTTGCACAGGCAAAACACTCTGGTAGGTAAGACAGCTGCTGTTTTAGTCTGTAGTAATTGGCAGTAAAAGCTTGTGTTTCCTGCAGCTCTAGTTCCAAAAAAGTTATGATGCCGTTTAAAATGTAGATAAAAGCAGAATGCAATTTGAACCATAGATTTAAACTGAAGAAGTGCAAAGAAAACATGTCAACTGTTTCACTTGAGAATTTTATTGCTTTATTAAAAAAATATTATTATTTTAAATTACACACCAGCAAAATGTAAAAAAAACAACAAAAAAAACAGAATAGAGGCATGTTTATCGCTGTGTTGCATCACAGGTTTGAACAAGTTCAGGTCTCCTTTATCGTTTCCATCAGGTTACATGTCTAAACTGAAATTTAGCACCTGGACTCTTTCTGTAGGGACATGTCATAATACATCTTCATTGTCTTGCTAAAATATTGAAGAACTTCTCTGAAAAAGATGTGAATGTCAGCAAACATTGCTCCATAATCTTTAAGTGTTGTTTAGGATTAATGGAGCCTTCACAGAAGTGCAGTAAGGTTTCACAAGACCATTACAGATGGTGGCCTTTCCTTTTTCAGTTGTTTTTAGTTTGCCCACAGGACAGTTTTCCACTTGATCTCAGTCCATTTTAAATGAGCTTGGACTCAGACAAAGCAAATGCGATTCTGAATCTTTTTCAAGTTCTTTCCTTGCCTGGTAGAGTTTAAACTTGCATTTGAAGTGCCATCTAAACACTGGATTTGCTCACATTGTCTTTCAGAAATTCCAAATTCCCACTATAAAACTAGGTCTGTTTTTAATGTTAACGGTCCAAAGAACACAGACATTTAATATTGGTTTTTGGCCTTGCCCCATACAAACAGACATCTCCCCAGAGTGCTTTTTAATGATACTAAGTCCTGCGGTCTTTCACAGACCGGGGACTTATTTTAGTCATGTTGCTAATTAACATCATTAGTCGTGATTTCCCAAGAGTTGTTTTGTTTCTTTGTCTGTTTTGTTTTGCATTGCACAGCATGTCACTAAAAGGTTGGGACAGGTACAACAAAAACTAAATATTTTCCTGGAATCCATTTCAATACAAAATTATATTTTTCAAAATACGATCAAAATCCAATGATCTACTATTTTCAGTAAATTCATCCAAACATTTTTGGGAACAGGGTTGTAAAACCATTGTGTAACCCAAATTGATCACATCTTCTGTCCAGTAATCTGAAACTAGCTTTTCTTCTCTGTAATGTACACAATATGACTACCTCAGCAGTGAGTTTATGACAGCAGTACTCTTTGTTTATGTGCCTAATGTGTACCTGCAGGCATTGGACCGGTCCACATGAACGAGGTGGAGTGCTCCGGTTTCGAAAAGTCCCTGACCGAGTGCTACTTCAACCCTAACTCTTTGGGCTGCAGCCATGAGGAAGATGCAGCAGTCAAATGTAATGTTCCTGCCATGGGCTTCCACAATAGAGTGAGTAAACTCTGTCTACCATATAGAACGAAAAACTATGTGTGTGTAACAGTTCAGGAGATGCCTAAATGTATATATCCCTTCCCTCAGCTTCGGTTAAGTGGCGGCCGTAACCCATACGAGGGCCGTGTGGAGGTCCTGGGGGAGAGAAATGGCTCTTTGGTGTGGGGCACGGTGTGCAGTGACAGCTGGGGGACTATGGAGGCCATGGTAGTGTGCAGACAGCTGGGCTTGGGCTTTGCCAGCAATGCTTTTCAGGTAAGGTCTTCCTCTAAGCCCTCTTACATCCAATCATTTTTAAAATGAGCTTATCTTTGCAGCACAGACTTTCAGCATGCTCAAAGTCAGTGAATACCATTAACTCTGACTTTAATAAGCTTGAGCTTTATTGATCCCTGAGGGCAAAAGAAAGACATCACTTCCTTACAAACATCAAATGCACACAGTCAGCACAGAAGGGCAGGGAAGCGGTGAGAAGAAGCTTGATTTATTTTGTTTGAAGTTTAGTGGACGCTTCACCAGTAAACCCCCTGGCATTACTTCCTAGCGTTACTCTTGTCCTGCTTACGTTTCCTTCTTGATTTTTAAAGAAGACCCCAAACTCCCTTTACATTATGATGTGAGAGATGTGTTAAGACCTCTCTTAGGTTTTTTTATTTTTCTGTTTAAAGGCATTTTGCATTTGTGGTTTCAAATCTTCTGGAAAGTATGTGTGTGAATCATGGGGAGGTGCATTTATAGCAGCAGGGGGGCTATCTGACTAAAGTGTGCCTATCTATGCCAAGTCATCTGGTCCAGTCCAGGCATTATAATAACATGTCCCCTTTATTACCGAACGCTGTAAGTTATCATTACGTAAGGGTTATCGTGTTAAGAGTAATAGATGTCTAACTCTTTGCTATCACAGAGCAGGACCTCTGGCCCTCTAGAGCCTCTTTCCTGTCTGACTTTTAAATGCTTCTCCAGGCAAACCCCACCACCAGATGGAAAGAATGACACTGAGCTTACAGCTATACAGCTTTATGTCTGTCCTTCTCCTCAGCCCACCAGCAAATACTCCCACATCCATATCCCTCAGCTTAATTTACTTCTCATGACTCCTCCACTTCCTGGGTAGATGATGGAAAGTATGAGTTTTCCTAACAGAAGGTTTTCCCTGTGGTCTGCAAAATGTTGTAATAAGGCTGAGTCAGGCGTGAGAGGACAAGAGAGCACCTCTCCCTGTGTGGGTGCTAGATACTTTGATTAGACTACATTTGGCTTGTGGGACACCTGGTATGGCAAGTCTGAAAATTAAACACAGGAGGACAAATAAGATTATATTGCTGTTGAAAACCTATCTCCCATACAGATCACTGTTTCCACAACACTTTGAGGAGGCTGATCTGTATCTGTTTGATTGGAGCTAACAGAAAGAAGTGAGCCTAGCTGTATATGCATAGCTTAGCAGCAGTAAGTTTTGTATAGATTAAACAAACATACAGGACTGTAGTTAGATCCAGGACTGTAGTTAGATATGTTGCTGGTGAGTTTTGTTATAGCCCAGCTCTGATTTTGAACTTTTTAACAGTAACACAGGGGTATCAAGCTTTGCATCAAAGTCTTGATGTTGTGTAGTGTATAATGTCTTTCCTGTGCTTCTCTTATAACAGGAAACATGGTACTGGCAAGGAGACTCATCAGCTGATGCTGTGGTGATGAGCGGGGTGAGGTGTTCAGGAACTGAGCTGACTCTGGAGCAGTGCCTGCATCACGGGAAACATGTTGTCTGTCCCAAAGGAGGTGGACGCTTTGCTGCTGGGGTCTCTTGTACAATGAGTAAGAAAGTGCAGAAAACCATAACATATATATTTAGAACCTTACATGGGTTAGGAGCTATGTTTCTAAAGTATTTATTGTGGAAATGGAAAAATAGTTTGAGGACATTGGTATAGTATATGCTGACTGAGGGTTGTGACTGGGTCACTTGAAAAGAATGAAACACTTGTAGTTTTGTAGCTGTTCAATATAAATGTAATAAAAGTTTCAGTGTAAGTTTCTGTGCACCCTCATGTTCTAAATCAGCACGATTCCTTGTTGCTCGCAGCTGCCCCTGACTTGGTCCTGAATGCTCAGGTTGTGGAGCAGACCACATATCTGGAGGACAGACCCATGTATGCTCTGCAGTGTGCCCATGAAGAGCGTTGTCTGTCCGGCAGTGCTGACAAAGCTGACCCTAGCTCCTACCGCCGCCTTCTTCGCTTCTCCTCCCAGATCCACAACAATGGCCAGTCAGACTTCAGACCTCGGGCATCACCTCAGTCGTGGGTCTGGCATGACTGTCACAGGTGACGCATCTGGAACAGATATGTGCAAACGGAAAACTTTTTGCTTTTTCCTGTAAAAATTCAGAGGAAGCCAAACGTATCTGACAGGAAAGCCACTAGATAAAAGTGTAAAGATTACAAATATTTCTATTAGTGTGAAATGATTTTTTTTTTTTTTTTTTATAATCAAGGCATTACCACAGTATGGAAGTTTTCACCCACTATGACTTGATGAGTCTGAACGGCACTAAAGTGGCAGAGGGCCACAAGGCCAGCTTCTGTCTTGAAGACACCTATTGTGATGAGGGTAAATACAGACACTCCTTATATTAGCAAATTATACATTCAAATACAATAATAATAGTAATTTATTGTACGTTGTTTAATTAATGAAAGAAATGAGCTTACTGGGCTGTATAAGCGTGACCTCATCACAAAATTTGTAACCTTTTCCTAATCCAGGAATTCAAAAGAGGTACGAGTGTGCAAATTTCGGCGCACAGGGCATCACTGTTGGCTGCTGGGATACCTACAGGCATGACATTGACTGTCAGTGGATCGACATCACAGACGTGAAGCCCGGCGACTACATCTTGCAGGTAAAACGTCTGCTGTGGTTGTCTGGTTGTAGTCCACACGGCACATCTGCTGCTGGAAAGATGTCTCATCTCCAGCCAGCAGAGTCTGCTAGATCAAACAGGCACAAACAGTTTCCACAGCTCTCTGCATCTGCTTGTTTCTGGCTGTAAGCCCAAGGAGCCTCTGATTGCGGTTCTAAACAAATGAGCAGGAGTTGGTTAAAGTCAAACTTTTATATTTGAACAAATTTAGTCCAGCATAGATTTATAGTATCTAAGCTGAAGGATGAACTCTTTCAGTCTCTTTTGTGCATTATCAGTCATTCTATTATCATCTTATTCGAGTGCTGGTCTTCACACTTGTGTTATTTGGTTTTCATAAAAACTAATTAAAGACTTGAAATGTGTCAAGAGAAATGCTTTAACAACCATTGTTTTTCCTTCTTCCAGGTTGTAATTAACCCAAACTATGAGGTCGCGGAATCAGATTACACTAACAACATAATGAAGTGCCGCTCCCGATACGATGGGCATCGGATGTGGACATATAACTGTCATACAGGTAAAAAGGATCTTTTTACCCTCTGATTTAAGGACAAAATATTCTTCAGTAAAAAAAAATTGAGTGGTGCTTGGGACTGTACTTTAGAAAGGTCTACATTTAAACAAACTCAGTTTAATACTGAGGTTTTCAGCCGCAAAGAGTCTGCACCTGAATAGTCTGAGCGTTAAATGCTAACTCCCCTTCTCCTAACCTTATTTGACCATTTATAAAAATAACTGTTCTACTGTATCTGTGTGATGTTTAAGTGCCCAGTTCACAGCAGCCATAGTCAGCAGTTTTAACTTTGGGATCATGCAGGACAGGTCTACATAATAAAAACTTTTCTTATGTCATATAAAATATGACATTAAAACTTCTAGTTTTCCTGTTTTCACAGAATTTTGCAGAATCGTCTTTAGCACCGAAACGACTCAATAGATTTAGATTTAATTGACTCACAGGCACAGATGATGATTTCAGAGGAAGCCCCCTTTTTATGTAGAACCTTTACTAAATACAAACTTTTACAGTTTCTCAATGACATTTTGATATTTTACAAACAGGAGATGTTTGATGAGACATCAGTGACAAAAATGGCATTAAAACAAGCCGACATAACATTAGAGGAACAGGTAACACTGAACGTTTCAAAGCTCCCTCCCAAAGCTTCCTGTAATGTGAAGAACTTTATACTTTAAGTATTTGTGTGTTAATTACACAGGTAACAACCTATTATTATACAACTTTTAAAAAAAGCATTTTTTAAAACAGAAACGGAAACTTAAAATCTTAAAATTAAAAAAAAAAAATAGTGTTTTATCTTATTTATGAAATCTGTTTGTTAGCTGATCTGCATTACTCTTATCTATACACAATGTACTTCTCTGACCAAATCCTGAGATACTTCAAATGAAGTTAAAAAGGAATGAATACTTCTGTAGAATTATACAACCAATTCATCACCTGCATCAGCAGGACAAGACGAGAACAGGGGAAAAAAAAAAAACATACATCCATCCATGGATCCTTCCAATTAATCTGAAACAAAAAAAAACCTGCCTGGAAATCAAACACCCTTGAAAGAAATTTTAGTTTTGAGTCAGCATGCAATAAAATCAAAATTAAGCCTCCCATCTGAAATCACTATGATAATTGCATTATTAGTCAGGCTAACAGTGAACAAGAGGCACCACCGCAGTAATGTACAAAGGTCAGAGGTCAGCTTCAAATACAGCACAGCAGCTCCTGCTCAAAGATCATTCAGGATGGATGATGATGATGGCGGCATGGGCATTAAACTCTCAGGCCTCTTCTTAACTGTGCCAGCCTGCTGTGCTGATCAGTGAAGGTGAGCAGTCATCACTCATCATGGTCACTGATTCAAACATGGCCACTTTTGAGTCTCTTCAGAGAAAGGAAAGGAAGTGAAAGGATTGCAGACCTCTGCTGGACCTTTTTGTAGAAAACAAAAAGTCTGCCTTTAGACAAAAGTTTTACTAATTTAGTGTCAAAAAAAATCACAAACTGGATTTTTTTATAGCTGTGCTATCACTTTATCATCACATTACATCACCGTTCATGAACAAATGGTGCACTTTCATCCATTTTAAAGCAATTGTTACTGTCTTTAATTAACATCTGTTTACCCGGGAGCTTTATAAACGGTTTAATAAGGAGATCTTTAACTAGAACTTTTGGCTTTTGTTGCTAATCTCTTCACTGTCCTCTTCCTGTCTGACTTAACAGGTGGCACACTGAGTTCAGAAACAGAGGAAACGTTTCCTGGATTGCTTACCAACCAGCTTTCTCACAGGTAGACCTGAGAAGGACAGGTCAGCATTGGTGGATGGGGGGTGCAGACTAATATTTGACAACCACTAGAGGGGGGCCTGGGCGGATGCGCTTCCTTGGAGCAGTGCTGGATTGTTGTTGAGCTCTGGGCTCATCTGGTACAATAAACAATGACTCAATGGGAAAATGAAATGCTTGCTTACTAAACCATTAACCGCATTCAGATGTTCAAAAAGTGTTAGTACAGTGTAGATTTGATCTGATGTTTATTTACCAGGAGAGATGCCATGAGGATTGTAGCCAGGTAACTCGTTAAATAACCCATGCCAACGAGGGCCTCCTGCGTAAAAGTTTCCAGTGTTTGGGAGAACATTTTAAACCAAAGAAAAATCACGACATGAGAGACCACGACTCTTGGACTGAGCTCTGTTTGAACGGGTGAAAATAGTGTTGTGCTTAATCTGGTGCTACAGCCTGTACTGTTGCCTCGCAGCTGAACCGAGAGACATTTGCCTCAACAGTAAATAGTTAAAGGAATTACTGACTCAAAACTGTGAGCAGTTTTAATAATACATTACATGACTATGATTATCTCTGCAGAGCAATGTGCTACAATCTGTGGATACAGCATGTCCGATAAGTAACTCCTGCTCTCAGAGGGATTCATTATAACAAACTGAAAACAGGATTCATTTTAAAATTTCTGTTCGAGCCTCCGAGCACTTAATGTACCAACATCTTGCAAAGAGCTTACTTCTCCCAGGATTTTGCCTTTCACATACTTGACACATACATTTCTGAAAATATTTTTAATTTATTCACACCGCACACACATTTTCATCTTCTTGTTCTGCACATCCTCTCCCTTTCTTTATCGGTGTCTGAGTTGTGTTAAATTATTACCATCAGGGAATTTGATTACATTGTGGAAGTGCTGTAACAACCACACATGTATGTGAAAATGCCTCTTCGTGGTTTTGTACATTTTTTTTTTTTCTAAATGTGGCAATTCAAGTGTGCTTCACGTTACGAGGATACTTGTTGGTTGCTGTCTGTTTTTATTTTGTATGCATGGATGAATGTGGGAAAGCATTATGTTTTCAATAAAATGAAATGCTTGACAAGCAAAAAGTGCTTCTGTGTCATAAAAATATTTCCAACATGTGAGCTGCGGGAACCTAAAACCTAACCTGTCGCTGTTATTAGCGCGCTCACCTGTAGTGGATGTTGGCACTCAATATCGCTGCACTCTGCCTCGCCCCTGAATGCCCAAGGCTCTGGTTACCATCCGCCTAGCAACAGCACAGTCTGTCCTCGGACGTTCCTTCACTGGCTGGATGAACTCTGGAAGGAGGCACATAAACAACCATATTGTTTAAAAAAAACAAAACAAAAAAAAAAAAACACGTCATATTATACATACATACATATATATATTAGGGGTGCAACGATACACAAAATTCACGGTTCGGTTCGATACTTTGGTGTCACGGTTCGATATTTTTTCGATACAAAAAAATGTTTATGCCTTTTTAATTTGTCATTTATTAAAATTATAATTATATATTTTAACTCAAAAGTACAGTTTTTAAATTTAATGTTGCTGAAACAACAAAGTAATAAAAAAATAAATCTATCTGATCGAGAAATCACTCATCTTTGGAAAAAGAGAGTTTATTAGAGAAATGGCTCTTTCCAAAATAAAAGCTATACTATACGCTTCTTCTGGGCTATATTCTCAGCAGCATATTAAACATATCAGGTCCCCATAAGGAGAATCATGTGCTAACGGCTGTCTAAATGACTCGGGTAAAGTTTGTAGCATGCGTGCTTGTTGTTTTTGTCTGCTTCCACTTGTCTTTGCACTAGGATGATGTCGGAGTAAATGTGCAGTCATATTCGTTGTGTTCCCACTAGAGCTGTCAGCGTTAATCTCATTGAAATGACGTTAACGCCACAACACGGCAAATCTCCGTTAACGAGCTACCGCGGATCGCCCCGTGTGTGGGGCTGGACAGCGTCAACACGTTAACGAGCTAACTGCGCTAACGCACTAGTTCCCACCAATGTAATTGAGCATTGCGTGGCACATCCGACATACTGTTTTACTTTTGTCCATGACGCGCTTACCTTCAGGGTCATACTTCACATGAAAACCAAGATAGTTCCAAACGCCAGATCTGAATGAGGGTGGGGGAGGTTCAATTTGCCATGTTGCAACGTCTTGCTAACTTGCGCTGCGCTCAGTGGATCTGCGCTTGACAGTGCAGCCTAGGCGGATAAGTCGAACGCAGATCCACTGAGCTCTCAGCACAGACAGCAGAAGAAAAGTTGATAAAATAAATTAAAAATTTTGTATTGTTCGATACATATGCGTACCGAACCGAAAGCACTGTATCGAACGGTTCAATATCGATACGAGTATTGTTGCACCCCTAATATATATATATATGTATATATATATACATATATATATATATATATACACACATATATATACATACATATATATATACACATACATACACATATATATATATATATATATATATATATATACATATATATATATATATATATATATATATATATATATATATATATATTAGGGGTGCAACAATACTCGTATCGAACCGAACCGAACCGTGAATTTTGTGTATCGTTGCACCCCTAATATATATATATATATATATATCGCTGCTATAAATCTCCCACCTGCTCGTCTGATGGCCTTGCCTTGAGCTTTTTTACTCCCATCAGCCAGTGCTCGAGCCTTCAGCAGTGGGTGGCAGATAGAGAGAGCATGGAGTGCTGTAAGAAGACACATTTCTTTTTTTTATTCACATCATAAGCTTTAAACCTCAAAACCAACATCTCATTCATCGTGCAGTGAAAGCGCTCACCTGCTGACTCGCTGGAAAAAATCCCTAAAGCGTGTGTGTTGTCCACCCACTTGATCTTCATTCCACCATCACTGAGGCAGACAGAGAGCACTTTAAGCAATTTTGTGGCCACATCAGTCAGTTGAGTGTGAAATATTTTCTGGATTTACATCAGACTGTTTCAATGAAAACTGAGATAGCTAAAGTAATATATACCTGTGTAATTGTACCATATTAAGGTTCAGTTTTTAGTGACATTTTAAGAATATATAAATTCATGTACGTTTCATATTAAAGGTGACAGTTGAAAGCATTGACAGATTTGTTGTGTACAATGAATTATATATGGTTTCACAGCAGAACACTCTAGACAAAGGGTGTCAAACATAAGGTCTGGGGGCCAGGATCAGCCTGCCGAGGACTCCAATCTGGCCTAACAATCTTGGACAGCTTTGGAAAATGGGAAGAAGGACGTAAATTTTAGACATTTAACTGTGTTTTCACATGTTTTATAGCTTTTCCCACTGATAAAGACCTCATCCATGACCATTCATACTACACCAAAGTAAATAACTAATAGACAAACTATTAAATAACAGAAACTTCCAGTTTTTTTCACTATCAACTGTGGAAATTTATGGGTTTTATAGCAGGTTCAAAGGTTTTTTTGTTTTGTTTTTTTTAAAAAGAGGACATTCTGTAACAAAAATGATCATATTCATTTCATTTCATTTGAATTAAAAGCTAACAGAACTTTTTCTGTAACATTCATACATATTTATTTCTTACAGTTTTTGCCCAAAGCAGCATTTCTTTATCATGCAGAAAAACTGAGATGTGTTGTTGAAATTGTAATTCTTTTTTTTTAATATTAAACTATCTGAGGGATTAAATGTGTCAATAAACTTCTTTACACTATCGCAAAGAGAACTTTCACTGGTACGTGGGCCACATTGTAAAATAAAATATGACTGGAAACAAAAGGACAGAGCAGTGAACAGGTGTGTCATCTCTCACCTGTACTCTGAGAAAGCATCAAGAAGGTCGTCGGTCTTGAACATAACCGGGAAGTCATAGATCTCAATCACGTGGCGAAAGTCGTCTGAGTCGATGGAAACATTCTCATACATAGAGTAGTCATTGTGAACGTGCTCAATGGCAACAGAGACTCCTTCTTTTAGATGTGCCTTGATCTAAAATAAGAAACACATATATGTAATGTTACCATTATATTTAAGTTTCTGAAATGCACGGATTAATCCAAAAGGCAGCAAGTACAGTACAGCAACACTAAAAGACTGTATGCATATATCCACACCATGAAATTAAGTCTGTGAGAACTGACCTCTGCAGTTACACCATCTTTGTCTGTGCTTGTGTCTTCTGTCTGGAGACTGCGTGGCACACTTGCAGTCTCGTCCTTCTCCTTCTCATCCTCCTCCACAGTCAGTTCAGCAAACTGGGACTGAGTCTGTTCCAAGACTAGAGCTTCATCTTCATCCAGCCTGAGTACCAGCTTTTCTTCTTCCTGAGGACACATTGCTGAACTGTCTGCAGACAGTTTAGGGACTCTGTCTGCTACACTGGGGAATGATTCCTGTTTAGATAATGAGTGCTTTGTGTTTTCTGTAGATTCAGGACAAGTACAAGAGTCAGACAAACTGTTGACAGAGCTTCTATCAACACAAGCTGAACTCAATGACTCAGAGCCAGCTGTGGAGCCTTGTGAGTTTCGTAATGACAGCCTCTCTCGAGCAGCTCGTGGCATGTAGAGGGGCTTGTCGGGCCTCTTAGGTGCTCGGCTTCGTGGTGGGATTGAAGGTTTAGGCTTGATATTGCGTTCCCTCTCTTCCCTAATACTTAGGGGCTCTTCACACAAGCTGCTGTTGCTCTCCAAGTCGCTGTCTTCCTCTACCTCACTCCTACAGAAACATTTTTTTTTTAAAGTTAATAAACGTCTTTTTCAAAATGCATAAGACATACAGACCAAAGTTTGGCCAACAAACCTGAGCTCACAAGGGCAGACCACCACCCTACGGCACCAGCTCTCCCCTACTGAGAAGGTGGTGAGCTCTGGCAGGTCTTCTATGGTTTTGTGAATCAGGTATCGCAGTCTGCTGGGTAAGGGAGGAAACAGCAGCACACTGGACAGGGACACACAGGGCAGCAGACATTATTTGATCAAGTAAACACAGCAGCATTTTTATTCACATAGTTCTTGGAGCGATTAGGCTTAAAGATCACAGTACACATTAAAGATGTGTTATAAACAAACACACAAAACATAAATTTCAAACACAATCACAGAAAACTCCAAAGTAAACTGTTAATATAAAAGTCTGAAAGAACTTTGCAATCCAATATTTAGTTAAACAGTTTTTATTAGACCCATTAACAGGCTCATTATAGTTTGGGGACTTTAGAATAATGCTTTCATGATGACAAGACATTTTTCTCATAGCTGCAGTGCCTTTTTTTAATATTGCCTCTATGAACCAAAGTTCAACCCCATAATAATGGCTAAAACTGATTTTATGCTGAGCTCCCACACTATTCTGGCATCTTAGGAGCACTAAAATTGAGTTTTGGAAATTCTACGGACTCAGATTGTTTGGAAACACCAGGATTGGGGGGCTAGCATGGCGACAGGACAGGAAAAATGCCCACTGCATGTTCTCTCTGTGTTTGTATGGGTGTATTTAAGCTTTCACCCAGAGCTTAACGGTATACATGCTGTGTTAATGAATGGTTCTAAATTGGCCTTAAGTTTGAATAGTTGTCTGTCTCTATGCATGACCCATGTATTGGACTGGCAACACATCAACAGTGCACCTCGCCCAGTGGGAGGTGGATAAAGCTCCAGTTCACCCCATGACCCTAAATTGAAATACTACTTGACAGTTTGGACATGCAGACGCTGACATCTTTTGGAAAGAATCAGTTCTCCGGAAAATAGTGTCACCATTCCAGGAAGATCCCTCGGATTTCTGTGCACAGACACTAAGAGGGTCTAAAGTTTTTCTAATGACTTTGGGTTTCCCCGATGAACAACGGTACTGAATACAGATTCCCATATGTAACTTTATTCCTTGACTTTTATTGTTATAATTAATTATTGTTTTATAACTACAATTATATTTCTGTATAAGCGTCAATATCTGATTGTAAAGCAGAGCACCTATTAGTACTTGACCTTATTTCAAATAACCAAATAGACTAAGCTACGTTTTAATTTTGTTTTTATATTTATCATTTATTCTCAGATCGGCAGACAACACTGAGGCTGCAGCTGAAAAAATAAAAACTGAATTTTAAACTTGAATTATTAAACTACTTGATTTTAATGCATCAGATTCTTCCATGTTTTAATGACAGAGTTTTCATATTGAGGTCTGTTAACTTAGATTCAGCATTTTTGCTCACTTATTTTCTTGGCTTCAAATAGGCCAAACTTATTAATACAGTAACTTTTTCCCAGTCTCACTGACCAAAGCGCTACATGTTTAATAGTTTAATCTTGATTTGGAAAATCAGCCCTTCTGTGGCCAGTACAGTTATCAGTAAATGTGATTGGTCAGATGGTGCCCCCCCCTTTCATGTGCACGCACAGGGAAAACTCAGCAGGCTGCTAACTATCTTCGTGTGATCACATCCTGACTGCCAGTGCTAGGGTAAGTGATTCTGAACCATTCTGAACTCACTTTGTGTTTGTGTCTGGGCTCAAGTGCATGAGTGAAAATGGTTACAGTAATGTAGCTCAGTAAAGAAAGAGAATTTAAAAATGTATTAAAAAATTGAGGTTCCAATCGAGACCACTGGTTTCCGTGGTAGAAAATCTGAATATGAATATGATACCCAGTATTTTCTACATTGTTTTTTTTTTTTTTTTTTTAATTTCTGATCTGATATTTTGATTTCCCGTGCCTGTGTTTATTATCTCCATAATGAAACAAAAGGCACAGTGATAATCAGGCATGACTGTCTGTTTCTATCCCATTCGTTTTCTTTAGAATGTAGGAAACCGGTGTTTAACTTCAACACCTGTGCCATTTGTTTACACAGTGTTAACCTGTGTATGTTTACTAAACAGGTTCACTAATAAATCACTATAACCGAGAAGGAAGTGATCACTTCACTTCATGTGATCAAACTGCTCGGGTTGCTCCATCTTTCTTAACTTTACCTGTTGTGGCTGTTTTTCTGTTGGTATGTTTCCAGCTCATCCAGGACATGATGCAAGAAGTCGTTTTCTTGTTTTGGGAGATATACTCCATCGAAACAGGGGAACGCCAGGGTGGACGGAGAAAGAAAGCCGGGTCCTGCTGACAACAGGGTGAAGTGAACTTCCTCGCTCGCTCTAATTAAAAATCAAAATTAAAAGTGACAGTGATCACCACTGCTAGCTAGCAACATAACTTAAACAAGGCAATATTAAGCGTTTGCTAATGCCTAACAAACACGGAAAACTAGCTGCATCTTCGGTGTTTACATGTGCAATTAAAAGTTAAACTAACGCTAGCTTTCTTTGCTTAAAATTAATTCATGAGTGGTGCTAATGTTAACCGCCTTTCTAGCGGTTAATAACTGTGAATATTAAATTGATTACTCTTACAGCTCTTACTCTTACAGTTGAGGCTGAAGCGTACAGTGTTGACTTGTTGTAGTTTCAGCACGATGGGGAACACGAACAAGAGAAAGAGTCCATAAATAAAAGTCGCAGGGTAGCTAGTAGTATCCTTTGGCTTCCGGAAACAAACGTTGACTTGGGTCAGACCAACGCAGCAAGATTTCCGCTCTTACTACTTCAAAATAAAAGTTTTCATATTCATCGTGAGTGAAATGTGTCAAACACACAAAATATTACACCTCATTCTCTTTTAAAAGAAAAAAAACTAAATGTGTAACAAATGCGTACTCTGAAATTAATCAACAGCAGCCCAACAGTTTTCAGGAAATTATTATTTATTTAGATAAACCATAATAATTGTAAGAAAAGTAGACCAGTTGTCCGAAAACCATATACAGCAATCACGGACTGTTTGGTGATTGTGAACAAGGGGATGTTGTTTGCAACATTGCAGGAAGTTTGACAAACATGTAGGGCTGATGAGCACGATTCAGGAAGATTTTAGTGAAGGAGAAGGACATGTTACTATTGAAGTGATCTTATTAAAAGGTAAACATGCTCCATCTTGGAAGTCACCCAACTCCAGCTCACAACTCCCAATATGCAAGTGTGAAAAAGACATGATCTGCTCCAGCACAAGAAAAAAGGTGACATTCATACACGGATAGAACATCTGCATCATCAATGCCAACAACCGTAATGTGGCTAAACACATTGTGTGGAGAACTACCCAAAACCATACCAACAACTCCATCCCAACCTGTTTCTACAGCAGTAACGTTTTGGTTTTTTTTTTTTAACTTTACGTCTTTTATAAAACACACAAGTCAAATCACACAAAACTACCATAATCAGAAATGGCATTTAACACATTGGCACAATTCATAGAGACTGGTCTTTATCAACTAAGGTCATGATGAGTATAAAAAGACATGAAGACATTTATAAACATATAAGGATAGGCAGAAAGTAGAGCACTTATAAATAACAGGGAAAAAAAGAGGATCAGATCAAAATTCTATACAACATTTAGGTGAAGTGGGAGTCTGATTATGTGCTGTCAGACAGATAAGGAGTCTTCAACCTACAGAGTAGAGCAATAGAGAGAGAGAGAGAGAGAAAAAAAAAACCCTGTTACAACTGAAAGTAAATCACATTTCTAGTGTTGTCTTGTCTTATTTTATATTATGCAGTTGAATTATAAAGATTTCCTTAACAATAGAAATGAACAACACAGTGGAGCGAAGTCAAATCTTTATCAAAGTTGCACCTGAATGGATTCTTTTATCTTCCAGAGCCAATACTTCTGTCTTCAAAGATGGTAATTTCAACCTTGAAGAAAACAAGTTAAGGCCAGTACAAAGTGCTATGTGATCAACAAAAATAATCTGTGTTTAGGAGGGGGGCAAAAAAAATGCATAAAATATACTCCGATTTCTTTTTGCAATGTTTCTGAAACAACTGCCACAAATATCAGTACTTTTATTAAAATCTACAGGTTGTCTACACTGATTTTACTTTTACTTATATTTATTTTTCCAACATTTCTCAATTCATTCAATATACAACACAATTTAACCAGATTCACTGCCACATGACTCCAGCTAACAATTCTCACATGATTCTTAAAAAAGGGTAGAGTAACTGAAGATAATCCACCTTTGTGTATAGAACAAAAGCATACTTAACTACTGTAGAGATATAAAATGAAATCAGTAAAGTCAATGAACATTTATATTTGACTTAATGTGTAACTGAGGTGCTCACAAAGTGACAGAAATACGCTGTTTGAGTATATAGGTATAAATAGACCAAGGGTTGGTGGTTTGTGGGGCGTGATGACTGTTGTTATAACAGTTATAACTTAGCTCTAGTAAGCATGCAGTTGAATTAAGGATACAACTCGGAGGCCTCTCTCTATGGGGTCAGTCAGCAGCAAGCCTCTGGGAGCATAGATCTTCTCATTCTGGTCCTTAATGTATCTGGCAATCTTCTTTAACACCTGTGCACAGAAAGAGGGAGATGTAAGTGTGCATGTTGCCCTAGAGAAGTCATTTAATTCAGGTTAAGTTTAAAATAAACTAAGAGGCAGTTATCAGGGTTAGGTTTGGGTTAGAGGCGTTTAGGGTCAGGGTCTTTTATCGGACTACCCAGTGCGTGTAGACACAACAACTTGTCCTTGCAAAACCATTTGCGTGAGACGAGCTATTAATGCCCTCTTAATTGTGTTGCTAAATTTATTTTCATGCACAAGAAAAATTACATCTGTACTTGTGAAGTTTTTAAACCTCTTAGTACATTTTAAACACAACCTATATTATAAAACTACTCCAAGACAGTTGGTCTCAAAATTGAAAAATATGCATTTATTTAACAAAATTATTTTCAGAGTTATTATTACAACAGCATGAGCACACACAGTACCTTCTATAGACTAGAATAGTGTGTGCTCAAATATGCAACCTTATAGGACTGTTTACTTTTTTTTCTTTTAGCCAAGCCAATTAGCCAAAACATTTTTGTACATCTGTCATGAATTACACGTACTGGTTCAATTTTGTGGTTAAAATTTAAAAAAAGGGAGGGGGGGGAACCAATGAAAATTTGGGTTCATTATTATAATAGATAATATTCTGAGATATTCATGCCTCAAAAATTGAAAGGTGGACAGAACATTTTTCAAATAGTTCTATTTGATATATGAAGATAAAATATCACAGAAATCACTATATACATATTGTCACGTCTTGAACCATACAATTTTGCGCCAAATATGATATGGTTCAGCAGAAGTTCCACAATGATTTGAGGTACAGTGACCCATAACATAAGACTCTGACTTTTTTTGTTTTACCTTTTCATAATGTGTTTCCATGCAGAGGAAGATGGTGTAGGCCGTTAGGCAAGCCAGACAGCCCTCCAGGTAGGACTTCCCCCCGAGTTTTTCTGCTTCTGCATACAGGTTGTTTAGCGTCTGAATGGTCTCCTCAAACTGCTGCTTATCGATCTGAAACCACAGGAGCAGTTTTAAAAACAAACTTAAAGCAGTGAGGAAACAACCATGGCATGGAGGTTAACTCTGTACACACCCTTGACTCAAGCTCTGAGGGGAACTTGGTCTGGAACTTGCATATGGTGCCTGAGCTGTAGTCTCTTTGGATGAACACCTTGGAGGACACAGCTGGTTGCTGGAGGTCCTGTAAGCTGTGGGTCTACACAAAGAATTTACTCTTATGCATATTAATTTAATGAGCAGAATGGTTGGAAAAGCAAGCATCTGTTGTAAGCTAACAACACCTAAACTCTGTTTACCCGAACAGTACTAATATCCAGCGTTAACCAGACACACACTACATTACATAACCTAAAAGCAAACAGTCATCGTAACAGCTGGCTTTTTTTCATGACCCTATGATGAAAATAACGATATTTATAATGTTGGAAATTGAAAAAACTACACTTCACACCAACACCCGCTTCGGTTATGGGCTAATGTTAGCTTAAAAAAATATTAGCTTGCGCTGACGACCAATACCGTCGCTAGAAAGTATGGCAATCTAAGCTTTAATCATTACCCAAAGCAACAAATCTCACCAGACGTGTAAATCCGATTAAAGATTCATCTAACACAGTATTTTCAGATCAAATAAGTCAAAAACGCTTACCTCAGCCATAGCAGAGGTTCCACTAGCTGATGCGCGTCTATTTCTTTCCAGCCACGCCAAAGCAATGCAACTTCCGGCTTTCAAAATAAAATGAGATTTGAGTATTTACTGGAAAATTGTTGCGACGACGGTATTTTTTAACAACAGCTTTGACAATTGCATTACCCTCTGGAGTCCAGATATTTATTTATTTATTTTTTTAAATTGTAGAAAGTGGTGTAGATTTCATTTCAAGAATTTCTGAACTGGCAAAGTAAATCATTCCAAAGACGTATTGCAGATGACATGCTGTCAAACGGATGTACAAGGCAGTAATTTAGTTTTAACCTCGAAATGCAAGTGAACGCACAACATTTACACTAAGTATTAGGGGTTTCAAACTAATAAATGCGTTGGGGTTGCTATTTTCTCAATGTAACAATTCTAATATAAACATGAAACGACACATCTCAAACATTTTATTCCGAAATACGACACGCCCAAACAGGAAGTGTTGTCAGATGAGCTTCCGGTAGAAAGTCGACGTTGCGCCGGAGGCCTCCAGATATTTGGAACCGGTTGTATGACCGGTTAGGAATTAGTGCTCAATTTCTGCAGTGCGCCAATTCTGGATGTATGAGCTTTTACAGTTCAACTTGTCAGATGACTACATGTCTACAGTCCATTTGCTTTTGAAATGTTCCTATAAAAGGACCCACTCCCCTTGTTATATCTTTCCATTTCAACTACAAAGTGTCATTTTCAACCACAAAGACTACTACAATCTCCTTATAGTTGTACTAACAAAGAGACGACACCAGCACATGGATCTTGCATTATTTATTGAATCATGTTCTTATTAAATGTGGTTCTGTTCGCTGTATTTTATTAGTCGTCGTCGTCGTTGAACAAACCGAAGCCCATCTCGCCATCTGATTCCTCAGACTCCTCCTTGGCCTCCTCCTTAGCAGCAGCAGCAGCTGGAGCTGCGGCAGTCTCAGCAGCTGCTGCAGGTGCTGCGACAGCAAATGCAGATGGGTCAGCCAGGAAGGCTTTGACCTGTGAGGGTGAAGGATGTCATTAGTTCTCTGTTAATGCAAATCTTCACTTTCAAGTCCAAGTCAAGTATCGTGTGTTAACACTGAGAATGGCAAGAGCTGTCTGAAAAATGTAAAAACCATACTTTGTCTGCCAGGGGGAAGGAGTAGTCCGTCTCCACAGCAACAGCCAGGACTCTCTTGTAGCCATTGATGACGGAGTGGGGGACAGAAGCCAAAGTGGGGTAGCCAATCTCCAGACACACACTAGCAATATTCCTCACACCCTAAGAGGGCAAAATAACTTTTGAGAAACTGAAAATTCAGATACAACTCATGCCAAATTATTTCAGCCAATTCTCACCTCCAGGAACCTGGCATGTAGAGAAGCCTCTGTGATGTCGAGCACCTCTGGGCTGTAAACACTGCCATTGTCATAAACCTGCTGGATGATGAGTCCATAGGAGAACGGAGAGATGTTCAGCATGTTTAGCAGTGTGGCCTCGCTGGCACCAACCTTGTCTCCAGTCTTGATCAGACCGACATCGCTCTGGCGGACAAAGACATACAGAGTGATTAGTGGATGCAGAGATTTTCAAATCTTACCCTTTTAAAGTACACATTAGCATTGTGAGAAATACCTGTGTGTAAAACAGTTTCTTCAACAGTATAATTATCAAACTCACCAAGATTTCAATGGTTCCCCTGGAGATTTTGGTGGTGATACCCAGAGCCTGGAAGAAAGAGGTCTTCTCAGGACCAAGACCAGTATTCTGGGCCGGCACTGTCACATCACAAGGGGCGATGGCTCCAGCACGGGCAGCTGCAGGTACCTGGGATACAAGAGAGGGTAACCCTTAATAGACCACTCTGTTAGAACCAAATCTTTAAGATCTTAACTACTCAGGTTATGGTGTCTGAAACCTTACGTCCCTGGCAGCCAAAAGATGCAGGCAGACAGGTATAGCGAGGAAACAATTTATTGTTTGCAGGGGGAACGACAATGCAGTACTGCAAAAGCTGCATTGTAACTTATCCTGCACTTTGACAAGATCTAAATTATCAATAAGCTTTTTTTTATTAAAGGGAAAAAAGTGGTGCACAACATTGACTTTAAAAGATTATGCTTGCTCCAACAATTAAGTGTCAATTTTCTTCTCTAGGGCTCTCACCTTGTTGGCCAGCAGCAGGTCTCTGATCTCAGTCAGATCCTCCTTCGTGAAGACAAAGCCCACATTACCTTTAATGTGGGGCAGGAGCCTGTGAAATCACAGCATAAACTTAAATTACACAAGCAGATTATCATTTCTACCAACATGAGCAGTTATCAGATGTCTGAGACCTTGCGTCCCTGGCTGTCCGAGGGGTGTAGACAGACAGGGATAGCTGGAAACAGGTTAATTTTAGCAGGGGGAACGACAATACAGCACGACACAAGCTGCACCGTAACTAACCTGCTACACAGAAACTGATAATTCAATGTATTATAAAACAAAGGTTGCCAGTAAACTCACTTCTCCAGTGCAGGATTGTTCTCCAGATGGCCACGGATGGCTTTGCGCATCATGGTGTTTTTACCCATCAGCACCACAGCCTTCCCACGCAGGGACAGACGGATGGTCTGCATCTGCTTGGAGCCCACATTGTCTGCTCCCACGATGAAGCATTTTGGATAGTCATCCAAAAGTTGCTGTAAATACACCACTGTGCGTCACATAAATTTCATTATGGTGTCCACGCTATAGAAACAAAGACCTAGTGCATTTATGTTAAAAGGTACTCACGATGATTTTCAAAAAATAGTTGGACTTCCACGTGGCCCTGTCTTCCCTGGGCATCTCTGCAGTGCTTCCAAGGATCGCTACACAGCTGGTTTAAAGACAAGGATGTATCTACAAATAAAGGACGAAAAACAAGGATATTAACGGTACTTTCGAAATTGGTCAGTACTTTACACTCCGGACATGTGGCCGATAGTTAAGGTTAGCCGGCTAATACTTAGCTACCCTAGCGCTCTATTAACAGGCCTCGCTTGGCTAAATGACACCTATTGAGTGTTTAAAATATACAAAATATATCCCGTTAAGTGGTTTAAATGTTTATCTCACGAATACAAAACTAATATTTGGCCTAATCCTATAAAGACCGAGTATTTCGGTTTATTAACAAGCGAGAAAAATACGTTACCTCGCAGTAGGGTCGCGTGAAAGAAAGAGGAAGAGGACGGGCGCGAGAGGGATATGTATTAAAAAAGATAACCAATCACAACTCAGCTATGGGCGTTACCTTCATAACTATTGGGTGGATTCTGTGTCAATCACTTTAAAGTCACTATTAGTACTTCCGTGGCAGTTTTCATGTAGAAAGCGTGGTTTATGGCACTCTACTTGAAGGATTTCTAGGACTGCAGAAGTGTGACGGTGTTATCGAGCCCGCTTAGACATCTGCCCGCAGAGCAAAGTGATGGCACAGAAGCCTTCGAAGCTGCCTCCTGAGGTCTGGAATAATGTCTTTGGGTATCTGTCAGCGACAGAAAAGTTAAACGTCCGGGCAACCTGCAAGTATTTCAAGACAATTGTCGATCACCGATCTCTGTGGAAAAACTGGACAGTGGTTTTGGATTTTAAAAACGGCTCATACAACAGGAAGTTCTGGGACACTCTTCGTCATAGACAAGTCTCCAGCGCAGTGATGAAGAGCACCAAAGTGAAACACTGGAAACAGCTCGCTCTGTTCCTTCCTATCCTCACTACGGTGGTAATGGACCAAAGCTCCCAGGAGTGTTTCAGCTTCTTGAAGGACTTCCCAAATATGAGACGTCTGGTTTTAAGAAGCAGTTGCTCTGATCTTTTGTTAGACATTTCCAGATTCCCATTGTTTCTTCCCGAGAAGCTGACTTACTTAAGCATGTGTGGCGTTATGTTCCCTACCACATCAGTGAGTAAATTCATTTCTGTGCTGTCCCAGTTTAAAAACCTCGAATGTCTGATCTGTCATCAAGTGGGCATCGTTGGAGAAACAATGTGGATGTTGCACTCCACACTCACGTGCCTGCCTAAACTGAAGCATCTCTCCTTGTCAGGTGTGCATATATTGTGTACCTATCGTCACAGTGATCCTAAGCCAAGTCCAGGTCCCTCAGGGGACGCTGGTGCACTGGCCTTGTCCAGTTTGGAGCTCATCGACTGCATGGATCCTTCATTGCCGGCACACGGGTTGCAGTTCCTGCCTGGCCTGAAAAGTCTGTCTGTCTTCTTCAAGCACTCACATCACGACATTCCAGAAATGTGGTCACTGTCTCCTTGTCGCCTCAAAACATGGTTGCATGACCTACCTCAGCTCTCAACCCTGATCATCGTTAAGGGCCCCCCGGTTAATAAGTACATCACCTCCATTCCAGCAACCGTGACCAGTCTCACGCTGTGCGTTGCAGGACTCACTTCAAAGGACATGGCTGCCATAGCGGTGCAGGTGCCAAATCTCCTCCACCTCCATATAGACCCCTGGCCCTCACATCTGGGATCTCACACCGCTGAAATCCCACGGCTGTTTCCAAAGCTCAAAAGTCTTAAAATCCGCCATGAACGTGTGCCGGAGCAAGATTTCTTGCAGCTTCGTCACCTGCAACATCTTAGATACTTGGAGATTCTGGACAGCACTCCACAGCTGTCTGTGCTCACTGGCAAGCTTCAAGCTCTCACCGAGTTCAGACTTCAGATCAGAATCTTTCCTTACCGGAGAGATGCACTGTCATGTCCTTGTGTTTGTCAAGTTTATTGACCTGGTGATCTGGTAACTTTTTATTTGTAGAGTGGGAACATGGAGACTTGCTCATAATCGATGTTTACTGAACTTTTTGAGGTAGTTTTATTTCACCTCAGGAGTCCAAAATGCCTTGCCATACCTTGGATTATTTAACTTATTCAGGGGAATCAACCTCTTATAAAGGTTTGAATAAACTAAAATGTTTTTAAATATTTTTTCTTTTAATTATTTTTTCAGCAGGCATGCACCTGTTTTAAGGTTGTAAGCTGAAAGGGTAGAACCAGCATAAATGTTTCCTACCAACTCTAATGATCCCTTTGATAATGTGAAATAAAAATTGTTAGACGTACACACTGTGTGCTTGTAAAATGTTGACTAAAATTTCTTCTGCATCACTCTATTTACAGTCCAACTTTAATACAGTCCTGAGATTCTGAACAATGTACATCACTATGCAAAATTTTAAACCCACCCTCATCTTTTTTTTAAAGTTACAAGGAAAATGACAATTCATTGAAACATGAAAATTCAGTTTACAAGGCTTTGTACTTTTAACAGTTTAAAAAACAACAACAACATAATGGGAGACTATCAAAACATGCTTTTATTGCATTAACACTGTTTTGGATCACTGTTATGCTGAAAATTGAAGTTGTTGCTAATCAGACACTTTCCAGATGGTACTGCATGGATCAAAACCTAGCTGTACTTTTCTGCATTCATAATTCATCAGCTTTGAAGAGAGTCCCAACACCAAATGCAGCCCCAAATCATGATAGAGCCTCCACCATGTTTTGCAGAAGGCTGTAGACACTCACTGTTGTACTTCTTTCCTTACCTCTGTTCATACTGATTATTTGAACCAAAAATGTAAAATTTGGATTTATCACTCCATCAGATCAATACTGATTTACTTGCCATTTCCCTTCTTTAAGAATGGCTTCTTGACAGTCACCCTTCCACTGACACAATTTCTGATGAGACCAGCAAGACAGTTCCTAAAGATACATTAGTTCATCTATTGAGCCAGGAGCATGAATGATTCATAGCTCGGTGTTAAGTGGCTTAGCAAACAAAAAAGAAAAAAGAAATCGTTCCTCTGAAAATGGTCAAAGGCAAGGAGTAGACTGAGAATGAGTGGAAGAAAAAAAGCCAATGGCCAAAGTCAAACTGAAAGACCTTCAGAAATCTTGGAGAAGTACTACTTTAGACAAGACTTAAAAAAAACCAAACAAACAAAAAAAAAAAATACCAGTCTGACTCCTTGAAAGCAAAATATAAAATTGAGAGTGACTCAATACTTTTGCACAGTACTAAGCACACAATGTAAAAATGACAAAACAAGGCCAGAAATAAATATTTGATATTTTATTTGCAGAAGAATCAGGACCCACATAGGCTTACGCCCCACCCACAAAGAGAAAAGATCACATGAAGGTCTCCATTTAAAAAGCAAAGTCGATTAACTGCATTAACAGTAAAAAGCTTAAATTTCTCTCATGAATTCATTGAAAGAAGCAAAAACTATAAGGCAATACCTGTAAGAAGACAAATATACATGAGCAGAATTAATTTTCTTTTTATGAGGCATTCTCATTTTAACTGAAGACTCAACCCCGTGATCGAACATCGACATTGCCCCTGCTACATCCAGTACTCTCAATCTGCTACAGGTGAACACCACAGTGTCTGCTGAATGACTCGGTACAGCAGGCTTCACCTCGGCTTGTCTGTTACAGTGTATAGTTTGGGGTTAAGATGCACCACAGCAGATGAAGCCCTCCCAGAGTTCAGCCCAAAAGGAGTCGAATCACAGGAAAAGGCTGAGAACTCCACAGTGTATAAGACCTTATTGCATTGACACATTTGGCACAAGAGATATTTTCTCAAAGTAAAAACAATCTGGATATAGATACCGTGTATTAATAGTTTTAAATTTATAGAGATTAATGTCAAAAAGAAAAAAACAATCTTTATGTGGCAAAAAAGGTACAATTCAAAAAAAGCTGCTAAAAGTCATTAAGTGAATTTCGCTAAAGGCTTGGCCCTGGCTTGGTTTCATGTTGTGATTTCTGTCCAGCTAACGCTCACATCAAACTTGTGATGTTTGATGTGAGCTTTGCAGCAATATCACTCTGACAGCAGGATCACAAATCATATAAAAACATAAAAAAAAATACTGAAGAAAATACTGACACACTGGAATCCAAGCTGGTATACGCGTGCGTGTGTGTGAAGGAATGAGACCAGGGTAAACTACTGTCAGGCTACATGTCAACAGAGCCAGCTCTTTGCATATCAGGCCGAGCCTCTGCAGCTCAAAAATATATAAATTTCCATCAAAACGGTGACAAAACACAGTTGTGTCACAGAGTCGAGCGTTTCACACGTATACAAATTTAGATTCTGATTGTAACAGCAACTGGCAGCTGGTGCTGATCAAACTCCACATATAAGAAGTTAGCATGCATTGAAATGAAAAGAACAAACACATCTTAAATCTTTACCCCGGCCTTATTAATAAGATTTAAAACAGTGATAAATGTACGTTAGTAGCAACAGCAAAATGTGGAAAATGTGTAAATGAGATTATTTTGATTAAAATTTGCTTTCATTTATTGTGTGGTAACTGGAGGTAAACAGCAGTGAAATCAGCTTTGTTTTGGCTTTTTTTTTTCTCTCATAAATTAAAAAAATATATAAAAATTCTCACAATGTCAGCCAAACTATATATACCGTCCTCACTGACCTATGTTTATTTTTGTAGTCATTCGATTTCATCTGAAAGTTGTTTACGTAAAGAACACACACACTGAGGTTGCACCAGTTCCGCAAACAGATCCAATATGATTATATTCTAATGTATATAATTAGAATATAATATATAAGTGAAATCAAATGAAATGTTTGATTTCACTTTTATTGGGAAATAATCAGGCTAGAAATGTGAGCAGAAATGTGAGTAACCTATGTTTAAACTGTGAAAACACCTGGGTTCATTTCCATAGAAAAACTGTAGAAAAAACAAGAACTCATGTCAGGAGGACCAACTTAGAAAATGCACCTGAAGATGGTCTCATCAAGAGCTGCTGTTGGCGTGTGCTGAGACTGGACGAGTATTTTAAACAAGTAAAGGAGAAATGGTTCAGTGTGTGTCTCAGTGTACATATGCGCTTCATATACATATATATGTACATACGGGGAGTTTTCATAGTTATTTTAAATGGCACCTCAATAGTTTCCAAATCTAGAAAAATACATATTTTTTTAAACACTCATTAGCCAAGCACTGTGTATTCAACTCTCCACATACATTAAAACTGCGCAACTCTCTGTGGTCCATGCAATCAAACAACTGTTACATATCTGCATTAAACTAGCCAACATAGACTCACCGCCACATGATGCAGGATGTTGCCCTGCAGCGGGGGCAGAAAATCATTTGCAAATCAGGGCTCTTATCTTGATTCTCATATGCTTACTTATGTACACACACACACACACACACACACACACAGAAGGGGAAATTAAAAAAAAAAAAAAACCTTCCCTTATCCTGTCAAGCGCAGGAGCAAAATAAAAATCTCTTTGGGCTCTGTTAAAAATCTCTTTAGTAAAAGTGTAAAAGGCCAAACCTAAGAGGTTGGGCAACCCGGAAAGTCCCTCCAGTATCAGGAGTTAATAGTCAGGAAACATTTCTCACCTTAACGCCTTCTGTCTGAAAAACCACTGACTCATAGATGCAGATAAACATACAAGTGCACATACATCCACATGTGCATTTAGACATCAAACGTGAGGACGCATGTACACACACATTGGCACACAGGCACAGAGTCTAACTGAAGAGCTTAACAAAGCAGGCGTGGCAGTAGGGCTTGTCATTTTGCTCTTTGAAGGTGCCCTTATTAAGCTGCTTGAGGCAGAAGGCGCACACAAAGTGCTCGGGGTGGAACTTCTTGCCCATGGCTGTGATGCAGCGGCCGGTGATGGGCTTCTGGCAGCCAGAGCACAGCGAGCCACGCCGCTCATGGTAGTGAGCCTCGCAGTACGGCTGGCCGTCGTGGTCAAAGAAGCTGCCATTTATAAATGGCGTGAAGCACTCCTGGAAGACAGCAGATATTTTTAATGACAAAAGTGCTCTGTGGAGAGGCTTCTCTTGATTCTAACACACTGCAGATACACCCGGTGACTCACCCTGCAGACAAAGCATTCAGGGTGCCAGAGCGAGTTAAGAGCAGAAATGTAGTTCTCAAGGATGGCACGGGCACATCCACCACATTTAGGGGCAAACATGTCAAAGTAATCCTTTCTGCAGTATGCCTTTCCATCCTTCTCATGGAAACCTAGAAGAGAAGCAAAGAATCACTGATTCACACTGCACTCTTCTTTTTATAATAATAATGAAAGCATTCTAATTCAACACATGCCAAAGACTGTGTGCTGGTACCTTCTGGTCCAAAAAAGGCTCCACACTGAGCGCAGAAGAAGTGGTCTGGATGCCAAGTCTTGTCCAAAGCAGTCACTACTTTCTGTCAACAAAAAGACAAAGTAAATGGTTAGACATTCACAATCTCTTTAAGGAAGGGGTGTCAAACATAAGGCCCAAGGGCCAGAATCAGCCCAGTGAAGACTCGTGTGCGGCCCCCTGGACGGCTTTAAAAAATGTGAAGGAGTGCATAGATTTTATCCTTTACCTGTATTTTCATAGGTTTTATAGATTATCCTATTGATAAAGATTGCTCATATCCATTGGCATTCATACTCCAAAGTAATTATTAAACAGACAAAAAAATTAAATGATAGGAAAGTTGCTGTCTAAGGTAAATTAGCAAAAACTTTATAAACTTTATATTTTATAATTACAGGACAGTCTGGGCGATTAACTAACTTTTTCTATAATTTGCACATTTTTCATGGGTTTCACTGGTCTGACCCATTTAAGATCAAAGTGGGCTATATGTGGTCTACAATGTAAAATGAGCTTGACATCCCTGCTTTAAGCCAATATAAACACACAAAGAACCAGCCGATTCTCATGGAAGTCCACAGTAAGCATGAAGGAAACGGACATCAGTAATTGAGAAGAAAGAGGACTGGCACGTTCACAGAGAGATGAGCAGGAATACGGCGACATTTAGCTCATGCTTCTCAGGCCTTCAAGCAGTTTCCAACAGCTTCAGGTGGAGGGACACCCACAGTAATCACGTAACAAAAAATCTAAACATGTTCACAACTGCATAGTTTCAGCTGAGCGACAGCTACTTGCTGTAAATCACTGTTACTAACTTCTAGGAAGTGATTCTCTGCTTTGCCACCAGGAGGCGCAATGAGGCAATCTTAAGAAATGCAATTTATCATCTCAACAAGCAGATGCAAAGATAATTAAGGATATTACAGCAGGACACAGAACTGTGTATGCAACTGAGCATCACCAAAGTGAATTAAAATTAATAAAAGAGCAACTCATGATCAAATAAAACAGCTAAAAATAAAGATGCATAACAGACGATAACCTCTCTCTCTCTCTATAGATAACACACACACACACATACATATACATATATATATATATATAAATAAATAAGTGTTCATGTCAGTGGTAGTCTCGCATATTTACAAGATAAAAAATTCTACCCCTTCACTGATAAAGTCTTCCTTTTTTTGTTTCATTAAGTTCAACCACTCTTAGAACAGAGAAGGAAGCAAGCAAGGCTGGATGAATTGCAGACGTCAAACACTATATAAGTATCAGTCAGGAAGCCTTAGAAGTGACTCATACTGGTTCACTGCTCACTGTCTGCTTCCCTTGCAGTACCCTGAGCATAATGCGTGTGCAAGTGTGAATAATGGGTGGGAAAAAAAAGGCCTCAATGGGAGTGTGTCACCGTGAAGATAACAGAAACGAAAAAAGCAAGTGTGCATCAGCGTTGTGGATGTTATTTGAGATACTTATAATCCGATACTTATAACAAAACACTGACATTGCTTGCCTAATTAAGCATCTTTAAAATACATATTTTATTATTCAGTTTTTTAACAATTAAAAAAATCACACAACACATTGCAGTTTAACAAGGAAGCAGCCCTACAATTTGGAAAGCTTTACAGACCTGCATCTCCTATCGCCTCAGTCACTGCACTAAAGCCAGCCAACAACACAACAAAAATCTAATTTCACTTTAAAATTCTCTTTCTACTGTTTTGGCAAAAGCTACTACCTACCGTGCACCTCAGTTAGATCCCAACCAGTGAACACAAAAACACTAAACCATTAACCAAGCCTATATCAAACTCAGTCAACAGCTGCTTTATGAATGGATATGAAGGAGGATGAATAGCATCTGTAACCTTAACTTGTAATGTGTTCATATGTTACAGAATAATGCATTACTTCCTACATGCACAAGGAAACTAGAAGTCACTTTGCTCCAACTGCTTCTAGGACCTTGTGCATGCATGCTATATTTATATGCCTGACTATCAGCGTAAGTGATTGAGAAAGAAAAGCACTTTCCAACACATTGTTTCCAGTAAGACCCTCATCCATTAAGTTATGAATAAATAAATATTATCTGCCCATTCTCTGTATACAACCATGTATGCGTATATGTGTGTGTGTGTGTGTTGAAGCTTGCATTACTAACATCCAGTATGGGTCCATTGCAGTAGTGGCATCGCGGTGAAAACAGGTTGTGGTAATCTTTCTCGCAGTAAGGGTGCCCATCGCGCTCAAAGAAGTTCCTAGAGCCGATCTCCTCCTGGCAGTGAGTGCACACGAAGTGCTCGGGGTGCCACGTTCTGCCCATGGCAGTCACCACCTGGTGTGGGGAGACACGGTGCATGAAAAATTAATGAGCTGCAAGGAGAAAAGACCTGGCTCAGCAGAGAAAATCTCTGCAGCAGAGCATGAGAGCAGCAAAGGGAATCCTGCAAACAGCAGCAGATGTTTGCAACTCAAAGTTTAAAAGGAATAACAACCATATTTACTTCATATTTACAATCATCTTGTTTCACATAAGTAAAAACATCTTTATAATCCTGTGAAAACATTAAGCCTCTCTAAATTCAAAGTATCGCAAAATATCATTTTTCTGGAGGAGCTGCTGCTGAAATCCAGATAAGTTAGTGAAACTAACGCGAGGAGAAGACTTCATGTACTTATATTGAGCTTAAAGCTACACTTTGGTAAAACGAAACACACATTGTATTTATTAGCCCACTTATTGGCTGTAAACTAAATGAAAGGTGGGCTATTGATAGACTAAGCAGCTTTGAGGTTAAGCAACAGCCAGAAGCAAGTGAAACATGAGCCAACACAGCACTCATTGTGCAAATAAATCTAAAGTGCAATCTTCTCTTCACCATACCATTAACAGAAAACTGCATTAATGTGTGCAAAATCCCACTGGGTATTCGTGCATAAAAATAACAGCCTGCGAGCACACGCGTCTAAAAATAGACGAGTTAAAAGTTTAGTATGTGAGCCACATTCAACACACATGTATGTTTACATGTTTCTGTGCTGTTACCTGCCCAGCAATCGGTTTCTTACAAGCACCGCAGACCCCTTTAGCCACCGTCTGGACGCCAAGTTTGTTGAGGTCAGACTGCAAGCTTCCCAGCATGTTGTCCAGCTTGTTAGCTGCTTTGGGGGCAGGAGAGGGAGAAGTCTTTCCCGGTGAATGGATCTGACAGAGATGGAAAAGCAAAGTGTTTAATTACACCATTCAGATGCTTCAATATACAACCTCAGTATAATATCAGTTAGTGTGAGTGAATCGCACCACTGCTAGAATTTGTGTTTTCATTTTTCTTGCACACTTACTGGACTTCATGTAGCTGTCTTTGTAACTGGGATTTAAACTGCACTCAGAAGAACAATTTTAAACTCGCAGTGGTGTTTTCCAGAAGTCGATATAGCATAAACATAACATTTTCTGAGAGTTTATTAATTTAAAAAGCTTCCTTTGGCTGCCCTCTTATTCACAAGGGCTCACCAAAGCAGATGGCTCGGCATATTTGATTTGGCACATTTTCACACTGGATGCCCTTCCTGATGCAGCCCCAAAGGGATTTGTGTCTCCTCCTGGCTTTGAACCAGGGACCCTTGAGGTGTGAGACTTACATGTAAACTACAAAGAAACCTAGAAACCTCCAGGAATGAAAACTCAACGCTAAAGTGCAGAAACTATAAGTTTATAGTTTATTAAAGGATGTTTAGAGGCGTAGTTGCTTTGACCAACAAGTGGATGCAGACAGTGGAAGCTACAATGGCTACCTGTGTGCTATAAGTCACCTCAGCGTCTCTACTGTCTTTGTAGTTGATGGCCTATGAAATCTGAGCTCCAATATTTTCACCTAGATCAGCCCTAATCTATGTTAACAGGCCTTAAATATTAACATGTATGTGTAAATGTGTCTGGTGACTGTAATGCAAGCAAACACAGACCTTCTCAGGTGGTGTTGTCATTGGAGCTTCATGACTCCTACATTCCACTGAAGGATAAAATAGCACCTATGCTGCATGACCCCCCCCCCCCCACCACCACACACACGACCTCCATACATTTGATAAAATTAAAAACACAGCCTTTTCCTGGGTATTTTACCATGGTTGTGCTAATCTGCTAAAGCAGGTTCTAACAAAGTTGCTTAAAGGCACTATATTTTCTAAGAGCATGATTGTATAAGACATTCAGCTTCAACAGGTTGGTGTCTGACATAATGGGACATGTTGACTTAAGTCTTGTGAGACATGCTATAATTGTGATGGTAACTGTGCTGTCATGCGGCAGATTAGGTTTCAGTGGCACTGCAATCCTTCCATTCCTATGCATGGCAGGACTCTTAGTGTAACGGGAATATCAGGGAGTTACACTCTGCTTTCCTCTAAGCTCTTAAATTCTCCTCTCCACTCTAACACACTGTTCTTGGCGCCACTGGATGTCAGAATTAAAATGTGGGCTCAGTCTTTCTAGCCTGAATGTCAGCACCCCTGTGACTGGACTGCAGACAAAGCCTTCATGAGGTTACCTGTTTGACACCAAGGGCCAAAAACAGAACGAGTGACTGGACAAATTCCTTAACGCCCATACATATCCAAGTAGTCAACAAACAAGCTCAAGTAAAACAATTCAAAGTGTGACAGAAAGTGGAAAGAATGACGTTAGAGGAGGAGGATGGAAGAAAGGTGATCCGTGCCTGAATCGGTGGAAAGATGGGGTCGTACTCTGTCTGACAACCCACTGATACAAAGAGCTTGGCAGGCGGGGGTGGCGTGACCGGCTTGGGTGGAGGGCTAGGTGATGGAGGAGGTTGGACAGGGGGAGGTGTGGGCTCCCTGGGAGGAGGAGGAGGTGGGGGAGGAGGAGGAGGAAGAGGAGGAGGACTAGGTTCCTTGGGAGGTGGAGGGGTAGGTTCTCGAGGAGGAGGTGGGGTTGGAGGGGGAGGAGGTAGTGGCGGAGGAGTCTGCTTGACGGGGGGTGGCTTTTTGAGAGCTGGGGGAGACAGTGGAGGGGGAAGGACTTTTCTCTGTGGGGCGGGTGATTCGGGAGGGATGATGATCTGGGAGGAAGAAGGAAACAGAAAGCAGCGAGGAAAGGAGAGGAAACATCAGACACAAAAAAGGAAAACTATACTGGCCCGAAAAGTGAAACTGTTTAAACTGTTTGCCAATAACAAGTAAAATTTTATGGTTAAGTTTGAAAAATGATAAATATCTAATATCTGCCAGTTAATCCTGTGATCAAAAGCCAAAGAGGCATAAACTACACCATCAGTGAGGCTTTTCATCTCCACCTTCATCCTGCTACCTTATCCACAGATGGCTGAATCCCTTCCTCTCGTGTCCGCTGTGGGTTGGATGTAACAATGACTCCCTCCGTCAGCCAGTCATCGGGCTGTTGTTTACGCCTGCGCTCCAACCGCCCGATCCCCAGTTTTCCCTGCAGCTCTTCAATAAGTCGATCTTGCGAGTTGCTTTTATTTATAATGATAGGTCCCATTTTACGTCTCAACATTCCCTCCCTGTACATTGGGTGCACGTTGGACGTCTCTTTGGTGCGGCGGATAACTGACTTGAGCTGGAGAGCAGACAACAAGTTGGTGTGGGAAGCTGGAATTGTGCCATACGCCAGAAAAAAAAAATCAATCACAAGCAGGATAGGCCCAGAAGTGGGTTTCTCACTCAAATGCAAAAACCCTCACGCAGCGGCTGGGGTCAAAATGCTATGCAGTTTTTCTGTCAGGCATATTTAATTGATTTTGTTTGCAGAAGCCGAGCATCAGCCTCCTGCACAGGCTCATTCTTTAATATCAACATAAAACCTGCCGGAAATCCATGGCAAGGCATGCTCGATGGAAAACACCAGTCTATAACAAAATGCCTTCATAAAGCTCTGCACATGCCAAAGCAGGGCCAAAGATTAAACTAACAGAGCTCTAGTGTGCATTTTAAATTCATCTGCAAATGCAAAAAAGGGAAGGGAAAAAATATCCCTTTTACTGTGGACTCTGGGTCTTTTCGTATTGGCGGTGTCAGTGATTAAAAGCTTGAACATGACATGTCAGGTGCTATGACTAACACAGCAATGTCAATGAAGCAAGTGGGGGCGTGCAGAGACATCTTTTCAGCAAAGCTTTCAACATCAGCCACAACTGATCTCCACACAGCGACTTCTCCCTCAAGCCATTCTGAAATTGCTATATGACACCACATGCATCACACCACAGAGACTGAGGAATTTCTCCTCATCTTGACATGTTTGTACTATTGCACAGCTCCTTGAGTACTTGTAGAGCTGCTTGCCCAAAATAAGCTTTTCGGCATTTTGCTTGAACAACCAATTAATACAACCCTTCTGCCATTACTTCCAGATACAATTTATATCTTAGCCACATGCCAATTAAAAGGGAGCCACAACGTATTATATCCTCTGTAGCTTCGTGCCAGCAGCTTATTTTGGAAGAGTCAAGCTGAGCCTCCTACTTGACCAGAAGCAGATAGACGGTCAACAGCAGAGGGTTGCTGTATGGGCAAGTCCAGCGTTGCATCTGGAGTCCCAGGGCAGGTGGAGGGGGTAAAGCACTCATCCATCCAGCTGGACTCAGTCATGGGTGTCAGGGTTCCCTCTAGGCTAAGATCTGGATAAAATCCATCTTCCTCCTCCCAAGATCTGTCTTCTTCCCCGGGCACAAAAGCAGTCGGTGGCTGGTTCTCACCCGGTCGAGTGGAGTTGGTTGATAAGAGTTTCTCTAAAGTATCATCCAAAAAAGGCTCCCGGCATGGCCACGTTAAACCCAGCACTTCACCTCCCTGACTTTCTGTAAGAGGTGCATACAAGCTACTTGATGGCACAGTGGCGACCGAAACTGGAGACACTCTGGGACTGCTGTTGCTTAGAAATATGTATGTTTTCCCACTAACTGGAGCAGGACTCTTGGGACAAGTATCTTTTGGCACTGTTTCAGGACTGGAGCTTTTGGATACAGCTGGAGAACTAGAGATATTAGGAATTGTTACAGGACTTGAAATCTTTGGACTTGAAAGTCTCGGAAGTGTTAATGGACTAGCTGACTTGGGCACTGTTTCCATGGTGGTTGGCACGGTAACTGGGCTACCCCTCTGTATTTCTGTTTGTGGACTTTGACTTACAGGAGCAGGACTGAGACTTTTAAGGACCGGGCTTTTACATTCAACATCAGGAGGACTGGGACTCTTGCCTTTAACAGTGGGACTCGGGCTTTTTGTAACAGGACTTTTAGAAACAACCACGGGTTTGGAGCTCGTGGCAGCAGGACCTGGACTAGCATACTCTTTAGTTATTATATGAGTGGGGGTGTCAACTTCAGTTTCACTGGAGGTTTTTATAGTACTGGAAATACTAAAGCTCTCAACATGTGAGATCTCAGAAGTGACAGTGCCATCATTAGCCTTCTGTTGGATCTGAGAGTACTGAAGGCTCTTAGATGATGCTATTGCTACAGCAGAAAGAGGTGAAGATGCAAGAGCTGAACCACCATCTTCATCTATGTGGAGTTCCAGCAGGAGCGGTGTACAGGACGGAGCAGTGTAACTATTGGGTAGAGGAGTATCAGGGGAACCAATCTGAGGCGTTATAGGTGGGTTAGTTATTGGGTGGATAACCGGTGAACCAGCAACTAATAATGGGTCAACTGCATCTTGATTCACAGACACCTGAGAGCCAGACTAAATCAGGTGCAATTATGTGAAGGGTGCAATGTACATACAAACACAAGACATACACAGTGGTAGAGAAAAGAGAAAGAGACCAGGAAAATAAAGAATGAGATGAGAGTGAAAGAGAAAGGACAGTAAAGAGCATCACACAAAGCAAAACCTGGAAAGTTACTGTAATACTAAAAATTTTTTGTTTCAACACAAATGAATGATGTCATCACAAATACTGACAACAAATTAAAAAAAAAAAAAAAAAAAAAACCTTGGTCACTGTAATGTTGCAGAAATGCTGCTCATAAAAATAAGACCTAAAAACAGGCAAATGCCAAAAAAAAAACAAACAACTTTCTATAATTAAGAGATGCAAAAACATCCAGTACAGCTAAATTCTAAACGGCCACACATACCAAAAATAACTGTCCTCAATCAACCCAAAGTCAACCCACTTCTGAACCATACTCACATTGCTTTGCACTTTGAAGTCAGACAGGGAGGCCATTAGCTCATCCAGCTCTCGTGTGGCAGAGGAGGCAGACATTCTGGCTTGTTGTTGTGACAGCGTTTCTTGTCCATCTGTTTGCTCATCTGACACCACCAACGGTGTGGGGCTAGTGAGAGAAACACCACCGTCAACCAAAATGACTGGATTTTTAAAAAATAAATACAAATATAAAACCATGTACAGCATAAAAGTGGTTCATGCCAGCATAAAATACATGGGCACAAATTTCTCGGTAGTACAAATCCAGTTTTTCTGTAACAATTTTTGGTCTTACTGTGGTGCTGGGACAGAGCTTTCCAATTCATTCAGAAGGCTCTCCACACTTGGTCGAACGTCCTCGATTCCTCGAGTGGGTCCACTACGTTTGGGCTTCTCCACCGCAGGAGGAATGGCTTTACCTGCAGCGGAGACTCCATTCTCCTGTACGTGGTGGACAATGCTGCTGCCAGGCAGCGGTGGAGCTGCTTCCTCTACGGCATAAAGAAAAAAAGAAAAAAGATGAATGCATATCCTGTTTAGAGCTAAAATGCATATATAGTGTGAAGTGCAAACACTGAAACAGTAACAGAATACAGTGGAAAGAATGACACCATTGTGTAATACCACAAAAACAGAAGTACCATATTTAGATGGTGACATCTACATTCCTTCAGAGAAACATGAGGGAGCATTTCATAAACTGTAAATAACCTCTGATTGTACCTTCTGTGGCGAAGGCAGGGGTGCTTTGCTGCACAGCGTTGAGCTCCAACAGCAGGCGGTCCAGCTCAGACAGGTTGCTGCCCAGTGAGTTCATTGCACCAGCTGATGAGTCACTGCTCTTATGTTTATTAGGGAGACTGAACAGGGCAGAGACATGAAACAACATTTATCATCAACAACATCTTGTTTCAAGCTTAGCACCAAGTGGAAATGGTTATTTCTGATCAAATGTTTTTACTTATTAGTTTCTACTCAGAAACATATTCTAAAAAAATTTAGCTGTACTGAGTTTTGTTGTTGTTGTTGTTGTTGTTGGAGGAAAGATGTCTCAAGAGCTTCGTTGAGACTTAACATGACCTCTAACCTGTACACGTGGTCCTCTCCACCGGTGGGTTGGCCTAGACTGCTGCTATCTCTAGACCAAGGACTTCTCTGCGCTGTGCTGACAGACTGAAATAAGGAAGGTAAAGTAACAACAGTGAATTTAGAGGATCAATGCAGCAACTAATTCACTTCTCATCCATGAGTTCAACAAGCAGCATTTGAAACGAAACAGTCTTTGGTTAATTCCCCAACATTTACAGCATGCATGCATTTACCTCTATTTCTTCTACTCCATTCAGAGCTTGGTCTGAGGGAGTAGGTGGGACTTGGGATGGAGAGCAGATGTCTTGCTGGGTCTGACCCCGCACAGGAAAGGAGTAGGCGGCCTCTTCAGACAGGAAAAGGGGGTGTTTCGAGATGTGGGATGTTGTGGACTCGAGGTCCGCCAACAAAGCATCTATATACACAAAAAAAACAAAAAAACAAAACAGATTGATTAGCATCTGGTTATGCCATATCCTATCTTGAATTTTAACTTTTGTCGTTCAATTATTTATGGTCTTGTACTTTGATGTATTAGGTATCCTTGAGAGCTTTAATAGCTGCCATTTTTAAAAAATGTATTACTAACCTCTAACATCATAGCTCTCATGACTCTGTCTATGGGAAAGAAAGAAATCAGAGCGCGCTATCACAAGATCTTTGAGCATTCAGCACAAAACCAATGTGATGGAACGGGGGGGGGAAAAAGTCAGTGACTGCCATCTATCAAAGACTCCAATCTGCTAAAAGTCCAATAGCATAAAACAAGGCCTATATCGATGTTGAGTGGACATGTTGGTGCACTTCTGAAAAGTTAGTACTTTCAATGAACTTCTAGTGAATAATATTCGACTCATGATATGCTCCTTGCATACACGAACACCAAGTAATTACTGCTTCTTTCGCAACCTGTCAAAACCCCCAAGAGCGCTGACATCAGAGGGAGTGGAGTTGTAAAAGTTGAATCATGCAGGCAGTCATGACCACTCCTGTCGTTACTTATTGACCCTCTCCTGCCTGCAATTGTGAAATGGTTTAAAGGGTTGCTGTCAAATCTGCACACAGGTATACACACGGACATATTTACCATCTAAACGCAGACAGGTCCCTCAGAGGAATGCAGGCCAAGAAAACAACTACTAATTAAGCAGTCCCAACAAGTAGGTAGAAGGACACATAACATTAAAGGGGATTTAATGATGAGCACAGGCTGTATTACTGAATACTCAGGCTTATTTTAGCCTACTCACCCACCAGAGCAGGGTTTAGTTTCTCTTGCAGAATTTCACAAGTCCTAAAAAATAAGACCCTAAATTGAAGAATAAACTTGATTCAATAAGATGTGTTTTATGAATAAAGCAACTCTAAATAATTACAGTTTAAACACACCGTCAGTATACCAGTGTGTTACAGGTAAAGCCACAACTGCTGCCAATCTAAAGCAGTAAAACTAACAAAGTTAAAGTATATAACCAAAACAGTAATGATCAGCATTAAGTCTCATTCTGTATCGCTAAAGCGCTGACTAAAATCTATTTAAATAGCACACAGCACTCTCTAACCTTCTATAACAAAGTCTGATATATAGCTAGGGAGTATTCAACATAGGTTAGCAAGCTTAACCACTTCCTAAAATTAAACACTGGGTCAGCAGTCCAACCCATAGCTAAAGTAACCAGCACATGAGACATACCTCTGAGAAATGCAAAGACTGTACACGCAAGGAAGTGAAGAGGCACAAATACAGAGACGAAAAGAATCAGAGGAGGAAGAGGGCAACCTAAACAACGTTTGCCAGGCAGGAACTGCCTTTCTTAACTCTACCATCAGTGCAGCAGAACGAGAGACGAGGAGGGAGAGAGGATCACGGAGAGAGGGAAGGAGGGGTTAAAAATAATGCCAGGGGGTAAGGTTCACCCCTTCATTGCTATGCCAGCTCCGAAGTAGCTGCCTGAAAGCTTAAGTAAGAAAGCTTAAGTAGAAACACTACTCACACAGATCACAACAATCCTCTGAAAAAGTGTCCAGGGTCTGAGCAACTGAAGGAGTACACAATGTGGTGAACTGAGGAAAGCTGAAAGCAATCGGAGCTCTTATCAACACAGACATGCCCAACTATGGGAGTGGTATCACAAAGGTATATAAGGGGCTGTAATCAGCCCCTCCTTCACACTGGTAGCGTAAGCTCTGCTCAGGTTACTCATGACTCATGACTACTTTTTAATGCTGCATGTTGCATTATATTTAGTCCTTTAATTATAATCGTAAATATACAAGTGCGTTTTCTTGCCACAGTTTAGCTGGAGACTAACTCATGCTGGGTATACCGAAGTATCATGAGTACAGTGGTAATTTGGTCTGCAAGGTTTCCCAGACAGAGAGGAGGCACAGTAGAAACTGAGCCAGAGCAATACCAGATCCACTTGGAGCACCTTAGCGCTACCGTGATAAACACGATTAACGTGGTTAAAATGCCAGTTGACAGGGTTTCACAGCAGAGTCTCCTCTCTGGACACAGAAGCCCGGATACATTCCACAGAGTTTCATTATGGACACAGCAGCACACTGTTTACACTACTGCAGCCAGCTCTGCGCGCGCCTTCATCTCTTACTTGGTAGCGGCAAAGAAGCACACCCATAAAAGCAAAGAGGCAGAAACAACACATCTGTCACTTTAAAGTAAATACCAAGTATGGTGTGTGATAAAACCTTCCATTCAAAGATGGCTAGAAGCAGCGGCAGGGCCAGCACACACACAGGTGTACCTAACACTCAACAGTGCGGCTCGACTTCTGGTCCACAAGAAGACAAAGTCAGGAGGACTGTGAACTTACTTGCTTAAATGAAGTTGAAACTTCTTCCTTACAACTTTTCAGTGTGACATAACGCACAACACGTAAGGAAACTGCGGCGCAGATGTTCTTTTAGGCAACAGTCCACTAGATCCTTTGGATTTAGCAATTAGTGAGAGTTTGATCATGTAATGTGATGCTCATAGATAGGTCTAAAGTTTGTAGTTGTAATTAAACATCTGACAATTTGTAAAACAAATCTACACAAAATTGTTTTCTGTATGGGCTTAAAGTGTCCAATCAGAGAGCAGGTGGTTCCATTTCCTGAAAAGTGTAGTGCGTTTTCAAAATCCTCTGGTTGCTGAAGGCCCTACGCAACAGTGCGTTTTGTAAATCTACTTCTCCATTTGGGTCCTGCAGCAGCAATTAGGCCAGAACTATAACTGGTAAAGCAACCATCACCATTTCTCTTCTGATTGGACCGTTACAATGTATCTCAAGATCGAGGAAATCCAATCAGATCAGAGGGTCAGATTTTGTACTGGGAGCTTTGATCTGTGGCGATCTACATGGAGTTTTGTGCTTTGTATCTGTATACAAGTTCACAAAAGCACATCTTTCTCCACACCACAGTCTACAAAACACCACCGTAGCCACAATTACGTCACCCAGTGTTTAGTGGCTGTCGCCATCTTGGTGTTTTAAAGCCAGATGTCACACGTGAGGGGTGGACCTGACTTAAAAAGCGAGGGACACTGCACTTTTATGTGGGGTCGTGACTTTTCAATCACAAGGTAGGCTCATAGCTCGCTTCATCCTCAGAGAGCCATAATTTCCAAAACGAACGCCACGTTGTATTCAATCAAATCTGAAACCGGCGATTTTAAGCATAAATTCACGTGGAAATTTTTCACTGAAGTCATAAATAAAGACAGCAGTAGGGTAATTTCCTAAAAGACCTTTTTTTTTTTTTTTAGAGGTCCGGTTTCTGAAGTGAACCTCCCATTCATTTTCTCCATTGCCATTTCATCAGATCCTTATATAAAGAGTTTAAAGCCTTGAACCAAGCCAAGCAGCTACATACAAAGATTTGATCTGCATCACAAAAAAAAACAGAATATGGAAAAGCCAAAGGTATAAGATTGTTCACTTTTAACAGTGAAGTAACTACTCATGGTTTTTCAAGTGACCTGACATTTTCTGGTTTAAACGCTTCCATAGTAATGGCGGTCTCCATCCATCAGTCTTCGCGGTTGCAATTGAGGATTGTGGGAAGAATAATTTCTTTTCCACGACATCGTGAATAACACGAGATTTTATTAAAACAAGGTTGATATCATACCATCATTTCAGCGTCACAGCTCGTTGAAAGTCTACTCTCAATGCCTAAAGCATTATGGCTCATAATCAAAATCCCTATGGAGAATATGAATGGGATTTTTACTTTAAGACTCCCATTGTGGAGCTCCATACAACCATTTTTTATCTGAGTTTTTGGCAACGACAGGGCTCGCCCCCTGCTGAAGTCGAGTCCCATCTTTTATACACAGATCAACTTTTGTTTTTGTAATGAATAATGAATTTTTCCATCTACATTTATCCTACAAAACATCATTTATGAACAGCACTTTACTTTAGTCCAACATTTTTTACCCTAATTTGAGTCATACTACACCACACCACATAACTATGTAAAAAACATTCAAAAGAACAACCTAAAAAAATCTGATCAGAATAAATCACAGAATAAGTCAGAGCTAACTCAAACATCTATCAAATAAAATCACAGCAGAACATAATTTAGGTTTCATCAGATACTTTTCTGAAATACTGCATAAATAAATGGTACAAATATCTGCAGGGCTCATATCTGTTACTGATGTCAGAACAAAGTTTTACTACAGCTGGTGGAGACTTCAGTGAACAGATGTTAGTCCAGATGGTTTACACAAGAGATGTTAATCAACTTAGCTCTCAAGCTGAACTAGATTTAACCCTGGCTATTGAGAATCTGCTTCTCTAAAATACAGTTACTGCTAAAACATGAACCTCCAGGCTACAGATACGCATACTCTGTTTGACACTGCCTTACATGAGTATACTGACTTCAAATACAAGAGAGAGGCTTTACCAAAATAAGGCACGCTAATTGAAATCAACAGCTCATTTCCCACGGCAATGTCATTAGAGCGCAGTCCTAATTAACAGAATATAATTTAGCTAAGTTTTAGGGCTGTGCTTGTTTAGTGAACGCAGCATGTTAGACATGCTCTGACCCATCCACAAACTACACAAGCACACTGAGGTGTGTCAGCTTCCTCTGCCAAGAGAACATACCGTGACACAGACTCCAGTGCAAAACACACACAAGGTCTCCAAAGGCCAAAAATGAAAAGAGGAATAAAATAAGGAACACATAAAAACCTGTGCTAAATATCTACTGAAACATGGTTATCTTGTGAGGATCACTGAAGGTGAGCTTGTTTTTGTATTTTGTTAGTAAGCACAGGTTAATTCCCCGGAGTTCTTGGGAAGAAGGAGGTTGTATAAGGGGGACAAATCTGCTTTTCAGCACCTGGAGAAAAAACAGGCTGCACGTAGAGCTAACAGCCTGAATACATCAATTAAACTCAGTCATCCCTCTTAATTTGCATCTAATGAACACAGAAAAACACCAGCATTCAGTCGGTTTCTGTGTGCACGACACTGAATGTGACACGGCAGAGCACAGCTGGGCTCAAACAATGAGGAATGGTGGTAGGAGTGTCGAGAGAGAGAGGAGTGAAACTGGGAAGTGTGTGTGAGTGTGGCATGCAGCAGGCAATCCTCAGAGGCTAAAATGTGGGTTGACGCAGATTAAGGAGACTCCCTTCCTCCCAGATGAATGGTGTGCATTTTAATTACACGAAGACAGTTTCACATGGGGCTCATTATAGGAAAGAGAAAGAGAAAGATAAAAGGGGAACCAGGAAAACTCGAGTGGAAAGAAGAAGAGATGAAAAAGACAGGAAAATGAGGAATGAAGGGAGAGGTTAGGGAGGGTTTGAGAAGGAAACAATTTCAAGACTCAACTATGTCGACAGTGAAGGCCAGCACGTAAATCACTACTTTTCACAGTCAAACTCAACATAAAATATGAATAGAATCCAATTAGACAAACAGGAAGACTCGTGCGCCTAACAGTTTTCACCCTGAATGTCAACAAAGACAAGCCTCCATTATCCCTGACAGGATGTCCTGTCTATTTGACCCTGCACTCACTGCATGAGCTTCTATAAGTGCTGACCGCTGCTTGGAGTGAATCAATGCTGTTCACTATTCAACACATCTACTCCTGTTTATTTAACCCAGCTGGTAGCAGTTCATTTCAACGCAACAGCGCAGTACATTTATCAGCCTGCAGGGGATGATGTTGAGCTACGTGCAAGTGCCAAGCTCAAGCTTTTTCTTCCTCCCTTCCCTTCTCAGGGCTGGCATACAGAAAAGTCTTTATCTGCTAGGTTCATAAATGCCAAGACATTTACTGAGATATGAGCTGACACCAAAGTGAAACTACAAGGAAAATATTAGCGGCAAGATCCTAGCTGTGCAGCGAGTTTACCCATGTTCTCTGACCTCCTTTCTACATCTTTCTATCCTCATTCTTTTCATTTCTTCACTGTGTATCTGTCGTTTTGCAAGGTGCACGCCGGCTGATACAAATTTCTTGCGTGCCACAGCTCGTCTTCCATATGAGAGAAAAAGAGGGAGAGGCGGAGAAAAATGCGAGGTGCATGCCAGCTTAACGAGACAGTGCGATAGGACAGAAAAGTAGGGACTAAAGGCAAGATGGGACAAATGAAAGAAAGCATAAAAAGTCAGACTTTTGGTTTAAGATCCGCTTTGAGGGAGGAAAAAACAGCAAAGCTTCAAAATGCAATAAAATGTGTGGAACAATCTTAGTATTCTGCTGTTCTGAGACTTATGTGGTGACACGAAGCCTTTCATGTGCCATTCTGACAGGACTAGCCTTTCAATGTGACACAACCTGACACACCATCACATGAAATGATGAATCCTTCTCTTTGCTTGTACCAGAAGAGGAAGAAGAAAAAAATGCACATGCGCCGTACAGCCCTCCGGGCTTGTGTTAGATAGCAGAAGGCCTGTGCCTCCGCTCATTTGGAGCGCTTCGCGACTACGTGAGCACAAAATTGAATCACGCAGGAAACTAACGCACACACGGGTGCAACAGTGGACGGCGACACTGAACGCAGGTGCCTTTCAGCATGGCTGACTACACATACCGGAGAGACACACTGAGGCATCTAGGCACGCTATAAATACTTTCCTGCTGACCCTGACCTGTGGGAGAAGAGACACGAAGCAGATGATGGATGACCACGATGGTCAAAGCAACAGTCATGCGTTACAGACCATCCAGCAAGTTCTGCACTTGTAAATTACATCTGCTCTAACATGTATGCACTTGTACTCTATATAAAAAGAACCATGATGTAATTTCTTTGATCTGAATGTTCTCAGAGTAACGCTCAAAATAAAACTTTCTTGTTAATGACGACAGAGTGTATGACCACCAAAACCAAACCTTACAATGTCCTAGCTGCTGCAGGCAGGGTACACCCTGGATAGGTCACCAATCTTGACAGATCATCATCATCATCATCATCAGGTGTGCTGAGTGAGAGTTGAATTTGACTGTGAAAGCAAAGGGCACCACAGCCCTGAAGAATACCTTTTATTATCTACTTTACTTTTACTGGTGGTATCAGCGGAATATAATGTAGTGGCAAATTAGACTTCAAACAAGCGACTGAGACCACAAATTTACTAAGACAGTGTTTTAATGAGGTCATATAACAATTAACAGTACTGTAATTTTCTCATTCTCACATGCAAGCCATTTTCTTTTGGCAACCTAACCTGTCACCTCCTGCAGACCATTAGAATCAATGCAGTTTCATATTTTAATACAGAGTAACTCTAAGATCAATTAAGTGCTACAGATGCTATTTTATCCAGACAGAATGCAGCTGCTTACACAGCAGCATGCACTCCAGTGTGAGAGAGTACATCGATGTATGCAAAGCGAGCACACACAAAACATAACACAAAGCAGGAGAAGAGCAACATCAAGTATTTTAATATTAACATAGCAATAACATTAAATAATCTGTTGACTAATCAAAGGAATTTATCATTAGATGTAGTTCTAGTTGTGTTTCTGCCTTGCACCCAGTATTTTCTTTCTACATCTAAATATTCACCCTTTAATGACAAATGCAAAAACAAGTAAACAGACATCTTTTACAGTTTAGCTTTAGATTAAAAAATTTATTTAAAAAAAAATCAACTTTTCTAGTGCCAAGTTTAATCCTGCAAGGCTATCACTTTGTTTATTTTAACACTGGACAAAATGACTAAGACTCTTCCGGTTCCTTCAGCTCTATAAAGCCTTGTGGGAGGTTTTGGCCTCTTTTTAACAGTCATAAGTGCCAAAATTACCACCAGACAGGATGATCTCATGTTGCAACTTGCAATTTGCATGGTGGAAATTTCATAAAAAACAGAACCCCAGGGCATAACTTCACTATTTGGTTCAATCTCTCTGCTCTCATTTCACCATTTTCTGCCCCAGCAGGCAGCTAATTTTCTGCAAAACACTATGACAAACCCGCTATACACAAACCTCCCCAGCAACTAACAGCAGAGCTTCAAAGACACTGGATGTTTGCTGAGCAAATTAAAGCATTTAACACAGGAGGAGGTAATATTTCCCAGGATTTAATGACCAAAAAAGAAAAAAAAAAGCTAATAGAAGAGCCAATATTAAACTCACTCTACCTGTTACTACTAAAATAAATGCAAACTTTGATCCTGCTGGGTATCAAATTGATAACTATTCACCAAATAAACTTCAAAGCTCATAATTATTCTCTTTCTGTGTTACATGCATACTCCTTTGTCTGAGAAAGAGGCGATTAGGCGATACTGTGACTTGAGGCGAGAGGAAAAGTTAGGTCAGCTATTTGAAAAAAGAAGAAAAAAAAAAAACTTCTTCTAAAACTGATCGCACTTTTGCTCTGAGAAGGGTTGAACCACATCATGCTAACTGCTGAACTACTATGACACCTCATCTCTGTCAAGTTCCACGGAGGAAGTACCACTTCAAAGTGTCAAACCAGCGTCCCGACGCCTCCGCCACTGCAAGTTCATCCAATAAAACCCAAACGATACAAAAACTGTGCTATATCTTAACTTTTATAACATATTTATAGCATTTATATCCAGGTCGCTCCTTGATAAGATCTCCGGGAGCTTTTCATCCAAGAACGCAAGTCCATTAGTGATATTATTTCAGCTTTGCTTTTACACAATTACACATTTGTCCTCTTGCCTCACAATAGTCACAGTGAAAGCAGCAAAAAAGTGGACATTAGATTTTGGATCTTAACTATTAGTTATTATTTTTATATTTTCTTTTCACTCTGCACTGCGGGAATGTGACAGATCACTGAGATGCTTTTAAAAAAAGTCACAATTCACATTTCAGTACTATCGTTATTATTAATATCACACTGAGACATTTGTTGTTATTAATAGTTCCACTTCTTCTTCTCTCCTCCGCTCATTTATATGTCGGCTGGCGCTTGGTTTACTTGGTTTCTGCTGTTTTTGTTGCTCTCTTGCTCTCCTGTTATCAACTAAATGGAATTATTGCATTTGAAGGGAAGAGGAAAGTAATATTATTTTAATGTTCAAATAATATACATGGGACTAACGAGGAGAGTATCTGTAAGTGAAACAAAACCAGGGAAAAGATACAACATGTCCTCTTACCATACTATACCTTTATTTATAAAGAACTTTAACATAAAACCAGGGTTCACAAAGTGCTGTACATACACAAATAGCATAAACTAAAAATAAAATCATAATAAAAAACCCCTCTTGCTTTTTCTCACCTCCATCCTATTCTTGCTCAAAACCCCTGTGAACTCAAAGGTTTTTAAAGAAAGGCTGAGGTAGTTTGGGGTTTAACTGATGCCCAGTCTGGTTGTTTTGAGAGACTGTGTGCATGTGAATGAAGTAAAGCTGCTTGAAATTACTTCAGCAGTACCATGCAGGAGGGCAGGGTGGGGTCATCTACTAAAAGAGACAATCATTTTCAGTGTTATACTGAATTGCATAAGATGACTCTCCACTGAAACTAAGAGCAAAAATACACTACAGAGCCACAAGCAAAAGAAGCGCTTCCTGAATATCTGCATAAAGCCATGCTGAGGTTTTATAATTATAACAGGAAGTCTGCACTGGACTACAAAGAAGTCTCTGCTGTGATGACATTTCCCCATTAAACCAAACCTTTTTCAGCCCTACCACCAAACAGAGAATGCTAGCGTTCGCTGTCAGCTGCTGAATCTACTGATTTAGGGAGTAATTGAGGGCACACTACAGGTTACCGGTCTAGAGAGAAGCAGAAGTGCCACACTGTCTGTCGATTTTGTGCATTATCCCTGACCCAATTCTATATATACCATATATGCATGTGTGCGTGCAAAACTGCACTTTATTGTTAAGATTTAACTGTTCCTTCTTTAGATAAATGTGAAAATACAAACTGCACCACAGACCAGTGAGTTATATGGCTTCAGTTTCTGATACAACAGTAACTATAAAACACAAATACCAGCTATTTTCTTTGTTATAGTTCAATATGAAGTGAATAAAACTGCAGATAATAGTTACAGGGTAAAATTAATACAAATCTGGCTTAAGAACTGACGTACTTTAAGCTTCATGCATAATATCATATCATAGAAATTGAGAAATCTCCAGAGAAAGTGTGTAAGTAGATAAGAGGAGATTTCTTAATAAACTACAATCTCAAGCTGAAAATAATTCTCAGTTTTTATGTTACCTTGTAAAGCTTGCTATGCAAAATAAAACAAAAGGATGGGCAATTTCCCCCTTCTATTAATCAGCTCTTTCGGGTTCTGTCTTTTCCTGGGTTGAATTAGGTCATAGCACCAGAAAAGAAGCAGCTCTTTGTCCCCTCCGGCAAGACAAGGACAGAAGGAAAGGGGATGAAGAGGAGGGTTAGCGAGGTCTGCAAAGTGGGCCAGATCATTTCACTGGAAAACAATCAACTCCATCCAAGTGCCAGAAGCCACTTATAATTGTGTATTCTCTTGTTAATACTACACCCTTATAAACCTGAGGAGCACTAATCCTCACATGAGTGTTGCCATTAACATTAATGGGAGCTGATCAGAGTGTCCGCAGTGACCCCTTTAAGCAAGCCAGATGTTGATTGTAAACAGAGCTAAAGCTCAGTCCAGCTGAGACGCTCACGCACACAAACACTTTTGCACACACTTATTTTTCCTCCACTCTCCCAACTTCCCAATTTCATCAAAGGCTTTCATTGTGGTAGCTCTATACCCCAAGTAGGGCAGCACCGGCAGTGCGTTAGTGACTATTTAAACCTGTGCCAAGGGCAGAGGAAACCTGCTAGGCACAAACACATTTCCTAATAACGCAGTGATGTCTTATCTCAGCCTGCAGCCACATCAACGTGCCACCTCTATGAAAAATGACATTTAGGAAGCAATTAGGGGAGAGGCTTAAAAGCATCTGAAAGGCCATGTGATGTTCACGGGAGCTGGAGAGGCTTTAAATGGAAGCACTGGGCCACTTTTTTAACGCCAGTATAGTTACAAAAACATGGTGCTTCCTCTTACCGCAACCAAACAAAATTTCACAATTACCATCTTCTATGCAAAACCGTTACACCAGCTGTTCCCTGGCTCACATCAAAGGAGCCGCAGCATCGCATCAACTGAGCTGTCAGTCACTGACGGACCGGCAGGGATGAGAGTCTTGCAGCAAAGTCAGCAGGGAGCACAACTCATCAGAGCTTAGCGGGGATGAAGAAGGCCGACAATGGCTTCTAATGTATACACAAATAATGGAAACATCAGAAAAAAGCAACAAAGACAAGAACTCGAGCGAGGAAGTCATTCTGAGAGTCAATATGGAACAAGATGTGGCAGCTTCATCATTTAGAATGACCAAAACTACAACCCACCAGGATGTCGGTTAGCAGTATAGAAACCTCATGGCTACAAGCTGAATGTGAAGCTGCCCAATAAAAAGAGTGCAGAAAAATCAGCTGACAAAAAAAATAGTGCACATTGTGGTAACAACAGTCTGGCTTGTGGTTAGACTATAGCTCCAGACATACTAAAGATGGAGAGATTTCGCTTGTATCTTGTGACTCTAAATATGTTTTTTTGTTTTTGACTTGAGAGCTTTTTCTACAGTAGCTGCTTGAGTATCGACCTGGCAGGCTGCTGTTACCATGTGCTGAGACCATAAGAGATAGCGCGACGGCTGGCTTAGTGAAGAGGTGCTGCTGCTTAGTCAGCTTCCTATTCAGAGATGTGTGTCCACACCAGCGCTCTGTGATCAGTAGCGTGAATAAGTTCTGTTTTCAGTGCATATAAGTGAGTGTGTGTGTGTGTGTGTGTGTGTATGTGTGAGTGCACCATATGTTTCAAAGCCCTGCAGAATCGTTATTTTTAAAAGTCAAACAGATGGACAAACCGAGGAGGAGGTGAGTTATTCTCTCTAGCCTTTAGCTGCCACACTGAATGTCTGACTTGCATGCATGTGTCACTAGAGATTTATCATCAAGCGTGGGCAAGAGTCACTACAGACAAGTGATTGCAGGGGTTTTTCTGTGGTCTACTGAAAAGAAAAACAGGATTTTGAATAATGTGAACTTTCAAGCTTAGTCACATTTTTACACTTCACAGTACTCAGGTGATTTAGAACTGCACCTCAGCACAGCAATGAGCAGCCATAATCAAAAACAGTAACAGAAGCAGGCAAAGCTGGACTGCAACTTTTCTCTTAAACTCAAAAAGTACTGAACTCACTATTTCAAATAACGCAACTTAGTGTCATCTTTTGCAGAAATCTCAATTCCTGGTAAATAACTTTCAAATTATTTTTTAAGCTGCAATGCAAAAAAAAGTGATAATGACCTCCTCCATGACCATTCACTACACCAAAGTCATCAAGTAATCAATAAACCATTAAATGAAAGAAAGGTCCCGTTTTGCCACTATCCACTATAAAAATGTATTATTTCTTTATCATGTAGAAACAGTGAGATATATAATTGAAACTGAACTTTTTTTATATATTAAAATATCTCAGGGAATTAATGTTTGATTAAACTTCTCTCCAAATGCGCTGTACATCGGCTACAACAAAGAAATCAGTGTGACATCGCTGCTTTAAGCCTAATAACTGAATACTTAGATACATAAAATAATTGAATATGTTTCCATGTTTTGTTTTTTTACAAGTAATTGTAAACCTACATATTCTGTATCTGAATATGGTACACTTGGGAAGTGTAATTTGGCGGTCACAACGTAGACTTCCTGCCTTGCTTTCGACAGCATCAGGCTCACCTTGGCCTGAACTCTGTCACACAGTGAAACATTTCCTCTCTCGGTGGCTGTCCTTTCCAGAAGCATGGCTAGTCCAAAGATCGCAAAATTTGCTTCCCGACACCTCAGAAAGATCCCCCGTTGACATATGTAGCTGTAATTGTCACACTATTCGTTCAAAGAATCCTAATAATACATCAAAGGAAAGTCAGTTCATTACGTTAGCATGAAATTCAGGTATGTACTTCATCTATTTGCAAATTCATCTCTTTCACTTCCCCTTACACCATCTATTGACGTATAATTGCAAAATAATTTCTTAGGTCAGACTGCACAAGATTATGCAAAAAACTACTGAGGCAGGTTTCTTGATATTTTCTTCAACTGCTTTGTTGATGGCAGACAACATTAACGGCCTTCTAGCTAAATCTGGAATTAGAAATAGAACAATTGCTGGAAACGAGTGACTGCAAAAAAGAGAAGGGGAAAAGTTTCTCGCTCATTTTGCGTCCCTGACAGAGTGAAAAAGTACCGCTCAGGCATACATGACATCTGTGTCACAGTGTAACACAGAACATGCGGGAAAAAAATGACAGATGTTCACGTGAGAGGCGTCTGATGTTTCCTTTGGTCTACAAACAATGAGCCAACCTAAATTTAGACTCTGCTGGGTATCTAGGCTACATCACATCTCATTTGGACTTCGTAAAAGAACTGCTTTGCCCACGCCCACTAGGTGAGTGACATTTCCAACACTGCAGCTGCTGCGCCGCCAATGCTCTGAGGAATCGTTCCACTTGAAGTGATGCCGAGAAAGTGACAGCGAAACGTATTAATCTGAGTGAGAGACAAACGCAGCGGTTACTGTATTTGCAGACATAAAAAGGAAATACTGAAAGGTGCTGCGCATTAGTCAGTAAAAGGGAAGTTAACTTTTTAGGCTGTTTGACATTCATGTCGTGTTGTTGCAGGCCCAGGGCAGTGAAGCACGGAGCAACGCTCTGCAGCACTGATAGCTGAGGAGGGGAGGTCAATGAAAGTTTGCCTCAGAACATGCCACAGCACCTAGACCACAAGGACTGCACAAACAAAAGGAGATGCAAATAACACAATTACATGTCTTGCATAAGAAAAACAAAGGAGGGGGAGGAACAAAAAAAAGCTGATAATTGCAAGCGATCAAGCTTTGCGATCTGCTTTGGGCCAAATAACCTCCTCTCTTGCAAACTCAGCCAGCTTAAAACTGTCAATAGATTGGAGCCTGCAGTTTCCCATGTGGCTCACCACAGGAATGGTGGGGAGTAGGAAGAGAGAGGGTGGGGCAGTGCAGCGTTTTTAAAGAGGATAAATTTTGGCTGAGGCCCAAACCCTGCATGTGGGCCTGATTCACCCTGACATCCAGCCTGAGATCAGCGGTGCTCTGCTCTTGCAGCCGCTGCGGAAGGAACACAGTGATATAACAAAAGCCCTGGGTGTGAACATGTGTGGATCACGGGGAAAAATGGCTTAGGAGTAAAGACAAGCCAGTTAATTGACAGAAAAAAAACTGAATGAAAAGTGAGAAAAACAGGGCAGAGAGAGATGAGAGCAGGTTGGTGAAAGGTTTCCTGGTGCTCCTGCTGGCTCAGCTCTTGAAGACGGACTCTCCTCGGGCTAAAAATACACCTAGACTTCGTTGTCCTCTTTGAGTTGTGTACTAGACAGACTGGCTCACTCAAACTCCACTGGTGGTGCTTCTTTATATCCCCTACTGCTTCTAAAGCCATTTTAAACCTTCAGTGCATCCAATTTTCATAAGCAGGTGGAGGTAAAGTTTCCTGCTGTAGCTCCATAGCGCCAGCGTGATAACAGAGATCTATCAATCGCACGGGGAGGATCTGGTGTCAACGTTTCGCTACGTATGTGTGCAACATGTTTTACATATCTGTGCTAAAATGATGACAGAATTTACAGCCCTGTGACATGGTAATTACCCTTGGCTGGATTTTTTTACATAGCTACTTTAAGGAAAGCCCTTCGCCCGTGTAAGCTGAGAATGTGTCCATAAACGCTGACTGGGTATAGAGTGACTTCTTGGTACACTCCCACTACCAACACATGAAGCTGAGATCTGGGTTTTGGCCCAAAAGGGTTACATCCAGGTGAAAACAGAAAAAAAGAAACACCATTGTTTCATTCCTTTTTTGATATTTTAAGCATGCAGAACCTGAAAGCAGAAGCCGTGCCTGCAACATTCTTCCCAGCAAGTCCACCTGCAGCTCTCAGAGGGTGCTAATCCCCTTTGGATGGCTTTTGCAAGGCATTCATCATCTTTGACTTCACGAAAACACACTGGTTGTGTTTTTTATAGCAACCAATGAACCTGACTCCTATGCATTTCGTGGATGTCCTGCTAAACTTAACCATGCAGTCACCGGGGAAAAACTAACAAGAAATTGCTGATCCCGATAGCCATGTGCAAGCCTCGTTACTTCCATTTAGTTTTTAATTACACTGGATGCTTTTATCTCCCTGGAGATAAATCACAATTCCCCAAAAAGTTGGGATGCCATGTGAAATGTAAATAAAAACAGAATGTAATGACTTGCAAATCTCATAAACCCCTAATTTAATCACTGTAGAACATAGAAAACATATCTTTTAAATTGAGAAAATCTTACATTAAAAAAATGAATAAATAAAGGTCATTCTGAAATTGATGGCAGCAACACATTTCAAAAATCTGGGACAGGATCATGTTTACCACCGTTTAGCATCCCATCTTCTTTTAACAACGATCTGTAAACATCTGGGAACAGAGGAGAGCAGCTGCTGAACGTTTGTGAGAGGACTGCTGTCCCATTCTTGCCTGACATAAGCTGCTCAGCAGTCCTGTATCCAAATGTTTTCAGCTGGTGAAAGGTCGGGACTGCAGGCAGGCCATGTGGTTGTAATTTATCCAGTATGCTGTTCACCATTGTCTCGCTAAAATACGTGAAGCCTTCCCTAAAAAAGACGTCACCTGGATGGGAGCGTGTGTTGCTTTAAAACCTGTATATCCCTTTCAGCATGGATGGTACTTTTCCAGATGTGCAAAGTGTCAATTCCATGGGCACTAATGGGTCACAGATGCAGGCTTTTGAACTGAGCGTTGGTAAGAAGCTGGATGGTCTCCCTTACATTTTCCTAAAACAATTTCAAATTTCGAATCGCGTGACCACATAACAGCTTTCTACTTTGCCTCAGTCCATTTTAAACTGCAGCGTTTCTGGATCATGTTCACGTTTGGCTTCTTCTTTGCACGATAGATCTTTAACCTGCATTTGCAGATAGCATGACAAACCGTGTTCACAGACAATGATTTCTGGAAGAATTCCCAATTTTTGGCCTTGTCCCCTTGCGCACAGAGATTTCTACAGATTCCCTCCAGATTTGTAAACCCCGGCCCATCAGAGAAACTCTACCTCTCTAAAATGTTTTTCTATAAGCAATCATCTCACTGACCTGCTGCCACTTAAAATGTTCCTAAACTGTTCCTTTATGTACCACTTACTTTCCCAGCCTCTTGCTGCTTCTTCCACAGTTTTTTTAAATGCACGGTTGTAAGCTTGTCAACCTAAGACAGGTAGAGGATTGACTGGCTCATAGTGAGAATGTTAAACTACTAAAGCAAGAGAACTGTCAGAACCTAGCCCCCCCCGGCTATGTATTATTTTCTGATGTCACTATAAAGTCTACTATAAGTCAGGTTAACCTGATTTTTACTGGCAGAAGCAACACGGGTCTCTTGGATTCGTCTGCGCGTGCTTGACAACAATCAGCTGAATCCAACTGATCAAACAAACTGTGTTACTCTGTCAATGATCGCGTGTCACCAGAGTCTGCACTAATGGGACCGTTTCTCTCCCACCTGCTGCGGCACTTATATAATCCTGACACCAAGCAGGAGGGGCTGCATAGGTCAGTGTACCAGTGAAAAAAAAAGCCAAATGAGCAGCGGTTTGATTCACGCATTCATCCCAGGTGTGCGCATGAAAAAGTTCCGGCAGTCCTGCACGACTCCGTCACCCATTTTTGAGGAGGACAGTGCAAACGTACCGTCCAGCGGACTATCTTCATGTTACCAGCTAATAAGACGACTGTTACATTCATTATCGTAGTAACGAGATGCCTCCCCGTGCCAGCAGCACGCGAGGCCCTTTTGTGCATTTAACCCCGCACTTGCTCGCAGCTGAACCTGGATAACTCAGCCCACCTGGCAAGGGGGAACACTTGCGACTTAAACAAGCCAACTACATCTACTGACCACCTGCGGAAAAGCCCCCCTCCTCTTCGTCGTCGGGCTGGTCAGCCCTCCAGCGCTAGCATTGTGTGTTTACGCTAAAAGCACACACTCTCACGCGCTCTGCTTTAATGTTGCCTCCGCGGCGAACGAACTTACCTAAATCATCCATGTTGGCCGGAAATGGTTCCAGTGCTGAGAACCGGACCGGTCCTCCTCTCCGACGATCGCAGCTGGACTGGAAGCCTCTAAATCGCCAAATCCCCGCTCTTACTGGACGCAGTGAAGTTTTCAAGTCCCCCTCCTGCTGCTACTGCTCCTGCTGGAGTCGACGCGTCTTAAACACACTCACAGACACACACATACCCAGCTGCCCACATCCAGCCAGCCCACCCCCCCAGCCCACAAGCCACAACACGCAGGGACCAGCGACATCTAGCGGCGGAGAGTGGTGTTGAAGGGACGCTACAGTACATTCAGTTGAGCGCAGTCTGGAGTCAATTAGATTGAGTTGATTATTTTACTTAAAAAAAACAAAAACTATATGGGACCCTAATAAGTCATATTGTTCCAGAGTTTCAATACTTTATGTAGTATAAAAGTATTAGATTTTATACATTCATAGAAGATTTAAATGTAGCTTTTTACATTTCTTTTTTTTATTAATGTATTTTTTTATGTCAGCTAAATTTAGTTTTTTTGTGTTAGTTAATTCAATCTTTAATGTCGTACATTCTTGCTGATAGCAGTGTTTACAGTTAGCAGAGCAAGCTCACAGGGAAAAATTATAAAATTAAAATTCCTAACCGGGCAAGCTAGAGATCCTCCTCAGCCTCACAATGCAAGGAGAGGGAAAAAGGAAACTAACCGAGGTCTCTGGGGAAAATAAAACAGGGAGAGAGTCAGACGTGTCAAAATAAATAAAATAATTAATTAAATGGCTGAATGACTTAAATGAGGTGAGGCAATAAACGTGTTCTTTAGGACCACCTGTAGAACATAATAAGGTGGGCTCAGGTTTTGAGGACTCTGGGTGTGGAGCAGGTACTCTTTCTTGTGGAGAGGTTTTGTCAGAGTTGCTCATCTCCAAAGGAAGTAGGAGATGTGAAGGTGAGGAAGGAAAACGACAACCACAAGCCAGTGTTCCTCCTTTAAGAGTTTGGAATGACGAGGACTGTAGATTTTATTATTGATGATTTTATTATGTCTGCTTGCATGTTATATGCACTATTGTAAGTAGCTAGTCAAAATGCCCGTGTCTTCTGGGATTACATACGGACAGTGAAATAAGTGTTGTTAGATCAAACAAGCATTTGTCATTAAAAAAAACTGACTCTATTTATTTATTTTTATAACTAAAAAACAGTAAAATTATAAAAGAAGAAATGTAGCTGTAATGTCGTGTAAAGAGTAATGTGCTAAAAGGCAACATCATTTTTAAATGGCCACATGGTGGCAGTAGCTTCACATTATCAGACCTTCATTAACTGGTCTCTGGCCTAAGCCCCACCACACACCCCCATTCCTCATTGATATACATACAAAAAATGACTCAAAGCAGCTTCTCAGCAGAGAAAGAGACTAATTGTGAGAAAAGAGGGGAAAATATGGAGTATTTTAAATGGTAATTTATGGCTGGTGAATAAAGAGAAGCTTGCATGTAGAAGGAGACAATTGACAGAAGGTTTTTAGTAGTTATTAGGGATACTATGTTGCTATTTACATGCACTGCTACTGAGCTCTTGAAGGTTATTTTTAAAGCCAGTTTAAGAAAACATGAGTTCCTGATTTCAGGATAAAGTGCTAGAGGGCTTAAGAAAACATTTCTTATAAATAACGAACTGATAACTTGTCACATGTGACGTTTGTGTTCTGTGACTTTGAAGAAAAGTCCATCTTAAAAGAAAAACACGTGAGAGAAGACTTTTTCTTGTGCGCTAAACAAAGATTTTACCCTTACACTAGAAAATGAGGAGATAACTCAGACCACAGTCATTATCTGCACAGCTTAAGTCAGCTTTCTTTGAGCAGACGCACTCAGCACAAATCGACAGTTCTTACAGAAAATCCATCCATTATTTCTCAGAGGTGGAAATAGACTAAATGCCATTTAGGCACAGTGTTAAATCTCAATATAAACCTCTGTGAGAGAGTGTTAATTGCACCCTCAGCACACACTAAAACGCTTCCCCTGATAAATGATTGGTGTAACTTTCCTTTAATATTCCTGCAGGGAGTTACAGAATTACACTGTGTGTGTTCAGCAGTGAGATGATGGCTGGTTTTCATGGATTTTATGTCACATTAACGTGCTGTTATTTTTCTTCTTTTAATCTTACTTCATGTAAGACAAAGGTTTGCTTTTGTTACCTGAGAGTTCAGAGTTAACGGGCCTGTAAAACCTGATTATATATATTTTAGCATCATACTGTGTGTCATTCAGAATGACAATGTTTTCATAGTGGTGAAAGCAATCGGGACGCCCATTGCATGAACTAGGGGTGTGCAACTGTTGCAGTGTGTACTTGTGCTTTGAGAGGGAGGAGTTGTACAGTGAGATAACCACAGGCAGGAATGATTTCCTGTGTCGTTCAGTGATGCATGTGGATAATCTCAGTCTCTCACTGAATGTGCTCCTGTGACTGGCCAGCATGTCATGGAGTGGGTGGGAGGTTTGGTCCAGCATTGACCTTATCTTGGTGAACATCCACCTCTCTCACACCACCTTAGGGCGAGCACAGCTCCATCCCCACAACATAACTGGCCTTACAGATCAGTTTATTGAGTCTGTTGATCTTGATCAATAGTACTCTGGGCTTTCCAAGGTCTTTCAAAGTTTTTTTTTGTACTTTAGCTGCTTTTTCACTTATTTCCAGTCCAGTCCTTGTACCTGACCATTTTCAGAGGAACTATTAGTATACATTATTGTTATTTTGTTAGCAACTTAAAAGTGACCTGTGAATCATTCAAGCTTAAAGCTACAGCTAACTCAAAGAATGAACCAGTGTTGTATCTACACATAACAGACAATTAGCAATGAAACAAATGCCATTGAATGATTTGTTATCATTTGTTACAAATTTGGCAAAAAATGCCAAAAAACAGTTTAACAGGCACGAAATAGTATTTTTGGCTAACAAGGTGATTCTTAAAGAGCTATTAGCTGAAAACTTGGCATATCTCAGCATAGTGTGCAGTGTGTCTTTAAAAATATACAACTACTACTACTAATACTACTACTACTACTACTACTACTAATAATAATAATAATAATAATAATAATAATAATAATAATAAGAGTCAAGACGAAAAAACTATCTACAGCAGATGACCAGTATCTGAAAGTCATCTCCTTAAGAAAGAGGAAAAAAGAAGACCTGACACAGGACCTAAGAGATGCACCTGACGCTTCAGTTGATTCATCTAAAGAAATTATGGCTATGAAGAAGACATTCTTATGAAAGGGAAACAGGGAGTAAAGGATGAGGTACGCTGAATTACAGAAGAACCTGACTGAAAATCTGTGGCAACAGGTCTGATGGAGTGATGATTCCAAATTTGAAATATTTGGTTCAAATTATTGTCAGTAAGTATAAAGCAGCCATGTTTTGAATTATAAAGGCAGAGTGCCGTTAGATTTTAGAAGTTTGCGGCTGACTCTGCAGTAGTGAGGAGTATCAGAAAGGGTGTAGTGGACAGCTTTGTTGCAGGGTACGAGCAAAACCATCTGCAGCCTAACATGGCAAAGACTAAGAAACTGGTTGTGGGCATGAGGAGGACAGGAACACAGTGGTCCCTGCTTCCATCCGTATGTATTAAAAACACCTCAATGTTCACACTGACAAAACTTTGGAGCTCTCTACAAAAAGTACTAAAGCCTTGAGGTCCTTTTGCATCTGCCAGACGATGCTCAGGATATTTTATGGGTCTGTGGTGGCCAGTCAGTGCCATCCACTATGCTGCAGTGTGTGGGGGCAGCAATCAATAGACTCAACAAACTGATCTGCGAGGCCAATAACACTGTGTGCGCGGAACCCGATTAACTGACAAAGGTTTCAGAAAAGAGGATGCTGCCCACGTTAAAGTCAGTATTGGACAACTCTTCACACCCTCTCCATCCTGTGCTGGATAGCTACAGGAGCACATTCAGTAAAAGAGATAGCAGAAATCATTCCTACCTTTGGCCGTGAAAGTTTACAACTCCTTGTTATGACACCTGGACTATTTTCAAATTCATATCTTGTCTGAAGGGTACATACTAGTGTTTTCATTTTGGAATATTTCATTTAAATTTCAGATTTCACTCCAAGTGCCTTAGTTTTACTTCTTTTTTATGTCTTGATGCATGCTCAATCATCCAGGTAAGTAAACCCTAAAAGGTTGATTCTGCTCATCTGGACGTAGCATTTTCAATGGGAGGAATGTTTCGTCACTCATCCAAGTGACTTCTTCAGACTCAGCTGACTGCAGGTTTCCCCAACCTTATAACTGAAACCAGCCCACTGAATGAACAATGGGCTGTGAGGTCAGTTCCTTGATCATTAATATGCAAATTATCATGACCACTGATCAGCAACCACTGATCAAAACCCATTGATCAAAGACCAAATATTTTTTATGCTTTCTATCTTTCATCTTTATATTTTCAGTGAGCATCTCTAACAACATTGTCCCAGTGGAAATTAAAAAGTATTCTGACTCCGATGACAATGATCACAAACACACCGCCCATCCAGTAAAAGCATATCTGGCCAAAAAAAACCCCCAAAAACACACACAATGAAACAGTATCAGTCATGGCCCCCAGAGCTTAGACCTCATCATTTTTGAAGCAGTGTGGCATCATCTTGTCAGTGAAGAGAACAAAAGGCATCCAACTTCCAAAGAAGAGCTTTGGATGTCCTTCTAGAAGCCTGGAAAACTATTCCTGAAGACTACTTGAAGAAATGACAAGAAAGCCTGTCTAAGAGAGTTCAGGCCGTGTTGAAGAATAAAGTTGAACACATCAAGTATTCACTTTCAAGCTCAGTAAAACTGTACAAACTCTTTTTTTTTTTAAAAAGTACTCTCATAGAGTATTTCCATTTGTTTGCACACGTTGTAAGAAAACATTACACCTATTTTCTATGAAAATATACAGAAATGAGACGTGGCTCAAGACTTTTACCCACCAGTTTACATGTTAAACAGAGTAACATGGGGTGATTTTTCTGGGCAGTCCTATAACTACTGTCAGTCTCTCTGGCTCTGTCTAGGTCTCCATGCTGTCATGAGGGATACACTTGGCTGTTCAAATTCCAGCCTCTTCAGTATGTTCAGCAGCAGCCTGGTAACCTTTGTTTCTCATTTGTCCCTGGACCTGAGCAGCAAACATTCAGTCTTAGAGCTAGGTAGGATCTGCAAATTTAGGTGACAGAGATTTTGTCAGTAGTAATTTCTACCAGACAAAACTAAAAATTGAATGAGAAATGCACCTTTTCCCTTCACTGACCACATGCTGCACTTGCAGACAGTTAAAACTGGAGCTGAAATAGCCAAGTCGATCCAAACACTCATCCCTCACCACTCCCCACATGTCTCGTCTCATCCACAGTATGAAGTATCCACGGTACTCCTGCCTGATACTGTCAGACTGGCTCCTCCCTGCCTTTAACACTTCAACTGGAACAATCAAGGATTTACACCCCCTGCTTAACCCTGCCAAGGTCTCAAGTCGGGTAAGGTGACGGTGGTGAGGATCACTCGATGGCATCCTTTTGTGAGCAACCTCCCCCCCAACTCCTCAGTATAGCATTACCCTCTTTACATCACCACGACACTAAAATAACAACAGGGCTTTGTCTTAGTAAAGCCCTTTGTTTCAGTAGCCAAACATTTCCATGCACACCCAACACACACACCCAACTTTCTGCGCAGACACTGGTGCAGGCATGTTTTGGATTCTACAGGGTCACCAGCTGCACATGCTCGCTATTCTTAAGTACTCAGATGCACTACCTAACATGGATTTTAAGGAGTATCTGGTATAGTCATCTTTTCAGGCAGTAATTGTGTGATCCTTGAATAGGTAATGACAATTCACTGGAAATCAGGCTCTATCGAGTCTGTACCATCTTCCCCACACTGGCATTCAATAATCTGAGCAAAAACAGCAGAATCATAGCTCTAGTAGCTTTAAAAATCTTTATTAGACTGACAAGCAAAGACCTAACAAGTGGCTATGGTAAAAACAGGCATGTGGTTATTAGTATAGAAAATGATAAGGAAAAATAATTTAATCAGTCTCAGGTGAATGTGGGGGATATGCTGTGGATAAAGCAGAAAAAGAGCACGACATTTGATGATGTTTGATGCTGTAAACTTCCCATTTTTACAGGCTGGAAAAAGACTATTTGTCAGGATCCTCCCCCTGCTCTTGAGTGAGGACAATACAGAAGCAATGGTGGCATAAAAGCTGAGTAAATAGTCCACATTTCCTTCATGTGCAGTGAGTCAGTTTCAAGTCACAGCTGGGTACACAAACTGACTTTCTACTTCTCGAATGCATTTAAATGAAGGTTCACTCCTGGTCCTTCTCCTCTCCATGAGTAATGATGTGAACCAGGTTTTTGTAGTCCAGGTTTCCAGCCACATCCGGGGGGAAGGCAGCAAACATCTGCTCCATCTAAGCAACAGAAAGGCAGACATTAACACCACTTTTATCAGATGTTATCCCCCACACAGCCCATAACCCAGTGTGCATAAAAAGGGTGTTAAGATGATTCACTCAGGGGTTTTTGTTTTTTGCATGAAAATGTGTCTGACGTGGACGCAGGTGGTCGTCATGATGACGTTCATCCTTGTATTTATTTATTTTTTTTCAATTCAACTCACCCACACTCACAAAACTGTTATAATGATGATAATTAGCATGGGGTGGAGGACTGCAATGTACCTCTTCAGCTGAGAATCTGTCGGCTTGTGTCGTTAGCATCTGTGTCACGCTGGAGAGGAGAAAAAAAGGAAGGGAAAAAAACGCTGTAGCGATGACGAGACTTCTTTTCACAAGTGAATGAACTGTACAGGTCACAATGGTTTTTAATCATTGTGGAGCTGAGCTGTGTGAGGATGAATGACTGCAGTCAGACTGAGTCATAAACTGTGAGCGGCAGCTTGCTCACTTGCAATAAATTTGCATATGCAAGCTGATGCTGCGTGACAAGTGTGAGAAGCCACTTACTAGTCCTTCCTCAGGACCCCTTTACCCTCAGGGTCAAAGACTTTAAAAGCATTGAGGATGGTCTCTTCCGGATCGGCACCTGGGAACATCAAAACAGCACTGAGACACATTCGCATCAATGCGGTGTTCATGACTTAGATGTAGTTTTTACTGGCTGGCCAGTTCTTACCTTTCAGCTTCTCGCCGAACATAGTGAGGAAGACGGTGAAGTTGATTGGGCCAGGAGCTTCTTTGAGCATGTCATCGATCTCTTCTTGTTTCACATTCAGACGTCCTGCAGCACCAAAGAGTCAATGCGAACGCACGGCAAAAGCGAGGATGAAGACTTTGAGTGTTTCTTTGACTGGTGTCCACATACCTAAAGCAGCAAAAGTGTCCCTCAGATCGTTCTTGTCGATGAAGCCATCTCTGTTCTGGTCCATGATGGTGAAGGCCTGAGATCAGAGCACAGGGGGAAAAAAAGGCATCCAGAGTCACATCAAACAGTTTTACATTTTCTTTTTTTGGGTTCTCTTAAATTTTTGGTAGGCCATCTTTATACATGAACACTGTTTAGTATTTATAACGCGTTATCCTCCCCCCTCCCCTCGGATTTAGTGTGGCATCCTGGGCATGCCCTGCAGTTCATCTGCAGCCTAATCACTGATGACAAAGTCTGGATGTCTGGGCACCACTGTCCCTCATACCAGCATACCGCAAGCCTTACTGCTGTCAAGCCAGCAAGCGGGCAAACAGACAGGTGCGCATACTGCCACAATGAACAATGCAAGTAGAAAGACAAAGAAAGAAAGTGGAGACCTTTCTGTGTAATGCTTTGTGCAGTTTATTTTTTAATGCAGAAATGCCTGAACCTTGGTGAGCCGACTCGCATATTAATACACCCTTTGCAATATTTCTCGGCAGTTCTCTGCCAAACGGAAATCCGTGAAATAGAAAGTGGTTTCAGCAGCATTCACCTCTTTGAATTCCTGGATCTGGGCCTGCTCAAACATGGAGAACACATTGGAGTTGGCTCCCTCTGCTGCCCTCTTCTTGGCTTTCTTGGGGGCCTTTTTTAGCACAAAGACAGGAGAGGTGAAGCAGAGACTACACGTTTGTTCAGGTAAAACTGCATGTCAGAAGAGATGAATAAATAGGATTAAGCATCTTTGTAAGAAAAAGCAGTTTAAACAGCAAAACAGCTACTGACAAACAATTAAATAAAAGTTATGTCATCTTTTCATCCCCCTGCAAAAATGCTAAAAATCTGTGCTTTTAAATGATATGCAGGTGAAAAACTGTTATTTATCTCATCAAAACAATTGCAGCATCCTCAAAGCCATAAGACACACCTCCCAACAAACACTGCACACACACACAGTACACAGACTTACCATGGCTGAGCAGCTGGGAGGTCAGACCAACAATGATGCCAGTGAACAATAGGGAGGCTGTGGGTGGCCTTTTGTAGCCCGCAGCCCTCCGCTCCAGTGGATGATATTTATAAACTATGCCCTCTTTAGGAAGTGACAGGTAAATGATGCTTCATACAGCATATACAGTATCGCATGCTCACACACTCTCATACATAACCGCTCACCCTGTGGAGTCCTGATTGGCATTTGACAAAGAGAGTGGAATAACTGGTCTAGAATATCAAGAGCAGACTGAAGGTGAAAGCACTTAATCACTTTAAACAAGACTCCATCCACAGGGCATTGTCTTGTCTGTACGAACTACTGACTGCAATTGTTGTAAGTGAATGAGAGTGCTGTATAGTAAAAACAAAAGCAAGAGTGTGATCTGTCAATCTCTTGGTTCTTAGTCTTTCCATAGACAGCATTATTTATAAAAGCAAAATGAAAGGAGAACATTAGACTAGCCTACCTAACTCGACCTCTGTGACACACTGATCTTTATGATAGCCACAGGTTAATCAAAAATGCATAAGTGATATGATTAGAGGTTTGTGTGACCGATAAACTTCTGCCTGCCTCTTTTGCAGTAGCACTGACAGGCTTGTGAGCCTTTACATTCAAAAAATATTTAAGTACTGCACATAAATAAGAACATACTTAAGACATACAGTATAAACTGTATTTACCTAGCAGGAATGAATACAAAACAAATCAATTTGAGAATTTGAAATGCCCAGAAGATCTGTAAGAGATTATGTCGGTGTATTAAAGCAAAGCATTTGCAGATTGAATTCACTGTCTCTTTCTAACTCCGATCTGTGTGCCAATCATTTCTTGTTCCCCATCTGATAAAAGGCATGAGAGAGCCTGAAAAAGCACCAGCTCATTATGTGTTATTTACTGACCTGTCAGGTCTGTGTTAGCGCCAACCTTTCTAACATGCTTCTTCACATCATATCTTTGGCTCTGCTTATCCTGGCCAGACAAAGCAGTGCAATACAGCATTGCACAGGGCTCTTACATTAAATCACTTAATTTATTCTACCAAGGTTATTCAAATTGGTGATATTTATGGCAAAATGTCAGATTTTCAGGTCGTTTAGTGGGTTCTGTGCCCCTACAAATGGTTAACTTAATTTAATAGATAGATAGGAATTAAAAGAAGCCAGAGCATCAAGTGGCATCTTCAGTCTTCTTCACACTGTTGAGATTCATCACAGGGATTGCGGTACTAAGCTCATGGATGTCAACAGCTCTAGGTGAGACATACTGCGTGAGACACTGGAGACACTGAACACGTCCTTACAATGTGTCTCTCAGCACCATTAACAAGTCATCCCCCATCACTCGGGGCTCCCAGGTCAAGAAAAGTGACAGCGCGTGAAAATGAGCTGAATGAGCCGAGGTTGGGAGGTGACTGGTCTAAATAAAAGCCTCCTCGCACTCGATCGTCTTACTGCTAAATAAATTGCGATAGATGAACCAGCAGCAGATGCCGTCGGTGTCGTCTCGCAGCGTGTACAGCGTGCACGCAGAGGACACAATTAGACGAGTTATTGTTAACCTAGGACGCAGATGCTATTGTTAAAAAAGGCTTCTTCTTCAGCTCCTCTCAGATCAAGCAGCCGCTGCAGCTACTGTGACTGGAATGGCAGGCTGAGCGCTGGGATCAGACACCTATAAATAGACAAAACCTTCTCCAACACAATGGATGTGGACAAATGGCCGTGTCACTGGCCGTCTTGAAACAGAGAGGGTAAATGCTTCAGAAGTGACTGTTTTATGATGCTTATCCACTCAGAGATAAGTTTAAATGTCTTTGTAAAGAGACACACGAGCACAACAGAAGGAGGCACAATCGAAGTGAAATGCAATGATTATAATATTTAATACTCTGTGACAAAATCTCTACAGGGAACGCTAATTAAACATTTGTTAGCAGACATCAATATCATATCCAGCGTTACAGCATTATGATTCAAGATCATGTGAATGAGAATACAAATTTAAAAGAATCTAAAAATAAAATCAAATACGATGGATAACCTTTTTGTACAGAGTCCTATAGAGAGAAGAAGACATGTGCAATCTAAAGCATTTGGTGCTTTGTTTTTGTTGTTGTTGAACATTGAGACCAACGAATCGGCTGTATCTTATTGGCTTTAAAATACATTCAGGAAGATTTTAACCATCTTAAAAATAATCATAGGGGACTTAAAGGCGAAGAAATCCTCCTAGTGAGCGCCTAACTGTTGACAGGCAAACTGGGCAAGTTAAAGTTTGGCATCTCGTTTGTTTACATTCAAAAAATACTGCTAAAATCCACAAAATATTCTATTTCTATACATCAGATCATGATGTACAGAAATACATCCATCTTAGCCATGTGAACCAAATGAGTGTGGATGGACTTTAGCATTTGTTGTGATTGGACTGGATGTTTTAAGTTGCCAAGAATGCCTTAAAGAAAAAAAAAAAGAAAAAAGAGTTATATAATATAGTTGTGTGAATTTACTGTGCAAATACATGAGAGTTTAAAGATAGAAAGTGTTATTCACGTGCTTTGTTTTTAAAAATGTAGATTAAAAATATAACCCAAATGAGGCAGAAGCAGAAGACAACACCCCGTTTCATTTTCGAGATATATATATCCATGCCATTAACGGATCAGGGAAAAGAAAAACAAAACAAAAAGATTTTTTCTTCATCTTCACTTTAAACAATTTTGGGTTATATACAACAGCAGGGGACATTGTACAAAAAGAAATGCTCAAGTACTATGTTTTAAGCTTCAAACATGATCTTTTTTCCCTCCCGTCGTTTAGGTCAGCACTGAGGTTTTGCCTTTGACAGATGGAAGTGCATACACAAGTTTGTTTGAGATACAATCACTCACTTGATAAAGGACGTTTGGACATTAAAAGAATACTCATCGGACATTCAAGAGGACACACTGTCACTTTTTTTTTTTCCTTTAACAAAAATAGACACGGCTTATCCAGCCTTGAAATTCCTTCTTAATATATATAAAATTATGTCTCGTCTATTTACAGTCAGATAGCGTTCTGAAGATTTAGAAAGGTCCTGCTCCATCGCTGCTGGGGATTGTGGGTAGTGCAGTTTTAGTGTGTGGTTCTACAGAGTGTATTTTTTGGGAGGGATTATATATTAATTAATTTTGATTCAATTTATTCATGCTTCAGCCGAGTCCGGTCAGCATTACTGACTAAGGACCGAGCTGAAAATGATTGTAATTAGCCAATAACGATTGTGTGTTAACATGTGAGCACAGGGCTGGAGCCAGAAGTTATACTCAGTGTCACAACAGGTGATCTGCTACACATTTGCCCTGATCTGTAGCTGCTGTGGACAGCACATGTGGAAATGAGCCACATGTGTTAATGGCATTTTGAATAAAATGACTAAATATATAGGCATCACTTGCTATGGCTGTGCTTATCCATTGTAGTTAATGCTTTCTAGAGTTAAATGAAGCAAGCCAAACCCAGTAGTCTTAACTTGAGAACTCATCTCAGATTTTCTTTGTGGAAGAAGAAATTATATATATTTACTAATCCCTACTCGGAGTAGAGAAGACATGCTCCAATGCATCGCAAAAAACCCTGCTCAGGTGGTTAATATGGCATTTTGTTGACCTTTATTTAAAACTATAACCTGATACTAATGACATCTCTTTATTTATCTGGTGCTCGCTACGTTCTGACAGCTACAGTTGTTTTCCTCCATGGGTTTTTCCCTTTGGATATCAGGCAAAACAGATGTGTGGCAGTGTTTCATCATGAGTTGGTAACATTCTCACTGGTTCTCTGCTACATCTTCTCTCTTTTCAAACATGAACTTCTTCTTCCACAGCAGACATGAGGGTCTTTTGTCCTTCAAACAGATGACTGATCCCACACCTGTAGGGTAAAACCAACAACATGAAGTCAGGTTAATACACAGATTTTGAGAGTCAAAATGTACACTAACACAAGAGTTAGACTAAGAGTTGACAGCCTTGAAAGCTGGTCTTTCCATGTTAAGCACACCTGAAGTGTCATGAAAATCCACAGTATAAGCCAAAACTAAACAAATTTAAAAGACCACATGAACACTGCAAGACTATAAAGTCTGGGGAGAAATTTATACTCCTTAAAGGTCTGTAACAGTCCATCCTATAGTCATAGTATTTCACTCAAAACAAGACATCACAGCCCACTACTGTCATAAAAGCAGCATGAGTGCATCACAAACCACTGAATCAACCGCCTGAATGGAAACGAAGAAGTTTTGTACTGAACCTTTTACCATACCCCAACAGTTTCCAATGTATGTCAATAAAACACAAAAATATTCAACTTATTGCTAACAGTTACACATTAAGTTAACGTAATGCAGAATTTCTTGACAAACCTTGTTAACAGGGTTTATGGGCGTGCGTCCGGAGCCAGTATGAAGCCTTTGACGCTCTTCAAAACGTCCAGGGGACCTCTCCCTACGAACATCCATCATCCTGCCAGGGTAGCGGTCCATGCGAGGGTCGGCCATGGCCCTGCCTGGGGATCGCTCCAACCGGGGGTCTGCCATGGCTCGACCAGGTGACCCCACTATCCGGCTTTCCAGCATTCTGCCAGGAGACTTCTCTCTCTCCAGTGGACGGCTTGGGGACTTGTCCCGCCGAAACTCTGTGCGAGCCTCTCTGTAACGGTGTGGTGTGCCTGGGTCTCCATGGACCAGAGGATTGGCTGCCAGCCTTTTAGAGATGTGCTCATTGTAGGAAGGAGGACCACGCTTGTTGGGACTGTCGGGAGGAACCAAGGTTAAAATAAAGAAGAAAAAAAAAAGGGGAAAAAAAGGAGCATTGGGCAATGTTTTTATTTGTCTCAGTTCTTGGACTTAGTTTGGCACTGTGGGACTCTGGTCACTCAGCAGATTTGGTGAGATTGATGGACTTGCAATTAAGCTGATTTAATAAGCTAATATATAAATACACAGCACTGCTATTTGTAATCAGAACAGACTGATCATATAAATTCAATTTGGTTTCCTAAATAAGAGTGGACTCTGTCACTGACAACAATCACTGTAGAACAAAGCTTTGACTTGCAAAGCACAGTCAGTAAGCGTCACGATGAGTAACAGACCAGTCATAAAAGGGAAGATGTCAGTCTTTATTCAAAAATTTCCTTTCTACATTTGACACAGAACTTTAAAAAGTAATTTAGGTAAAATAAAGAATGATGACGACAACATTTTTTAAAATCTGCTACAGATAAAAAATGAACTCTTCTTCCTGCAAAAGACAAAATGATGGCATTACTCTCCTGTTTTGTTTTATTTTTTTTAACTAGTTCAAACATTTAAGCCAAACTTACGACCTATAGATGCCAACCTGTGCCCCTCAGTGCCAGCTAGGCCCAGTGACTCATTAACACCAGTGTACACAGAACAGAAGAATGGAGCGTGCTTAGAAATCTCCCTCTATGTACATCTCTGACCTACAAACCCGTTTCCAAATATTTGGGATGCTATGTATAAAGGTGACTGGCAGATGGTATTTAATGCTATTTGTGTGTCATTACCTGCGTCCAGAGCCATTACGCTGCAGATCTCCACCGTCTTGGCTTTGGACAAGGTTGCCCTTGCAGCAAATGACCCGAAGTTTGTTCTGATAGGATGAAGCCAGGTATATGGCTCCAGAGGAAATGGCTGGGCCAAGGTAGCGAGGGTTAGGGATATCCAGATGTGCGTATGAGTGAGGACTGGAAAAAGAGAAGAAAAATCAGCCATGGCAGTAATAGAAGTTGGAAAATAAAAAGAACTTGAAAAACAATTTAAAAAAGCTGAGAACAATCTTACCCAAGAGCAGCATGTCCCTGAATCTCAATGACGTCCAGAGAGTTGAAGTAGGTCACAAATAGGTAAGGCTCTCTATAGGCTGAAATACAGAAATACAACTTATTTTAAAAAACCTAAAAATCCTTAAATCAAGAAAACTATTTTTGGGCTTTTTGGCCTTTATTTGAGAGAACAGTGAAGACCAGAGAGGAAAGCAGGGAGAGAGTGAAGACGTGCAGCAAAAAGCCCAGAGTCAGACTCAAACCCAGGCCATTGCATTGAGCCTCGCAGGATATGGTCCCCTACTCCACCCGGTGCCCAAAGAAACTACGCTTCTAGTAAACATGCAGATTTACACTTACCAAATGAGAGAGGCAGACGGCTCCATTTGATGTCCTCACTTCTACTTCTGCGGCCATATGCATCCACAAACACACCAAACTCTGCAAAAAATAAATACATAAACAAAATGAGTTATTTAAATTTAGCATATGTAACCAAAAAAGAAAACAATGACTTTAGAAATGCTTTGAGATCGCTTGTCAAATACAGATTCTAAGACAAACTGTTCCACAACATTGTTTATCCACTAGTTTGGGGATGTGTATACACATTCAACTGACAGGGTTTGCCAGCACAAGTAACTGTCTAACCATGGAAACAGAGCAGGTATTCATCCTTCTGTGGAGCCGTGGTGACCTGGATGATAGAGATGGGGAAGCTGTGGGAGGACGCCGCGAAGACAGCTGACGCTAGCGTCACATCGTTTTTATCCAAGAACTCTGCAGAGAGAAATCATTAGTATCATTCAGCTTGTTCAGGTGTGAATGTTGGAACCCAACAGAGACAGAAACACCCTTGAGTGGACTTTGTTGGAGCACCATCTGGTTATAAAGAAATAATACTAAAGAAACAATAATGCTGCATTTGACAGACCTTCCAGTACATACTGCTTCATCTCAATCTCATAGAACTTGTTGGTGCCGATAATGATACTGTAGCCAGTGAAGTGAATACAGCTGCAAGGCTCTGATGTCTCAATCTCCTGCAAACACAAACAAAAAAGTTCAACATTGCCACTCTTTTAAAACTCATTTCTAGAAGAAAAACAGAGCATCTATATTTCCTAGAAAAAAATGTCCATTGTTCACAATAAAGGTCTCTTCACTGTAAGCTGTTCACTTTTAATGCTCATTCACCTTTCTGATGCAGAACTTGTTGAGGCCTTGATTATGCCGCAGGATTGTAATCTTATTGGGCATCGCAGCACAAATACAGAGCCCATTATCAATCTGTAAAGAAAGAACAATTCTGCAATCAGGCAGCACACAACACGATGCCATTACTGTGATGTTCAGCTCCTTAACTCAGACCCAATAACAGTCCACAAGGACTCTGCTCCCTGCAAGTTACAACATGACTCACCTTTCCAGAGGAGAAGAGATGGCATCCTTTGACTGTCTCAAAGATGAAGGGGTTGAGGTCAGGCTGAGCTGGGAGATGGGACTGTGACAAAGACTGTTTCACCTTCTTGATCTCTACCAGGCACAGTGCCCTCTCCTCCCCTGAATGACACATCAAACATGCCAAGTGTGCCTCTTTACTTCAGTACTTTCGTTCGATGTTACTTCAAAGCACACATTATGGTTATCTTTTAGAAACTGTAATGTGATGTAATGTGTTACAATAAATGCACACTATCCAGAAGCATTATGTTACAGCTGAAACAGTGTACGAGGAAAACATAAATCTGATAATATCATAAAATAACTTCAGTATAATGGCTTCCGTTAACTGACCAGTGATCATCAGCAGCTTATCAAGCTCCTTCAGGATCTGGATCTGGAAGACGGAGGTCAGGCCCGGGATGTGAGTCAAAGAGTTCTTTATCACATTCAGAGCATACAAACCCTCCTCAGAACCAACCAAGACAATCTGCAAGAAAGGACGAGATCACCAGAGCTTTAAAAAAACAGAAAGAAAGAAACATCCAGCATGGTGATGTCTAACTAGAAAGCTGACCAATTAGGTTTTTAACTCTGTTTACGACATGTTTGTTTTTATACCTGGTCAGTGAGAGGCAGAGTGCAGTTGATGTCCAAACGGTCGTCACCCTCCAGCTTCAGCAGAGAATTGCCCAGAAGTTTCTATGGAAAGAGAGAGAAAGGGAGAGAATGGAGCAGGGGAAGGAGGCGGATTAAGACTTCCTGCAAATCGGGAGCTTTAGCAAGACAAGCTAACACAGCAGGGATGCCAGCCGGAAAGCTGCCACAAAATAACCACAGCAACATAACGTTAAAGATGTGTCATAATTTAGGTGAATCTGGTGTCTAAATGAGCTAACAGTAAAAGATAGTGAGAAAGAAAGGGAGAGAAAGAGAGAGCCTTGCAAAGTCTTTCCTGTTGGGACTGAAGCTCACTTGCAATGCTAACAACAGAACAATTACGGAGCAAGAAATACATTTTATGTTGTTTAAAACAGAAAAGCATAAATGAGCTATGTCTGACAATTAATAAATGATATTTTTAATTTGAGGACACACTGCCTTTTGTTGACAAATGGTCAGAATAAAATCCTCCAAGTTTATACATTTCATGACTGTAATGGGTTCTGTGGAGAGTGGCTCTTTCTTTCCACTTTATACATTAAAATCAATGATGAAGCACAAGCTCAGCAAATATCACAGTGCCATTATTCCAGTAATGTTGGCCTTGAGGCTTTATCACTGAACATTAGTGCCTGACCTCAGTAATGTTCTTATGGTTTAGTGGGAAGAAAACTCCTCAACTATCTTAGCGTTAGATCTGCAGTTACAGAGCCTTTTCGAAAAAGCTGATACAGTTCAACAACATACAGCCAGTCTCTAAAACCAGATGAGAGGCTGTGTAAAATACACATAAATGAGAATGGAATGATTTGGAAATCATTTAGACCCTTCATCTAATTTAGAATATTAGAAAGATAACATATCAAAGTATGAAACAGAAATGCTGTGTGTGTGTGTGTGTGTGTGTGTGTGTGTGTGTGTGTGTGTGTGTGTGTGTGTGGGGGGGGGGGGGGGGTTATTTTGAATTTGATGCCAGCAAAAAAGTCTGAAATAGTTGTTGATTGTTAGCAAGAAGGAAAACCCCACACACTCAACAATATTTAAATAATCCACAACAGCTAATTAACATAAGACTTATTATTATTAATAATAATAATAATAATAATAATAATAATAATAATAATAATAATAATAATATATATAATATGCAAAACAGAGAAGAGGAAAAAATCCCTTTAGATACAGGAAAAAATTAATGGTGCTGCATATGGATTAAAGAAGAGAACGGAGAAAAGTTGCTGGCATTAATTCAAAAAAAATGTTCACAAAAGCAATAACAGAGTCAACAAAAATTTCACAGATTATACATTTCATATGTTATCTTTGAAGTATTTAAATAAATATGGGGGTTAAATGATAAGCAAAGCATTGTCATTGGTCTTATTTACATTTTACACCCTGCACCATCCTTACTGTATGCTGTACATACAGTAAGGATACAATGTAATCAAGCTGCCGCAAGCTGCATGTTCAACTTTCCATATTTAGTAAGTGATACAACTAAAAAAACAAACAAACAAAAAAAAACACAGCAATGCAACTTTTTGAGAATACTGAAATACACTTGTGGAACCATTTGACTTACTACTTCACTTTTAATTTAAGGGTCATTTTGCAGAGAACATGGAAGAAAATATTTATTCAGTTTCTTCTAAAACTGCAAGAAACACAGAAGCGCCAACAGCCTATAGCTGCACACTGAAGTTAAATTGCTCAAGGTCTGTTTGTGTGCGTCATATTTCTGGGAAGGGGGGCTTAAGCAGTGCACGGGCTTTGCAGAATCATGCATGACATAGCATAGGACACCAAATAAATGGTGCACAGCAGTCTATTCACGTCCATGCACTACATATGTTTCTGTGTGAATACACACACCATATTCAGGAACTGATTCAAGGACTGTACTTATAGTGCATCAGTGTCATATCTATGTACAGCTACTGCATGCTCAGTCGATCGGTCGACTGAAGCTCAAGCATTCGTGCAGCTACTTACTGTACCTGAACCAGAGGGGACAGGTTCTTCTGTCTTTTAGAAACACCTGCCTATAATATGATTCACACAACCGAGTTGAATGGAGATACACACACACACACACACACACAGAGTATAGTTATATAAAGAAAAAAAGACAATGACAACAAATAAACACAAGACGTGGATGTTGAGAACATGCAGAGAGAGAAAGAAGAGGGAGGGGGAGAAGAAGAAGTGAAGGCACTGGCTGATGTTTAATGGAGGTACTCAATATTTTACCCAATTTTCACACAAAATGACACAACCAGCTTTGTATTAATTTGCTCATTCATATGGGCCTAACAACAAAGCTTGTGCTGTGTAAAGGAGGCAATGGGCTTTTGCAACACCTCAAATACACTACAGTAAGCCTAAATTATGAACGCTATCAAGCCTGACACAAGGACATTCATAGGTATGTAATATGCAGGCATGATACTTACAGCATCAGAATCCACTTTCTCTCTAGATCCACGACTACCACCCACAACAGACTCCAGTACTGCCACCCAGCGCTGCTTGTCAGGAAAGCTAGGAGCCATGAAGTAGAGGGACTGGCCAGGCCAACATGTGGTGTGCGGATGCGATTCCAGCTTCAACACATATGGGATGTCTACGCACGGACATAAAAAAATGCATCAGTTTGTTCCTCTGCTAGCAGCTTAATTTCACAGCTGAGCAGAAGCGTCAACATTTTTGCTGTATTTTGTGTTTAAACATTTTAGACAGGAGAGGTAAATCCAAACCAAAATTTGGAGAGAGGATGATACACTTAATATCCTACAACAGATTGAGTACACTGGGATTAACTAGTATTGATCCAGTACCTGACTTGGCAGTGTTGATGAGCTCAGAGGCTCCAACAGCTCCATGGACAGTCACCTCTCCATCAGGCAGACAGAGCTCAAACTCTTCCTCAGCCTTTACAGAGTCTACAAAGAAGGGAAGAAAAAAACGGAGGATTCTCCAATTTGACCTACATGGTAACATTCATTATACAGTTGAATTATGAGCAAAAACAAAGACAGAATCAGTCATCTTGAAAAATAATAAAATAAATAAAAACAATTTAATGAAGTACTGACCTTCTCTGGGCTCAGTATCATAGATGGACACTTTGGTTCCATCAAGAACCACATATTTCCTCTCCCAGCCTTGTTGCCCACGCTTGCCATTTCTAAAGGAGTAAATATACAAATAGGCAAACTATATTCAATGCAGTGTACATAACATACTGCATACATTCAGGATGGCAGTAAGGACTTAAATAGTTACCTAGGCTGCTTCATCCATCCTTCCAAGCGAACATGCCCACTGGCCTCTTTAACCTGCAGTGCAGGTGAGTTTGCCTTTTCTCGGCACAGGGCTTCTGAAAAGTGAGTGGCATACTCAGCTGGCAGACCACAGGTGGCCGGAAGACACGGCGAGCATTTGGGATGGCAAATAGTGTGGCACTCTACAATGAGACAAAGAGAAGGATGAAAAATCTGATTGGATTTAGTGAAAAGTTCTTTACCATGCTGAATCTTGTCAATAAAGAAGGCAAGAATACAGAATGGTAGGGATTATCACATTAAAAATATCCAAATTCTATCTATCAACATTTCATTTGTACAGCTGTACATATAAAACATGGAAGGGTACTGTTCTAAAATGCTGATTTGGGAGCACAACCAACTTATAATTTTTCTAAGACTCACAACACTTGGAAGGCAAGACTGATTACACCATGTGATGGCGATGCTACAATAACTATTTCCAGTATTTTTGTTAAAGCTGGCCAGTAATGTATCTTCTGAAATATTTTCACATTCAGTCTGCCCATCTAAAGCACAGGATACAGACCTAGACAAGTGGCAGCTTGCCGTCCAAAATGCACAGTGTCCAGGCAGACGGCACACTTGGCAGCCCTCATGTTGAGGCCCACAGTGAAACGATGAGGGATGTTGTGATGCATTCTTTCTTTCACACGATGACCAAACTCTATAAAGCAGTACAAGTAGGCAGTGTAAGGAGTTAGTGAAAGTAGGCATAGTCACTTACAGTCTTAATCACTTAAGAGTCAGCAACAGTTAAATGAGATCCAGCTCTTTAAAGCAGTATGAGGCAATCCAAATAATGATTTTTTTCAATGCAGATATTGGATATAAATGAAAGCTCAAGTACCAAAGTAGTTGACTGGAATCAGATTGTGCATGCCAGTGTGCATGGGATGTATTAAAATGTTTCCAGGTGAAAAGGTACCTATCCTACCATATGCTATCTAAATCATGACTCCAGAAATGAGGGGGGGGGGGGGGACTTGACTCCTAAAAAAGCCTTTGGTCAAGCTACAGTTAGCCAGTGGACAAGAAGACAGATGTATAATACAGCAATGAGCATGTGGGTGCACAATTTACCACGAGCAGCAGATGAGCACATGTGTGAAGAGACACCGTAGTGGCTGCTAACTTACTTTCAAACGTGACCCTCCTCTTTTCTGTGAGGAGCAACAGGAAAAAGAAAGAAAGGAGAGGAATCTAACAATAGCTAAGTGAAACCAAAAGAACATGGACAGTAAGGAGCTTGAAACACAAAGCAAGTCCAACTTAACCAGGCTAACTCGTCTCTTATGGATTTGGGCAAATCATTGTTTTAGGCCGGTCTGCAAATACAGACTAAAATAGGGTATAGCAACATTCCCTAAGTACTCCCAGCACCTTCTGTATCATAAAAATCACTGTATTAATGGACTCATCAATAATTTGGAAAATACAAATATAGTTATTTCAGGTTTTTCCTAAAGAAGTTTATTAGGAGACGGTTTCTTTATACCTTTGGATGTGATCTATTGAGCAAGCTACACAGCTATGACATAGAGTATTCAGCAAATGTTCAGTTTCCATGGTGATCAACAGCATAAAAAGATATAATTTTGCTTTGTGATGGTGGAAACCCTGGACTAAAACCAATGATACCTGCCCAATCCACTGTTGCTTTGCTTTGTGAGACAGACACAAGCAGGATTACAAAGTCAGCTGGATAAATGCCGTGAATGAAACCTAAAACAATGATTTTTGTTGCTTGATGTCAGCCCATGTTCCTGTTTGGAGCGAGTTCTAGTCTTAACATGTTCTGAGAACAGTTATCCAACTTTATTTCACTTCATAATCCTGCTTTGTGAAACTGGTCACACATTTATAAAACAAAAAACAACGTAAACAAGACAAGTGATTGGGGAGTCCATTTATTAGCATAAGGTGGAATGCTCCTGTAAGAAAACTGTACAGCCTCAATTTGGGAATCTGAGGTTCAAATTTGGCTGCATTTAGATGAGCTGTATATTTGTTTATGGTCTGTGTGTGAATGACTAACCTTCAGGTGTAGATGTCTCCTTGCAGCGGGTGGAGGGGTTAAGCAGGCTGCTGGGGTTGGGCTGATGTTCTGGGGATTTGACAATGGCTGACATGAGGATTTGATGTCGAGCCTGGGCTGGTGTGGAAGGAGCTACATGGTCCTTGAAATGAGCCGCTTTGGGAGTTTGGGAGGAAAAGGAATTATAAGAACACTGTTTGCAAAGACTGAAGGGCTTACTAGAGGGTAGATGTATTTATTTGAACTTTTGTCCTTTTCTGGGATGATCACAATCCAGTGTTGTCTACATAAAATATTCTGACAGATTTTTAGTCTTGCTACATGGCACTTCAGTAATCACCACACAAACAAAAACTATAAAGACTAAAAACACTCAAGATTTCTGTCCTTACCCTCTTCTCTGAGGGACCGCAGCTCTATCCTCATCTTCTGCAGAGCCTCTTCCAGCTCTGCACACCTTGAGCGCTCCTTCTCCAAAGCTAGCTTCATGTCACTGTACTGCAATGGAACTGCCGGCTGGGCCTGTGGAGCTAATGCCCCATTAGTTGTGGTGCCTACATCTTCCCGCCGCCGCCCAAATATACCCTGCTCAGAGAGGAAACAGTACTCAGTTAGCTTTACCTTGAAGCTGATTATTAATGTAACACGGTTTGTACATAGATTTTGTAAATATTTTCCCACACCTTCTTTTTTTTAGTGGGTTGGTCCATTTTGGCTTGGAGGAAGTCAATGAGTTTAGTCTGCTGGGAGATTGTCCCCTCCATCTTCACCTTCTCATGGGAATATACCGCCTGTAGGCAGGAAAACAAAAGCTCAGAGAAGGAAATACTTCTGAAGACAGCTATGAGAAGAATTTCCACTGGGATTGCATGACTTAAGATTACTTTATCCTTCTTATGCACCGGTATCAGTGGCACTATTTTAATATCCAGCTGGGACTCCTCCTCCCCAGAGACCACAGTATTTTATCTTACTGCAGAGGTTTGCACTGAGCACCTGTATATTCTCCAGCTGGTACTCCAGATCGGTCCTCTCTGTCTTGAGCATGTCGGTTTGGTCCAGAGCATCCTGCAGGCCCTGGGTCAAACGGAAAATGTGGCTCTTCTGGAGGTCCATCTGCTGCTGGAGTTTTGCTTGCTGCATGAACACCAGCACACAAATCTTTTTGGTAGTGTTTGCTAACAGCAGCAATAGAGCAATAGTTACAATACAACAAGAAACCCAAGTTTCTTAAATATAAGTGTAGAAATATCATGCAGGTTAATTGACTTTCATTTCCTACCTCTTCCATCAGCCTTTGTTTCAGTTCTCTCTCAGTCTCCAGCTTCTGCTGTAAGCTACGGGCATTCATCTCCAGCATGGCATGTTTCTTCTCCAGATCATTGAGCTGTGAGAACACGTGAGTGCCTGTTAACCTCTAATTCATCCCAGCTACAAGTCAAACCATATTTTTGAAAGACTGAAGCTGGGGTTAAAGTTAGTTCATGGATGACAGACTCACAGTATCAGATAGACTTTCAGCCTTTAGTCTTTGCTCCTTCAAAGCCTGTTGTAAGGCCAAGATCTCAGCCTTATGCTCTTTGACTGCCAGCTCTACTGCCTGGCGAGACTCAGTGCTGCGCTGGTCTGCACGCAGCCTTTGAACACAACAATAAAGTGTTATGACTGTAATACACTAATTTATAAATAGAAATGACATACAGTGACCACTTTCTATGTAATAAGTATAAGTATAAATTTAGGAATGTCACCTGTTCTGCTTCTCATTGTCCAGCAGTCTTTGCATGTCCCTGGAGCGTCTCTCGGCTTGGCTTTTTTCATCTTCCAGAGCTGCTCTCCAAGCCTCCCACTGCCTCTCCTTCTCCAGCAACTCATCGTTTAGGGACTCCAGCTCCACCACCTGCTCCTCCAACATGCTGCATGTGGTCTTCAGTGTCTCAATGTTCTGAGAGCATAAATGAAATAACAGACTGAAGAGAACATCTTTCTCAGCGTTTGGCAATACCACGTAATTGTTGTCTCTATGCATTTTCACTTACAGCACATGATAAAAGTATTAAAATAGAATGATCTATGATGCATCATAATAGGTTCTCTGGCCTTGAATATTTCAGACAAAAAATACAAATAAATGAGGTTAAAAAAAAAGTAAATTAAATTCAAAAAGGATTATAAATTGTTGCTTTTTTAATCTGCTGGCAATATTTGAGCAATTAATAATGAATCTTTCTACTACATCTACTAACCTGTGGTGAGCATCTAATCTTTTAATTTAGGTTTAGACTCTTTCAGAGATACACTCCTTCCTATTCAGCTGCTAATATGAGATGGTCTCAGCATCGTAAGTGAATGGCACGAAGCTGACAGAAGACACTGACTGCATGCATTTAGTTATCAGAAGGACATTTAGCCTAAACACCCCATACAGCACTAGACAGCAGCAGAAACCATCCATGACAAATAGCAAAAGTGCGAACTTCATTAATTACTTCTAATAAAACCTGGTGACGAGATTGAACAGCAAATTACACGGTGTGCACCGGTTCAAACAGCTGAGCCACACAGAGTCACAGTTTATAAGCTAGTTTAATATTGTCTGATCTGTTTACCAGTGCTGTGTTGTAATGTTTATGGAAGCGTTCCCATAAATACTAGTATATAACCCCTCTAAGTATAAAAATAGAATTGCCTTCTGCAGAAAACTCTGATCTAATATATTAAGTGTCACTTGGTATGTGTCACTGTCAAATCTCACCTGTAAGTTCATAAAACAGGCTCATTCAATAAGTGTTGTGGCAATGTCTCACTGAAGCAAGGCGCATTACCATGAAAATGATTTACATCTGAATGACACTCAACACACTGAGAAGCCAGCAATTTGCCTGGAAACGGTTTTTGTTACCTGTTTCTGGTTGTTGAGGTGCATCTCACGGTCAGCCACCTCCCTCCTAAGGCGGTCGACTTCCTGGCTGAGCTGCAGCCGATCCTCTCTCTCATCTGATGCTTCATCAAGCTGTTTGGACAGGTAGAAGTTCTGGCGATTCAACTCGGCGTTCTCCTGACTAAGCTGTGTCAGCTGTTCCTCTAGGTCAGTGATCACCTGAGGAGGCACAAACAGGTAAAGGTTTACATGTGCAAACAAGAACATATTTTAAGGCTTTATGCACAAAACTGGCTGTGTTGTAATAATTCTATCTGGTGAAATACAACTCCAATTTTTTTCATTTCATGATGTTCAAAATGTTCTCAATTGGTGAAGTTTAGAACTCGACTCTGTAGTATGTGCAGTATGCAGTTTAGCATCGTGTTGCTGAAATATGCAAGCCCTTCCCTGGAAAAGATATTGACTGGATGGGAGCATATATATTTTCTAAAACCTGTATACACCTGTCAGCACTGAAGGTGTCTTTCTAGATGTGTATGGTGCCAATTCTACAGGCACTGATGCACTCTCTTTCCATTAGAGCTGCAGCCTTTTGAACTGAGAGCTGGTAACAAGCCAGATGGTCCCTCTCCTCTTTAGTCAAAAGGACATGAAGTCCATGTTTTCCAAAAAGAATTTTACATTTTGACTGGTCTGACCAAGGAACAGCTTTCCACTTAACTTCAGTGCATTTTAAAAGAACTTTGGCCCAGAGAAGACGGCAGCGTTTTTGGATCATGTGCATATATGACTTCTTCTTTGCGTTACAGAGCTTTAACCTGCATTTGTGGATGGCACAGTGAACTGTGGTCATAGACAGTGATTTATAGAAGTGTTCCTGAGTCCATGAAGAGATTTCTGTGAGGGAATTGTATCTGTTGCTAATGCAGTGCTACCTCATGGCACAAAGATTATAGGCATCAAATTTTTATCTTCAGTCTTGTCTCTTGCACACAGAAATTTCTCCAGATTCTCAGAATATTTTGATTATATTATGCACAATAGATGACGAGATATTCATAGTCTTCACATTTAATTCTAATTAATATTCTTATATTATATTATTTGTAGGTGCGAGTTTTGGCAAATTGGTGAATCTTTGTCCATCTTTACTTCTGAAAAACTCTGCTTCTTTTTTCTTGCTACCCAATCTGCTGCCACTTAATTAACCAATTTAGTTTCAAAATGTCCCTCAAATTTTTCATGACACAGTAAAATGTTTCAGTTTAAAGATTTAAAGTTTTCTTTATTCTGTTGGGAATAAAATAGAAAATTTATGAGATTTCCAAATCTTTGCATTCTGTTTTTAATTTACATTTTACATATCATCACAACTTCTTTGGAAGTGGGATTGTAATAGCACAGCTGTAATGAGTATAATTTACATGTGTAATGAATACAGTGACATCAAGTCATTTCCAGTCAGAGTAATAGGAAATATATTTTTGGCACATCCGAACCACAATATTGTTTTTTGACTTTAAATGTAACATAATAAGAATGTTTCTATTTTAACTCCATGATAAATAAGATAATTTGTTGAAGACGATAGATGGACATGTTCATCTTACATTTACAGTACATTTTTAAAAAGAACTGCACAAATTGGAAGCTACCTAACAGTTGAATTAAAGTGGTCTCAGCGCTATTCAGAGGTAACTGAAGTAATGTGTTGGCTGCGCATCAAAAAGATTTTTGTCTTTGTGACAACTGTAATGGCACCCTTTATAAAAAATAAAACAAAAACAATTCACCAGTAAAATGCTAACAGAGTGCTCTGCACAGCAAGCTGCATTTTGCTGCCAAAGATTGATTCAGTAGACTACATTGTTACATTAGAACAATCTTTTGCAGCTACACATGAATCACTATATATATTCAAAGGTCTTGTGAAACCTTTGAAGAATTTTATCTCCTGCTGCTGAAAGCACAGACAAAAGGCTGTGGAATCACTTACTGAACAACTGTCTCTTAAGGCATCAAACTTTCGCTGAATATCGTCTCTGTGGTTCTGGAAGAAGAGCAAATGAAAAGAAAAAATACAAGCAAATCTGAGTATGCATAATGTGTAATCGTAAAGAATGCCGTTAATACTAACAGCACTATAAAAACTTTAGTTATTATTGTATTAATAATACAGACTTACATCCATATATAGGAAATGGTGAATACCACCATTACTTTGGGTGACTGTGATTGCATACATGTGTGTTTCCTCTTGCTCGTCTTACCCTGAGGGCCGTGATCTCCTCCTCAGCCTCAGCAGTTGTCTCTTCCAGCTCAGTCTTAGCTTGCTGCAGCTGACTCTCTAATGCAAGACGTGCAGCCTGTAGGCTGCTGATTTGGGACTCACGCTCCTGCAGGGACAGGGTCAACTCTGATACCTGCCTCTTGATCTCCAGTTTCTCCTCTTCATGTTCTAGGCCCATCTACAACACAGAGAGGGTTAGTGTGAATACTGCGTTGATATTGAACAAATCGAACCTTTAACACTTTGTATTTGAATATCATTTTCAGCATAACTTTAACCTTAATCATATTGTTAGGAAAGCAGAGCGCTGCTAATGAAAGACTGCTGGAATTAATATGCAATTTTAGTTGATCTCAGGTTCTGCACTTCTTACTGGCAAATACAGAAATTCAGTCTGCTGAAAAATACACAAGGGTTCATTTAGCTGTTTCATAAGTGTTTGACAGATGGAACGGCCGATCACAACTGAAGTACATATTTGTGTGTGTGAGGACAGTGTGTATGTGTTTAAGCGAGGGTGCAGAGAGGCCAGCAATTAGTGCCTATCTGTGTATCATGTCTCAGTAGGGAAGACCGTGTGGAGGTAGAATATGACATCCAGTCAACAGGCTGTCGACCAGGAGCGTCGACAGACAAGCACACTGGGGGGTGAGAGCGTTCAGAAGAAAGGGGGCATTGTGTTCCTCAAAATTAAGCCGGGACTTCTTTTTATAGAGCAGATTTGCAATGGGTTCATAAAGACATCATGAAATTGAGGGGTGCGCTTCTCAGTGACTGAAAACATTACATACATACGAGTATAACTTGAGTTTAATGCTTGCAAGCAATTATCAGTCATCCAGTTTGAGGGTAAAATGTTGACTGTCCATGCCAGAACTTCTGGTCCTGCTTCATTTTCTTATGGTTTAGGATTTTATCTGTTGTTAGCTAATAAACAGCACTGCTCCAGAGATAATACAGGAAGAGAACTACAATTTTGTAAAGAGTGCCATTACAGATCTGTTTTTAATTAGCCGTTTATCTGAAAAGCATCTGAGCTCGCTTGCTGATCAGCTGCCCTAATCCCTTTTGTGGATAGTGAGGCTACACTGTGTGTCGGCTAAAGTGAATTAGTTAATCTTGAGCTTGAACAGATTTTGCACTGTCTCTCGGCCTCCTGTTGCCTCACCTCCCGCAGCCTGCTCTCCAGCTCCAGCAGCCGGGTTCTCTTGGTTTGCTCCTGCTGACTCATCTTCTCCAGGTGTTCCTCTAGTTTGGCATTTTGGGCCTCAAGCTTGCCTGCCTGAGACTCCAAATAAAACTTTTGCTGTCGAAGCTCTGAGATCATTTCTTCCTGGGCTTTCCTGACAAAAATACAAACAGATGCCAATTATATCTCCTGTTTTGAATTTATATTCGTAAAACAAAAGTTGGAGCTTAATGTGTAAACAATTTAATTGCACTAATACAAAATGAACAGTGCAGCAATTTAAAACATCGGTACCTGCCATTAGACTAATTATTATCTTAAAAATCAATATTAGACAGAAATTTAGAGTCTGTGCATCTCTAATTGTATTTAACAAGCGTGATACGATGTAAAATATAAAGAAAAGCACAATGCAATCATTTTCATTCTATTAAATGTGCAAATTAATTTTACATTATTTACATTAATTGCAATTTTATTCAAAATTGCAATTAATGTGAATAATGTAAACCTGATATTTCCTTGAAAACACTACAAAGCCAAGTTATCAAATGTTGAACCTGAGAAGCATATTTAATAATATAATAAGCATATTTTCCCCCCGTGCTGCAACAACACAGTGCAGGAAAATATTCCATTCGCGCTGCAGGCAAGAGTGCAGGCAGGCCAGAGTTATGCTGCAGTAATGCACACAAAATGTAGTTTGCCATGTTTCTTGCTGAAGTAAGCAAGGCCTTTCCTTAAAAAGATGTAATTTGGCATCGTATGTTGCTCCAAAGCTTTATCTTTCCTCTTAAGTAGAATAAAGCGTTCATGGTTATTATTCTTTTATCAGTATTGCAATTTTCCACCTAAAAGCAGTGCTTCTTGTTTATATGCATTTACTTTTCCAAACAAATGGTAAAGTTGTAATGTGCATTCATGGATTAAAAAGCTTATTTGAAGTGCTCCTTAGCTTAGTTTCACAACTATAATGTTTATTTCAGTCTTGATGCTTGCATAGAGAAATTCCTCAGGATTATCTAAAAATATTATGTATTGTAAATGACATTATATTGAGAATTGCTGATTAATTTGCTCTTACTGTTTCACTTTTTACCTTCTAAAGACTCAGCCCCTCTGGCATTGCTTGTTTTGTACTTAGTTATTACCTACTGCTACTTAATATCAGTATGTTATTTGAAATATGTAACTGGTATATAATTGAAACTAAGAAAATATTTTAGCGTTTAAAGTCATCTTTGTACCATTTTGAATTAAATAGCATTAAAATGGTTAGTAAGCTGTTGAATTCTGTTTTTGTAGAGCAGACTAACTTCTTTGGTAATAGGCTTGTATATTCTATTAAGACTACATGAAAAGTGCATTTCCTGTATTTAATCTTAAAGATGACAGTTTACACACAGCGGGGACAGATCAGCCATGTTGCACAAAGATGTAAGTGCAGTCAATGTGTGTGGACACACTCATCAAAGCACAGTGTGGGCAGAAGGTCTAGTTAACTCACATATTCTTCTGGGTGTAGATGCTGCTGTTAGCAGCCAGCTTGTTAGCCTCTGACAACTCAGCGATGCGCTGCTCCAGGTTCTTCATCTTTGAATCCATAGCATTAATGGTCTTTGGGAAAGAAGAAGGTGCAAAAACATGCTCTGCAGTTGACATCCCAACACAAGGATATATTCTCCACTCACTGATAACCAGATTCGGGCCAGAATATGGGACATTCAGCTGCACATTTTTTTTTTTTAAAGGTAGAAAAACCTTTTACTTCAGAAAAATCCTATTAGAGACTATTAAGGTGTTGCCTGAGTCGTCTACTGTCAATGTCAGATGACTACCTCTAAAAGCTTCTTAACTGCCTCAAGTCTACCATATTAACCAGATTAGAACTTGAGCCCAGCCTTTATTAGTGCAACATGAAGCATACTCTAATTTAATCTGTCTTTTTAACCTTTACATTTAAAAACAAAACAAAAAATCACTACTATAGTACTATAACAAATTATGGTGTAAAACAAAAAAATATATTTGTCTAATCCTTAAAATAAATGCATAAGAGACAGCCTCTACCCAATGAGATTAGATTGGGAATGCTTAGTATATGTAAAAGGGAATAAAATACTTTAAATCAGATAAATTGCATATATTGTTTTTCTTTTAATATCACAAAAATTAAAAAGTTACCTTTACTCGTTTTAAATAAGGCTTTGTGTCAACCTGAGTATAAAATTTACAGCAAATGCCTGAGATGATATGAGGTTTTGTTGCCTTACTGCTTTCTGTTCACTGATGAGTTTACAGTTCTCCCTTGACTCCTCCTCCTGCTGCGCCCTTCTGGCCTCAAGGCTCTCCTTGTCAGCCAGGTCTGCTTTCATCTGGGCCTCAAGAACCTTGATGAGCGAGAACCAGTGAATAAATCCAGTTTCAATTTGACACTTTGCGATTTAGATTCCGGCCTCCCATGTGAAGCAATCATTCAATGATATGGTTGTAAATGTATAACCTGACGTGGAAATATTAATTAGTGTGGTGTCACATCTCACCGTAAGACATGTGACAGCTCTGACTTAATCCAAAGCAACACTTATTTGAAATGTCAGGACTAACTAAAACTGACTGGAGCAAACATATATGCTAATATTTCTTTAAAATATCTGCAACAGTCTAAGAAACATTAAGCTGACTCACTTTGATCTTGTCTTCATAAAGCCTTTCCTTTTGAACCAGTTGTGTTTCCATCCTCTGTGCAGTTGACTGAGCATCCCTCAGGTTTTCCTCCAGTTCCTGGACAAATTACAGTTGTAAATGGATAAATCTAACGCGATAGCCACAGATTAAAAAATACTTGATTACATTTTAACAAAAATAATAATGATTTATAGGCATATACACACAAATTCTGTATTACATACAAAGAAAAAAATGCTAAAACACAGATGAAGCCATAATCTATTAAAAACAGAGGCAAAACTGCTCTACTGCACCAAAAACATTACAAAAATTAAGAAACTTGCATGGAAAAGCTGGAAATCCACAAGTCGACTGCAGTGATGCCTGCTCATGCTGACTCTGGTAAAATCATGAATATGTTAAAGCCTATTTATGTACCAATACTGGATGACTAGTAGCCATTTGTGATGGCTCAGCTATCTAAGTGAAGAGTATGTAGTGTGTACATGTGTGTTCTCCGATATCTGTTGAGGATAAATGGACAGAGGGCTGGTTGAGTGGGCAGTGGGGTGAAGTTAGGGGTGGAGTGATGGAGAGTATTAGCAAGTCTTATCTGTAGCTCTCACCAGGATCTTTTCAGCCATCTGCTGGATCTGTTGGGATTTGGTCTGAATGTCATCCTTCAGCTTATTTTCCCGACGCTCAACCATCTCCAGCCTTTTTACCTGATTCTCAAGTGTCTTCCTGCCCTCCTGCTTACACAACAAAAACATAGCAAGGCTAACTACACAGAAAATTGCAGGGTAGTCCAACTGTCAAAAAGGTTATTTAACATAGGACTAGAAAGCATTAGCAGGTCAGTCTGGTACCTCTGTCTCCCTAAGACGGCGTTTTAAAGTGTCACTAGAGTCGGTTTTGCCTTTCAGGCGCTCCAGATCTCGTTCCAGCCGCTCTTTGGCCTGCCGAACATTCTGCAGCAGCTCTGTGGCTTCTGTGCTCGCTTTCACTGCCTGGGGAAAAAATCAGGAGGTCAAAGGTTGTTAGTAGATCCCCAGACAAACATCTTGATATGCTTGTGCAATTTCTGCCCACTAGGACAAAGAGAAAACATAACAAACAAACAAAAAAAAAAAAAAGCAATTTTGCTGAATAAATAAGGAACAACAGCAGAAATGGCTGCACAGCTTCATCCTGGATACATACACATGTAATAGTGGTTCCTTTTTCAGATAAATAGGAAAGATTGCAAAATCCAAAGTCTTTAGTAATTTAAATGTAGGTAAAAAACAAACAAACACAATGTTTGTTGCAAAAATAAACAATGAAAGACAGTTGTGAAAGAACCTACCTTGGACAGTTTGTCTTGGAGCTCCTGGATCTTCACCTGCTGCTCAGAGTTTGTCTTAAAGGAATAAAAAACAATTTAGAAAGTGAAAAAAAAAATAAAAATAAAAAATCAAACATTGGGGTAAATACAGTTCTGTAAGCTCTGTACACATTTTTAAAAAAGGAAGAACACCTTTTCAAGTTTGGAGAGAAGCTCCTCCACTTCAGCTTTTCCCTGCTCCTTTGCCTAAAAACATTAACAATATGATAAGAATTGAGCATAAATTCATCCTGAAATATTTGATTCACATGAGTAAAAACAGCTTGGATCCAGAAATTACTAATGATGGAAAGAGAATGAATAAAAACCTATTTGATATTTACTGCAATATCCTACAATAAAGTGTATGAGGCCCTTTCTCTGATTTATAGTATGCATATTATCATTCATTTATTCATTCATTATTCTGCAAGAGGGTAAGGACAGCAGCAGAGAAAGCACTTTTCACACATTTTTTCTTCTGAAGGATCCCTCCCCTGTTTTTAGGTCAGCAGGGAGATGTAATCACTACAGCAGTGTACCCTGGGTCTGCTCTGGGATCTCCTCACAGTCTGCCATGCCCAGATCACTTCCAAAAGGAGTCATTCTGGGCCCTTCCAAACCACACGACTGTACCGATTCAAATGAGACTAATAGTTTTTATCATCAACAAAACTGTCAAATATTAAACTCTTGATATCCAAGTAAAATGCCTCCAAACTAGGAAATGCAGTTCACTTGAATCCAACTGTATTTTATGATCAAAAGCCAAAACAGAAATCATCTTCTCTGTAAAGTGACACAGTCATGTTCATAATTCATGAGTTGTGCAACTTGTAGTTTCATTCCAATCCCTCTTAACAGGTTTGTGCTTTGCTTTTTAGAGCAGATCAAAAATACAAAGCACAAAAAAGTGTTCCTGTTATTTGATTCAATTTAGATTTAGACATGACATGAACTATAAACATATATGGTGAAAACATACACATTTACATACCTTCTGGATCCTTTGTTGGTATTCCACAGCTTTTCTTTTGAGCTCCTCACTTGTTTGTCTCGAGTCTCTAAGTTCAGCTTCATAGAGGTCGCTGCGACGTCGGGCAGCGGAGAGATCCTCCTCCAGCTGCCTGATGGTCACCTGCATCTCCTCCAGCTGGGCATGGTACTCCTGACGTTAATAAGCACAGAGTGGTTAACACGATTAATTAAATTAAACATAAAATTTACTGTAAAAACAACCACATGTTATGCAAGCTAACTAATGACCAGATCCAGCTCCTCAGTTGGGTAGAACGAAAATTCTTTTGCACAGATTTAATTTTCACCTCAGTTCAATTTATAATTTTCATTTAAAATCATGAATTTATATTAAAAAGTGTAAACACTGTGTATCATCTCCCTAATTAAAGGGTCGATGAATCTGTAGATTAATGATCAAGTCTCCACTTTTGTACCTTGCAGTTATGCCATCTGCAGGAATGACCTTTGAGCGCTAAGGACAAGGGAGTCCTTAGAGGGAAAGCCCTCCCTGTGTGACAGGGACACACTGAGAGGAAAAGTAATCTCATCCCTTTTTCAAGGACTCCACTATCAGTTGGAACGGTACAAACAACACCGTGTCAAATAATTTCCCCAAAAAACAAAAAACAGTATGCAGATGCAGTTTAAAGGCATTTTTTCCCCTTTCACTAGACGGTTTTATTATAAATACCATGAAGTGTCCATGGAATAATTCTTCATCTGTACCACATCATTATCATGATGAGGAGGAGGATTCAGAATAATTTAAATGAGAAAATTTACATACTTGCTCCTTAATTTCTTGCAGCTTGTTGCTCTGTTCGCGTATGTCGTGCAGCAGCTGCATGGCCTTGTCGTCCTCTCTAGAGACTTCCACTCGTGCCTCCTCCAAGCTTCGCTTTAGGCTCTGCAAACAAATACATGTTTCAGACTGACACAAAGTGCAGTAAGATTTAAAAAATAAAATAAATTGAATAAAAGTTAGTTTACAGTATTCTTACTTTCTTTTTTTAACTACTTAAGCTCTAGGCTACTGTCTGACATTTCCAAGAGTTTTTTTTATTACAAGGCTAGAGGGAGTTTCAGAAAACTACGGCCAATGGTGCCATCAACATTTCCGCTAAATCAAAACCCAAGTTTGAAAGGAAACACTTTGTTTGTTTAACCTGTTCTAAAAGTTGTCAACTGCAACTCTACCATACTTAGTACAACAGAACTTAAGCATGACAGTGCTACATGGGTTTAAGTCATTATTGTATGCCTCAGTGATTGTACTACACTTGCAATCTTCATGAAATGGTAGATGCATTTTTATAACAGATGGAAAGCCTCCAGGGTAGAAGAGGTTAATTCAATAAAACACAAATGGACAATGCTGGTAGTACAGTATGACTCACGCTGCACTCAGTAATGTAGGTGGCAAGGTCTTGCTCCAGGATACTCCGCTGAGTCTCAGAGGCCTTCAGCTCCACATCCTTCTGGTGGAGCACTGACTCCAGGTCAGTCATCTTACGCTGGAACCTGGAGATTTCCTGCTCCATCTGAACACAGCAGTGAAAACATCACTTATTTAAAATCTTCACCTGAAGGTTGATTAACATTGCTGGTTTGTGTCCCAGCTGTCTTCTGCCTGCGTCAGAAGTATAAGGTACTTAAAGTGGCTATTTACTTCACTATAAATAAGGGGTCCATTAGCTGTAAATGATTTTTCTAACAAATGGCCAACCAAGAATGCTTTAAAACGAGTAAGCTGCTATGTTTTTCACACTACAAAATGAACTTGGCTCATAACAGCACCAACAGACGCTTCCTTGATCTGTGTTAGGCCAGTCAGCCAGAATAAACACAAGAAATCTGCTAATAAAATCCACAATAATGAAGTGATGTTGCTCAAAACAAAGTTTCAAAATATGGAAGTCCAATTTCACAGTTTGTCTAAAAATAAAAAGCCTTCTTTCCAGAATATGTTAATGTTATTTATTTGCTTATCAAAGGAGCATTTTGAGTTTGCCAAAATAACAGAGACAGAAGACAAAAATATACTGCGGATTTACTAAATTACGTTAAAGCTGAAAGCTTTGTTACCAAAGGTTTGTGATGAAAAAAACAAAACAAAGAATGAAAGCCAAAACGGGCTGTACATGCTCACCTTGTGACATTTGTCTTGAGTTTCTTGTAATTCTTTGCTTTTAAGGTGCAGTTTCTTTTCCATTGAGTTGGTCTTAGCAGGAGAGTTGAGGCCTGCAGACACTGACCTGGGGCAACAACATTTACAGAAATTCTTGAAACATTAATATTTCAACAATTAAACTGGCACACATGATGTTGAAATGTGCATTGCAATAATTTGTTATTTAAACACAGAGACATATCCACTCTAACTAGGGGCAATGTTTTCTCTCTGGCGAGCGAGTTCCTGTCAACCTCTTTATAATCAACAGACCAGAGAGCACAAAATGCTTCAAAAATCTTCCTTTTGTGCAACAAACTATGAAAACAAAAATTAATTAAAAATGCAACCAATGATTCGAATAATCAGTCAGACTAATGAACAAGAATGGGACTCGGCTGGCAGTCTTATATTGCCACATAAGGACACAACACATAACAGCAAGGCCTACAGTCATTGTATCTGTAATGAAGTCGGTCAAAACGCAGACACAACACCCACACGTCATAAACGAGCAACAGAAACCAGGAGCATAAAAGCTGACTCAACCGTCCCTTTGGAGTTGGCGACTGAAGAATATCTAGTAATGACAATTATTCTCTTGACAACAGAACAGCTGAGCAATTTTTATGCAGAGCAATTTGTATATATATTTTTCTGCTGCAGTATGATTAGGACAAAACAGACGGCATGAACAAAATGGACCTGCAGACCCGGGAATGTTTGCTGTTAGCCTGACAAAATAATTTGACAGGAGAATTTGGGATATGCTGTTGCGTGGGGCTGGTCTCCAGAAGGCTCAGTGTGAGTACAATACACTCTTTTTTTGTTGTTATTTGTATAAGGTAATGTTCCATTTTGTTTCCATTCTCTGCAGCAACCGAGAGCACCAAGTGAATTTTTCCCATTTTGCTGACCAGAGACAAGGCAACTATGAATAGAGGTCCTCTAAATAAATGAATGAATCTGTATGAATGAGTTCACAAACACTGCAGAGGGATCTTTAATAAAGTTGACTCAGACTGAGTCACAGTGTTAAAAATAATCACGAAAGCAAGCACTGCTCCCTTTGCCTCTCTGCACCGAGAAGCATCCCCCTGAAACACACACACACACACACACACAACATATATACAGTATACAGAAAGTGTGTGCACACACACATTTGGCTCGTACTGCTGAAACAAAAACAGCAACACCCTAGGCAGTTCTTTTTCACAGGCCTCTAGATTAAACAGAAGCATTTCAGCCAGATGCCAATTAAAAATTGATGTTAGACATCAAAATTCAAGTGGGAGATGGGGGGGTGGGTGGGTTTTTGTACAGATAATGTGGCCATTTAAGTAATTAGCTGGAGATTTTTGCTTGAGTTTCAGGAAGCATAGGTAATACTTTAATAGCGCTAAACATAATGTGGCCATGAAGAATTTAAGTATTTAAAAGAGGGAAAATGTTAGACCACTCTTTCCACTGAGGAATGGGAGAGCTGTCATGTTTTTGAACTGTGGAGGAAAAAGAAATGAGTAACCAGTGCAAACTGCATTATTGAAGAGACTCAGAAAGACAATGACACAAAGAAAGTTAAAAGGCTTAGCAGCACTCATCAGGTACGCAAAAGGATGGATAACAGTCATGTACACTGAAGGAAGAAACAAACACACGCAATACTAACAAGCAGTGTGATGAAAACAAGGCAACCTCTGGGGAAATCTTTTGTAGGACATGCAAAATTCCCAATAACAATTTCTTTTTTCAATTTGTGCTTAAAATAAAATAACACACACACACACACACACACACACACACACTAATGTGTGTATATACACACATAATTTTTTTTCTCTGTTTTTAATATAAGTGCTAAAAGACTCTTCTTCTCCTACCATTGCCAACATTTTTTTGGTCATTCATGTGCTACATGTCCTGGGGCAGTTTGTTCAAAAAAAGGGTTCCCCATGTAAAGCTTTGACCCTGATGGCACCACTGTAAATGGCGGGAATTCAGTACAAACACAATTTTTTTTTCCAAAAGCCCATGAATGTCCTCAATGGATTTCCTACATACTGTGTGTGTGTGTGTGTGTGTGTGTGTGTGTGTGTGTGTGTGTGTGTGTGTGTGTTGCCAAGATACCTTTTAAGACAAAAATCATAGCCTATATTACAGGATTACATTTGACGCCAACGAAGGAACAATGGGCACCCATATACCTTTACCCAGTATCGGTAGATATTTGGCATGACGTTGGATGCCTGACCAGACAGACTGACCTAATAACACCATTTTATGTCCAGCTCCAAACAGGCAAAAACAGATATTTCTAAACTGTAAATACTGCACATATTGTATTAACCATCTCAGAATTTCCTTAATCCAGCCAAAAATCCTAACAATGTCATTTTTTATGGGTGTTTAGTATGATTTTCCGACACTATACCACAGACAGTTTCTTATAAATTTGAGGCAAGTTTTTAAGAGGATTTTGCTGTTGAGTTTTTAGTAATGAGGAGTGAGACAGACAAGTCCAAAAAGGAGAAGAAAAAACAAACAATAGCAGGAACCCCCAAAACAGATGATTAGCATTTCATTATGCCTGGCTCTAGGTTCATTTCTCTTTCCTATTTGGCATTGTAATGAATAATGTGTACACGGATATGCATGCTCCCACACACGCAACACAATTCTGACACATCTTATGAACACTGAGCTCCTCTTAATCAAATGCAGCATAGAAAATGACTGGCTTCTGTTAAAAACCTTGAACAGATGACTGATGGTGTAACAGCAAGGCGACTTAGACATTAGAAGAGGGAGAAATAACAGGAGGAGATGAGACGGGTAAAGATGGGGGGTGGGGACAGGGAAAAAAAAAAAAAAAAAAAAAACCACACACAAAAAAAAACACCACGGTTGTAACCATAGAAATAATTCTCTCCCCCAATCTGAGCTCTCATCCTTTTTCCCAGTCTAATCTGCTAATGCTTTTTCTCCATTTCTGTTGCCGCTGCTGTCATGATCTGCAGTCTCCAGCACCATTAACCTGCGAGAGCACTAGCATGGGGCTGCAAGAACAAAAACCCATCCTCTTGCTTTATTATCAGGGGTTAAGAAGCCAAACACAATTAGGTATAATTACAGTCCCAAAACCCATGCCGTAAAAGTCAGGAGCCCATTATGCTTCACAGTAACAGAGAAGGCACAATAACAGCAGTGAGGGTGGGAGTGTGTCTATGTGTGGGGTTCCACTTCTCAGCAAACCTCATCGGCACACTCAGCCGCATACCAATCAGAGTCGATGGCAAGATAACACCAGCTAACATCCTCTGAGCCATTCATTTGATCTATCTGCGCACTGGATCACTTACATGTGATCTGAAGGTACAAAAACAAGAAGTCAGTAGGAGAGAGCACCACAGAACAGGGGGATCCCTCCCTTTTCTCATTCCTTGTCTGACACAGCATATAGCCAAACCCTTTTTGGCCCCAACAGGCACAACACTAATGACAGGGACAATACCAACTGCCCTGGGCACCATGCTAGGTCACCTGAAACAAGGCTACCTGGAAATTGTTGCCGTGGTAATGAGGAGACTAATGGCAGAACGGCATTCAGTACTAGCATGGGATCTTTAACCAACAAAAGGTATTAGAAAGGTGCATGTAAAAGGTCTCTGCATCGTCCAAAGGAAAAACAGGCTTTAGTCTACTTTGAATGATCCCAACAATGACTAGAAAACAGGTACCACTTACTCAGTTTTGGCCAACAGTATCAACGCTCTGCTGAAGAACCAGCCTAGAAAAGGCAGATCCTGGCCCTGGAAGCCCGCCGGCAGAGCTCCTTGCTGGGCTGCTGAGGCTGGCCAGGGGGCTGCCTGCTCCGGCTCCTCAAAATTAGAGGTGTCATCTTCAGCATGCAACGCAGGAACGAAAGGCGGGAGAACTGCAGGGGAAGAGGATGAGAGGTGGGAATAAGAGAGAGGGCAAGGGAAAAAGGAAGCCGCTATGAACAAGGTACTTAAAAATAAAAAATGTTTATTAAAAAAAAAAAAAAAAAAAAAAAAAAAAACACAAGGAGAAAGGGGAGAGAAAGGAAGGGAGGAGGAATAGAGAGCGGAGAGCGGTGGGAGCCTAGAGTGCAGTAAGTCGCGCGTTGATGCACATGCTGCCTCTGTCCCTCCCTCCTCTCTTTCGCGCTCTCTCATACACACATGCTCACTCACTCTCTCACTGCAGCAGAGCAAGCTAATCAGCTGGAACCAAAGCTGATGCATAAAGCTCTATCCGTGCTCAGTTGTGAATAAACAAGGATGATATTTTTAATGCAGACATTTGTACATATATGTATTTTGAGGTTTTTTTGCTACTACTCAAACAAAATCAATTAACAAAGAGAAAAATAAATAAAGAAAAAATATCAATCTAAACACTTTATCATAGACAAACAGCTGTCAGTGCTAAGAGGAAACCATGGGCATAGTAATGTTATATAATTACTTTATAATGGGCGGGGGGGTGTCATCTGCAGAAAATACCTATTTGGTAGAGCCAAAACAAACACCGATCACCCCTGCAGATACACTTGTGAATTACAGTAGCACTGTAGGCATGTGCCTCTTCAATGTGACCATGCTTCACTGAAATTATCTATTAATTTGAGTGTTATGGGTGTGTTTTCCAATGGCCAGTCAGGGGAAACTGTGAAACTCACTGACAACAATAACATTTAACAAACGCACTTGTATTTCCGCTACAAAGAGCATGTCTGGTGTCGCCTGCGTAAACGATGCGTGCTGCATCTGTTGAGAAACAGATGAGTCGCAGATCTTAACGGTCTGCCTTGCCTTCCTCAGAAAACAAAAAAAACATGGCTTACTGCCAACAGCGCACAGAATCTCATTATTTTACTATAGACAACACCAACGCTATTGTTGTCTATGAGCTCACCCCCTGAACACACACAGACGTAGACTAGATGTTGTTGGGTGGGGTTTGGGTTGTTGTTTTTTGTTTATATATAAAAGAATAAAAAAAGAAACCCAAGCATTAGAATTTGACAACTAGTAATATATCAACTGTGTCGTAACACAATTACAACAAGAATGTGTCATTTCAAGTGAAATTGAGCATGTCCACTAAAAAGATTGCAGAGGATTCTCAAGGGAGAGGAATCTCCTCACCTTGTCGCAAGTTGTTCCAGTCGACGCTGGAGAAGAAAGAGTGACAGTGGAGTCCCTGGAAACCCAGTCGCTCCTTTGCACCACAAAGTAAGCTCTGTACCAAGTCTACAAACTGCTTACTGGTACGTGGCTCCTCTGGAAATTTTAAACAATGCTGTAGGCAAAAAAAAATTGAACAAGAATTGAATAAATATTTTATAGACTGATTAAATATTGCCTAAATTAGATTGCATATATTACTGACTGTAACAGGAATACTGATTAGACCGTTTGTGTCTGATCTGTTATAGAGATTGAATACATAAACAATGACAATGTCAGCACCTGGAAGTTAAGGATGTTGTAGATAGTCTTGGTCGAAGTGGCTTCAGAAAAAGGTGACCGGGCATAAATCATCTCATAGGCAATGACCCCAAGGGACCACCAATCACACTCAACTCCATAGGTGCTGTTAGAACCCCCATTCATGGCTGTCAGGACTTCAGGGGAAAGAAAGTCCTGGGTTCCAACAGGCACTGTGGGAGTGGCCACCTGGGAAAACATAACAGAAACTCTGTAATGTCATTGTGAAGAACAGTGAAGTTAATACATATAGCAAAGCCTATATTCAACTTACCGTTTTGTTAGCAGTCAGCCTGGCAGCTGATCCAAAGTCAGCCAGCTTAATATGACCAGTCCGATCAATGAGAATATTCTCTGGTTTGACATCTCTGTAAGTGGATAGTTTAGTAGAAATTTGATACTGCTTTTACAGAGCTGTTTGCTGTCTGAGTACTGTAAAATGCTCTACTGCTCCAAGCATAACGGAGACATTTGCAAACTCCACAGCGTTTTTATAACATTTGCCATCACACTCTACATTAAATTAGTTAAAGTGATAACAATTCTCATGTACAGGATCCGGTTATTGTGGCCTTTTCAATGAAAACAAAAGAAAAACATTTTTAATATAGACCTGGAAGTCAAGAAACCCATTCTACGGGAACACTGAAACTCCTTCATTGGTCATGTTTTACTGTTAAGTCTTAGTTGGCTAATCCTCTATCAATAACAGGTTGGATTTTGTAGCGGGTATTTTACCTGTGGACGTAGCCCAACTGGTGGACAGCATGAATGGCCTCTACCAGCTCAGCCAAATAAAATCGAGCCATGGACTCATCAAACTGATCCTCATATCGGTTTAGGAGAGACATCAGGTCACCGCCTGGCAAGTACTCCATCGCCTGAAAGCATATGTGTGTAAAGTGAGGAACTGGCAGGATAAGACTATAACCAGTGCATGGCATTTGAAGGATTGTGTGTTGTTGTTGAAGGCTGTAAAAGCTTTAAGAACGCCTCTAAATGTGTCTATATTTAGAAGGAAAAACAAAGCAACAAGTGTAGGGCCATGTGTTTGAGCTTACATCAAAGCTCTGCTCAGCATAAGCTTATAGGGTGGTTCTCCTCATTATAGATTCAGTTATATAACACCGGGTACTATTGCTGATTTATCTATGATACTGCAGTCAAAGTATTCCTGTTCAATTGCTAAAAATATGTCAAGAATAAATGCATAATCCCAGTGTGGCCTAGAATGAATGATCATAGGATGAAAGAAGACACATTTAAGTCAAAGCAACATACTGCAACCATAACATAGCTCATTTGAAGACATGTAGTTTTGAAAGTTTGGAAAAATAAATCAGCCTTTGTTAACGTTGCCTAAAATTCTTTTTTTTTTCCTGCTGTCTGCACCCTGAAATAAAAGGTGCTGTGCCAAGTTGATTTGAGCTACATGTTTAAAGCCATACAGCCATAAACAGGCAAAGCCCATGCACATGAATGGTCAGCGAGTCTCAATGAACGGGAGCATTCTCCAGTGTTACCTAGCAACAGGGAGACTGGGTGCCTCTCTGACACACGGATAAAGATGGATGCTTTGTATTTTCCTCCATGCTCAGTTAGGGAGCAGAGAGACAGAGGGGGAGTGAAAAAAAAGAGGAGGAAGAATTGAAACAGATATGCAGGGGACATAAAGGAACGTATATAGATGGTGAAAGAGAAAAAAAAAAAAAAAAAAATGGGCAAGATAAAATATAAGGCCCGGCTGCACAAGAAACTGACTGCACTCTTTCCTACTACCTAAGACAGCCTTGATCATAAGGAAAAATACAGATTCATTGTAGGTTTAACAGCTAACTGTAACTGACAAAGTGCTAAGATTGCATTATTAAAGGGATACGTTTCCCCCTTTAATTAGTTACTCATACAATAGTGCAGCATAAAGAGTATACATTCACTGAGTGTTTTAAATGGTAAACAGTAAGTTCAGTTCCTGATTTCCCTCCTTATTTTTCACAGTGATAGCTTAAAAAAATGTGATACTGTTTTGTTAATTGCAGTAAGCTTTTAATTTCAAGCAAAACTAAATCCAAAGATTGCTCACAGCATCTAAAAAGCCACGGGAGGAGTCAGTAATGAATGATGTGATTTATCTGGAAAAAAAAAAATCCTGGTCACTATGGAACGTACTGATGGCAAAAATAACGACTTCTTAAGGATGAAACCTTTTTGCCCCTGCTACAAAATGCTACAAAATATTTTTCTTGTACAAACAGATTGGTCACTTTATAATTCCTCCTTCACATGCCACTTTGAGTGACTGCCAGTTTTGTTTGTCAAATTTTGAAAATCAAACATAGAAAGTAGGTAACAATAGGCAAATTTTGATGATTGTATTTCAAGGGTTCATGTATAGTGTGGGTGTTTGTTTTAGTCTAGCCATTTTCCCCACAGTATAATTTTAGAGTTTGGGGGAATACACAGTGTGCTTATGATACTTTGAGTGAAAGCCAATAGGTCATACCAACTAAATTTTTTGTTTCATAGCACCAAATCACAACAGGAGTTACCTCAAGGGGCTTTATATTGCAAAGTAAAGACCCTACTATAATACAGAAACCCCCCAACAGTCAAACAACCCCCTCTGAGCAAACAATATGGAACAGTAGGAAGGAAAAACTCACTTTTAACAGGAAGAAACCTCCGGCAGAACCGGGCTCAGGGAAGGGTAGCTATCTACTATGACCAGTTATGAAGTCACTATACGGTCAGTACTATTTTGTAACACTGGGACTAACACTACACCGAAGCCTACACTACAAAATACAAGGCCTTTGCTTTATGCATCAAATATAGCACAAATATTGTATTAGTAAGTACAGTATGTTGTGTGTGCCATTTTCTCTGTGTGTTACAAAAGATCCTTAAAATATTCTTTTGATTCAGAAAAAAATAGCAAACTAGTCATTTCAATTCATCCTTAAGATAAAAAAGAAAAGAAAAAAAATAAATATGTGCCGCAGTCTCACCAGGTAAACATGATCTTTATCCTGGAAGGCATACAGCAGCTGTGGGATCCAGGGACTACTGTTCAGAGCCAAGATCCTCCGCTCCTCTTCATGAAAAATCACCTTTGAAGAGTTAGAAGGTGAGCAATGAGCAGTTATACTGTTTGAAATGTAAGCAATACAAATATATACTGTGATTAGTATAATGGCCATATAAACAGATGTGCCTGAAACACAGAAACTTCCATATTAAGGAACTGAATGTGGGTTAAATGTAATTGCATTTTATTTCAGATAAAACTGTGCAAAAATCTACTTTTTCTGGTGATTAGAATTCTTGCCTTTCTCGTCTAGCTTCAGTTCTTGTTCCCTCTTTTTATAAGTGACAGATGAGTCTAAATTACACAAAACTGTCACAGGTGGCACGAAGAAGGCATTTCTTGTTCATTAAAACTGTTCATTCTTCAGCTCCCTTTGTGTCACAGCTCATGTACTATTCTGACGGAGATCTGTCCGATTAGTCATATGCCAGAGAGCACAGCTGTGAAATATTGGATCCAAGTGACATTTGTTGTGCTTAGCCCTACAGCACTCTCCAGTGGACCTTTTTAGGACTACAAATTTGGAACAACAAGTAGCTAAGACACAGTTAACAGTACTTGTGTAGTAAATGTGAAAATGAAAAATTCAAGACCCTTATTCTTCATACACTTCAATACTCCTGAGGAAATCATTTTAATGGAGGACTATTATAACAAAAAAATGATAAAATAATTATCCATCCCATGCATCCAGGTTAACTGGTGTTTCTAAATTGCTCCTAGGTCTGAATATGAGAGTGAATTATTGTCTCTGTGTTAAAATAATTAAATAAATACTTTTCAATAAATGCTATTATTACATGATTATTCTCAGTGAATTTCATTCTGACAGAAATCCATCTCAAGTACATGAACCTTTCCACTCCCATTAGACGGACTCTAAGGCTACGTTCACACTGCAGGTCTTAATGCTCAATTCCGATTTTTTGATCAAATCCGATTTTTTTGTCTGCTTGTTCATACTACACATAAAATGCCACATCAAACGCTCTCCAGTGTGAACGCTCAAAGCGGCCCGCATGCGCAAAAGAAGATGTCACACACAACTCGCTCTGTTTAGACTCAGAGCAAACAGTATTGTTTGACTGATTGCCCTTAATATAAAGACTTCGGACTTTATGTTTCCAAATTTTGGCTTTAAGTTATTTTGTTATTTACATAATAATGTAGATGACCTAATAATGATCGTTTTTGCTGTTTTAGAGGAGCGGTGCTTCAAAGGATAGTTGCAGATTTCTGTCAGAATCTGCAGAAAATACAGTACAAATAAAATGTTCACGTTTCTCCAACGTGGTCTTCCTAACAGTTTCACCGGATGGCAAGAAATCGTTCGCGATGTCCTATCGGGCGCTTCTCCGGCGCTGATAACTGGCGTCTGTCTTGTGTCAGTGACGTAAAAGACGGATTTAATGCGACTTGACCATTCAAACAGCAGTCGCTTTCTAAAACATCGGATATGTATCGGATTCAGGACCACATACGAAAGTGACCCAGATCGGATTTGAAAATATCGGATTTGTGCCGTTCACACTGTCATACCATGATCGGATATGGGTCGCATAGGGGCAAAAAAAAATCGGATTTGATGCGCTTTCGCCTGCAGTGTGAACGTAGCCTAAATCTACCCGTTTTATAGGGTTTCTACTTATGGTAGTGAGCAAACCACAGGTGGTATTATAAACATTAATAAAACATTAATAATGGCCATTTGTTCCACTAATCTATGACAGCGTATTCAAAGAAATCCTGAAACAAAAGCTACAGTCTTGAGGAAAAAGAAAGCTTTTTTCAGCAGTCTATGCAGTCATGTGAAAAATGAAGTACACCCTTACTGTGTAGGAATTAAGAGGCTAAGTAGCAGGCAGATGCTGCTGATCACCAGCAAATGTGACCACCTCTGCAAAAACAAGTTCAACAAAGTAATCCAAAGGTCAGATGGCCCAATATTCAAAGAAATTGCAAAAAACAAAACAAAAGGGCTACATCTCAGGCTCGAGTTAACATGTTAAGGTTTGCAACAACACAACTAAAAAAAAGAGTGAAGAAGTATGTCTTATTTGAAAATGTCCCTCTAAAAAGAAGATGGTAGCTCAGTTTAGGTTTGCAAAGTTGAATCTGAACAAACCACAAGATTTCAAGAGCAATATCCTTCAGACAGACAAGACGAAAGTGGAGATGCTTGGCTATAATGCACAGCACCACAACTGGTGAACATCAAAGACAGCATATCAACAAAAATGCCTCAAAGAGAGTTCTAGAGGCTGATGATTTGGGCTTGTTTTCCACCCACAGTACCTGGGGTGCTTGCAGTGGGAGGTAGCTATGAACTCCTCTGTATGCCAAAGTATTGAAGCCTGAGAGTAAGGACATCTGTCCAAAAGCTAAAGCTACACCCAAACTAGGTCATGTAATGTAACAATGACCCCAAGCACAGCAACAAATCTGCAACCGAATGACTGAAAAAGAAAAGAATCAAGGTGTTGCAATGGTCCAGTCCTCAACTAGACTGAAATGTCTAGAGGAACCCAGACATTTATTTGCTGTGCATAAACAAATTTTCACAAACCTCTGCAAACAGAAGCAACGTTGTTGTCGCGGCCTTTTACGTTCCAAACACCAAAAAAGTCCAAGAAAAGGCCGTGGGTGGCAACGGGAGGTTAAGCTACAAAACTGTTAAGTGCACAAGACTGCTACAATGGAATCCTTAAAACTTTCTTTTTCACACAACTTTAAATGGAACCAGCATACATTTACTTTATTACTCTCACCTCTGGTTTTCCTTCTGGAAGAAAACTATAAACAAATAAATAGCAAACTACCAAAATTTCCTTTTTGTGTCCCAGATATGGATATCAAAACTCTCTGGTACGATGTAGTTCTTAGAGGATGAAACTTACATTTTCTTGAGTGCGTAAAACTGTCTTCTTCATGACTTTAAGTGCACAAACACCTCCAGTAGCCTTCTCCCGGACAACTCGGACTTCAGCAAAACGACCCCGACCCACCACTGCATGCAGGTCAAAGTCTTGAAGCCCGGGCTGTAGGGCCCGCAGCTCTGAGACAACTTCGGAAACTGTTTCAAAAAGCACGAACAGCTCAGCTTAGCACAGCACAAACAACTTTTTCACCCTTTATGGCTTCAAAATTTGAAGTAAAACCTTTAAGACATTTTTTTGAATGCGAACTATGAGCTAAACACCTTATTCTAACTAGAGCCACAACAACATAGTCTTAGTACAATTATCAAAGTCCACCTTACAGATATTACAAAAAAGGCATAAGCCTTGTAGTATGCTAAAGAGCATTTTAAAACTGTGCATCACAAATATAACTGCTCTTAATCAATTTCATCAGTTGATATAATCAGGTTTTGTTAAAACGGATATGACTGATAAATAAAACAAACAAATCTTGCTCATATTTAAAATGTATGCTTACATTTATTGACGAAGTTTGCCACATGATGTATCTTCATAAGTTCTGGGGAAGTGCACTCTTGGTAGAGAAGCAGCAAAGCCTCCAGAAACTCTTCCCGACCTAAAGTGCATCCTCCCTGCTCCCCACACAGACTCAGTCGTCCCTGAAAACAATACACAAACAAGAAAAGTGGAGTTCACAGGAGACTGCTATTCGGGATGTATTTAAACTGAATTTTAAGAGATCGAGACTACACCTAAGCTGATGCATTACTTTACCTGAAACAGCTGGTTGAGTCGTGAGCTGCGGCTAGTGATAGGGTCAGCAGAGGAAGACGGTGTTTTCAGGTTTCCCTGACTCACGTATTTAAACTTCAGCATGGTCTCTTCACAGCATAAAACCAGGTAGCAAGTCGAGATTTAAATCCAGGGCATTAACGAAATATTGATACCTACGGACCAAGGAAAAGCTGTCACTTGGTGTCAACAACATGCCCCCCTTTAGCGCGCTAAGCTAACGGTGGGTAACGTTCGCTTTCTAACTTAGCTTATAAAACAGAACATTAAAGACGAAACACTCTTGACATATGAATAAAATTAAAGCGGTCTGTTAGGAAATTACTCACCAGCTAGTCGTTTAGGTAGCTATCATACTCTTTTTAAGTTATATAGGCATATTTATGTGCTTAAGAGCACACTATTTTCTACACGGTCACCCTGTTTCCGGTCAACTTTCAAATTTTGCGCGTTGCCCGCCCAGCTCACGAGCCTGCTGAATGAATCTTGGTTCTGATTGGATGTTCCACTTTATGTGGGCGGGCATAAATGCAGTTGTTAACCAATGAGAGTTGAGCACACCAAGGAACGCTGGGAAAGGTTCTGAAGAGGGGGATGATCGTGTTTTTATCTACAAAACGGTGGCTGAATGTTACAGTTAGTTTACAATCTAACAAGTGCCTAATAGTAAAAAAAAAAAAATGTATAAAAATAGCAAGAATTTTATGAGCATTAATTACAATGCCCCAGAGTTAAAAAGAAACGGGGCCTGACTAGATTCAAAAACTCAGAAGAACCAAACAAAAGGTCGACAGTGACTAAATAATTGAAAAAAAATAACAGGTTATCAGTGGTGGCGTAGCAAGGATTTCTAGTGTCACAAAAAAAAACAAAGCTTTTTTTTTTTTCACATTACGCACCCTTCTAATGCCAATTTAAAATAGTTGATAATGATTTCTTTCTGGTCTGAATTATTGTTTACTTAATTTTAATATACTTATAAGTTGTTTGTCTAATGCACAGATCGTTTTAACACTCTCACTCCAATCCCATGTATTAATTTATACAAAATAAATGGCATGGAATAATTTACAAATAACCAGAATCAGGGCCAAAACTTTTATTTCCAACAGAGATGCATGGTTATTTTTTTCAGTTCCAGTTTTCCAAAACTGCTTGGTCAGTTAGCCTAAACCAATAAAGAGCTTTAATAATGAGAGACTAAGGACTGGCCAGCTGCCTTCAGCATTCACCAGTTTCTGTGGAAGGTGTCAGAGGTGGGAGTTTAAGCTTCGGGCTGAGTTTGGGATTTGGGGTTGGGAGTAGGGTTAGGATTGGGATTGGGTGGTGTAGGGGCAGGGGCTGGAGCTGGGGCTGGGGCTGGGGCTGGACCAGGAGCTGGGGCAGGGGCAGGGGCAATATAGCACCCTCTCTTATGCCACTGCATGTCCCGCACACGTCGGACGGACTGGATCTGAGGTGCAGTGGCTCCCCAATCATTCCAGTGCTTGAAGTCTCCTTGCTCAAACACATACTGGCGCCCTCTGTAGCCTGGATACATGTATCCTACCCACCTTCATGAGGAAGAGAAACAGTATCACATTTCTGGGACTTTGATTTTTACACAAATTTAGTATAATTTTGCACAAATGCACTTCTATCTTACATTTCATGGCTTCAGTTCTGATAAGTGGAAATCATTGTAGTGAGAGACTGAGAATGGTGAAACTTACGTTCCATTGACAGCCTTAGCACTGGCCACACGGTCTTGGAAACCATGAGCCCACAGACTGGGGACATCATCATCAACAATCTCCATTTTTCTGCCTTCAAAGCCAGCATTCTCAAACAGATGTAACTTGTGATCTGCACTGTCCTGCAGAAAATAAACAGTATATTTCCACATGTTTAACATCAACCCTTGCGAAATCACAAAATATCTGAGGTTCATTTCATTTCAGGTACATACCACTTTCAGAGGCCTAAAGGAGCTCAGGCTGTAGCTACTCTGGCAGTTGGTCCAGGTGCTCCAACGAGGATACTCTCCCTTCTCCAGCACAAACAGCTCTCCAGCAAAACTTGGACGCTCAAACCCTACCCATCTGACAACATGGAAAATAAGCAAGACATATAAATGCACACATTTGTTGAAAGCAAAGGCAACAGCTACAAAATAGGATCTACATGCAGTGAAAATGAAGGAAGGGTAACTGAGTCACTCACGGTCCCGACTCCACAATGACTGAACCAACCCTTTGTGTCTTCTCCAGCACATCTTTACATTCACCAGACAGCTCCACCTTTTTTCCACGAAAGTTCTCATACTCAAAAACCACCAGCTGCAAAACAGGGACAGGTGGAGCAGTTGAATGATGCAGTCCATAATCCCGTGGTCTTTTTGAGCTTGTTTAACAGAAAAGTCCCTTTTGTTAAATCTGGTACCTTATATGTTGCTCCAGCCCCTCCTTGGCCCTTTTCTGCAGGCAGCTGGTCTGGGGTTCCCTGCTGGTCTGTCATTTTTAGTCTACAAAGCACAACAATCACATTGCTTAGTGTTAGATTAAATACATACACCTGATATACAAAATAAACATTCAAATAAAAATGATGAGATATGAGCTATTGACTTTATGCATGAAAAAAAAAGGTTTCCTGCAAGATTGGATTGCATAATACAGCTTTAGATTCACATAATCTTGTTGTTCAGAAATCAATCAGGAAGTAACCTGCAAACTTTTGTTTAGCTTACACAAATCTTACTTGTATCTGTTAGAATAGTACACTAATAGTCCCTCTGGATCCACACAGAAGAAGTTCTTGAGAGAAAACAAAAAAAGGGAAAATAATTATCTTGGTTCTTTTTCCCTTTTTCTTTTTTTTTCTTTACCTTGATGGCTTGTGCTTCAATGCACCCCGTACAAGCCACGTTTTCCGTCTTCCCTCTTTCTTTTCTTTGCCCTTTCTGTCTGTGACTGAGTGAGGATCTGTGTGGAGGCCTGGTGAGCGGTTGGTGGATGCCAGTGGGGGTATTTATGGTTTATTTCTAGCCACAGCAGCAAAAAGCCTGTTGATGCAGCAAGTCTGTCGCACCCATTGTGTCCATCACACTGCTTCTCAATAGGCTTGCCCTCTGTCCCTGGCACACTGGCAAGCGCTGCCCAGCTCTCTGCCCATGCTGCCATCCTGACCATGATCCTATAGTGGGCACAAGCTCTGACTGCCAGCCAAGAGAATGAACAGAGATCAGTCTCACTCAGCACTATTGGCCCCACCCAGCTATCTTGCTCTCCACTCTCCAGTCTTCTACCCCTTTCTTTACCTTTCTCTTCATCCAGTTCCCAACAGAAATTGCGTCCAAATTTTTCCTTTATGTGCAATTTCAAAAGAATAGGCACATTTTTATTTGAAAAATTAAAAAAAAAAAACTCCAAAAAAATGACAAGAGCAAAAGGATTTGTAAAACACAATTGAAACAATATTATATATGAAGTCACTCAACACTTTTTAGGCACACCTATTCAACTGCTTGTTATCTAATCGCATTGACACTGAAACTGCATAAAAAAGTGCATTTAGGCATATGGTCAAGACGGCCTCCTGAAGTTCAAATTGAGAATCAGAATGGAGCATAAAGGATGACTTAATTGACTTTGAATCTGGCATAGTACCAGATGGGCTGGTCTGAATATGTCAGAAAGTGCTGATCTACTGGGATTTAACACACAACCATCTCTAGAGTTTACAGAGAATGGTTCAAAAAAGAGAAAATATCCAGTGAGCTGCAGTTCTCTGGGTGAAAATTCCTGGTTGATGCCAAAAGTTAGAGGACAATGGCCAAACTGCTTTGAGCTGGTAGGCAGAAAAAAGTAACTTAAATAGCCATTTTTTACAACCAAGGTATGCAGAAGACCATCTCTGAACAAATGACACATTGAACCTTGAAGCAGATGGGACCACACTGGGTGCCACTCCTATCACCTAAGAACAAGAAACTGAGGCTACAGTTCAAACAGGCTCACTGGAATTGGACAATGGAAAATTTGAAAAACATTTCCCAATCTTGATTTCTGCTGTAACATTCAGAGCATAGAGTGAGAATTTGGCATAAACAAGATAACACCATGAATCCATCCTGGCTTATATCAATAGTTTGGGCTGCTGCTGGTGTGATGATGTGGAGGGATATTTTCTTGCACCCTTTGCTACCAACTGAGAATTATTTAAACACTGCAGTCCACCTGAGTATTGTTGTTGACCCTGTCTATCCCTTAATGATCACAGTACACCCATCTTCTGATGGCTGCTTCCAGCAGGATAACACACGTGACAGAAAGCTCAGATTATCTCAAAGTGGTTTCTTGAAACTGACAGTGATTTCATTGTGCTCAAATGGCCTCCACAATCACCACATCTCATTCCAATAGAGCTCCTTTGGGATGTGGTGGAAAGGGAGATTCACATCATGGATGTGCAGCAGCTGAATATCTAGCAACTGTTTGATGCCATCATGACAATATGGACAAAATCTCTGAGGAATGTTTCCAGCTCCTGGGTTGAATCTATGCCACAAAGGATTAAGGTAGCTCTGAAGGTGAAAAGGGTGTCCAACCCAGTATGAGTAAGGTGTACCTAATATATTGCCCAGTTAATGTATCTATGCTTTACTGCCACTGAATACATGCAATAGGAAGTTCAATGTCCAAAATAAATCAATCAACCAACAAATAAATAATACACTCAACTTCATTTCATAGAAAACATTTTAATAAAATTCCCCCAATTTCCCATTAACGTACAGTAAGTTGATCAATAATGAATTCCATTTTGATGACATTCATTCTTAAACATTAAAAAGGCACATAAAACCTCCAGCACATTATTGCATTTTTCTCCTTTAAACATTTTTTTTTCTGACTCTGTTATTGCACCCCAGAAATATCCTCTCAGCCCACTGTTGACGCTCCAACCAGCTAGTGGGTGGGTTAAACAAATCAGGCAGTACTTAATTAAGCCTTGTGAGATCTTGTTTTAAAAAGTAGATAGACACTAATGATGTAACAAAATGAAGAAGGCACAAAAAAATCCCTGGATTCTGTCACTACAGTTTTTACTCTATTGCTGTTTGGACGGTAATTTGCTAGAACTTTTCTTAAAGTGCTTCAAGCCTTACTTGAGATGCTTTGTGATCGGTTAAACAATATAAAAGGCATTTTTGTACAATTAAAACTAAATACACACAAGGTGCATTATTTATATTTCGTAATTCTGTACACATGTGTCTCCTCATACGTGTATTTCTGTGTTTATGAGGATTTAAAAAAAAAAAAAAGAAATTCTAAATCATAGTGAGGGAACTTCTGCATTGTGAGGATCCAGAGCCTCAAAGGTCTCTTCGAGGGTTCACACTTGATGATAATGATGTGGTTAAAATTGGATTTAGAACATGACAAGAGTTGGGTTGGGAGAGCGGGTAGGCAATGTGATCAACGAGTGTCCTCACAACTATAAAAAGGCCTGTGTGTGTGTGAATGTAGATATCCTGCTAAAGGCCTAGTGTCATCAGTCCCTGTCAGTACATGACAGTCTTGCAAATTTACACAATCCAGGCAGACAGTCCATGACTTTGCTCCAAATGACACTGGGGCATTTGCTCTCCATTGAGCTTCTTACACAACATTTCATATAACATGTACTTGGCATTAAAACATCACAGGCACGTAGACTTGGCATTATATTCCATTTGAGAGGCGCGTTCAGCAAAAGTGAACATCCCAGTGAAGGTACAAAATAAGGCACTCTGGGCACACGATGGAGCGGTCATGTCTGCCGGCAGCAGCAGCTGAGCTCAATGGCAATAGCACGGTGTTTCCTAAAGGGTGGACAAGATGCAGTAAGGTCAAATGGAAGCATTGAATATATAAAATTCACAATGTGGTAACATCAGTAACACAATGTGTGTTTGGTGTGTTCATAAGCCCTTTATACTTCCATAATTCTCCCTAAGCTAGTCAAAACTTGTGAGAGTTAGGGTTAATTTTACAGGCAGGTTAAAAGCACATCAAGCAGAGTAAAGTACATTTAGGTACAAAATGTTTTCCCCCAGTGTGTGGTTCTCATTGTGATAGAAGAAAAAAAAAAGCAAAGATAATGGCCTGTTTCCTGTTGTTTTGTTTTTTTTGTTTTCGCTGTTGGTTTAGTCATAGCCGGCCTTAGAAAAAAAAAAAGGGAAAAAAAAGGAGAAAGCTCCTGACAGTATTGCCACCAAGTCTGAACCATTCACTCTACTCTAGTATATGTATTCAGCAGTGCTGCATTATGACTCACAAGAAAATTGGGCCTTTTAAATAATGCTTCCATTCCCACCATAGTGATGCACAGTGTAAGCCAAATGTTAAAAATGTCAAAATGTTCATGCCTATCTACAGCCAATCCTGTTAAGCCCTATAATTATATGCAATGCACCAATCATAAAAGGGTTAGAAGTAGCAGAAAAACAGCTGATGAATCTACAAGTCACTCAAAGGAACCTTTTGCACAAAAGACTATTACATCACTTTTTGGATAAGAAAAAGTAATTAAAAAACCCTTTTACCCCCTACTGACAACTACACTGAAGGAACTAATTATTTGAGCCCCTGCTTAATTACTAACTTTACTCACAAAGAAATCAACAGTCTCTACTTTTTGTGGTAGTTTCATTTTAATGGAGAGAGACAGATTATCAACCAAAAATCAAGAAAAACGCAAATTACATAAAAGTTATACACTTCTTTGTGTCCGTCCATCCATTCTCTTCTGCTTATCCTTATAAGGACCGGGAGGGGTGTAGTTGGAGCCCCAACTACAATAGGGCCGGAGACAAGATACACAATGGACAGTTTGCTAATCTGACACAGGGATAACACAGAGAAAAAGACAGCCAGTGCAACTCACATTCACACCTATGGGTAATTTAGAATCACCAATTAACCTAACTTCACTAACTGCATGTCTTAGGGCTGCAGGAGGAAGTTGGAGTAACCGGAGAGAACCCACGCAAACATGGAGTCCCATATGTATGTCACTGAATGAAATAAGTATTTGATCACCAAGAAAAAAGGACTTAGTACTTCTACTTAGTAGAGAAACCCTTTAGCAAGCACAGTGCTAAGATATCTCGTAATGGACTGAAATCCTGTAGCGGCTGCAAGGTCCACCTGGTCAAGAAGGCACATGTTCAGGCCTGTCATAGGTTTGCCAGTGAACATCTAAATGATTCAGAGAGGCTTGGGAGAAAGTGCTGTGGTCATATGAAATTAAAATTGAGCCATTTGGCGCAAACCTGTCATGAGAAATACTGACCCAAAGAACACCATCCCCACAGTCAAGCATGGAGATGGAAACATTATGCTTTGGGGTTGTTTTTCTGCTAAGAGTACAGGACAATTTCACTGCATTGAAAGGCCAATGGACGGGGCCATGTACTGAAAAATCTTGGATGAGAACTTCCTTTCTTCAGCCAGAAAACTGAAGATGAGTTTTGGATGGGTCTTCAAGCATGACAATGACCCAAAACATACCGCCGAGGCAACAAAGGACTGACTAAAAAAGAAGCACATTAAGGTCATTTTGTGGTTTAACCAGTCTCCAGACGCCAGTGCGACAGTAAATCTGTGGAGGAAGCTGAAGCTTCCAGTTGCCAAGGAACAGCCAAGACAGCCAACTGAGCATGTCTTTGCCATGTCTTTCTTTAAAGTTTCTGTAAAGGGGAGTAGGCCGAAATCCCTCCTCAGATGTGTGCAAACCTGGTGACCAACTACAAGACACATCTCACCAGTGTGCTTGCCAGCAATGGTTTCAGTCATGTTTTGCTTGGGGATCAACTACTTTTACCAAATTTCAGCATGTCATGTTACTATTATGCAATGCAGGGTTTTTTTCTGTATTATTGGTTGATTGGTTAATACTCTGTCTCTCTCCACTAAAATGAAACCAACATAAAAATGTTTGTCTTTGCAAGTGAGCAAACTTACAAATTCTGCATGTGATCAAATAATTATTTCCCCCACTGTATGAGTCATACAGCAATGTAGGAACTTCTGTACTGTAACGTAAAAAATCTATATATTAAAAGCTACAGTAATATGTTTTTACATTTTTAAATAATACACAGAATCATATTTTAGCATATAAGTAGAAATACAAAAATCAAGGCAAGCTTTTTTAATTATATTAAATCACTCACCTCCGTCTGGCTAAGCGTCACTGCCGTGCTGACTCATACGCTTCTTAGATTTCAGCTCTTTCAGCCAAGCAGGCGAGGAGGCACCACTGAATGTCACAGACGATATTTCGATATTTCAGTCATCTTCCCCAAAGATATCTGGATCATTTACACAACATATATATTTGTTTTGGTGAGCAGCGCTTCTTTCTGCTTACCCTTCTTCCTTGTTGCCTATGAGTGGCAGCACCCGTGTAGCTCCAGCCAGACGGGCAGGCGTGCGAGGAGAACGCGAGAGCTCCACGGAAGATGGTGCCACTTCTTCATCTTGATGTTCCTTCTCTTCGCTAGCTTTGCTTTCTACGGTTTCCTCTTTCACTCCAGTTCCTCCACCACCTGTTTTCCTTTTGAGCTGAGCCTTAAAAAAAGCAAATAAATACAAATAAGTACTTAATTTAATAAAAGAAAGACCCCTTTGCATCATATTACATATATTAATAATAAAAAAAACACATTTAAAATAAATTTAAGTTGTTCTTGAATGCTTTGAGAACTTACAAGCAAGCCTGCAGGACTCATACCAGGAAACACTGGCACTCGCTGGGACGGGGAACAGACTACCTTGGGTTTAGGCTGTTCTTCCTCAGAATCTGACTCCCTTTCTTTTGCAACTGTCTCTTTTTCAGCTGAAAAACACAGACATGAGTCAAAACAATTCGATATCGTCAGCTGTCTTTATACCACTGATGCTTTCACATAGAACATTACAGATACTCTAATAACCTGTGGAGTCCTGGGTCCTCCAATCCTGTGTTTCCTTCTGAGCTGACCCTGCGGTCAGCTTGCGTGACGGACGTGATCGAATACGCCTCTTTCCCAAATCCGCCTTGGATCTTTGTGCACTGGTGTCAAGGAGAGGAGTGGAGCTCTGTACAGAGACACATAGACAAAATCTAGCAATAAAAAGCAAACGCACTGGCCACAAGTGTGCATTATTTATTACTAGAAATAATTAGAAATATAAAAAGTAACTGAAATTTAATTACTTGGGGTAACAATAAATAACAAATTATATAATATTCTGGAAGTCACATATTGAATACATTAGGAAAAAAAGATTTTAAATCAGTTATGACACTGTATAAAGTCAAAGATTTCATAAACCACACTCTGTGCTTGCAAACTTCCCTATATGACATAATGTGTAGAAGTATGGGGAAACACATCCAAAAGAAATATACAGCCAATATAAATATTACATAAAAGAGCAATAAGAATAATTAATAACACTGGCTTCAATCAGCTGTCACTCTTCGTCACTCACATAAAAAAAACAAAAAAAAAAACAATTTAGTGACCTGGTTGAGTCAAAATTATGTACAAAGCAAGACGACACGAGTTTCGCCCAGAATTTATTTCAAGCCAGACAAAAACATCACGCACAGAGAGAAAATTATATGTTTAATAAACTGGCCGTAAGAATCAATAGTAAATATCACAGCATTACAGTCAGGGGAGAGAAGAGAAAACACTGTGGAAAGACTGCACAGAGCCAATGACTCACTGCACAAGTTCACACAACTGTATTAAAAAAATGATGTGAATATGAAGATGAATTGGCTCCGTAAATACGTTTTCTGTTTTTGCTGAGTTCTGACTCTTGTCAGTGGCATCCACTGTTTTCCATCATCAATGTTATGTGTACATATCTATAGCTATGTGAATGTAGGCAGCGTGTATAAAGTTTAGTTGGTTTTGTTTTTGTCTTGATAACTCTCTTCAGGAGTTGATAAAATTGTTTCCACAATGACGAGTTAGTGTATATCTGCTACAAACGTCACTGATATCTTTGTTTTGTGCTTCTATCTATCTTTCCATCTATCCATGCTTCACACTACAGAAAGGCACAAGCACAAACAGATATTTTCTAAAGTAAGTTTGCAAAGTAACAACTGAATTCCATGTTACCTTTTTTGGTTGATGGCACAGGGGAAGATTTAAAAACTCACTAACCTCGGGAAAAGGGGCAAACTCTGGCTCTTTCAGATCATCGGCGGTGTCTTCAGATGAGACTTCAGGTACTTCGTCAGCGACTGGCTGTGGACTGAAGAGAACAAAAGTGTAAACAAAGCTGAAGAAGAATGTTCATAGGGCATTGCCAAAATGCTTTTGGCTCATTTCAATTTGTTTTTTGTTTTTAATTTCACCACTCCGTTAAGCATATGTGTTTAACTTTGTTGACCACAAGGGGGCACAGGGAGCTCAACTTTCAAATGCCTGACAGCACATTTTACTGTGCATCTGCATTTGGTTAAGCTGTCACAAGATTTCTGTTCCTAAACACTTTCCCGAAGTCTAACTTATGACATTTGGCCAAACAAATAAAAAAATAGAAATGTTTTAAAGGCTTGTGGATTAACATTGTTATACAAGTACAACGAAAACTCAAACTACTTTTTTATTTTTTTAAATAATGCAAATGATTTCCTACCTGTTTCTTTCAGGTGTTTGTTCCCAGACTGGATCCTGCTGGTCATGTTTAAGGCCAAAGTCTATCAAAGCATCAGTGTCCTTGTCTTCATTTTTTGTGGAGAAACTGTTGGTCTGATCCTGCGAGATGGACACAAAATTTCAGGTAAATTCAAAAGGAAAAGTAATGCAGAAACCAGAGAAATCGTCAATTTAATTCAATTTTATTCATATAGCCCAAAATCAAAACAACAAGTATGTAAAGTAAAGAACCTATAGTAAGACAGAGAAACATGGGTAATTTAGAATCACCAATTAACCTAACCCCACCAACTGCATGTCTTTGGACTGTGGAAGGAGTAAACCCGCACAAACACGGGGAAACGCATGCAGCTTCCACACAGAAAGGCCAGATGGTGGATTCGAACCCAGGACCTTCTACTATGAGTCAACAGTACTAACTGGCAGATCACCATTATGCTTCCCTGCTAAATGACATATTTGGCTGAATACCTTAACTTAAATTCTAAGCTATTGCTCTGTTCATTGATCGAAAATCCTTTTTTTTCAATGACCCAAATGATCCTCTACGTCATATAAATTTATAAACAAGAACTTTAAATTGTAGAGTTGAAACAAGGAGAAACTAAACTGTGTGCTGAGCCAAAACTCACCAGCTACACAGAGAGAAAGGACCAGCCATGCATGCGTCTTTTAATGAGCCGGTCACAGAGGCTGGGCTGTCCTCAATGAACACTGGGGGCATGAACATGCGCACACAGACACACACGCACTGGTGTACACACCTTTATGCCTCAACAGAGACAAACTAAGCACACTCATGATGTCACGCCCACATGCTATAATACACGCACGCACACACAAGCATACACGGACGCACGCAAACATGTTCCAAACAAAAGCAACCACTTCCTCGTAAAACATTCCTGTATGCTCGCTTCATATTTTATTGAGGGGCACATCCCAGTGCTGTATAGCCAGACACTGTCACCTGGATACAACACAACAGTTGAGTAAACATCTCATCTCTTTTGTGAGGCCATTTATTACTCAGGACGCTCAGGGCGGCTTCATTTGCACAATGCCTGTTATCTGGCAGCATCACAGCACAAATGAATAGGCTTCTAGTGATTTTCCTATAACCACACTCCATGTTCAGATGAAGAGAAAAAACAAAGTGCTTTTTTTGACAAGCTGTTCCTCTGCGATGCGATTTATCCCGTGTCTGTGCCACCTTTATCACAGAGCTGCAGCTGTCACTCACAAAGTTTTAATGTTGACTAATGCTTCCCAGGAAGTATCTTCTGCTGAGTTCAGTAAGAAAAAAAAAAATTTTCAAATATGCAGTTATTCCTGTTTGGATGAATCTTAAGTATGCAAAGGTTAGAAAAACATTTGTGCAAGAGATAAAAGAAACAGTGAGGCATTGTATCGTGTGATTTGGAGACACTGTTTTTTGGTTCAAAAAAAGAAAAGTTACTTTAGGATGCCCCCTCGTCACAAAGGGGCACCACAGCGGGTAGCTCTGCACATTTGATTTGACAACAACCTCAAAGGGGATTCTTATCTCTGTCTGGAACTGAACCAGCAAAATTTAGCTTGCCAACCAAATGCGTAAACCACTACACTATGGAGCCAGTTTCTTCCGTTTTAAAAATTCAAAACGAACGGCCTCGTCTTCCTACTTTGGCCAGAGCTAAAGGAGTTTTCAATAAATTAGATATTAGAAACATGTTTAGAAGTTGAGCAAAGATATTGCAACAATTGCAGAAAAATGAGAGATACGTTTGTGAACTGGAAAAGTATGCAGTACTCCAGTACTATCCTTTTATCTCTGCTTTGGTCTCTACCAACTCCCAAGGGAAATTTCTGGCACGTTCCCCACAACATAAGTTTATAGTTCAGTATTTGCCATGTCCTACGTTCAGGGTTCTTTGTTTTATGCTCCCCAGTTCAATATTCTGTATACCGTGCAATGAAAAAGTCATTCCCCTCAAACATAATAACAGATTGTGCCACCCTTGGCAGAAAGAACTGCAATCAAGCATTTATGATAAGTGGCAATAAATCTTTCACATCGCTGTGGAGGAATTTTACCCCACTCTTCTCTGCAGAATTATTTTAATTCAGCCACAATGGAGGGTTTTCAAGCTTGAACAGCCTCTTTGAGGTTGTTTTTAAGGCCAAAGCATCTCAATCGCATTTAAGTCTGAATTTTGACAACGTCACTCCAAATACTTCACTCTGTTTTTGTTTTTTTAGCCATTCAGAAGTGCTGGTGTGATTCGGATCATTGTCCTGGTATATAACTCAACTCTGTTTAAGCTCCAGGGTACAAACTAACACCCGAACATTCTCCTCTGGGATTTTCTGGTAGACAGCAGAGTTCATGACTACATCAATTACAGCAAGTGAAGCAGATGTTGTTCTGGGGTTTTGTTGTGACCTCCTGGATGTGCGTTGGAGTGATTTTGGTAAGCTGCCCACTCCTGGGAAACGGTCTTTTGCATTTACTCTGTTCATCTTTGTCCAATAATTAATTTGTTTGATAATATGAAACAATTAAGCATGACAAATGTGCAAAAAATGAAGGAATCAGAAAAGTCGCACATTTTTACATGGCACTGTAACTTAACTATTATATGGGTCAGTCTTATTCCTTACCTATGTCATATCAACCCTCTGAGGTGTACTTTATCAACAGCGATCACTCCAACCCTAACCTTAAGTCTAACTTAGACAATCATCAATTAAATGAATATTCTTTTTTTTTTTTCTTTTTTTTAACCCAAGAAATCTCTTTTATCTTTCTACAAAACACAGGGTTAGATTAAGATATAGCACTTATGGTGATTTACATCTCTGAGGGATGAATGAATCCAGAATTAGTTTTTCAGGTTCTTGTTATATGCTATAGAAATCTAGTGAATAAGGAACCCTGGGCCTGTAAAATCTAGGGCACTTTTGCACTGTAAGAACCAGGGTTGAAATTTAATTTCCCCCAAGTCCTGTTGCTGATTGGTCAGGCAAGCTAGTATTTTTCTTAGCATTTACTAACTTTCTAAAGGTGCTTTTCTACAATAAATATCCGACCTAACATAAATTTGCATTGTTAGATGCAAAAGCGATGCAGTGAAACCGATCCTGCTCATTGACTCCCTTTCCTAACATTAAGAGGATTTTTTTAGACTGCATTGTACAACAAAATAAGACAAAAAAGAAAAAAAAACCCCAGAAACATCAGGTTACTCTTGGGCTAATGAGCTAAATCTTTCACTGGATCCACTGCTAATATATAAAAAACATGAGGGTGCAGCTTAATTCATCTAGCAACATTTGAAGATTTAGGACAAGAACTTCTAAGTAGCATACACACCTACTATAAAGGATAAAAGCACTACCTCTGTGTTTGCCAATACAAAAATGTGCTGCTGAGGGCGCAGGATATGTTGCACAAGTTAGGACAGAGTCCGCTTGATTATAGTTTACCTGCATAACATTTTTGTCATGGTCACTGGAATGTATATGGAACCTTGTTTGCAGCTAAGTGGAGAGAATAAAAGCACAACTTAATGAGGAACAATCTGACTCACAACGACTGTGAAGGAATGTCACCACAAGAATCAAAATGATACATCACCAGATTAAGGGAATTAAGCCGGAGAGATAATCTTTCCTTCAGACTATGTTTCTCCCGTGCACCCACATGTATGATAAAGTTACAGATGTACAAATGTAAAGTTACATGTACAAATGTACATGTTATATACTTAAATATAGTGCCAAAAAATTTTTTTTGGTTCCAAAAAATGTGCAAGGATCGCCTGCAAAATCGAATATAATCTATTATAATATAATGTAATGAGATGTAATGACATACAATGATAGAAATAGGAAAAAAAAAGGCATTAACTAAGAACGGTTAGGCTGTGAGCCAAAGGCGGCCAGCTCAAACAAAAGGCAGATGCAGATATGGAGCTGACACCCATAAATAACAACAGTTAGATAAACCTTGTCTAAGTGTGTCACACTTTGTTATTGTCCGGCACGTTATCTCCCACATACACCACAGACAGAGAGGGAAAGGCCGTGACTGTGCACTGATAAAAAAAAAAAAAAATACAAGCAGGAAACTTCATCAGATATCTCTGTCCTTCCTGAAACACACTGCCACTGTGTGCTGCACTCCCTATTTAGATTTGCATGGTTATCTTTTAACCCATGTCCATGGAAATTTTGAACAGGCTAATAAGTTACAGGGAGTTTTGAAGCATTCTCTAACAAAACTCGCCCTAAAAGCTTCTGCTTTGATCATTGCACACAATGATAATGGAAATTAGACAGCAAAGCCTTTAAATATAGTTACTGTAACTGTATATTTTTACTGGTTTGTGTATGTCAGCTCTTACAGAACAGGTTTTAGTGGCTTTCCTCTGCAAAGTCTTGCGACTTCTGATAGAGAAGCGATGCAGGGATCTCCTGCTGCGACTGGCAAAGCTACGGAGCGGTGACATGGCCCTCTGAAACCTTCCTCCTTCATCTCCACTTTCCTCTTCTTCATCTTCTTTATCATCCTCTTCCTCCTCCTGCTTCTCCTGGCCCCATACAAGCTCCAGAGCCCCTTGCAAGGACCGACGTAGGCTGCCCACCCAGCCCACCACCTGCAGCTGGGCGGCCGACAGTTTTCCTCCAAAGTACTGCATGCTTGAAAAGCTCACACAGCTGGCTGCACTGACGGCAGGGTCACCATGGGAACCGGTTCAACAGAGAAACTGAGGTTCAACTTTATTAGAGATGAAAGGATTTTGCGGGTGAGTCAGAAAGCTGGCTCTGCGATCCAGCTGTCTGTTGACATTTCAGAAGGTATGCACAGGAAAAGTTATATTTTGTAGAAAGAACTTTTCTGACATCACAGAAGACAAAACGTAGTCCATCTGTCATTTGAAATGGATGCTTCCTCTCTCTGCATATTTTCACGACTCAGCTTACGCGAACTTCCTGGATAGTCTACAATTTGCCGTCAGTGAAGAAGTAAATAGTCCAGCCAGCCATGTGTTTGCAGTGTGACGACACTATTCCACTGTCACATTAACTATGATTGATGTGAGACAGCGGCATCCTAAAGAAAGAGCTTCCCATCATTGATTAAGCATCCATTTAAAAGACAAACCGACTGAAGCCTGCTTCAAAAACTCTTCTCTGTCGTCACTTGGGAAGCAAAAAGAGCTTCGAAGGTTTCAGTCTAAAGTTGGCAATTTACATCCTTTTATCTCTTTGACTAAACCTACCCACGTACTTCTGAGTTCACAAAAAAAGGAAGAAAAAAAAAATCACATGGGAAGCATCTGACACTCCAAACATCCAAAGGCAAGTACAGAGAGACAGATCATCCCTTTATCACCGTCAGACCTGAGTGATTTCACAGAACGTCAACACAAAGCGGAGGTCTGTGCTCGGATGTGGAAAATCCCGAGGGAAGTAGGAAAGGTGCGGCCTGGCTGGGCCAAGGTGCTTTCTGTACCTCCCTCTGCCGGTCTCATCCGTAGGTAAATGCAGGCAATGAATGAGCCAGGTTTTTGTGAGAGGAAAAGGCAAATGAAGCAGCAGAAAACACAAAGACAGTAGACGTGAACTTTCTTGTCTCTGGATTAGACCGTCCTCTTTGTGTGCCAGAGAGTGTGTTTGTGTGTGAGGGAGGGGGGATGACAGGCTCTCTCTCAAAACAGGGTGGAGAGATTGAGAGACAGAGACAGAAAATGAGAGCAGACATGGGGCACCATGTATGGTCATTCTCACATCCTGCTCTGCTGGAGAGACCCAAAAGAGGGCATGCTGACCACACAGCACCTAGGCTCTTCTTACCATCACATCCCGCCATCATCTGCTAATCTTTCTTTCAATCAGAAGCCTGACTGAGGGTGTACGGTCGGCTGCACACCTTGTGTTTGCCTAGTAAACATTTTCTCCAGTATGCTTTGTCTAAAAATGAAAAGCTTTTTGTCAGTTTTCAGGTTGACGTTATTGCATCAAAAGGGAAAGAAAAGAAGAAAACAAAAGATTACACTTATGAAAACATATAGTTTAGTGTTACAGACGTCTTTTATTTTTAGCTGATTTTTAGGTGCCTTATATGAGATAAAGTTCATCATTTCTGCAGCACACAGTGAGGAAGTGCAAAGTCAAAGAGCAGCAGCGCCACTCAGTGGTGCAAATAAGAATGTACTCACACAGACAGACAAGCAAAGCCCCTTTACAGCACCCAAGTGGTTGCATACATTGCCCTGTATGTCATAGGTTATGTATGGTAAGGTTTGCTTGCTACAGCACTGACAGAGCAACAACAAACACACACTCACAGTCCAGGGTTGGTTCACTGTTTTCATTAAGTCTGCAAAAATGTTGCATGTTCAAACAGGCGGTGAGCCCATCTGTCTTAAATGTCATATCTCTGGCAGTCCTGCTCTCATTAAGTGCAGCTCTGCTCTGTTCACCTGGAATTTGTTGGGTTTGCTGCCTTTATTTTTTTAAATGCTGTGACAAAATTGAACATCTGTTCACTTTGCATCTACTTGACCTGTCACCTCCAATCTCAATTATAAAAGAAGAAGTTTGGACACTGTCTAAGAGGTTAGTAGGAAAAGAAAAACTTAGATTTAAACAAAAAGTAACACAAAGACAAAACATAAAAGGTTGATGCAGGTAAAATGTATGCAATAATATAAATGATTAAAAAAAAGACCATCTAAGACAAACTGTGAGGTGCAAAGAATAGCAGCCGTTCACTACTATTAAGGCAACAGTTCAGCTATGTGAGAATAATATTTCACAACATAAAATTGCATAACGATAAGTTTCTCACACGAGTCATTAGAGAAAAACACAACATGGATTCAGGAGCAGCTCTGAAAACAACAATGTCAAACCAACGTCACCGATTTGCATAAAAATTTCATGGTACAAAGTTTGAACATATGTAATAATTGCTATAAATACGTATTGAAATATATTTTCAATATGTTTTTTTTTGCCCAGTGAAATTTCCAGCAATGTTTAAATATTAATATCTAAAAACTATTAAAGATAAAAGCCTGAAAATGTATCTTACCATGAAAATGAATTACAATGTGTAATTTGGGCCAGATACATCAAAAATGTGAGCATTAGGTAGTTAAAATATGGAAAATATGTAAAGCCCTATATTTGAGCACACACACTAATAAAGCTCAGATTGCAAAAGACAAGTAGTCCCAATGTCTGAATGGTTTATAGTTATTTGTCATAATACTGTAAAATAAAGCATATAAAACTCTTTTAAACATGAAAAAAATAAAGAAAGTGCTACTTTCACTTAACTTTCATCCTGACTTGAGCAAATATTATAATTTGTACCACAAAAACAAAATTATACAAAAAAATGATTTTAATGTATATGTGCATATTTTTCACCTCTGAGACCTTCTATACCCATTTCAAGACCTACTGCTCTGAAGCAGGCTAATCATTCAGGTTATTCCAGTTATTAAAAGGCAACAATGTAGCATATTCATACATCTTAATTACAATTCTTGCAGCCTTCATTCACACAGTTAGCATACAAATTGCCTCTTTATATTTTAAGTACCCAATTATCTTTTTTTCAAATGTATCCATTCCAAATTACAGATCCTGATTCATTTTGATACTGAGAAAATCTTTCATCTTTAATAGTTTTTCAAATATTCATGTTCAAACACTGCCTCAGATTTCAACATGTGAAGAAAAAAAAAAAAACGTGCCTGAAAGTGGGTCGACTAACCGTTTTTTCCAAAAGATATATCCTGAAAAGTAGTTGATATATGAAACTAAACTTTCACAGCACTCATTATACATGTTCAAACTTTGGACCATAAATCTTTTATGTAAATCAGAGATGACTGAGCAAATTTGAGATGGAATGACCCAACAGTCAGCGAACATAGATTGCAGCTGCGTTCACAAGCTCGCTTATTATGAACTGGAACAGTTTGTGGTCTGACCAATCGAAATGTGATATTTTATCAGGAGACAGTCTGTGCACCTGTGACACATTAGTGCATCATATACCTTATTTCAGCAAGACAAACTCAGCAGACCTGTATCACACGTGTTGTGAAACAGAACACATAGACATGTGAAATCGAACGCATCGAAGCATTTTTGGAACAAGGGGTTGCATTATCTAGCATAAAGACGAACTAAAACTTCAAACTGCAAACTGTAAAGTGATCATGTTTATTTGCAGATCCATCTGTACGTCAGTCTTGTACTGCAGCTGTTCTGCGACTTCATTGTCTCTGAATGTCAACTCAACATTCAGAGGGGGGTATTTAATCAAGTGAAATCATCTGCATTTTGCAGATGATTTCAATCACTTTTAATCACTTTTACACTGAGGGTTAGATAAGTGCAATACCAAATCTATTGATAATGACTCAGCGTTATGACTGAAGAAGACATGACTCAGAGGGGGGTATTTAATCAAGTGAAATCATCTGCATTTTGCAGATGATTTCAATCACTTTTAATCACTTTTACACTGAGGGTTAGATAAGTGCAATACCAAATCTATTGATAATGACTCAGCGTTATGACTGAAGAAGACATGACTCTATGTCATTTCTTTGCCTTTTCTCTTTATTAGATAGCACAGTAGTGCAGAGTGGACAGGAAAGTGTAGGCAGACACAAAACTTTCTTTCCAGCTTTTGTGTTAAACTATGCAACTGATGCCATTATTTTTGCTACATACACAACTTCAGTGTTAATTGCCTCACAAAACTCTCAGTAAAAGAGAATATAAATGCTTTTGTTTGCAAAACGCTGAACTACACCTTTAAACAGGACTTCATATTACATAATCGTGTAAACTAACATCTTCACTACCAACCGAATTTGCTTGCAATGTGGTAATATGACAAGACGTGTGAAACTGAAACACATGACCCATTATCTGACGGGTTATAGCCCTATGGCCCACATCATCACACTGTACTGTGCGATGTGCTGTGTTACACTCTTAAGTAACACACACCTGCCTTACACTCACGTTGGAGATACACAGTATGAGCCAAACATTTAACAAAAATGTCATTACTCTTCCACACACTCATACCAAACCTTCTTCCTCGTAACATGCGTCTTTAAAATGTTTGCGATGCTTCTACTTAAAAATGTTTTTTTCCCTACACACAAATGCAAACTGAAAGCAGAAGACACAGAAGATAAGACGGCTACTGGAAACACACACAGGAAGTTGTAACCCATCTTTCTGCCGTCAAAACTTTGCACTGTCATCGCACTTCTTTTTTGATCTCGCACTTACCACAATGAATGACAGTAATTTTAAGAGCAGAAACTTTGAAACGTGCACATTAGCAGTTTACCTCGCCCTAGCCTTCTTTGATGTTTCTCACTGTAATAAAACAAGTAATCACTTCAGAGAGGGGAGGGGGGGAAGTACTACTGAGATATGTTTATGTTGCCTTCAGAAAACTTGACTTACAGTAATTTCCCTGAGAATTAACAGTATCATTTCCTGGACCCAGCCTTACTTTATAAGGCAGTTATATAAGGAAATTTTGGTTTGGTCTTGCTTTGTATAGTTAAAATGAAGGAGTCTCCCCAGCTGTGTTAACATGAGTAATACAAGTACGCACACACACTAACACAGTCACGAGTTCTTAAGCTGTGGCTTAACCACACTGAAGCAAGTAAGACAAGATATTTCTCTCCTTGTCTTACAGGAATGGCAAAATGCTGGTGCAGGTGAGGTGTGTATGGCTGCCTGGCTGATGTGATTCATTGACAAAATAACCACATTTACTAGTGGTGCACACCCCTGCTTCTGTTCCTAACCTCACCCTTTCTGCATAAGTGAACAGTTGGAGCTTTCATATAACCATAGTGATGTCCACAAAACAAAATCTAATCAAGCATGACAGAAATACAAATCAAGCTAGAACCTAACCAAATAGGGCTGACCTCTTGGTTGTCTTCTTCCATCTCGTCCTCATCCTCGGTTTCTGTCTCCTTCTCCTCCTCCTCTTCCTCCTCCTCCACGTCCAGAGAGATGAGCTTCTCCTCTTTCTTCACGTATGGAGAGATGAGCTGCTCCTCTTTCTTCACGTCTAGAGAGATGAGCTGCTCCTCTTTCTTCACGTCTAGAGAGATGAGCTGCTCCTCTTCTGGCTCATCTTTTATCTCCTGCAAAGGAGGTGTATTTGGACACTGCTCTGGTTTTTCCATTTTGTCTTCCTTGGCTTTCTCAGTTTTGACGTCCACAGGCACCAGTCCCTTCACTTCCTCTATATCCAGAAAGTCATCCCAACTACGGAAAACTGGACTGCTTTCTGTTTTACGCCGTGAGGTCACTTTTATCGGTTTGACTGAAAAATCATCAAATTCTATGTCGATCGGATTCTGTTTGACCGAGAAGTCATCATAAACCACATCTATCAGATTCTCTGTGGGCCCAGAGGTGTTTGGTGAGGGAGAATGTGGTGATTTTGACTCCTGAGGCCAATCTTTAGATTCAAAACTGATTAGATTTGGCTTTGCTTTGTGCATCAAACTCTCCTCTTGCATGTTGTTCAACCCAGATTGTTTTGTTTCTCTCTCTTCCTCTAGTCTTTGCTTTTCTTTGAGTTGGTCTGCCTGCCTTCTTTCCAGTTCCTCTTGCATTTTTCTCTCCTGCTCCTCTAGTCTTTCTTTCTCAATCTTCCTCTTTCTTTCCTCTTCCCTCCTCTTCTCTTCTTTCTGTTTTTCTAATAGCCTCTGCCTCTCCATCTCTGCCTCTTTTTCCTTCTGTATTTTCATCTCCAGCTCCATTTTTTCTTTCTCGATCTGCCTCCTTCTTTCCTCTTCCCTTCTCTCCTCTTCTTTCTGTTTTTCTAACAGCCTCTTCCTCTCCATCTCTGCCTCTTTTTCCTTCTGTATTTTCATCTCCAGCTCCATTTTTTCTTTCTCGATCTGCCTCCTTCTTTCCTCTTCCCTTCTCTCCTCTTCTTTCTGTTTTTCTAATAGCCTCTTCCTCTCCATCTCTGCCTCTTTTTCCTTCTGTATTTTCATCTCCAGCTCCATTTTTTCTTTCTCAATCTGTCTCCTTCTTTCCTCTTCCCTTCTCTCCTCTTCTTTCTGTTTTTCTATCAGCCTCTGCCTCTCCATCTCTGCCTCTTTTTCCTTCTGTATTTTCATCTCCAGCTCCATCTTTTCTTTCTCAATCTGCCTCCTTCTTTCCTCTTCCCTTCTCTCCTCTTCTTTCTGTTTTTCTAACAGCCTCTGCCTCTCCATCTCTGCCTCTTTTTCCTTCTGTATTTTCATCTCCAGCTCCATTTTTTCTTTCTCAATCTGCCTCCTTCTTTCCTCTTCCCTTCTCTCCTCTTCTTTCTGTTTTTCTAACAGCCTCTGCCTCTCCATCTCTGCCTCTTTTTCCTTCTGTATTTTCATCTCCAGCTCCATTTTTTCTTTCTCAATCTGTCTCCTTCTTTCCTCTTCCCTCCTCTCCTCTTCTTTCTGTTTTTCTAATAGCCTCTTCCTCTCCATCTCTGCCTCTTTCTCCTGCTGGATTTTCCTCTCCTGTTCCCTTCTTTTTCTCTCTTCATCCTTCTCCTGTCTCAGTCTTTCCCTCATCAACTCTTCCTGCTTCCTCTGAATAGCCTTCTGCTTTTCCTCAGCCTCTGCCTTTAATCGTTCTTTCTCCCTCTGTTCTTCTCTGAGTCTTTCCTCTATCTGTTTTGCCTTCTCTCTTTCCTCCTCTTCCTGTTTCAGCTTTAGCTCTTTATCTCTCTCTTGTGCTTCTTTTAGTCTCTGTCTTTCTCTTTCCTCCCTCAGTCTCTCCTCTTCCTTTAGCCTCTCCCTTTCCCTCTCCTCCATCTCTTGTTTAATTTGCTCCTCTTTCTGCCTTGCCCTCTCCTCTTCCTTAAGCCTGAGCTCTTCCCTCTGTCTTTCCCTTTCTTTTTCCTTCTCTTCTTCCACTCTTTTCTGCTCCTGTTCTAGCTGAAGCCTTGCTTGTTCCTTCTCCTCTGCTCGCCGCTGTTCTTCAAATTTCAGATGTTTCAGTCTTTCTTCTTCTTGCTGTTGACTCTCATCATATTTTTTCTGAAAAATTCCTACTCTTTTATAGACAGGCACTAAATCAGGGACTTCCTTTTCAGCCGTAACTCCAGGACTCTCCTCCTCCTCCTCTTCCTCCTCCTCTTCTTCTTCTTCTTCTTCAGTGTCAGAATCAGAATCCGAGCCTAGGATCAGTGGAGGCCCACCATCATCACTCTGCACAGTGCCAAAGCGAACAGAGCGACGTTTGACATTGTCCCTCTTTGGTACATCTTCACTCAGGTTAGGGGTGCGCAACTGGACGTCAACCTCCGTTGATTTGTTCGCCTCTTGTGGGCTCTCTGCAGCACTTTCCGATGATTTCTTTTCAGTTCGAACACCTTTTAGCATTTCTGTTGGGGACTTTGTTGGTTGTTCAACAGGAGAGACCTTTGACGGGGGGTCCACAGTCGGACTCTGCGGCATTTCTTCGGCAGAAAGTCTGAGATTTGAAGTTTTTGGTGTTTTCACTGCTGTTGGAGAAGTTGCAGGCTCAAAGCTGTGGAGGAGAGAGCAATCATAGCTTTTCATTGTGAACAACAGAGTTTTAATGACGATTTGTTCTTGTTTTGTTTTGGGGGCTTTTTGTTCTCAACATTCAAGAGTCACTGAGCAGATAGCTAGGTGTCCTGTTACATATAGCAGTCATTTTGTAGGCAGATAAAAAACAGCAAACCCTGCTCTAATGTGATTGGTCTATACCACATGACTACAAACACAAACAAGAAAATGTCTGGTAGGTTGTTTCTAGAGATTAACATGAAAGTAACAGACAACAACTAGACCTAGACCTACATCAGAAGACTGACAACACCCTGTGTGTACGTCTGTCTGTACATTAAATACAAAGCAAATGTTTAGCTTAGTGTAGTGCTGGGGGAAATGGCCTATTTGCACCCTGAAAGATCGCGAAATAACACCTTGCATGTCGCTTTTAACCAACACAAAAAGTCAACTTTACAGAGAGCAGTGGATCTAATGCTTATTCAGACCAGTGACTTCCACAAGTCTTCAGTGGTTTGCTGGCAACCTCATAGGAATCCAGGAAGCATGTGACATATTTATGACATCTAATCCAGCTGTCAGTGAGAGCATAAATTACCTGGAAATTGTGAGCATTTACTTAAAAGGTCTGATTTCAACATAAGTAAAAAAACAAGGTTTTTACTTATCCACTGATTGGTCACTTAAATAGTCTTGTTGGCATTTCCACACAGTCAGCAGTGCTTCAGAGATAATAACGCGTATTCAGTACATGGAGTAGTAGTTCCACTGAAAACTTCTGACAGTGAAAACTCTCAAAAATATAGTCAGGATGCAGATTTTCTGAAAGACTAATTTCCCTAAATGTTATTTAGGGAACTATAAGCAACACAACTAAAATCCCATTAACATCCACTATAGGGAATAGCTAAATACCTGAAGATACGTGCAGACAGCTGGATGTCTAATCTCAAACTTCACACACTTCAGTAGCTTAGTTTGCTTCCTTATCTAACCTTGGTTATTTAAGGACATAAATCTGGCTGCAACATCGATACTGCAGCAGCATTTTTCATTTACCACGCCCGGATTACTTTCCAAACACACTGAACACGGAGGAGCATCAAGAGAGCAACACTCAAACTTTCCTTCCTCAACAGTTCTAGACTTGCACTCTTGCTACAGCTGCTCACAGAAACCAGAAACTGGGGTCGTGCTTTCTGTCGGCATAAGCACATTTGCAATGTTGTCTAAATAAGAAATGCCTGTATGTGCTCTTAAATCCAAACCACTAACATAAAGAAAATCTAAATCAAGAGAAACCACATACAACCACACACCCACATAAAAAAATTTTATTCAACATTTGCTCACCCAAAACAACAAATGAATCACATTTAAGGTTAAGGCTTCCTAGACACAAAGTCATCAATCATCTACATCTGACCAACGAAGATAGGCTTTGGGATTTGAACCTGTGCTTGCAAATGAATGCTCACTTCCTTTTCTTCGTGTCTAATCTTGTCACTGCACACAAACTGCAGAGCCTTACTCACCTTTTGGAGCGTGCTCGGGATGTAGCCGGAGGCTTCTTCTCCATCTTTGGACCCTCAGAACTTGTTTCTGCAGCCCAACTTTTGATGCGCTCCTTCACCCCTCCTATACCGGTTAAGATTTCCGGTTCATCCCTCTTCGGCGTGGCCTCCGGCCTCGACGCAGAGTCAAACAGTTGACTGATTCTGCGTTTTATGCTGTTTCCCCCGGTGTAGTCCTCTTTCACTCCACCGTCATCGCTCTCTCTGTTTGAAGGCTCTGGCGATGCCTGCTTCGGCTCTGGCGATGCCTGCTTCGGCTCTGGCGATGCCTGCTTCTTCTCTGGCGATGCCTGCTTCGGCTCTGCCGATGCCTGCTTCTGCTCTGCCGATGCCTGCTTCGGCTCTGGAGATGCCTGCTTCGGCTCTGGAGATGCCTGCTTCGGCTCTGGAGATGCCTGCTTCGGCTCTGCCGATGCCTGCTTCTGCTCTGCCGATGCCTGCTTCTGCTCTGCCGATGCCTGCTTCTGCTCTGCCGATGCCTGCTTCGGCTCTGCCGATGCCTGCTTCGGCTCTGGAGATGCCTGCTTCGGCTCTGGCGATGCCTGCTTCTGCTCTGGCGATGCCTGCTTCGGCTCTGGCGATGCCTGCTTCTGCTCTGGCGATGCCTGCTTCTGCTCTGGAGATGCCTGCTTCGGCTCTGGAGATGCCTGCTTCTGCTCTGGAGCAGGAGATGCTGGCTTATTTGAATCACCTTTGGTGTTGTGTGTGGAGATAGCTATGGGAGGCTGGGGGGGCAGAGACAGACCGCCTGACTCAAACTTCGAGGTGAGCTCCATGGACAGACGCTTCCTAGCACCACCCCAATGAAATGTTTCATCGGTTGAAGAGGATCCATCGCTACCTGAGTGATTCCGCATTTTGACGACAGAAGCTTGAGCTTCATCTTCCTTCGCTTTTCCGTCGTTCTGCTCTGAATTAGTTGCAACATCTCCAGAAGCTTTGTCGTTTGTTTGGATGATGTTGTCTTTCTGGACGAGCTCAGATTTCTTTGTCTCTTCGGGCCGACTGGTTTGTGAGGCTGTTTTTCCTACACTAGAATCACGAGTTTCCTCTTTACCTGCTTCACTAGCTTTGGTTGTTGTTGGGTGACTTTTGGGAAGCTCACTTTGAGAGCCTGGTTTGGCATTTGAGGTGACAGCCGGCTGAGATGTTTTTTGAGCACGAGGGGTCAAAGGCTCTGAGTTTTGAATTTTCGACGTAGCGGGGAGCGTCTTTGGGGCATGAATGGAGCGGATGGTGGTGTTCTTCTGCAAAGAGAAGGGCTTGGGAGCGAGGCCAGGTTTGGGGGCCAGCGGTGGCTTGGGTTTCGACATGACACTAGTCTTGGAAGCCTCGACGGAGCTCTCCATGGCCGAGTTGCTGAAACAGGACGAGTGAAGAACAGAACATGTTTATCCACAGCAAACTCCATATTTACATTAATGAAAACCCATTTCATACTCAGAACAGAAAAAGCCAGTCGGTTATGTTGTTACAAAGAAGACGGCAATGGTCTGGTTTGTCTAGATTTTTCAAAGTGCATTACTCTACTACAGAAGCAAAGAGAAACTAATCAATCATTCTGAACAAACATCAGCCACTATTAAAAAATAGTCTTCATGCCACTCTCTTTGATTTGGTCTTTTGATAACATAAAATGCACTGAACCTTTCCTTGATTGTTTCTCTTTTTCTCCAGCTAAAATTAAAGTAGTTAAATGGTAAGACTCTCACACACAGTGAAGCTCTGACAGCGTGTGATGGCTCATCTTGACTGAGGATGTTTAGTGATACGTAAAATGGGAAACTAAAATGAACCGACTGAGAATGAGCAAGATAAACTGCTCTGAACAGGTCCAAGTGATAACATTTACAAATGTTAAGTATTACACAGCGATGAAAGTGCCAACCGTTGAGTGAACACCTGAAAGGAAAAGTAATCGAGATCAAAACAGGCAAGCAGGGAACACTCAAGGTCTTGAACAGGCCTGGTGAACCGTACCATACATCTACAATACAATCTACAGCTCTGGCACAGTCCAAACCCGGAGCTGGCATTGATCTGAAACCACTAAAAGATAAACAAACTGCAACTGTCCTGAGCAACCTGTCACATGAGCACTTTGACCAACAGAAATGGCCTCCCTCCCTCCCCACTCACAAAAAAGGGACAAATTTACACACCGTGTGAAAAAGATAACAGTAATACAATATGTGACCAAATCTGCTACACTACATACCACAGGCATTGTGTGCAGCATGTCATCTGGTTTGTCCTGTAAGACTAAAACCGGTAACTCCACGCCCTGCAGTTTTAAAACTCTCTACACTAACTAGTACAGCTTGAGAAAGAATAAAAAAATGCTTATAGAGCATTGTTATCAATCTGCAGCTGGTTTGCATAAACTGTTTAGATTCCAAACAGCAGTTTTCAGTATGTGTGCACTTAGGTATTTTTACATGGGATATGCATTGTACTTTTTTTCTTCTTTGCTACACCTCTTAAACACAACACCTCTGGGTGTGCAAGATATTGTGTAATGAGATCAGGTTGGACTACAGCTGTGTGCACCACCCAATGATTTTTTTTTAAATTTGTTTTTAAGTGTCTAGTTTGTTTCTACCCCTCCTCTATTTTCCCAGCAGCTAAATTCCTAAGAAACAAACACTCTGGAGGAGAGAAGGCTTTCAGCCCTTGCTTATTTCAGTTATTTTCGGTGGTTTCTGCAGAGCTCGGTCTCCTGTAGCACTTTGCTTGCAGGCTTTTAACTTTCTTTATCTCTGTTTGCCTTTAGTGCCCCTGTTGTTGTGTCAAGGCCACACTGGCTGCCTTTAGTTTTTATGTTTAGGTCAATTTCTTCTCCCCAGTGATGCTGTGAGAGTGCGCTTACTTCGAGGTCAGTTTGGTCTCAAAGAGCCAGTCGTCGCGATTTAACGACTTCATCTGCTAAACCAGCGTTATATCCCTGTGTTTCATTTCGGGTTGTTAATAAGTTACTAGTAGACGCGTCAATAGTGAACTCCGAGCCATGTGTCCGGCTCTGGGTCCTCTCAAAGTGGACAAAGAAAGGCGATATAAGCGAAATGAAAGAGTGATCCGAGCCTGTGTGTTCTGGACACAGCTCTTAAGTAAGGATGCGAGGACTGATAATGAGGATGTACGTCAGCCAAAATATTTCACAAAGCTTGGAAAACACCCATTACACTGTCACAAAGGTTGTGCACCTGTCCCTAAACTTACCCCTTCCCATTATTAAGATAACAACATTAGCAGTTAACTTTTTTATAAAGTTTTCTTTCAATCTTTTTGGGTGCGAGTGTGTGTTTACCTTTCGTCTTCACGAAGTCATAAAGATGGAAGGGGGGAAGGAAGCGGGAAGAAGATATAAAAGAAAACTGTTCCTCCGTTTCCCGTGATCGTCTCGCCTGCCGAGCTGTTGTCAGACCAAGTGTGTGTGTGTGTGTGTGTACGTGTGTGTGTTTTCAGCTCATTCACACCAACAAGACGTCAGCCAGCTCATACACCCAGGAGACACTCCCTCCGCCCGCCTCACAGTCCGAGCCACGCTGCCTCCAGCAAAAACACCAGGAGACCGGAAGAAGCGTGTGCGCACTTCAAAATAAAAGTGCATTAACCGGTGTCGGGCCCGGAGAGGTTGTTTGGCTGAAATATATGTTTTTGTTTGAGTATGAAAGCAGAGCTGACAGTAAGAAGTGCTGGTTAAAGCCTTTCACATTTGGATCCACAAAGAAAAATTATTATCGAGTATTAAAATTATTAAAACTACAAAAACCTTTATGTGACATAATATGCTAACATCATTTTATATTTCACTGCTTTGCAGCGGAATAGCTTATTAAATTAAATTAGTATTAGTATTAAATTAAAATATGATAGGTGACATTTTACTAGCCTGTAAAAGGAGTGTCTCGTGAGTTAAATGGGAAATTTCTTTGCTTAAAGCTTCTGTGGAATAATTTTTCGTACTCTATTTTTTCCTTTTCATACTCTGACCTAGTGTTAGCTTCCCGTGTGGCTGAAGAATTGTAACAGGTAAGATAAGTTTTAGGACTCTGAGATTTAAGGAACGGGAATAAAACAGCTAGTTTATTGCATTAGCGCAAGGTAAATGCTCAGTTTGAAAAGGTGGACCAGTATCTAGTGCTTGAACATACCTGGAAAATTTTAATAAATAAATAAATGACTTAACTCACTTACCATAAATCGAACGACAGCAAAACCCCTTCCAACTCCTTGTTGTTTTGAAAATTTAGTCCGGAGGTTCTCTGTGAGTTTATCTAACTTGACGGTAGTTTCCTTTTCAGTGGACTGGATTAACAGGTTCTAACTGAGATGAAAAGCCACTTTGCCCAGAGAGAAAAGGAATAAGATCCGTCCAGCTCATACTACTTCATGGCAGCGAGGATACCTTGGGTTTTTTAACAGCAGGCATCAGCACTCACACAGTAAACCTGAATTTGCATAACACCTGAGTCTTTACGACATTAATTTGCGTTGCATGCGCCGAGAACAAGAAACAACTCACAAGTGAACTTTGTGCAAATCTGAGAAGAGTGACTTCTTTGAAAACTAAGAAGGCTTTTTAATAATTATTTCAGTGCTAGATGTGTTTATGTGTGTGTTAGTGATGTTTCGGATGCGGGAACATATCAATACAGAACGGTAAAAATACATTTCATCATCACAGAACCAATCAAAACCAATAAAAGGTACTTCCTTATTAATCAGCAGTGGTGTAAAGATCTCAAAGTAGGATTTTTTTTTATTTTAGCCTGTGTTAGTTTATACTCATACTCAGCTGCTTTCATCCAACTATAGGTGAGCTATTGATACTTTGCAGATTTTTACATTACAGATACTTACAGAGTTTCAATGTTATAACAGTTTTTAATACAAAGCTGCAGTTTAAGAGTACTGATAAGCAAAGAATTCATTCTACATGATGGAAACTTACTATTATTATTTGGCACATCTGGATTAATGTAGCTGATATAGCTTTTTCATGTATGAATATTTTATTGTATACATCAAAGCATTTTATTTTATTTTATTTTATTTTATTTTATTTTATTTTATTTTATTTTATTTTATTTTATTTTATTTTATTTTATTTCCGGTTTAAGAGCTAATGCTTCATCCACCCCCCCTTGTGGAAGTCTCGGGGAAGTTCCACACTCTCTCCAGTTCACCGGGCTCTGGGCTCGCCAAGCAGGTTGTCATGGCAACTGTACAGCATGCGCTTACAAAAACAAGAGCTTGACCGTTCACCACCGCTCTCTCGACATTCGACATCCCCGGCGCCATCTTCTTCTTCTTTTTCAAGCCTTTAGATAGGCACTCGTTTAAATAGGAGGGAAGCTGAGGAGAAGGGGAGGATGAGCGGAGCCAAATCCCGCGGCGACCTGCCTGTTGCTGAAAATGTCACCAGCGGCGGGCACGGCACTGCGGCTCCTCCGCGGGACCGCAAGCCAGGCGGAGGAGTTCTGAAGAGGCTCAAGTCCCGAAGGAGCCAGCAGGTGGACGGCAGGGCCGTCACGGAGGAAGACCTCCGGGCACGGACTGGACACATCACCCCGGAGGACGTGCTGGGACTGCGAGTAGCTACTCGAGGTTTGAGCCTCTGTCTTTGAAACAGCAGATTAAATTTTGACATAAATCTAGAGCAAGCGATACCCTAATAACATGCTGTTCGAGATGGAGAGGAGAAATACATACCTGACAACACAAACAACTGTTACGTCATTAGCCAGTCTTTCTATTTTTAAGCATCTTAATGGGCACTTGAATTGTAATAAATAGCAGACGTTTTCTATTGTCACAGTTGGCTAGTGCCAAAGATCATATTAGGACTTTAAACTCCTCACAAATGTCCGACAAACAAAACAAAACAAAGCACTGCTGTGTACACAGTGGGGCTGATCTGGGTGGTCATAGGTATGGTCTTCGTTAAATTAAAAAAAATCCAGCTGAGTAGATTATGATATGTGCTATGGCCTACATGTATAGCTGTCGGGAGCACATGATCTAAGAAAGAGAATTAAAATCGTGGAAGCCAAATAACAAGCTTTGTGTGATAATGTCTTTGTTTATGACATAACTAAATTGTAAAAGCACGATCAATGCTTATATTGATCTACCCTTTAATATAAGCACACAGAGTAAGGCTGTGCATTTTGATCCCTGATAGACCTGCACTGAGGCAAAAGCTCCACAGTTCGACTAATTTTATGGTTGTATGCCATAAAATAAACAGTGTATGTGTATATATTCAAAGTTGCATGTGCAAATGTGGACGCAAAGCTGTGTAATCAGAGTCTGAGCATGGTCTGTAACACATTTTGCAAAAATACAAAAGCAGCCTGCTTTTGTATTTTAAGAGCGATAGCTCGGGAATGATTCCGGGGGGAATAACTCCTTTGGCCTCTCTCATTATTTACAGGGTACCTCTGTAAACCCGAGGACAATATTTACAACATCGAATTTGTCCGCTTCAAGATCAGAGACCTGGAGACAGACACGGTCCTATTTGAGATTGCCAAACCCCCACATACAGGTAGTGTGTGTTAACTCACTGCTTGTGTTTTATTTATGTGGTAATGTAGATGCAGATTAGCTCCATAGTATAGTGTTTTTGTTATTGTTGCTGTTATTGTTTATTTGATAAGAAGCAACAAAAGAAAAAAAGAGGGAAATCCCTGGTTCAAGCCCAGGAAGAGACACCTGGAACTGAGGGGAAACACAAATCAGGAAAGGTTCTGTGGAGGTCACACCTTGTGAATAAGGAAGCAATCAAAAGTAGCTTCTGTAATGCAGGTGCAGGTGACAGTCATAAGTAGCTGCCTCCAAAGGGCTTGACCCTTCTGACAAGGGTTCCTAAATGGTTTTAAATAAGCTGGGTTTGGAAACATCTGTCACCTGTTATTTTGATTAAAAATAGTCTTCAGTATGGGTCATAGAAAATGTCTCTGCCTAATCTTGTTGGTATTAGGTGATGATGAGGAGAACAGAGAGTCAGACGCCAGCACAGGCCGGTTTGTACGCTACCAGTTCACCCCAGCATTCCTGCAGCTGCGGACCGTGGGAGCCACGTGAGTGACTCACGCATAATCTACGCACACCTCACCTGCTCCGTACGCAAACAGTGAAAACAATTACAGCATTATCTTCTATCAGCTACACGCCCATGCCTACTATTTTTATCCATGTGACTGTAATAAGCTTCTAATTTTCGAATTATATAAGAACGCAAAACCTGCAGTTGTTAACACCCTGATCTCCTTTTTTCCCTCTTTCTTTCTTACTTTATTCATTCAGGGTGGAATTCACGGTTGGGAACCGGCCTCTAAGCAACTTTCGCATGATCGAAAGGCACTACTTCCGTGATCACCTGCTGAAGAGCTTTGATTTTGACTTTGGCTTCTGCATCCCGAACAGCCGTAATACCTGTGAGCATATCTATGAGTTCCCTCAGCTGTCTGAGAGCCTGGGTGAGTCACCTTTTTAAAACTTATAACCATAACAAGAGCATACAAATGCCGAAACCTTCCCACGTGGAGATTTTAACAGCAAACTGTGGAAAAGTGATAGCGTTTTATCAAATGTCGATTGTCTAGAAGAAGACTAGCTTTTGGTATTTTGTACCATGCACATACCAAAGGAATACATCAGCATTTCCTATTCTTGACATTTGCTTCAATGGATCTTTAAATCCCTATTTGTCATGCATCTGAGCACAACAGTAAACATTTGGTTACATTTTAGCAGGACTTTTGCTGGCGACGTCATCACTGATGCACATATCAGCAGCTAGCCAAAGGGTTTTTGCAGTTTTATTAAGCCTGACCTATTTGTGCTCTTACATAGGTACAACCCCAATTCCAAAAGAGTTGTCACTCTGTCAAATGTAAATAAAAACAGAATGCTTGAATGATTTGCAAATCTCCTATACCAATATTTTATTCACAGGAGAACATCGAAAGCATATCAAATATTTACAATAAAAAAAATAAAATTTTAAGAAAAAAAAATGAGATCCTTTTAAATTTGATGGCAGCAGCACATCTCTAAAATGTGTTACACGATCATTTATGGACTGCTGGTTTTAACAACAGTCCATAAATGATCTCTGGGAACTGAGGAAACCAGCTGCTGGACCTAAATGTTACCCTATTCGTATCTAATATAGGAATCTAGTTATTGAGCAGTCCCAAATAACTACATTATAACTAGAAGCAATTTTAATTTTATGATGTATTATAAAATTTCAGTGGGTGAGAAGTTATCGACAGTGAAGCCATGGTGTTGTAATAGACAGGGGTGCACATAAGTGGTTCGCAGGTGCGCATGCGCTGTCAAAATAAAAGACGCGCACCAGATAAGAAGTTGCAACGCGTGTGCGTACATAAGATTTTCTGGAGGAGTACAGACATTTGTTTAGAACTCTTAAAGATGTCGACTTATGTGCACCCCTGGTAATAGACACAGTACATAGTTTAGCATTGTCTTGCTGAAATGTCCAAGGGTTTCACTGAAAAAGACGTCGTCTGGACTCGAGGATACGTTGCACTAAAACCTGTATATACCTTTTAGCTTTGAAGGTGTCTTTTTCCAAATGTGCAAGCTGCTAATTCAGTAGGCATTAATGCACCCCTATACCATCAGAGATGCAGGGTTTGGAACTGATAACAATCCAGATGTTCCCTCTTCAGCATTTCTTGATCATGTGCACATTATAGCTTTTTCTTTACTTGATAGCACTTTAACCTGAATTTGTGGATAGCACAGTGAACTGTGTTCACAGACAGTGATTTCTAGAAGTATTCCTGAGTCCATGATTTCCAGGATAGAATCATGCCTGTTTTTATTGCAGCGCTGCCTGAAGGCTTGAAGGCCATTGTCCACTGCGCACAGAGATTTCTCCAGATTCTCTGAATCTTGATGATATTACGTACTGTAGATGATGATATATTTAAAGTCTTCACATCTTTACATTGAGCAAAATTATTCTGAAACTGTTCAGTGTTCAGTGTTTTTCTGTAGATTGGTGAACCTTTGCCAATCTTTACTTTTGAGACACTCATGCAGTCATGGAGGTCATGGTAATCTAAGGAGCTCGGAAGGAAAAGCGACTGGACTTCTTTAGGTTTCTTGAAGACAGCTCCCATTAGGGTTTAAATACCTGGGACTCTCCACCATTTGGTCTTAGAACTGAAGAAGCTTTTCGGATGAGAGGTGTAACGTCTTCAGGGAAGTTAAACAAGTCCAGATGCTTTTCTTTCCAACCTCTGCCTCTCTTTTTATGCCTAGTCTTGTTGCTGACCTGCTGCCACTTTAGCAGGTCAGTTAGAAAATATTTTTTTTAGTACCACTTCCTTTCCCAGGCTTTTGTTTGCCCCATCCCAACATGTTTTTTAAATAGACTCTTAAATAAATTTTACAGAGTGTTGTGTTTTTGGAAATGCGGCTCTAATTGTATCCAGAACATCACACAGATTCTCTGTATGAGACATTATGCCATTTTCTTCAACACTTGGCCATGGTTTAGGTTTTTAATCCTGCCTTAATACTATAATACTAACCATAAACGCCATATGTACTTTGAAACTGTTTTTGGCTGCTGTGATAGTTGCCACTCTTCACTCTGGCCAGGAAGAAATCCTTCCTGAAGAAACAACACACGAAACAAACTTTAGCCAAAGCTAATATGAAGCTTCAGTAACGGGCTATCTAAAAATAGTCGAAATCCAGACAGTCTGTGTCGGTTTCTTGCCAGAGTTTTGTCTGGTAATCTACACTCGACTATCACAGAGGGCTCAGATGAAGCAAAACACAAAGAACTTAAAAAAAGCAAAAACAAAAACTTTGAAAGATGTCATTTTTATTGCTTTTGCAGTATGTTAGCATACATGACAGTGTATAATGCACACAGCATTACTGGTTTAATAAACAGTTATATTTACTTGTGTATCTATATGCATACACTATACCTTGTGATGTTGCTGAGCCTTTTCTCGAGGAGCAATAGAGTTACTGAAGGGTTTTTTTGTTTTGTTTTTACTTTTAAGTTTTACTTACGTGGATATTTAAAAAGTTTTCACTGACATGCATTTATCATCTGTTTTGCAGTCCATCAGATGGTGGAGTGTCCTTATGAGACTCGTTCAGACAGCTTCTACTTTGTCGAGAACAGACTGGTCATGCACAACAAGGCAGATTATGCTTACAACGGAGGACAGTGATGTCTGCCTGCTTGCGTGCAACCACACACACGAACATGCTCATACATGCCCATCTGCTCACTTTTATTGATATATACATAGGCACACATGCATGTTGCTGAACATACATACGGCTCATACCTGGCCCGGGAGCTGCTGGAGACACGGTTCAGTTGCCTCCAGTGTTTGTAAAGATGAATTACCATTCGTTGCAATCACTTTCAGGAGATGTGTTTTGCATTAGTGTGAGACAGAGGTTACAGATGGGTTAATTTATAGGCTTTTGAAAATAGAGAAATCTTTAAAATCCGAGAGAGCTTGCAATTTGCAGCCGTGTATAACACGTGGCTCAGATTGATCAGATGGACATTAGTCTTCTCTTTACAGTTTTAAAAGTGTCCTAACAGCCATTGAGTGAACACACACACACACACATTTGCATACACACGCATGCACACTCAATCCCCAAGTGACACACATAGTGTTTACACAGGGTTTGTCAGAAGCAGCTGTTCTCAGAGCTGCCGCCTCCACAATCCACTCCAGACAATGTCGAGGGAGAAACAGAGGAGCCATCCACAAAAACACTCCTGTCAAACGCACATGGTCACTCCTGCAGCCCCCTCCCTATCTCCCTCTCCGCCCACACAAACTGACACGTCAATAGTAGTACTGTATAAGACTTTGAATTCAACCAAAGGTTTCTGACATTATCACTGTTTTTTATTTATTTATTTATTTTTTATTTTACAGTTCTGTGACGGCTCGTTAAGAAAGGCCATGTCAAGTAGAAATTTCCCCCTGGTATCTTCAGAGAGCAGCAGAAGTGTCCCAAAGATGTTCTGGTTTCCTTATTTCAAAGTGGAGCTGTTATGTTTGTCCTTATTTTCTGTCATTTACCATTACGCTAACAGATGCTGATTTATAACAAGGTCTCAGATAACAAGGTCAGCATATGTACAAGTTATCACCACAAGCTCTTGGCTCTGTATGATGCCACAGAGCTGTGATTTCCTTAAGATGGTCATCTCTCACTGTGAGCACACCGGCCCCACCCACCTGCTATTCAAACCTTGTCTTTTCTTGGTGACAGCAATCAATAAAAATGAAGATTTCTTTTTGAACATCTAGGTTTGATTATCTGTACTTCCAATTCCTTATCACAAACGTCTTAAAAGCTTGATTATTTCTGATATTTGAGTTTGTCTTTATCCTAACTGGACAGCATACTATCTCTTGGTAATTTGTAAACTTTGGTGTTCGGGGTTAAAGGTGGTGTTTGTATAGTATATACATATATATAAATATACATAATTTGTAAAAAGTGAAATGATTAAATAAATGTACATTTTCAGGTAGAAAATGTGTGAAGCTTGTTTTATTTGTCAGAATGGGAAAAGTTAAGTTTGAAATGAGAATATCCCAAACATGGCCACTAGGAGGAGTTGTACCATAATACATTTAGTGCCACCGGTGTCAGTTTAGTTGTTTTACGCTTTAAGTTTGTTTTTGTTTTTTGTTGTAGTTGTTTTTTTTAATCATTTTGATGGGACAAGTTTGCATTAATTTCTTGTGTTTGGTTAGGGCTTCAAATGAGGTCATGATCTGAACTCCTTATATTCATGCGTGACTGATTTATACACGAGACATGAAACTGATTACGTCATGTTAACTTCCTACCACTATTTTACCAAAAGTTACATAAAATAGGGCAGGACTTCATGCAGTGCATTTCAAAAATGAGTCCACTTTGATCATCCCATTTTGGACTCTTGTGATTTTAATCAGATCGTTGTTTGTCTTGTATCTGGGTTCATCTCTCTCAGTTTCCATCTGTTTCCAGTTCCTAGGCTGAAAGTCTCATGGTGTTTTCTCTTTCCACACCTATGCAGTTTTCATTGCCTCCCTCTCACGCTGTGTTTTTTTTCCTTTTTCCTTTTTTCTTTTCTTTTCCTCTCTCTCACCTGGTAACCAGACCTCTGGACTGGAGTGTTGAGTTTCCACTTTCCCATAGAAGAGGACAATCTGAGCCACACAAAGACCTATAATGGACCCCCTCTGCTCTCTCCTCCCTTTGCTCTGGCACTGCACAGCTGCACACACACATGCACACAGAAACACACACTGCATATGTAACAATACATGCACCCACCATTTTTTTTTAATCTTTTTTTTTTTTTTTTTTGTACTGCCCGTTCAGGTCCTACCTGCTTTCTCCTATTGTTTCTCAAAGTAAATCCTTTGCTCATTATCACCCTATTTGATCTGGTGTTCAGGCACATTAAATCATTGTCATAGAATCTACATTTTCACCATCACTGAATACACCTTTAATATATCTTATAATAGCACATCAGATTGGGGATGTGACATAAAAACCATTTTAGCTCACCCTAAAATGATTTCCTGAGTCTTTGTTTTGCAACTGTGGCCAGGAAGTGGTTAAAAAAAAATCAAATTTAGCTACAGTAAGAAGAGCGTTTTAGACAGTATGGACATGACAAGGAGAGCTGGTTTTAAAGTGTGAGAAAAACCTGTTTAGATGCAGCATTCATTTTCTGGTTTTTTATTTGTTTTGTTTTTTGTTTTCCAACAACACTCTTTAGCCACTAACAGAGTGCTAGCTACTAGCATTTGCTAACGGTGACTGACTATGCGAGCTAAACTATGCAAGAAGGAAAATTATTAAAAACAATAAAGCTGGGGACACAATTCGCAAATGGAAAATAATGAGGAGAAAGATGATAATTTTTTTTTATTGCTAAGAGAAAATAATTTGATTATAGCGAGTCTGGTGTTTTCATCTGTTTTCATCTCTAGCAGCTCCCCAATTTCATAAAGGGCCACTTTATTAGATACAGATTGCTAGTATTTGGTTGGTTGCACTTTTGCTTTCAGAGCTGCTTTAATTCTTTATGGCATAGATTCAACGAGGTGCTGCAAACATTTCTCAGAGATTTTGGTCCATATTGACATGCAGTCACACAGCTGCTGCAGATTTGTCTGCTGCACATCCGTGACGTGAATCTCCCGTTCCACCACATCCCAAAGGTGCTCTGTTGGATTGAGTACAGCAAACTCACTGCAACATTTAAGAAACCAGTTTGAGATGAGCTAAACTTTGTTGTGCATTATCCTGCTGGAAGCTGCCATCAGAAGATGGTACACTGTGGTCATCAAGGGATGGACGAGGTCATCAGCAATGCTCAGGTAGGCTGTGGTGTTCAAACAATGGTTGGTACTAAGGGGCCCAAGTGTACCAAGAAAATAGCCGCTATTACACCACAAGCCTGAACCACTGATGCAAGACAGGATGGATCCATGCATCCATGTCTTTGATACCAAATTCTGACCCTGCCATCTGAATGTTGAGGCAGAAACTGAGACTCATCAGACCAGGCAACATTTTCCTCATATCTGTTATCCAAATTTGATGAGCCCGTGTCAACTGTAGTCTCAGTTTCCTGTTCTTAGCTGACAAAAGTGACACCCAGTGTGGTCTTCTGCCACTGTAACCTATCCACTTCAAGGTTCAAATGCTGTCTGCTCAGATGCTCTTCTGCATACCTTGTTTGTAACTGTTGTATTTGAGTTACTGTTGTGGTCTTATTAGCTTGCATCAGTCTGGACATGCTCCTGTGACCTCTGGCATCAACGAGGCATTTTCAACCCTAGAAACGATTCTGTGTGAAAATTCCCAGCACATCAGCAGTTTCTGAAATACTCTGACCAGCTCGTCTGGCACCGACAACCATGCCGTTCAAAGTTACTTAAACAGCCTTTCTTCCACACTGATGAACTTCAGTAGGCAGTGAATAACTCGTTTTGGTAGTTGAGTTAACAAAGCTATAAAAAATATATTTTATATTTCTGTTTTGTTGGACTAGTTTACTACATCTGGAGATATTTAAAGGTATACTCTCCTACTTGATCCTATACATAACGATAAACTATGTCACTCATGAAAACATTTAAGAAACCTACAGATCCTAGGTCATGAATGAATTTATGAAACTTGCACTTTCTTCTCCCACTCAAAAGAAGTAAAGTATTACTTTAAAATACATACAAACTGATGGTGTGAAGACTCAGTGTGTCAGTTGCTGATTAGACCACAAAGCAGGGTGCAATTTAACTGTGAGCTCATAAATCAATAACCACAGCCTCCCATCAGGCTGTAGGCCCTGCACACTGCAGCACAGCAGTAACGCAGCTGTACTGTACTAAACTATGTGTTGATATAAAAAGAATCTCGATATATCCAGTAGGACTCAAAAATTACCATACACGTGTGCGTACGGACACATCCACAGCAATAAATAAGCACACTTTCCAGGGATGATTTGTGTGTTCCCAGGCCTTCGTGGAACACATTTCAGCAGCCAGTTGTGGATTGACACAGACACACACACACTCACTCACACACACACACCGGAAACAAGTGGACAGGTGGGATAAATCAAGCGTATTCACGCACCCTCCCCCGCGTGCACACGTATATCTCTGTAACTGGCTTCCCCATGTATCCTGTTCAGTGAATCGCGCCACATTGAGATTAGGAGTGAAAAGCACAGGTTTATCGAGGTTCCCCTGAAACACACTCACACACACACACACACATTCAGATCTACACATGCAAGCAGGGGGACGGGGGGGACAGTGGTCTTCTATAAATAGCAGCTAGGAATGGTGTTGATAGGTCCTGTGAAAAGAAATGGAGGGGGGGAGTGGAAAAAGGATTAAAAGAGATACAGGGACACACTATAACTCCACTTGTTCGTAAGTGTGTGTGTCTGTGTGTGTGTGTGTGTGTGTGTGTGTGTGTGTGTGTGTGTGTGTGTGTGTCACTGTGACTGTAAGGTACTTTGGAGAGAGTATGGATTTCTTGCCATCAACACAAAACAGCCTTTCTTGGATCTCTCCCATCACCCCCAACAACAGCATCCAGCTACATCCATCCATCTCTCTCTCTTCCTTACCTACACACACACACACACACACACACACACACTACATCTAACCCATCTTATTTGTCTTTCTCATGTTCACTCTCCCTTTCTTGTTTTGATATTTTTTTTCCATCTTTCCATCCGTTGTTGCTCTCCAAGGCCCTGGTGCGAAATCCATCATGTGTTAAACACCATGTTATAAAGAAAAGAGATGAGTCACCACACGGTCCTCTTAGTTTAGGTCAGCACAACGATGTTCTCAGAGATGGTCGTGACTCCATCTGTGTCATTATGTCATTTCCAGCAATTACTCTGTGACATCATCTCAACCCCTGAAAAAGGTCAGGGTGAAAACATGTAGGATGGAGCGTGTACTGTAAATATAAATAAACACCTTCATCATCACAGCTACCTTCGTAAACACTCGCTGTTGTTTCCCTGTAGGTGAGAACCTACTTTTATGCTTTTTTTTTTTTAAGGTATTATGTATTGCATTTAAATAAAGATCTAATTTTTGACCTAGCGGATGCGGTGATTTAATGCAATGCTGAGCAAGGCTTTGTAGATGTGACAAGAGATAGCAGATAATTAGTTATCCGCAAGTTAATAAAGCACTCAGGGCAGCAGTGATGGATAGACAGTCCTTTAACAAACTGTGATTCCCCGACCAATTTCCATGGTGGCAAGTGCAGTATTGACAATCTGTCTTTAAGTGTTAGGTCTCTGCTGATGTGTAGGCAGAAGCCTTTGTGCAGCTTGTGTGTGTGAGTGTACTGTTCCTGCATTCGTCTGCCCAACTGTCTGTGTGGTATTACAGTGCAGATTTCCGCCGCTGCTTACACTCATGTGGCCGTCAGACAGAAATAGTCATCAAGGTAAATAGTTTGTGGTGTGTTGGTGCTTACAGGAAGCCCGCAGACACCTTTGGAAGTCTCCCCAGAACCCCCAGTCCAGTTTGTTTTGTGTGCGTTTGATTAATAAAAGGTTAACTCAACCCTCAGTCAACTGTTAAGAGAGGCATGTAAATCTCCCCCGCAATCTCTTCCTTCCTCTGCCTTTCACTCCTCCCTTTGTCTCTTCCTTTGCCACACCTTCCCCTGGGGGATGCAGGGATTGTGATTGGAGAAGAGGTGGGGCTCCTGGCACAAGCACAGGTGTGCTCGTTTCCTCCCTTCTCCTCTCTCTCATGTAATGATTTCTTCAGCTCGCCACCTGCCAGGTGGAAAAAACACCCACAGCAAATGGAGCGCTTTAAAATGGCCTCCTGGCTTCCGCCTTAAAGGATTTTCTTTTTTTCTTTCTTTTTTTTCTTTTTGCTTGTACAAACATTCCATTTTCATCCCTTTTCATTATCCATTGACTACATTTAACTCAATGAAGTCTTCCTGGAGCTACTTGTTGCTTGTTTACATTTTGCGTCACATTCAAATGACGGCTCCTGGCTATGAAAAACTGTTCACTGAGGCACCCCCACTAGCTTTTCAGATGATCAGAACCTGGCTCTCTAGCTCCGTTCGCTCGACGCCACTTCTCGCCTCGCCCTTTAGAGCTGCCTGGAGGGTGGCGTAGAGCAGGTCCCAGGCCCCGAGAGGTCAAAGTTCACTCACAAACAATGGAATCTCACTCTGGGTCAGATGCAGTCAAGGAAACAAAGGCCAAGGATTGGACAAACTTCTGTGACAAGGAGACAGAGGGATGAAGATGCATAGAGCAAAAGCCAAAATGAGACGTGGAATGAATGCACTGAAAACCTTTCTCATACACTTACCCAGGCACACACACACTCACACACATAACTGTGCAAATTTTGCTTTCACACACACACTAAAATCTGCCAAAGCTGTTGCTTAAGCCCATAAAACAACTTAGTCAAAGTTTCTCAGGCTACAAAAATCTGTTTCCCAACAGTTCTCTCATTGTATTTCTTGTCTTCAAATAATAATCGCTTAGAGAAACAGCACGCTTCAATATCACAACAGTTCAGGTAAAACCAGAACTTTTTTCCCTTTAACCTCTCTATATCTTTTCATGTTGCTCCAACTTGTTCCTTCCCCTCCCCCATGCTGCTGTCTTTCTCCTCTCTCTCTTTTTTTTTATTCACTGCCATTGATCATGCATGCAGAAATTCAGCACACCCAACCACGGCTCCAGCCAGGATAGGTTAGCTAGTGCAAGGCCCTGTCCTACATACTGTTCCCTCGCTATGGTCCGCCGGGCCAGTCACACCCTCCCCCTGACCTGCCTCTCCTCACTGACTCACCCCCCCCCCCAACCACTGCCACACACACACAAACCCCCCGCGGCCCATCTCAGAACCAGCACATGCACAGATCATCATGCGGTGGTGGGAAAGTTAACTCTTCATGACTGAACACTTTTTAGTCAGGTGCAGGGTTGTGTTTGATCATTGCTCAGTCTGTCCTCTAACTTGCAGCACACACACACAGACAAGGGATTGCTTGCTGATGTGATCAGAGTTGACAGAAAAAATAGTATTTATGGATTATTATTATTATTAGTAGTATTTTTAACCACGGCCAAGAGAAAGGCTGACTTAGAAGTAAAGCTGCTAATCTTCCACTTAGCTGGTTAGGGTGGCCTGTCATGTAGTAAGACAGAGAGAAGGTGGTTAGGTAGGGTCAACTTTAGATCAGGGTAGTACTGTGATTGGGTAACAGGATGAAGAATTGATGAGGAGTGAAGAATGCAAACAGGCAACACTTGATTTGATGGGAGGGATGGCTGTGGGTGCTAGGTTGAAGGGAACAAGTGGACTAAGGGTGGATGAGGGTTGGCTCAGGCAAAGATGGTTGATGGATGGAGGGTAATTTAAAAGGAGGGACTTCCTGATGGTTTAAAAGACTAATGATTGTGAGGGCAAGGTTAATGACAACAATACAAATGAACTAGGACAAGACATTCAACATCACATTGCATAAAAGAGATGCACACACAGATGAGGCACAACATTAAAACCACTTGCCCAATATTGTCTCATTTTTTCTCGTGCTGATAAAAAAAGCAATGTTCGGTTATCGATCTCAGGAATATCCCCTGGTGTCTGGAACTGGGATGTTTGGAGGGCATCCTTGTTTGCTGTGGTGGCATTTTGGGATTGAATTCAGAGGTTTCAGGAGTCGGGTCAGTCCATACCTTAAGTCAGGGATTCCAGACTAGAAATGCTGCTCTAGTCAATGAAAGAAATGTGTCACTGTTTGGGCTTAAACTGTAAGAAATAAATGTGTAAAATTGCAGGAAAAAATGTTGTTAGCTCGTTGACCAAACTGCCCTGTAATTAAAAAACTGAAACAGAAAATATAATTTTATTGTGGACATATTGTAAAAAAAAATAGAAATTTCTATAGTTTTATAATGGCACTTCTGGCTTCCGCTTTAAAGGATCGTTTTTTCCAATTGAAAAATAAGGAAGTGATATGATAAGGTGTGATATGAATGGGAGGACTTCATCAGAAAAAGCTGGAAAACTTATTAAAATACATTTAAAAATCCAAAAATTGAAGCCCTCCTTCACAATTTCTAAAGTCATCCAGTGGACCAGACTGGACTCTTTGTTGGGCTGATTCTGGTCCCCAGGCCTTATATTTGACATATCTGCCTTAAGTGTTCCCTGAGTCATTCCTGGCCAATTAGTATGGCTGGAGTGTGCTGTTGGTTCAGCAGCCTGAAATGACATGATGAAGGTTATCCACTTCACCTGTCAATCAGTATACGTTGCATCACATTAATAAAATTGCATTACATTGTATAATATAACATGATACATCACTATGGCACTGATTACATTATATATAAGATCAAATAACATTCTGACATTGTAGGCCCAAGTTTAAATCAGATCATATATGATCACATTTAATTATGACTCAGTGAGATCACGTGTGAGAACCAATATATAACACAGATAGAAAGCAGGACCTCGCTGACATATGTAATATGAAAATAAAAGAGCAGCTTCCAGTCAGCGATGGCTGTTTCACAAACTGTATCCTGGTTACAGATGCTTCATTTCACCTGAGGCCTAACCTGGCACCACAGGAAGCCATTTTTTTCCATTATGTCTTCCTGTAAAGCAGCCCAAACCCTGCTCATATATTAAGCTGATGTGAAGAGATTACTAATGAGTGACAGAGACCTAACAAGCAAATAAAAAAAAAAACCCCAACAACAATAAAAAACAGTTTTAGCACACATAACCTGTGATGAATTCTGTGCGTCCTAAATCAGATCCTTGTTTTTGAAATGTTTATTTATTGAATCGTTCTCTCGTCCGAACATTTCAAGACATCCAGGAGGGTATTAATGGGCCACGCTGTTGTGATTCAACCAATGACGAGAACGGCGGGGAAACACTACACAGAGAGCGCCACTGGCAGTATGAATAAAAGGCAGGCAATGTGCGCAGGAGGGGAGGTCCGAGGCCCCGGGTAGGCTACGGGAAAACGAGGTAGAGGCGGAGTCTGTCTGTGAGCGTATATGCATCTGTGTGCTTCCTCGCTCACCCCTCCTCTTTTTTTCTTTTTTAAACCACCCCACCCCCACCTCTGCTGCCCCCTCCCCCCTTCACCCCCCTCCCCTCTCCCCGACCCCTCCTCCTCCTCCCCTCCTCCCATCGTGCTTGCCCGCCCCTGAGTCTGGAGCAGCAGCAGCAGCAGCAGCAGTGGAGCTTCACTGCCTCTCCTCGCCTCACAGTGCGGGAATATACCAGCGGAGAGCAGAATGGATACGGAAGGGAGCCAGAGCAGCCTGTCCTCCGGCACGGACAACTCCCCCCACGACCCCTGGTAACAGCCCGAGTCCGTGCGCCCGTGTTTCGCTCGCCTCTCGGCCCGGTTTGAGTTCACCTTGGACTTAAGTTGAGTTCAGTGCGGGGAGCGGAGCCGCGCCGAGACAAAAGACAAGCACGCTGTGTGTGTTGTGTGTATGTGTGTGTCTCTCTCTCTCTATGTGTGGGATGGATAGACTCAGCGGAGGAGACGCAGACGCACCGCTTGCTTTCCGCCTGTTATTTCTCTCTCCCTCCCCTCCTCTTGTTTGTTTATTTTTCTCGCTTTTCCGCCAGAAGGCCACATTGTAACTTCTCTTCCATCATCTGGAAAATCCTCTCCTTTTTTTCCTCCTCCTCCTCCTCTAGGGGATTATAACGGCCCGACTGGCCGATTGGTGACTTCGCAACATGGCCGATGCTTTCTTCTTACTTTATTGATGCTATATTACGCACAGATCCTCCAGATTCCCCCCTTCACTCCACGAATGTGCATGTGTTGTGCTTAAAAGACGCTTTGAGAAAAAAATCTGTGACTTACAGCTTCTGTTTCTCTCATTCAGCAAAATGTTCATCGGGGGTCTGAGTTGGCAGACAACACAAGGTGAGCTGTCCCGCACGCTACTTTAATAAGTCTGGATGAAAGCCTCCTGTTTACTCCTTTTTAAATATAACGTTTGCTCTAATAATAGCTGTGGCGATAACCTGCGAGGCTTCTTGAAGTTTTAAGGAGAAACGCGGTGAACAGTTCAAATCAAAGCCTCCTATTCATTAAGGATCAAGCTCTAGGTTTAGAGTCGGGAGACGCAGGAGATTAATCGTGCGCACACGACGACTTGTCTGCCTTTCTTTCCTGTGCACTCGTTACACTGTTAATAACCTGAGGAGGGCATTCACAGTAGAAAAAAAGGAAAAAAACACTAAAGTGATCGATTAATCAGCGTTAAAGCTGGAAGTTGGGCTCGTCATCATGGCCCACGCTAGTGTTGTTGTTTTCCTTATTGGTAGCACTCCGCTCAATTCATTCATTTATTCGAAGAGCCGTGAGCGCAGGCTGACGCACGGGCACAGTTTAGTCTTGTTGCGACGGCCCGTGTTATTATCTCCACTGCTGCTGCTGCTTCTGCTGCTGCTGTGTCAGAACAGCGAGCGTCACCAAGTGTGTAGCTTTGTTTGTGGTCCGCAGGGCCTAATGGGGCTGGTTGTGCTGAATGGCCAAAGAGAGCCCGGTGTAACAACCTCGGCAGGACACACGCACACAAACACAACGTGGTCCGCCCGACCCCCATTGTCTCTCTTCAGCCGCTGCACAGCACACCAGGGCCCTGTTTAGAGAGAAGTCCTTCTCTCATTCCCTTCCCCTTTAACTGTGTCTCTCCGGTGTCTTTGCAGAGGGCTTGAAGGAGTACTTCTGCAAATTCGGCGAGGTGAAGGAGTGCATGGTGATGCGGGATCCCGTTACCAAGCGGTCGAGGTAAGAAGGAGGCGTGTGCGCTCCGCCGTCCTATCACCGGATGCCTCATGCTCTTCCATGCTTTTCCATGAGAGCTGTCGTGAGTTTGCATTCTGATTTTGTCACTTGCGTGTGCTTTCTCCCCCCCGCGTTTTACAGAGGGTTCGGCTTTGTAACATACACAGAACAAGCCGGTGTGGAAAAGGTTTTGGCGCAAAACAGACACGAGCTGGATTCTAAAACGGTGAGTTCTTAAACTTTTGAAGTGGATGGTACAACTTGGGCAACTTTTCTTACTCTGGGAGTGTGTAGCCTGTTTCTTCCCCCCCACCCCTCCGCTCTCTCTCTCTCTCGGTGCATTTTACCTCCAACCCTATGGCTTGTAAAGTTGAGGAGTGCATTTTGGAGCCCACACCCCTCCTCCTCCTCTCCTCTTCTGCTCATTTCCCCCTCCAAATCCTGGTTCAGGGCGCCAACATGAAAGCGTTCTTTCTTGGTCTTCATTGCCATGGTTACCTGGGGACCTGAATGGGGTAGGAGCCCCTTTGCAAAAACCCTCACAGGTTTTTATGCAGAGCAGAGAGTTCACAAGTTTTTTTTCCCCTTCTTCTTCTTTTTTTCATAGGAAATAGCAAGTGATAAGTTTTTTTTAGTGGCAGCTCTCAGAGTTTTTTTGGGGTGGCAAGAATTGTGGGAGTGGATTCCAAAACTGATGGCAGGGAGAAGGAAGACTGTGGGGTCAGAGCAGCTGAATTTAAATAGTGATGTAACTCTGAGATTTGTGAGTGTGTGTCTCTGTGATTTCCCCCTCCTACACTGCTTAAACATGAACAAACAAATGTGGGCAAATTTCACAAACCACTCACCAAACCAGAGGACAGGCAGCACCCTTGTGTTCAGGTAATTCATATTTTTGCGAGAGACAGTGACTTGGGCACGAGTGCGAATCTCTTTGGTTTGTTTTGGTGAGAATCCGAGGCTCACATTTGAATATCTATTAAAGTGTGAATGCCTCTGTCTTGGTAATGCAGATTGGTTGTAGGATTGGGGACTGGGTGTGTCTTTGTCAGCTTGTTGTCTTTCCTAACCACACGTATGCAGACACACACACACACACAATAGGATCATTTGAGAGTGAAAATCGGTGGCACAGAAAGTCAGCAGGGCCCAGGGGCAGAGGAAAGGTAGAGTTGGTTAGTTTGTTGGAGCAGGCCTGTTGCTGGGGGTGACGCCAGCCTCAGGAGACGGTGCTGTAACTGCACACCCCAGTGGGATTTATGTCTCCATAACAACTTCTCAGCTATTTTGCATTGACTTAAGGTTTGGTTGATTGGGTGGCACAAAGATAGTATCAAGTTGTGTCGGGCATTTATAAGTACGCAAGATTATGATATCATGTTTGTTTTTTTAAGTGAGACTGTTCATAATTTAGAAAGTTTAAAGATGCAGTTTCGTGAAATAATCAGACCTTCAAGCACCACCGCTGGAGGTCCTGATATTTATTACGAAATGAGCACTGCTGCTGGTAATCTCTCCATATTTTTTTTTTATTATTCCTTTTTCACCTAGCTTGGAAGTAGGTTCTAAGAAGCTGCAAAATATTACTCAGTGAGTCATGTTACCTCTTAAAACTAGGTGCTGCCAGAGCCTTTGAGAGCCAGACCCTCTGTATTTGTGTGTGTGTGGGATGTGAACGCTGGTTTTGGACGCCTCTGGTAGCTCAGCTTGGCAGGCCACTGGTGGGGTTAGGCGTTGCCCTATTATAAACCAAAATACGGCATAAGGCTAAACAATAATAATGTTAATGACTCAAATGCAAGGCTGGGTTGCTCAGGTTGTTGTGGCAGCAGTCTGCAGGGGGAAGCGTGCCATGGTACCATTTATCCAACAAGGCGTTTTAAATGGGGGGTATGGTTGCCATTTTGTTGTTCCGTTTTGGAAATTTGAGCCCAGAATTTATTTGTTGCAAATCTCATATTTGCCAAATTGGGATGTATTTTTTTTACTTGTCTTGCTTGTAGCTTAATTCTCGAAACGCTACACAAAACATATTTGAGAGAACGTTTTTGCATCACACCTGGAGTCTCCCTCTCCACAGTATTGTTTGATCAGCCTGAGACGTGAAAGAGGCATTCCTCACAGGCACGAGGAAGAATATTTGATGCTGTGATGTGTATGCCTTGTTATGCTGAGCTTTGGTTTGCGAGAAAATATGTGAAAGGCATGAAGCAGGGACGGGCGATGGTGTGAAATGGATAAAATGCACAGGGTGAGAAGTCAGGTGCAAACTAACCGGTGCAAGGTCCACGCTGCTTGGTTAGAAGCGGTATTAAACATTTACAGTCCTGTTACATCGTGCTAGCTGCCCTCGGAAAATGAAAGTCACAGGTTAAAATATCAACTGAACTGTTATAATTGTTCAGTTATAATGCAATAAGGCTGTCTGTTGTGTTCAGTGAGAGGGTCTGTCGAGGTTGTTGTTTTGGTTCGAGGTTAGATTTCCTGTCGGGGGCAGAGTGTGGCCTCGGGGCATTGGTGTGCTGCTGTATTTCCCTGGCCAGAGAAGAAGGGCACAACTGGTATTTGTTTTCTTGGAGAAAAGGCTTCACTGGAACCGGTTACGGGAAGAAGTAAAAGACGAGGCCAGATATTCTCTGAAAAGAGACCACTTCTCGCTCCCTCTGTGCGGTGATTTCAGATTATTAAAAAAAATTGTGGTGAATTATGGTTTTTGGTGATTAGTGTGATTATTTGGCACTTGCTATTTCTTCACAGGGAACTCTGTCTCTCAAAACGACCCCCTAAAAAGCCCAGTGTAGTGCTGAATACAGCTTACTGAAAACATTTTTAATAGAAGGCACAGACAGATAAGAAACACACTGATTATTTTTATTTTATGTGATTTTTTTTTAGCGCAAGTAAGCTGGAATGTCCTTTTCAAGGTGTTTTATATAGTAGGTGGTAATTGCTGCTTTTGGCACGACTTGTCTGCGAGGCTAAAGTAGTCGTCAGCATTGTGCTAATATAGCCGCTTTCATCTGTAGCCCATAACATATGTTAGCAGCAGCCACTGTGGGCCACAGGCCCCATAGTCTGCAGTTGCTAGTGGTCTAACACCTGGTTAGTGGAGAGTTTAAATGCCAGGATGGGCTGCTCGCTCCTGATTGGAAGATTAGCTGTTAATGCTGACGTGTACGAAACAAGGAGAAGGGGGATGGAGAAGGTGAAGAATAGGAGAGAAGGGAAGGCACTGTGCTGTAATTAGTATGGATCTGTAAAGCAACTAATCGGATTGAATGAAACAAACTGGATTGGGCTCAGAGGGTTAGGTCCGTGCACGACCTCAGATCCGGGATAAAGCTTGGACCAGCTCTGAAGGTGGAGCGAGAGAGCTCTCTTGTCATGTTAAATGTACACAAACCCCCACCCCCCACCCCACCCCAACAGTAAACACAACCGAGCACAGCAGCCACACGGGTTAGGCGCTCACATAGAGGGTTACAAGAGGTAGGGACGGGGTTAGGTTGGAGGTCCTCATTAGTGAGCTTCGTTAACTAATTACTGTGCCATTCTTCAGCTGTGCAGATTGACCCGGCTGGCCTGAGCCCAAACCAAGTCTCCCTCTTACACTGTGTGTGCATGTATTGACATGTCAGCCCCTTTTGTGTCCTTGGGTGTTTATAGCTTTTTGTTAAGCTCATATTGATTATTTTGTCATAATGACGGTAGCCCGTGGTGTCTTTTTATCAATGTGGTTGCCCTTTTCTTGCGAGAATGTCTTGGAAACTCGGCCAGTGTATCAGAGCTTGAATGTCTGTGTGTATATGCTTGTGTTTCCACCCATGAACTTGCACGTATGTCACTTTGTATCCTCGTGTTAGCGTTTCCGCTCTCGCTGCATTGTTTGGGTGCTTGTGAATGTGTGTGTGTAAGTGTATATGTATGTGTGCCTGTGGGGGTAGCACGGGAGCCCCAGTTCCTCTACGGGCCCATCTGTTTTGTACTCTTTGTCCTGTTAATTAATGAAATCAGAGGGGCTGCCTGCTGGGACTGCCCCACTGCACCACCACACTGGACAGGCCCGCTTTCTCATGGGCTGACTCTGTTTTCCAAATGAATGCCTTCTCTTTCTCTCTGTGCTCTCTCACCTTTACACGTACGCATCTACTGGTTTGACATTTTTTTTTTTTTTCAAAATTTATTTATGCTTTGATTTTTGTTTTCCAGTTTGTAACACTGGTGGACACGCCGCGCCCTGCGAGGTGACTATTGGTCGTAGATTAGAGTAGTCTTAAAAGCTAAAACCACTAAAATCATACTGCAGGCTCTGCTGTCACTATGCTGCTTAGAATGAGCGGAGGTTGGATGTCATGAAGCAGGATGTTAGACCAGTTCATGAACACTCAGTTATAACTCTTGTCTGTCAAGTCTGGGAAAAGCACCTTTTTTTTCTTTCTAGAAAGGTTTTCACATTTTTCTTGAGTAGTTACGCTTTCACCAGTATGATTGGGAACGCTACGTGGCCGAGCTTCTTTTCAAATGTCAAGCCACCGAAGAGCTATTTCTGAGTGTTGCAAACAGTGACCTGGCTAAGTCATTTCACTTTTTGCTTTGTGGCCTATCTGTCTTCCTTGAGGCTAATCCGCCAGTCTGATAGATGCTTTAGTTTTCATTTTTATTATTGCCTCCCTCTGAGTACTGCCAGATGTAGAAATTACATGTTAGATATATTCTGTTACTTCACTGAAGTGGAACGATTTTTTTTAACAGCATGGCATGACAGTAGCTGTAGTAGCACTGCTACAGATATTACATTAGGCCTAACGTAGCCTAGCTGGTAACCTTCAGTATTTTGAAGAGCTTCTGATAATTTACTAGCTGTAACAATACTGTTAATTTGTAAAAATGTGAAGTATGATGGGCAATCTGATCCTAAAATTTATTAGCAAGACTGCTATATCGGTGTGATCACATATCTTGATTTCTTAGGTATTTAATTAGCCCATAAAAAATCATAATTTGTGTCCCGTCTTCCACACCTCACCCCCAATCGGTCGCGTCAGATGATTGCCCCCTCTAGAGCCTGGTTCTGCTGGAGGCTTCTTCCTGTTAAAAGGGAGTTTTTCCTTCCCACTGTCAACAAGTGCTTGCTCATAGGTGCGAGGGTCCTCTTGGCGATTTCTCTCTATTATTTTACATCATAAAGTAATTTGAGATGACTGTAGTGGTGATTTGGCGCTATGTAAATACAGTTGAATTGAATTGAATCATGCAAACATACTGATTTCACACTTCTTAAAAGAAAGGGGGTTTCCAAGAAAATTTAACTAATCAACATGCTGCTGGATTAATTAAAAAAAAAGACTTGGACATTAGTGCTTGTTTACAACTAGCTTATAGAAACTGATATTTTTTTCTTCGTGTGTTTACAATGGTGATAACAATGGACAATGTGGCTCGTGTTAGATGTCTGCTGCTTTCTGACCGCTGTCATTCTCAGCTCATGCTCTGCCACATGATCGCCTTAAGGCAGCTCCTGCCCTCTTGTCGTGTTAAAACAGTACAAGGCAGGTGGGCTGAACAGAAAGCCCGAGGCAGTGACCTCTCAGCACTTCAGTGCCAGGAGGAACAACGGACATTTTGCCCACGTATGCCAACCGGCGATGTCATTAGGATGTTACAGACGCTTGGAGTTGTTTATATTGTGATAATTATATTGTGCTGTAATATAAATGAGTTTCTTTCCAGTAGTTCAGTTGTACTATAACTTATATTCTATTGTTTTTAGTAAACAGTGAAACTAGTGTGTAGAAATTGATGCATCTGAGTTTGCAGTATTTGGGCTGGAATGATGTGAAGAAAAGCTTTGATATTAACTCTAAGTTTATACATATCTTCTCTCATTAAATAAATTTCAAACATAGACTCCACAAAAAAGATGTTTAATTATTTTAAAAACATTTTTATTGAACAAGGTCAAATGCTGCCATGCTGGGTGTGAATGCGCGGTGTGAGTAAAATGAATTCTCTTATTCAGTGTTCATCGTGCTTGATCACATCGCAGTGACCCGATGTTCAGTTTATAAGTCAGCAATATTTGTGACACATTTAAATAAAAATGGCTAAAAAGCTGAATCATATAGCGGGCAAACGCACACATCTGTAACACTGTAATGTCACATTTGGCTCACACAGACACAGAAATGCTGTGTTGTCATTGTTTGTGAGCGCGCTCGGTTGTAGCGGATAGTCGCTGGTGGCTTCGTGTGTCCTTGTCACCTTGGTCTTTGTGCGCTGACCAGCTGGAGGTGACATGGCTCTTCTCATCTTTATGTCCCACTTTAAGGTGTAAAGTCCCTCTGCAATCCCTTCCAAGGACGCTGCAGCTGCATCTTAGTTACACAGCGCTGTGCTCTCGAAGCGGCGGCAAATGTGAAGCACTTAAAGGTCCTCGAAGGATATATCTGTCAGTAGATTTGTCATCAGAAGCAGGGAATTATCACAGGGAAGAGATGAAAGGATTGTTTGAATATTGAACGAACACCCTCCTTTGTGTCGTGCGTATTGTTCACATTAGAACTAATTATTTTAAGCTATTTCACAGGGCACTTTTTACTGCCAATATCAATTCAATACCTCTGATAGCGGCTGTGGGAGACACGAGGGGTTTCGCTTCACACATCCAATTATTAGAACAAAGATGAAACTCTAAGACCATAATACACTACAAGGTCCTGTGACCTAAAAATCATCTCACTCGTCGGTTTGAGTGAGAATAACACGAGATTCCGCACAAATTTAAAATGCCAGGCCAAGCTTTGCATATTTAGCATTATTAAAGGCCAGCTCATTCAAAGCTCATTTACTTCTAATTTTATCTGTAACCTTGACCAATGCTGAGACATTCCAGTGGGGAGGAATATGGATACAGTCAAATCGAGCTAATCCAAAATGGAGCTTGTCAGGATTTGTGAGATTTAGAAAAAAAAAATCTATGTGTGATATATTCAGAATCTTAGATGCTCATTTTGGATTCGAGACTGCCCCGCTCTGTCTAGTTTGTGGCGAAGATGCATTTAGTTGTGTCTCAACACACAATTCAGAGAAAGTACATATTCCTGTCTCACTGTGTATTTTGTTCCTTATGCGTGTTTGTTTAGCTGCCGTGTTTGGATTTTCGGGGGCTTGCATAAACAAGGGTCTACTATACATATTCGCGGATTAGCATACGATCTATTTCTGGACCTGTAGTCCAGACTTAGAGGCTCTGTGTTGTAACAAATTCTAGTTGGTTAACAGGGTGATAATTCATTGATGTGCGCAGCGGTTTTTTGAACAGGAACTTTTGAGCAACAAAACCAGAGCAGGTAGAGATTCGGTATCATTGCTGGAAAAAAAAGAAATCAAATGTCAGATATATTTTAATATTGCTTTCCTATAAGGGATAAGAAAAAAATATTATGTGCATTTCCAGTCCCGCAACTATTCAGTGACACGTTTGAGTCTGGATAACTTGTGTTTATGGTTGCCAGCGATCCAAACTTGCTTATGCCGTGTCTGTTATTAGTATGATGGTGCTTTCTTTGTAGCCTTACTGCTCCCAAATCCTTAATAAGTCTGTTATTGGAGCTGTAACAGAGTGTGAATTAGACATCTCTGTGGTCTAATTGACCCCAAACATAATAGTACGGAGCAGAACATGTAGTAACGTGTAGAAGGTGTGCAGCTTGTAAATTTCTTTTTGGCAAATGTAGTTGATTATATGTTTCCTGATGACCAGTCGTAGATTATTTATGCATTTGCTGCCTGTTTCTATTACAACAGAAAGAGTACAGCATTGATATCTATATATTTTTTTTATAAACAAATCAAATGTATTGATTTATCACTTAAAAAACAACAACAAAAACTCATCATGACTCATCTCTTCCCTACAGATCGACCCAAAGGTGGCGTTTCCCCGCCGGGCTCAGCCTAAGGTGAGTGCACCCTGAAGGAGTTAACAGCAAGGAGGAGTGGAGATGATGTCATGTGTCACCCCTAATAAGGGAGCCCTGGTTGGCTGGGATTAGAGTCAGGCACATGATCTAATTGGAGCTACAATCCACTTGTCCAGCCTGACACCATGACCCTGTGTACACTGGCTCCTGTACTGCCGCCTGTATACGTGCACACACGCACACACATGCATTTTCTGGCTCACACCTAAATGGATGCTTGCACCGATTATTCACCTGCACACATGCTGCTCGCATGCACACGCCTCAGAGGCCTTAAATTGACATCAATTAGTCTGAATTCCAAGAAGAGCTTTAAGCAACCTTTGAGATTAGACAAACGCCAACCAACACAAAGTCTCTTTATCGCAGGCAGCTAGCACAGACCTAATGTTATTAGTGCTAAAAGATACCTTCTTCTCTTTTTCCTTCTGCGCTGTTAGCTGGTGACCAGGACAAAGAAGATCTTTGTCGGAGGACTGTCAGTCAATACCACCATCGAAGATGTGAAGCAATATTTTGACCAGTTTGGAAAGGTAAAAAAAAGGCACAAACCTACTAAATACTTGCAACCATCATGCTTAAGCCTTCACTCTGAAAAGCTGTCTTTCAGCTGGACTGCTGCTGCTCAACCTTGGTCTGACCTTGACTTACCCTTCACAGATAATACTCATCATATTAGATATATGAGCATTTTAGTGGTTTTTAAATGGCAGTTGATAGATAGATATGTTGCAAAGCTATATTGTATCAATAAAGGGACAACAAATATCAATTTTTTATTAAATCATTATCATCTCACCTGATAGGTGGCAACCTTTTTGCAAGCAGTTGCACTCTGACTGGGACTGACTGGAATCACTCTCAGAGAGGTTTTTAGACATTTGCAGATAATTGCTATTTAATTTATAAATACAGACAGATTGCGTCGACTCAACTGGCTGCCAGCTGTTTGTATTCTGCAGAACAGGAGGGCTGCTGAGCACAAATGTAATGGTTAAGTGTGTGCAGACAGCAGACGATATGTGATTTTTTAAATTTATCACAGTTTATTGCTGTTTTATCAGAAACAGATTGTATATAACTGCAACATTATGACTTATGGCAACATTTATGGCAGGTTTAAGTGACAGTGTTGGTGTGCTTGACATTAATAACTGAAGTGAGATAACTTTATCTTATTGGATAAAACAGATATTGGCTGTCTTGAGGACATAATTTGTAGTTGGAAAAAGGGTGATAAATCACAATATATGTTACTACAACAGCTTAATATCTTATCGTGAGTGAGATATTGTGATACTATCGTATCGTGTGGGTGTGTGGTGTTTACATCCTCTACTTTTAACCCAGATTTCTTAAGGTGGATGCTAATACTTTGTCAGCATTTGGCTGCTTGCAGCTCCTCTCTTAGTTTTAAGGAAGAATTAGCTTTTCGATTAGCCTAACAGTTCATCCATTAGCCAACAGTTTAAACTTTTTATAATTTATGAGCCTTAAGGTGTTTCATCTATTTTTAGTTCACAATTTAATAAAGTACAGAAACATTTCAATCAGTTATTTTTGAAGTGAATCATTTTTCAGTGGTTTTCAAGAGTTTGAGCTTACTGTTAGCTTCTAACAAGTTTTCACACTATAAGTGGGGAATTGTTGTGTTCAGGTGTTACAGTACTTTGATCAAATTACTTGATAAAAATTGTATCAAATTACTTCAGCTTGCCCGCAATCTGTCCGTGTACCTTCTGGTAGCTGCATAAGCACACCCTGGGGTACCTCTGGTTGGGCTTGGCTGCTCTAATGGACTGCATGCCTTTGATAGATTATATTCATCTACTGACTCTGTCCAGCTAAAAGTTTTTTTTAACTTTCCTTGTAAACTTTTTTTTTCCACGGAGAAAAAAAACGGCTTTTATGGCTTTTGTTTTAAGCATGTCCGTTTTTCGGTTCAAGTCGAGACACCTTAAAAAGAGAAAGCAGACCTATTTTAGGAGAAAAAGTGAAACGAAGGCACGCAGTGAAAGTGAAAGAGACAAATGGTAAACGGTGTGCTGCGCTGTTATACATCCTTTTAACCTTAGCTAGCTTCTTCAGAAGTCCTCAGAGTGGGTTTCTCTAAAGAGTGCAAATATCAAAGAGGGGAAACAAAGAAAATGCTGTGTGGTCATTGGTGGTTCTGCTCCGTCAGCTTTAGCATGACTTAGTTTGTTAGTTTATCTCTCTTGTTGGCTGTTTTTGCTCTTTTCTGATCACATATTAGCATTTCTGGCTTCTGCATTTGGCCTGCTTAGCTCTTTTGAAAGAAATTTGGTGAAAGGCAAACACATGCTGTGGAGACAGATGAGTGGCCGGGGGTAGAGGGAGGTTAAAAAAAAAGCAGGAGGGGAAGAGGGAGAGGGAGATGGCAGGGGACTGAAAGGGAAGAAGAAACCCCCCGTGGAGAGAGAGTGGGAGGGGAACTCAGAAAAAGGTTGAAGGGCAGAGGGAAGGAGGAATGCTGAGATAGTTGTGAGGGGCAAAAGTGATTATTAAAGGGGGGAAAAAAAGGACCAATCTGATGAGAAATAAGTGTGTTAAATTATCCATAAAGCGTGGCATGTTGGGTTAGTTTTTAGCAAACTACTGTGTGTGCGAATGGAGATCAGCCTTTTCAGTATAAACTAATCAAATGCAACAGCTGCTCCTGTAACAGCCCCCCCACCTTACCCAAAATCAGTACTTCAGACACCCTCCCATCTCACACACACACACAAACACACACCCTGCTCTAGTCCCTCTCAGCTTGTTGCCGTGGTGACCTGCCTTCGCCCATTGTCCCGCTATAATCCAGTGCTTTTTTTTGGGGTTTCCTTTAAAAAAAATGCGAGAAGTGTGTATTTGCATGAATGGAAAGACGGGCGTGCTTGTGAAAGTGTGACAGTGGCATCGTCGTGGATGCGAGCTTGCATGCATTTGTCCCCATGCAGACGGAGAGCGAGGCTCACAGCCGGCGATCCAGTTGTCACAAACATTAAGTGTGCGCCTCTGCCGCCATTGGTGAGCAGGACAGTCTGAAAATGAGCATTGCTTCAGGATGTAGGCCTAATGGGTTGGAAGAAATTAACAGCACGAAGCTCCTTCTGCCTCGTGTCTGCCTGTGTTTTCTCTCAGTTGGCCTCTGACTCATGCTTGAGGTATTACTGTATTTCAGGTACTGGTTCAAATTTAAAGAACGCCGTTTAATTCCGGCCCGCGTGCTCACGGAAGACCTGGATTTGCGAGCGTGTGACCCGTGGCACCGATTCAGGTGGCTGGTGTGACATGTGACACGTTTCTCCTCGGTGCACTCACTTAAAATGGCTGTTTGCAGTCTGTGTGCCGAATCATTTCTCCCCGGTGATTACAGACACTCATATCTAAGACAACACTCCCTCCGCAGGATGAGGGAATATTTGGACTGTTTGGACACGTGAGACCAAAGCTGTATCGTGGATAGCGGCGATCCCACAGTGCATTCCTGCTGAGCGGGAGGTATTTCTTGTTTATTATCTGAGCCTGGTTACAAGGTGCAGGTTTGGTTGGAGCAGGACTCAGTGTCCTGTTTATTTTCATACTGTGGCACCGCCTTGCAAGGAAAACACAGAATGCACTCTGCATTTTATGCAAGTCTTTGATATGTGCCGAAGTTGTTGTTGTTGTTTTTTAGCAAGCCTCTAAGAACACCTACATAAACTTCATTACTTGGACTAGGGTGGCTGCTCGGCTGTTGACGCGTCAGGTGTTCTGGGCCAACCTGAGGAGTCAGAGGCTTTTGTTTACATGTGATTTCCTAGTTGAAAAAATCTGAGGGCCTCTTGCTAAATGTTCCCAGGCCAATGAGACTGCAGTAGCCATATTTCGATTAGAAGTCTGAAATGAGGGTCTTGTAATTTCCCTCAAGCTCATGTGGCTCTTTTTTTTTTTGGCCAAAGCTGAATATAAGATCTGTCCACACACAGAAATGTGTTTAACATTTCAGGCATTAGCATTTCAGGCATTTTGGGCGTACAGTCAGTTAGGTTTAATCCAAAGGAAATCTCTGTTTTCATGCCTGTTTACCCTGCCTCTCTGTATCTTACACGAAAAGCCCGATGATTTCAAATCTTCGTTTTTAAGTAAAACCAGAGAGTAGGTTAGCAAGCAAACGAAGGAGCGGATAGGATGAAAAAAGCAGCATGGACAGGGCAGACGGGAAAAGTTGGGACTCCACTCACCCATGTGAGCTGGCGATTAGAAGGCTTGACTGAACACTTTGTCTGCTGGCCTGTTTAGAGAGAGATGGCCGGAGAGAGCGAGCGAGAATGAAACGAGGGAGGGAGATGTGAGGAGACGGCGGGGAAAAAAATGTGAATGCCACCTTTCATAATCTGGCAGAAAAGTGTAATGGACTTGTCAGCAAACACTTGTTCTTCAGTACAATAGCAGTACGCTTCACTAAAAAGCGGTTATTTTTAATGCCGCTCTCGGGAAGCAGCTCGAGATCTCGGCTGACCCTCGTTCTCTGTACATCTGAGAATGTCAGAACTATGAGAATATGACCTTAAGTTTTCTTCGGCTCTGCATGCATGCTGAGTAGTTAGCGACAGAGCTGCTGCTAAGTCAATCTCAGAACTCACAGCTATCCAATCAGATTGTCTTACAGCACCCTGGGCAGTGGACATCGTGAGATCTTCTCCTTATTGGTTTTGGCAAAGGCGAGGGGGACTGGTGTGTGGCCACAGTCTGCAGATCTTTCTGTTCTCATGGAGGACAATTAGCAGAACCATGTTTGCACTACTATACTGCTTGTTATCTGTAATTTTTTTTTCTGTTTCCAATACTTAAAATCTCCTCTGGCTGGCAGGGTTTGCTCATCTCTTCCAGAATAGATGTTGCTAATGCTAACAGGAGGACTAGCTGTGAGTGTAACTCTACTCTTATGATAACATGTTGGCCTGCAGCTGTCTACTTGCTGTCCTCTTCCCTGGCTCTCTGCTGTGTCATTGAGTCTGGATGACCGGAAGGCTGGAAGACATGAGGGGGAGAGGAAAGGAGAGGGGAAGGGAGGAGGAGGAGGGGGTTGCAGGATAAAAACTGAATGAAGGACACCAAGAGGAGCACAGGGGGGAGCTCTGTGTGTGTCCCATGCTATATGTTAACAAGGATGAGAGTGAGGAGGGCTGTAGACGCAACCTTGATCCTCTTTGCATATATCATTTTTCACTTTCGTTGGTGCAAACACTTGCACAGGCTTGATCTCAATCAGACGAGAAGGCGTGCATGTGTGTTTTTCATCTGAGATACGTTTTAGAAATCAAATGGCCTGCCTACCCAGAGGCCTCAGGCACTCAGGTTACACTGGTTTGGGTTTCAGCACGCGCTGCCTAATGAAAATAGCCATGTGGTAGGGCTTTGGCATATTATATCATCGTCCCCGATAATATGGTTATTTTTGCTGATATAAAAACATCATATCGCGATATCATACATGCTACAGCAGCGCCATATGGTCCCCAGTGCGAGCAACAAGGAGACAGGCCCAGGCATGTCTGACAGCAAGAGCGGTAGCTAGAAAAGCAGCTGCTGCAGCACCCTCCAAGCAAAGCACAGTACTTTGAAAAAATGTGAGAAAATTTGACCCACTAAAGGTGGAAATAACAAACATGGCAAAAACACACCCTTGAGTACAAAGCAGGCTATGAAGCAGGAGATACTAGCAGCCCGTGATGTGGGACCCAACAGTAAACAAATGACTCAACCGAGCACGCTAGAGCACTCTCCATATGACAGGAAGAGCGAACGGCGGATGGAAATTACTGATGCGGTTACACGGTGTTAGAGCAGGGCTTTAAGCAGCTGATTAGAAAGCTCGACCCTGAGAAACAACAGGTAGAAAACACTTTCATCTTTATTGTGTGACAATACTGTGCAGGCTGCTGACAAGTTGCAAGGTTAAGTTACTGTAGTTACTGTTAAACTAAAGCACGACGCAGTTATTTTATAGTTTTACTTTAATGTCCCAGGGAAAGCACAACCTGGGCTAGTTTTATGCTCACGTTTGAATTTCTGCTGTGTCACTGTATATACTGCTGTGTCACTACCTTTGCACTGTAACGCTCCTGCAGCTGCTGCTGGCACCTTGTATCAATAGATTCACACTTGTAATTAGGAAGTGTATCATCAGTGACAGCAGCTCATTGGAAAAGAAGGTTGGTAAATGCTCTTCATTTACTTACACTTACAAATGCTGCCGCCTGCAAGCTGCGAGCGTCGATACGACGTTCAGTCTTCTTTTTAAATATATTGTTGTTTTCTTGAAATAATCATGATATAATGTTGAAGCTGTACCATGCATTCACACTCATGTGTCTCTGTGTGCTGTGCAGATTTTTCGGCAATTGCTTTTTGTTTTGCTGCTAAAGACTGAAAATGTGAAAGTTTTTACTTCCACCTTGATCCCAGGCCTTGGCTTCTCCGTGTGTCTCCTTATGCCGTCAGAAGCTGCTAACTTTCCTGCCAGTGAAGGACGAGGGAGGGAGGGAATGGGATAAAAAAAGGGGGGAGGAGGTGGAATATGAATAGGGCAGTGGAGTGAGTGCAAAAAGGAAAGTGGAGGGAGAAGGAGAATAAAAGGAGAGCGTGTTGACAAAAACCTCAGCTCACTTCGTTCTCTACTCTATAATCCAGAATGCTCACTGGCAGGCTTCCTACCTGCCATCAAGACTTTTAACTTTTATCAATCTTTTTATTGCTGTTATTCATCACAGCATTATTTATCAGCCCTTCTTCTTTTCTTCCACATGCTTTTCCTCCCTCTCTTTTCTCTCCAGCCATTGAAATGAGCTGGAGTGGGTGTGTGTGCTTGTGGGGGGGGGGGGGGGGGGTGAATTCTTCTAATTGAAATTCTTTGCAAGGTCTCCATGGGAATGGTAAACTTTGCAGAGAGGGTGAACGAATGAAAGCAAAAGAAGGGCCGAGAGCGGGACAGAGTTTGTAAGAACTTGGGTGAAGGACGGAGGCAGAGCGAAGAATGGGGAACATTCAGCGCCTCTTTTTTTTACCTCTGATATATTGCATTTCATTTTATTTTTTTACACGGCGCCCCCTTTTCCCCTGTTTTCCCCGTCGCTCTCTTCCCCTCTCACCCTTCCATTCTTTTTTCTTCTCTCCTTTGTCACCTGTCACCCCGCCCAAGTCTCTGCCCTCCACCCTCTCCATCTGTTTTCCCCTCTTACTCCGATGCTAAAGAGGGACAATGGCACCCCATGCTGTGTAATGATGGGCGCGCGCGTGCGTGTCTGTGTGCGTGTTAAGATGTCCGAGCTCATCTATTCTGTGCTTTGTTCTCACAGGTCGATGATGCCATGCTCATGTTTGACAAAACAACCAACAGACATAGAGGTGCGTACCCAGAGTTATACTCAAATGTGCACCCGCCTGCATAATGTTGATACGCTTAAGTGGGACCACGATGGAGTCATTAGCTCTGGTGATCTAGCTAAAAAAAATTCAAACAAACAAATTTTTCTTAATGTTGTCTTTCCTCGCTCTTGCCTACTTCTGTTTATACAAAGTCAGGATCTAAGTTAAGACAAGTGGGGAAGGGGGGAGAAAGAAAAGAGCAGGGTGGAGTTAGCCACGCCCTATCCCCCCACTCCTCCATGATGCTAACACCTTAATTGACAAGCAAGACCTGTGAGGTTGGCCTCAGCTCTTTGGGTTGCACGTTACAAGAGGGAGACATTAAAGTGATCACGTGTTTTCTGATAACTGCTCGTTCTTCCATCTCATTATAACCACTCATATCCAGAGCCCGTGTAAAGGTGGAAAATTCAACATGTTTTCAAATGTTGCTCAGATGTTACAAAGGTTTCTTTAAGAGTTTTTTTTTTCTCGCTCTTTTCCAGGTTTTGGTTTTGTTACCTTTGAGAATGAAGATGTGGTTGAGAAAGTGTGTGAGATCCACTTCCATGAGATCAACAACAAAATGGTACGGACGTGAGCTGTAAAAAATATTTAGAGCGTGGTTTACTCGGTGGTGTAGGGATTTGTTCCCAGTGTCCCAACTGCCAGACCGAATCATGTGGCGTATCTGTTGTGTGTCTTTATTTCAGTAGTTTTTTTTACTAACTCCCTGTTTTCTTTGCTTCAGGTGGAGTGCAAGAAAGCCCAGCCCAAGGAGGTGATGACGCCGACAGGCTCAGCCAGAGGCCGTTCCAGGGTGATGCCCTACGGGATGGACGCTTTTATGCTGGGCATTGGCATGTTAGGTAAAGTATTAAACAAACAGCAAGTACAGTATCTGAAAAAATCACTGTTAATCAAGTGCTAACACTGATTGACACCATTTTTCTTAACGAAGACGGAAATAACAGATTATGCGAGTATGTGTGTGTAACTTAGTTTTAGATTGTATTTATTCTAAAAATACTCAAAAAAAGTAACAGGAGAATAAACTCAGACATCTAGAATGTGGAAAAACGCCGACATTTCTGTTGTGTTGCTGATCAGAAATAACAGAAAAGAAGCCAAATTACAATATTGACTTATCCTCAAATTTCAGTAGTGCCTTAAAAATGTCTTCTGTGCATTAATTTAGCAGGGAATAGCTCAGCAATTTGAACACATTTCTTAGGTTTCCTCATTCACACTAAAGGAGCTGCTTTAAAAATTAAGAAATGTCATATTGTAGGTGCACCCTCCGTTCAAAAATATTTAGGCTACGTAAGCTAAACGCCTGCTTTCAATGACGTTATTCTCTGTGATGTATCGAATGTTTAGAGGTCACGGACTGAAGGGCTCCACACGCTGGAGTAAAAATACAGTATGAAGAGATCCTCATTGAGAAATCAAAACCGAGAGCTACATCAGCTGTAGTTTGTGGTTGTTTGATGCCCTCTACTGGCAAATTTCAGATCGTAATACATAATCTCAGTAAGGGCCTGTAAATGTCAGTGACTCATACTACCAGGTCTGGCTCATGTGTAATTCATCTTTAATGACCCCATTTCCCGCAGACGTTAAGCTAATGTGTATGCCTGGATCACCAAGTGTCCGGAGCTTTGCCTTAAATTTCAAAATATTCCGAGGTTGATTAAAATGAACCCCGGATGAGGGAAAGCAAAATCAAATAAATGACCTTAAATCACTCAGTAGTTAATAATAGCCATCTTTACTGTAACTCCTTCGTAGCTGCACTCTGTTGTACAAGAGCAGAGGAAATTACCTTATAGGAGATCGGTTAGCTAACTGCCACTGCAGCAGGTGAATGTATGACTGCACTCTTGAGGTGGTTCCAAAAATAAACCTGGATAGATCAGATGGCTAGATCTGCCTGTGTGTACTCATCGTGATTTCTGCTCACACACCAAGCAGCCTCCCCTAAAACTCATTTTCTGAGTTCGCCATCATGCTCCTTTATACAGCCAAGTCAATTAATCCTCTCTCTCTTTCTCTCTCCAACAGGCTACCCGGGTTTTCAGACTGCTACCTACACCAGCCGCAGTTACTCTGGTATCGCGCCCGGATACACCTACCAGTTCCCAGGTACGTCTGCATAAGCCTCGATCACAGCTCACTGACTCTCTTTAGGCCTGCAGACAGGGACAGAGTAAAGGCTAAAGGCTACAGGCTGCGGCATGCTGACAATTTTTAACAGTGGGAGGCGAAACATGTATGAACAGCAACGGCCACGTGGCTAGACGCTCATGTGCGCGCTCAGGTTCGCGTTTCATGCCGCCTTCATTTCAGCTGCAGCAAGTGTGATTTTAAAGTGCTCTTGTCTGTAACTTAAACCCTCTGCATTTTCTGAAACATTGTCTTCTGTTTTGAATGTTAGTTATTGATGTTTTTTGCCTTTCATTTGTGATATTGAACCTTCTTCCTCTTATATTCTTCTTTGTTTATTTGATCTGCTTATGTAAGCCCTATTCAATTGGCCGTATCGCCCCTCCTTTTCCTTTGCTCCCACCTTCCTGCCTGTCCTTACAGTAGGTTTTCTTTTTTTGTTTTGTTCTCTTTTGTTTTTACTTTCTGTGCTCGTGCATCTATGTTGACATTGTCTCTGTGTGCGTGTGTGCCTTTGTAGTCTGGCTGGTGGATGGCGACTATTTACAAAGACATTTCTCTCTCTCTGGATCTTCTCTGTTTCTAGAATTCCATTTAGAGAGGACCCCCCTCCTGACATCATCCCACCCTCCTGAGCTGGCAGGTGAGTGTTGCCGCAACCCCTCTGAGAACCTATAGAGAAAACCCAAAGCTCTTTAGCAGCAGAAACCCAAATTAAACCACGAAGCCCATCTTTACTAAATGCAGTAACCCTGAATCACTGGGATACTTCTTCAAAAACAAAAGCAGCATAACCCAAAAAACAAACCTGTTTACTTTTACTTTTACTTTTAAAATCAGATTTAGATTTAATTTTTGATTTAAGAAATAGTCCGCCTATGTACATACATGTGAGGCAATCCAGCAGCAGGTAGAAATAGGGTTCAAAGGTAATGCAAACGACCTTGTAACACTTTTCAAGAATCAAACTTTAAGTAGTTTCTGTGAACATATCGGTTGTTTTCACGAAGCTACTGTGGAGGTCGCCTTAAAATGTATTTTTCCCTTAAGCACCATTCCCAAACATGCTGTGAGTAAACTAAATCCTGGGTTAAAACAAGGTCAAACTGAATTCACAATGTTATTAAAAATAAAAACATGAACCCCCAGGTATTGGTTAGCACTGTTATAGTAAGAAGGTTTCTGGCTTAGACCTCCTGGCCGGCTGGATTCTGTGCGGAGTTTGCATGCTGTCTCCTCCCACAGTCCAAAGACATGCATGTTAGGTTAATCTGTGATTGGCCATAGGTGTGAATGTAAAAGTGTGTGATTGTCCATCTCTCTTTTCGAACCCACTGACCAGTGACCTACCCCGGGTCTACCATGCGTCTTGCCTAAACTCATCTTGGGTGGGCTACAGCCTCCCATCAACCTTCAACTGGATAAGCAGTTAAGGAAATTGATGGAGCGATTTACGGATGTACACTAAACGATCTAAAGAGTTCCATTTTGCTTTATAGACTACTTCTGACAGAGGTGACAAGATATGATGATATATTGGGCTAAAAGCTTTTAGGTTGCTCCTAACTCTGCCGGTAAATACTTTTAGCCTTTGGATGTGTTGTGAATGCGCCCTGATCTACGAGCAGCTGTGCCTTTACACTGACATCTAGTGGCTCTAAGCTGTACTTACATCTTTACTTGGAAACGCCATCCTCTTTGATTTTAGCCATCATTTTGTGTCTTATTTAATGCATCTAAGCCAGATGCTATAGGATGTTAGATCATTAAACCTTACACCAGTGGTATTTAAATGACATGTCAGACCTCTGGGTCAGCTGTCAGTTCAGCCACACTGAGCTGTAGATTATGACATACGTGTTGTGTGACAGTTTTGTTTGTTGTGTAATCCTCAGCCATTCCCCTGACTGCATACGGACCAATGGCAGCAGCTGCAGCAGCCGCCGCGGTAGTTAGAGGTATGTCCCTGTTTGTCTGCGAAAGAGTGAGAACAGCAGGAGTGTGTGCATGTTTACAAATTTGCATGCTCGCCTTACTCACAATGAGCGCGTGCGTGATGGCCTGGTTGGAGAAATAAAGGAATATTTTTAGACATGTGCATGTTTCTATGTGTGTGTGTGTGTGAGAGAGAGAAAACCCTCCAGTGTTTAAGACTGACTTGTCTCTCCTGCCTCTCAGGCTCCACCCCTTCACGCACAGCTGGCTTCCTGGGCACCAGCAGCCCTGGACCAATGGCTGACCTGTACGCTGCAGCCAATCAGGACTCAGGAGTCAGCAGCTACATCAGTGCAGCTAGCCCCGCCCCCAGCACAGGGTTCAGCCACGGTATAGGGGTAGGTCAGACGCTCCCTTCCTCACCCACCAACTCACTCAGACTTACATGCATGCATGAATGCACACGTGTGTTGACAAAGCTGCTAGAAGTGTATTCATCCTTGCCTCTATGTGTGTGTATGTGTGTGTCCTCAGGGTCCTCTGATTGCTACTGCCTTCACTAATGGCTACCACTGAGAAGTCTCAGGTCACCGAGGGATGGGAGGGCGTCTCCTCTGCTGATGAGCCAATCACAATGCTGACTGCCCACTGATGGCACAACCTGATTGGCCGGCCACCGGCTCTTTACCGGGCTCTCCTGGCTCCATATGGCTCCGCCCACCGACTGAATATCTTTTTAAATCCAGAACTCTTGTTTCTGCTGTACTAATCTCACTTCAACATAACTTCCCTGTTTTCTCCTCTTTTGTCCTCATCATGTAGTCTAATAACTAGAGCCCACCCCCTCTTCCCCCTCAGTTATCCATTTTTTTCCTTTTGAAGCTGAGAAAAAGAAACTGCAAAAAAAAAAAAAAAAAAAAAATCTCCGAGGAAACATTTGTCATCGTTGACAAAGACACAGACAACTATTTTGAGTTTTTATTATCGTCATTTTAAACTTCACTTCCATCGTGAATCCTTCCCAGCTGTCGTGCTGATGTTAACAGAAGCAGAAAGAAGGAAAAAAAAAAGAAAGCCGTGCGAGATGAGATGGGTCTCAAAGCCGTTTTTAACAAAGGAAGAACAAATCCAACACAGTCCTTTTTTTAACTCGAGTCTCACGGAAACATGGAGGAAAAAAAAAACAACCAACAACAACAACAACAAAAAAAGTTAAATGTATATTTTGGTAGTCTTTAAAAACAAACAAAAAAAACCCTTTGTAATATTGTTATTAATATTGACATAATAATCTGTAAGGTATTTTATTCTGTAATTGGTTTTAAAGCAATGTTTTTATGTCTTCCTGTAAAATATTGTACATAGACATTGGGTGAGGTAGGGTGGGTGTGGGATGGGTGTGGGAGGGAGGGGTCACTGAACCGGCTGGCATGTCATTGGTTGGTTTGGAAAAGGGTTAACAGCAATTTGACTGGATGTCATTTACTACTCTCTGCGGTCATCTCACTACTTTTATGGGTATGCATACGCCATTATGTGTACACTGTGGGGCAGTCCACTCTAGCGTCACTTCAGCGCAACGCTATCCAGGATAGCTGTTGGCGAATAAACTTCCAGGAGCTTGTCTGACATATTTTTTTCAGTTGACACTTTGTTTTGTTTGTTACCAGGTCATATTTTTGTTTGTTTGCTTTACGTCTTTGTCTCTTGCGTCTTTGCGGAAAACAGTTTATGAAACCACGATGGGACTTTGGATGATTAACAACTTTAAAACAGGAGAAATAAGGGGTTTCAGGCGATTCGGGACTTGACTTCACTTCCTGATTTTTGAAAATATTATATATATATATTTTTTTTGCGCGTTTCTCTTCTTAATGTTTTTGTTTATTTTATTTCTTTTAAGAAAATTCTTTTATGCGGTGTTCTCCACCGTGACAAACAAATGAAGGACATTCTCAGAGAAGCAGTTGTAGAAAAATCACGATCATGTTCTTTCCTCTTATCACTATTGAAGGTGCATGTGATTGCGTCTGCGTGTGTGCGTGCGTGCGTGCGAATGAGTGTTTGTGCGCATACATCAAGGTGTAATATGGAACTACTTTCGTCAGCGAAGGAGCGTTTTGATTGCCTTTTTTTCCTTTGGTACTGAAAAAAAAAACGTTTGCCCTGCTCCATTTGGGTTCATCTGCTCTTCTCCCCCCTGACTCTCTCCCATTCCACACTTCGTTTTAATAAATTTGTGCACCTCTGGAACAAACAGATAACTGTTTATATATAGTTGCTGCTCAGTGTGGTGGTGAACACACAGGGTTTTGGGCAGGGATCCAGAAATGGAACAGGGTCTCGCTCCCAGTCGGCTCTGATACGGGGGCCTCAGTACAAGACGGCGCTGGCTGGCAGGAAAAGTCAAAAAGCTGGAACAAATTCAACCTTTGCAAAAACAAGTAGCCTGTTTGTTCAGCCTTCTTGCTGCAGCCTGTTTGATGTTCAGCACAGCAGAAAACTTCCTGATCCAGCCAGTAGTTCCTCTGTCAGACGGGCTGGGACATGATAAAAGAAAAAAAAAAACTACTGCTGGACACCAACACTGTAACTTTTTAACTTACAATAAAGCAATAAGTTATTTTTTACCTTACAAATGAAAATAGTACTATTATTGGTAATAGCAGACGACAAGTGGATAATTCTGCGGCATTAAGACTTATTTTCAGAAAAAAAAGAAACTATATTTTTCTGTTTTGAGATCTTGTTCCCCTTGTATATTGATTTTAATGATGTCTTTTGTTGTGCTGTTGTAAGGAAAAGGGCCAATGCTTTGAATGGAGTTTGTAGCTCTACATGAGCTCGGTTAAAGTTTAAGATTTGGGCTGTCCCCCGCCAAGCTTTACAGCAATGCTTTTCTTTTTTTTTTTCTTTTTTTTCTTTGTTTTTTTTTTTCCTGACAGTTTCAATTTGAAAATCCTAATAAATTATTCTAAAGTGTTTGTGACTCCTTTTTTTTTTTTAAACCCAACATTTGTTCACATGCACACTGAAGTCATGTGAACTGACCTGCGTGTTTGAAATCTTCAGTGCAAATGCCGCCTCTTAAATTGGAATACTGGCACAAATAGTCGGTGTATATAACTGTCAAACTTCAACTGCTGAGGCTGAAAAATGAAGCCAAAACACGAGTGCCAAAAGTTGCAGTTCACAGAATGGCCATTTGAGGCTGGATTCGCTCCCTTAATCAAATGCACAACCTTACAGTAGGGATAAACATGTTTGCAGCCTGGTGCGAAAAACATTTTGGTCTGTGTTGTTAATTTAAGCTACTAAACGCTGGACTGTGAGTCATTCAAACATATAAACTCCACCTAACTCCAGTGATGAGTGACAGAGAACTTATCAAAGAATTCTATCTTTAGGCACATTGTTACTAGCAGCCTGTCACAAAAACACAAAATTCGTTCCCATTTATTAGTTGACTCTATAAAAAATACCAAAGATAACATAGATTGACAGACATAGACGTATTTCAGCACCAACACGGTGATTCCCAAGTCGCTATTATCTGAAAACTTGGCATATCTCAGCATGGTGTGCTGCATGTCTGTAAAAAATGTGTTGAAAGCAGTGGAGGACAAAAAAGGAAGTGGCCTAAAGAACTATCTACAGCAGATGAATAATACCTGAAAGTCATGTCTATAAAAAACAATTCAGCCAAGACCTGACATAGGACCTAAGAGATACAGGTCTTGATCTACTGTTAGCTGAAGCCTCATCAGAAATGGTCTCAGTAGAAGGATGGCTGTCAAGAAGCCATATTTAAGGAAGGAAAACAGAGAAAAAACAACTGGTATGAAAATCTGTCAAGCACGGTGGAGACTCTGTCGTGGTTTGGGGCTACATTTCAGCCAGTGGTGTTGAGTATCTTGTCACACTTGATAGAACTACGAGTGCAGAATAGTAAAGTTACATTTTGACCCACCACAAAGACTCCTGTAGACTACTTAACGAAACAACAAGAAGTCTTGCAAGAAGTCTGCATCCACTTTTACCTGTAGTCTGTGAAAGTCCTCCCGATTTTAGTGGGTTGAAGTATTCATAGACTTCCCTTCAGTAGCAAATTTAATAACACAACTTTCACCAAAACTGCACGGGCATGATGAGCAAGGCCACTGTTTTCTGTGTAGAGAGTGGCTACTTCAAGCTACTTAAAGTGGATAGAGTTGACAGAGTAAACAAATACAGTGAATATGCCTGAAGGACTTGTTCCCATATTCATAATTTTCACGGTCTTTAACCCGACAAACTAAAAAACGGGGTGCATTGTTTCATCAGAAGTTCCATGCATGTGTCATTCTGTGCTAACAACATTCATCCATCTTGCAGTGCAGTGACTATGTTTGTGTGGGCTGCCAGCAGTGGTAAACAGAGTCTGATCCCTCACACTTCTATCAGGGTCAGAGTTCTGGATGGAGGCCAGCAGGGTTAGTGATCCTCTCCCACCTCTCTGCTTCGCCTTCTCTCCCTACAAACTTCATTTTTTCCCAGCTTTGAGGAAGGATTAGACCCGGTATACAAGACCAAACTTTTCAAGCTGAGTTTTAAGCTGTTGGTTTCATTATTTGTTTTCCAAAGTTCAAAGTTAGACTTAAACTCCCTCCTGCTGTATTTAGAACACTTTTTTAGCTTCTGTTTTTCTGTAACATTTTTAAATTTCGGTTTTTCGCCTCTCGCTGTCAGATTCGATGGCACTTGGAGTGCTAAATCCACAGTTAAAGAGCTCCTTAAGTGGGAGCGAATTTTTTGACAGTGATTATTTAGAGGAACTACCACCTCCTCTTCAAAGCTACCTTTGTTTGACCATTTTTACATGCTTTTGTCCTGCGTACCCCGTCAACATTGTGGCCTTGGTCTTCTCTATCATGGTAAGTATAAACAATAAAACTTAGATCAGCTGATGGGGTTTTAATAGATCATATCAAACCATGGGCAGGCAACTAATTTTCCCAAGAGCCCACAGCTAACGACTGATAGTAACATCTACTCTTACCAGTAGCAGTTTATAAAGAGATAAATACTGGGCAGAGTTCAGCTTATTGCTCTGGCCTTCCACAACAGTTCCCGTGTGTCACGTGGCCCCTTGGGAGAATTAATTGCCCACGCCTCTGTGTTAGACTATGCATGCTCTGTGCTCTAATATTAAGGAAATAATGAGTCAGAGAGAAATGAAACATGTTCTTGTCCAGGCTGCTTTAAATGTAACGCTTACACAGTGTTCTGATGTGCTGGACCCTAAGATGTAACCCAGTCACACAGACACCTGCTCTGCCCATCAAACAAACTTACTTCATCTTCCACTTTGGAAAATTACATTTTCATGCTGCCTGTTGATGGAAATAAACTTTCACTTGGCAAATAAAAAAACAAAACAAAAAACAAAACCACTTATTAGACTTTTTTCATAGACTTTTCAGAGAGCTCTGCGTACCACATTTTGAGGACAAGTGTTTTTAGCAGGTTTGCCGGTGAGTTTTTATGCTTTACAGTGATTTCTCTCTTCCAGTCTAGAAACAGTTATTACAGCGGAGACTACGACGGCTCCAGGCGGCTGGGCAGGAACGCGCTCTACGTGGCTATTGCCTCAGTCATCATCGGGCTTCTCATCATCGCCATCTCCTGCACTGTTCATTTTACCACAGTAAGACAGCCTCAGCACTGTTACCACTCATAAAAACTTCTCAAGTGAATTTCTAAAAACTTTATATTGGAATATTGCAACTATAACTTCAGACATGACCCTACACATAGCTAATTTCATGAGTTATGTTAGTACTATTATTATTGTCATGCGTATTAGTGAAAGTCAAGTCAATGATTTTTGACTTGAATGAGGGTGACAAATACAAGCCTAATCTTTTATTGGAACCTTAATATTACAGAGTAAAAGGTCACATTATATATATACAATATACACTGCTCAAAAAAATTTAAAGGAACACTTAGATCTAATGTGTTAGGAATAAAAGGACGCCACATCGTTTGATGGTACTCAGTAGCTCGTGTAGCCCCCCACGTGCTTGTATGCGTGCCTGACAACATCAGGGCATGCTTCCAATGAGATTGGAAGATCTGGATTAGGACATCACTGAAACTGTGGACAGTCTGAGATGCAATCTGGTGGCACTGGGTGGACTGAAACATAATGTCCCAGAGGTGATCTGTTGGATTTAGATCAGGCAAGTGTGGTGGCCAGTTAGTGGTATCAATTCCTTCCAGGGAACTGCCTGCATACTCTCACCATATGAGCCTGGGCATTATCGTACACCAGGAGGAACCCAGAACACTGCACCAATATAAGGTCTGAAATGTGTCCAAGCATTTCATCCTGATACCTAATGGCAGTCAGGATGCTGTTGCATAGTCTGTAGAAGTCTGTGTGTCCCTTGATGGATATGCCTCGCCAGACCATCATTGACCCACCACCAAACTAGTTATGCTGAGAATTGTTACAGGCAGCATAACATTTTCAAGGCTTCTCCAGACCCTTTCATGTCTGTCACATGTGCTCAAGGTAAACCTGCTCTAATCTGTGAAAAGCACACGGCGCCAGTGGTGAACCTGGCAATTCCAGTATTTTAGGCTAAATGCCAGGTGTGCTTCATGATATTGGGCAGTGAGCACAGGGCCCACTAGAGGACGTCAGGCCCTCAAGCCACCCTCATGACAACTGTTTCTGATTGTTTGGTCAGAGATATTCACACCAGTGGGCTGCTGGAGGTCATTCTGTAGTCCTTATTCTGTTCCTCCTTGCACAATCGAGCAGTTACTCCTGCTGACGGGCTAAGAACCTTCTACAGCCTGGTCCAGCTCTCCTGGATTCTCCTCCAAGCTTTTGAGGCTATGCTGAAGGCGCCTAAAGGTGTATTATATTATAAGGTGGACCCTACAATAGTACATACAGAGAAAAACCCAACAATTATACGATCCCCTATGAGCAAGCGCTTTGGCCACAGTGGGAAGGAAAAACTCCCTTTTAACAGGAAGAAACCTCCGGCAGAACCAGGCTCAGGGAGGGGCGGCCATCTGCTGCGACCGGTTGGGGTGAAAGAAGGAAAACAGGATGAAAGACATGCTGTGGAAGAGAGACAGAGATTAATAACAGATATGATTTGATGCAGAGAGGTCTATTAACACATAGTGAGTGAGAAAGGTGACTGAAGAAGAAATACTCAGTGCATCATGGGAATCCCCCAGCAGCCTACATCTACTGCAGCATAACTAAGGGAGGATTCAGGGTCACCTGGTCCAGCCCTAACTATATGCTTTATCGAAAAGGAAAGTTTTAAGCCTAATCTTAAAAGTAGAGATAGTGTCTGTCTCCCGAATCCAAACTGGAAGCTGGTTCCACAGAAGAGGGGCCTGAAAACTGAAGGCTCTCCCTCCCATTCTACTTTTAAATACTCTAGGAACAACAAGCCTGCAGTCTGAGAGCAAAGTGCTCTAATGGGGTGATATGGTACTACAAGGTCATTAAGACAAGATGGGGTTTAAATATTTAAGACCTTGTATGTGAGGAGCAGGATTTTGAATTCAATTCTGGATTCAATTCAGGAAGCCAATGAAGGGAAGCCAACACAGCATAATTATGCTCTCTCTTTCTAGTCCCTGTCAGTACTTTTACTGCAGCATTTTGGATTAACTGAAGGCTTTTCAGGGAGTTTTTAGGACATCTTGATAATAAAAAATTACAGTAGTCCAGCCTAGAAGTAATAAATGCATGAAGTTTTTCAGCGTCACTCTGAGACGGGATATTTCTAATTTTAGAGATATGGTGCAAATGGAAGAAAGCAGTCCAACATATTTGTTTAGTAATAAAAAAATTCCTGTTTTGGCTGTTGTCCCTGTTATGTACCTGCTGTTAATTTAATTAACATCAAAGCAGCTGAAACTGATTAACAAAAGCCTCTGTTACTTAACTGACCAGATCAATACTCTGATTACAGAGTGTACCTTTAATTTTTGGAGCAGTGTACAACATGTAATGTATATAGAATAAGTATAATATATAGATTTAATTGTACATGGGAGACTTGTCACTACTGACTATTCACCACTACATATAATATAGAAAAATTAGTCATTCATTTAATGTACTTTGTGTTGCAGTTGGATTTTTAGTGCAGTGGATGCAGAGAGAGCAGAGAGTCGAAGACTTTGAGCAGAAACCTCATTACGAGCTCAGGTGCCAACGAAAGGATTCAGACTCAACTCATGTTTACTTTAGCCTGTACAGCGCTTACTTTACTGTCTATGTTGTTCCTACAAAAAATCAGTGAATGTAAAATCTGGTGGGCGTATACACTTCAGTGACTAATGTCTTTCCAGATTTGATTGCAAAAGGCAGCTTTCCACAAGGGTGTAAACAATCCACTGTTTACTGTTGCTCATAGCTCGAGTGATAAAAAAATCCTGACCGTAATGCCTTCTTTTATGATAATAAAACCAGTTATGTTAAACCATAATGGTGGATAAAGAATCTGAACAGACAACAACTAATAACAATGAAATATGAAAATAATTTAGGCGTGTAGAGTATAACTTACAAATGTATCTCTCCAAGGTAGAAGCCCAATTGACCTTTTTAAGAACACAGAGTGTCTTAATTAGCTTCACTGTATTTATAGATAATCCCCTGCTGTGCATCAAACCTGGAATTATTATGAAAATTATTGTGTAAACAAACAAATGTTATTTTCATTCCTGTAGCAGTTACAAAGAGCATGTGAAATGTGTGTATCGCAGTGCAGCGTATCGCCGGCCACCATGGTTCACACAGAGACTTTTGGAAGAATAAATAATTCATAAGAAGAATAAATGAATTTTTCCTTTGATGACAGAAATGTTAAAACACACAATTGTGAAATCAAATCCAGTCACAAGTTCTGCTTCTGTAGCTTTATTTGCCTAGTGTGATGATTGATTATAAACACAGCAGTTAATATAAATGTAAACCAATGCTGGAAAAATTATATTACAAGTTATATCCCTGACTTTGTGCCTCATGTTTATGATTATCTACAATTACTGTTTTTTTATTGTATTTTTTTTTGCATGAGACTTAAATATGCGTTACAAACTTAGGCCGTGAGGTTTAAAAGTTGCTTGCATTTACCAGACAGCGAGGGTCTGATGAGAGAACTCATGAAGATACTACACAATGGGAAATAAAGTATCTTGTAATATTTTGGGGGGACTTGCCCCATATTTGGACTGGATGTTAGAATATTTGGCATTTGGTGTTTACTATTTTTCTTCAGCTCTGTTTGCACGAGCCTGCTACCTAAATGCATTTTTAAAAATATACGTGTATTAAAATCAGTTCCAGACATTTCTTGGCACTTGTTTAATTATTCTGTCTTGTTGACCAAAGAGCTATTGCTGCAGTTGCGTTAGCTGACATGTGCAACAACAGCTTCCTGTGTGGTCTGTCACGACTGAGTAAAATTTGGCATTACGATCACATAAAAGTAAACTCAAACCAAGCATCATGTTACATGCATTTGAGATCTCTATGTCTGCTCCCTGTTAGACCCTATGACCTATTTTCAATAATTTACTCTGAATACACACAATTCAAAGTATTTATACAGACCTGCACAGCCTCAAGTTCACAACTTGAGCCTTGAACTACAACCTTCCATGCCGGGACTTTTCCCTGTAGTTTGATATGTCGCAGCATATGCCCAGCTAAATATAGCAGATCTGTCCTCTGTGTGGCAGCTTGCTCAGCCTCTCACATGGTCAAACAAAACTCATCCTTTCATGAAGCAACGTAAAGTGGCCTAAAGGTGGGAGGGAATAAAGGGATGATTCAGACGGGTTTAAGCGGGAGAGTCATGATCCTGTACGTCCATTTCAGTCTCAACTCATGACTCATAACTGTTTTCTTGTTGCTACTGAAAAACAAGCCTTTCAGACTGTTTTCATATATTGCACATCTATCTGCAGGGTAATGATGCTTTCCCTGGGCCCCAGGGAGAGACGAATTACACATACATGCTCCACATATAGAGAAACTAAAATCTGCGGTTTGCGTCTTCACATTTGGTTTGCAGTTATGCAGTGTTTTTTTCTTCTTCTTTCAAACCTATCTCCTACCTGCAGGTGCAATTCATAGCAGTCCCTCTGATGTAACAGGCCCGCTGCCAAGTTTCAGCAGTTATTCTAATGCACTTAACAAATCACTTTTGGCAGTAATCTTGTTCTATTATCTCCCTTTACTTGAAAGAGAAATGCAGCGTGATTGTAGTGCAACCTCTTTGATGTCACACCAAAGCAAAACGCGAAAGGACGGGATGAAAAAAAAAGAAAGATAAAATGAGCGCGGGGATAAGGCGACTTGAAAAGCACTTTGTAAGATTATCAAGGGATCAAGACAGACTTTGTGACAGGGAACTGACGACCATAATATGTGCCGAAGAAAATTTCACACAAACACAATTAATTAAAATAGTTTCCATTTATGTGCTTCATGTTGCCTCAAAAAGAGATTATGACTTCCATCTTTGTGGGAGCGCTGCTTTTATTCTTCTGCACAAGAATAGTGCATCATATTATTTTTCAGCTTGCATTCACATCAATAATTCATCATGAAGCTACTGTTGTGTTGTTGGCCGCATTACAGCCGGTAAATTTGGAGAGCACTCCATGACTCATGTGAGGTGCGCATAAATAGGCCACTCAAACAAGTTGCTTCCATTAGCACTGCATAGACCCTTCATGTGTACATATCGCATGACACATTCCTCCTATCCGGCAGCAGTTTGATCTAGTTGGAATAAATGAAATAGGATCACTGTGGGAACGATGCTGTGCAAGCAGAGAAAGAGCGACATGCATTTAGATACCTGATATTCAAAAACGAAAAGGCCTCAAGGTCCTTTCTTCTTTTTTCATACTAAGACTAGAATTTCTACCGTGCATCTGCCAGCCAGTCAGGTTGAATTCATGTCCGCTTAGTCACATATAGTTTAATGAAGACTGGAATTTAATTTCGTCTGACTATTTCAGAAAGTGCTGATCTGCTGGGATTTTCCCACACAAACATCTCGAGGGCTTACAGAGACTGGTCCGAAAAAGAGAAAATATCCAGTGAGCGACAGTTCTCTGGGTGAAAATGTCTTGGTGATGTCAGAGGACAGCCAGACTGCTTCAAGCTGATGGGAGTGTCATGCATTATTAGGAGGGGGAGCCAAGAAGGGTATGGAAATTAAAAAAATAAAGAGATAAATAAATGAAAAAAAAAAGAGCAAAAATAAAGAATCAGAAGAGCATCTCTGAATGTACAACATGTTGAACCTTGAAGCAGATCAGCTACAGCAGCAGAAGAGCACACTGGGTGCCACTCGTGTCAGCTAAGAACAGGAAACTGAAGCTACAGTTCACACAGGCTCACCAGAACTGAATAACAGAAGACTGGAAAAATGTTTCCTAGCTTGATGAGTCTCAATTTCTGCCACAATATGTGGATGGCAGGCTCACAATTAGGGTAAAACAACATGAGACAATGGATCCATCATGGCTTGTATCAACAGTTCAGGCTGGTATTGTCACGTAATTGTGTGGGGGTTATTTTCTGGGGCACCTGAATGCCAATTACCATTGTTTAAACACCACAGCTGACCTAAATATTATTACTTACCACGTGCATCTATAGGATAGGTAAAATGGGAGATTTCCATCTGTTTTCTGAGTTACAGAGTTTTTACAAACATTATGATGTAACTGACGGCCTTTTCAATATGAAATGTCACCACTTTTATCCTACTGGACATTTGTGATATTAATTAATTCTTGAGTTATTGCCAAGAAAGTGTTTTGTTGACCCTTGACAACCAAAACCAAATCAGTTCTTCCTTTTAGTGACAGTGAATGACTGTCAGATCTGATTAATTATGATTATAATTCATTATTTCTATTGTGTTCCAAAGAATGGGACTGATGGATGGGTGAAAAAATGGGTACTGTTGTTAATTTTCAAAATGTATATTTTTTCTCAGAATTAAAGACTTTTGCCTTAATTTTTTTTTAAATTCCATTAGGTCACATGCTTTGGGGTAAATGGCATAAGCTAGATAGATAACACATAGACACAGTAGCCTATTTCAGATACATTTGGATCATGAACTTTAATATCCATTTCTCTCACAGCTCTATTTTTGCTGTGATGCTTTCACTGTGAAACCCTCCACTGGTTTGACCAGACAGCTTAGACTGCCTGTTAGCTGTGCTCTATTTAAGGTCCAGTGGGTTTTTATAGCTATAGTTTTACCTTCTGGAAATGTTGTCGGGGACAGCGTGTCAGCATCAAACACAAGAGTAAAGTTGGGGGCCTGACCTCATCTTTACCCTCAATACAATCCATAATATCTGAAGAGTGCTACCTTGAACGCCATCATCGTTACATTTAATGCTAACTGACTAACAATGAAATTGAATTTGTTGACGCTGAAGGTCAGCACATTTGATAAAATACATTTGCAGTCGTTTGAGAAAATGTCAGCCTGTATTTGTAGAAGTCTGCTATGTTAATGGAGGAGCTCAAAGACACCCACGTCAACAATGATGCTGCTTATGCCGACAATGACTTTGGCCTCGTGAAGCACTCCCAAGTCCTGATCATTACAGATGCTAATGGTAGTTTAGGTGGATGGTTGTTGAGAGAGATGATTACCCTGTTATGTAAGAATTTAATAATGTAATGTGCTCAGGCTTATGAAATGGTGCTGAAAAAAACGTTTGGGTCAAACATTTTTTTATACTATTGTCATTTTTTTGTTCATTTTTTATGGGCCTGTATTTTTTTTCCAACTGAGACTAATTAAAAAAAAATATTATACTTTAAGTACAAACCAAAATTTTTTTTCTGACGTGCTGCAATTTGTCCTGTGCATGAAAACTGTGATCACACAGAACACAAACAATGGCTGTTGACATTACCATGTGTGACGTACGTGCAGTTAGATCCTAAATTCCACCACACGGAAAACTTTTTATGGCAACCGTACAACCTAATGATCAAGTAATAGATTAAAACTGTGTTTATTACCTGGGCAAGCAGTTAAGATGAAACAACTTTGTGGTCTTTAGCACATTAACTCCCCTGTACAAAGTTCAGATTTCCTTGAACTGTATCCTTTGACTGAAGCAGTGTTTACATTTGATCCGCTCACCACAGGCTTGTTCAAGTAAATCAACATGCAGCCATTGTTCACCTGTTATAAAGATATTGCTCACAGCCCATTTTTAGACACAAACTCCCTCCAATTAGTCTGTCATCCTCATGTCTGTATGATCACCCATAGCAATCTAACGAGAACAAATTCATTCATTTATATATATTACTTTCACAGCTGGACGTATGAATTGCATGCAGCTATACAGGCAAGTTCACGATTAATCTTGAGAATGAACTAAACACCATTAAAAAGTAGAAAAGCACAACATTGCACCTCATTGGCTACATTTCTATTTTTTTTAATTTCAAAAACACCATCACTACTGTAAATGTGATATTGATGAAGCAGCCAGTTTTATATGTCCCCATCGGAAAACAGAATCACAACCAAGTGTGAGTGTGAGAAGTCAAATTGCTACTCAAAGCAAAGATTTATAATGTACTACTGTACAGTACTACTGGGTAAGCATAATTTTTTAACATTCAGGGTTAAAGTTGTGAAGGGGCATATTTGAACCTAACTAGGTGGAATTTAGTAAAAAGGGCTCTACGGGAAACCCTGCAATGTTAAAAAGGCCAAAGCACACACAACACTGCAATCACCACAGTTAAATAAAAGTGGAATCGCTGCATGTGATGACATAAATGTATGTATCAATCACAGTGCTACCTGGGAACAAACTGTGCCAGCACAGTTGACTGGGTGTGCTTGGCTGTCCTGTATCTCTGCTACGTCATCACTCTCTACACAAAGGCTAATGCAGGCTTAGACTAGCACGACTTCACTGAATTAAAAAGTGCAGCCAGTTTGAAAACAGATTGTTTGTGTGAACTGCACGTCCTGCAGCCTTTCAGTTCCATTCTGATAAGTTATGTTAATCAACTCTACGTGTGTGGGCGTGTTTCGGCTCAGTGCGTTGCTACAGCGGCCCCCGAGTATCTGTGCTCCAGGAAATTACAAAAATTATCATGCAAAGGCAACCATAAAGTCTGTAACTTCTATTCAGAGACAAACATGACGATGTATTGCATACATTACACATAAAAAGTGGCACACCAAAGTGATAGAAGTACATTTTAAAATACTTAAATCTTACACTGCTTGACTGCTGAAAAAAATGAGACACACCACAGACAAAGTCAAACTTTCAGTACATTCAGGAAGCAGCATACGACTGAAACAATGACTTCATGAACACCTTATTTAAGGATAACTGTGCTTTTTTGGGGTATTTCTTTAAATTAAATGAAAACTTAAATTAGAATGGTAACCCCACTGAACCATGAAATACAAATGCGCATTAAACAGAGGTGGAAAAGCCACACTGCAGGACAGCGTGAAAGACACAGAGAACGTTATACAACCTTATCTCTCCTAAACAGTACTCAAGATTGTGCAGCACAGCGCACTGCTATCTGGACAACAGTCAGCAGAAATTGAAAGCCTTATGAGCCTTAAAAGTCCAACAGCAAGACTAAAATCAGATCTGTAAATTACAAGGCACAAATATTTAATCTGACAATATGCGGCATGTTGTTTGAAAGAGAAGCCATGAATAGGACAAGTACGTATTGTCCACACACTGAAAGCAACACCCACAATAAATGCTTGTAGACTGAAAAGCCATAACATTTTCAACATACTGGGTCCTAATCAGGCGAATCGCCAACAGTAAACAGAAAAGTAAACAGAAAATAGATACGAAATCAGTTACTGCACAATGCACAGATACTTTTGTAAGCATGGTAAAATCTGACAATGACTCCACAATTCCTTTTGAAAGACAGGTCCAAAGCAGCACCCTAAAGCTAGCAGTAATCACATTTGTTTGCCCTGTCATTATTCTTTTGTCCTGCAGAGGGGCCCCAAGCTAAATGCTCTAGTGTCTCTAGCATCTGACAGTGAGCCATGAAAACAGAGGACGGATTCTTTTATATTAGTCTGATTGAAATGTGTTAACATGCGCTTAGTCATCCACAGCGAACTGTAACATTACAATTCTATCGACCAGAAATGGCTGTAATCAGACAAGTTTAATCAAGTAAACCCATCATACATTGCTATAAATACTTCTTAATACACCACACTGACCTCAAACTCGTCAAACTTGGAGTAACCTGAACAATAAAAGATCACGAGACAGAACAATTTGACCGAATCTGCAGCAGAAACCTGTTTTTGCAACAGAACACGATCTCCTCGTTTGGTGTCTTGTTACATGAGGGTATGCTGTGTGCGCCACAAATGCTGCATTACTGATTGTCTCACTCTGCTTATTCAGATATTTAGTAGTCTTGACTACATCTCTGTGTTAATGCAGCTCATATGATACTGTTACTTACAGGAATTTTCAACAGCAGTGATATGTTGTCACTTAGATTGTAGTATTAAGATAAGCTGCAAAAGAAGAGAACATATGTTCTGACTTAAAAGTTTATTTTTTTCACTTGGAGTAAATCATATTAAAAAACCCCTAAAACATAAATGGATCACTATTACACTCCACGGGGTCTGGGACACTTGTAGGATCAAAGTGGACAAGGTGCTGCTGGACACTTTCTAATTAGAAGATTAGTTATGAGCATTGTGCTCGGAGTTCCACAAACCATGTCCTTGATTGAGTCTTAATTTAGGTTCTTCTTGTAATATCTCAGTTTGATTCCCAGTTTCCTGCTTTTGACAGCTGAAATTATTTGTTTGGCCATACTGTGAACTGCGATGCAAGGCGGAAGTCATTGTTTTGTCTGACAGGCAGCTTTGCTTGTTCCCCGTAACAACCTTCACACCCCCTCCTCCTGTCTGCAGCAGGAGGCCTGTGTAATTACATCCAAACCATTCCCCTCTCCCTACGCTTGATATCACTGCTGACATCCACTTGCACGGCCCCTCCTCTCATGCTCTCTCTCTCCCTCTCGCCCCTCTGAATCTCTGCTGTTGGAGAGCTCTCTGGCAGACAGTGCGCAGTCCTGCCTCGTCTTCAGTTGTCTGTAGTGCAGCGGAGCAGGTGGAGAAGGAAAAGAAACGGGGGAGACAGAGGGGAGAGCAGCAGAAAGAGTACGGCAGACAGCTGGAGAAGGAACTGTTATCCATGTGAATAATGGAAGATGGCTGACTTATACGCTGGGATATTTATTCAAAGAACAGTAGAAAAACTGATGCCTCAGTGTGTCGGGTAAGTGTGCAACTACTGTGAATGTAAGACTTTGCTCCATAACAACACATAGTGTGATAAAAACAAATTTGAAAGTCTTAACATTCTTAGTGTTTTGAAGTTAAGATTGTTATTAGAATTATGTTTTCCATAGGACTGGGGCCAGCTGGTGCTATTTAAGTACGCAGCGAGTTATGAGCTCAGGGGGAGATCACCAGTTGTGACTGAGGTATCCTCCTTAATCACCTAAGAGTGAAAAAAAATGGAGCTTCCTTTCCACCTGAGGATTGAAGGCTGCACCAAATCCAGATCAAATGCTCTGTGACTTTATCAGATCCACCTGTCACACTATGCAGGCAGCCAGGTCTCCAACTGCACATGTGGGGGTATGAAATCAACTGACGCAGGGGACTCTGATTAACATGAGACTGATAAGAGGTGATAGTGAGTCTAGGTGTGACAGCGCTGTCACTCACATGCAGATATTGGAATTAGAAGGGCTTCTCAATAGTTAGGTGAGACAAGCAGATTTAAGACTGACTGATAGAAATCATGCTAGATTCAACTGAGTCACGTGAATAACACACAGAGGGTTATATCCATGTGATTCACTGGGTTTGAAGAGGCGTTTTTTTTTCTCACGGGAAGTGGCTGTACTCATGCTATTCAGCACTAACTTGAGAATGCAGAGCAAAGATCAGGACAGGCCTCAAATACCAAGATCAGTGATGAGCGACGATTGTAGTGCCTTAAACTCTAGATGCCTCTGTGCTTTTACATGGCACTGATGTTAGCAATGAGTAAAATGAAGTGCCGTGTGTTTCATTCACAATAAAATATTCACAAATAAAATGAATTTTCATGTTTTTAGAAAGTAACAAGATTCGAAAAGCGATCTTCGGGACAACACTATTCACTCACAACATAAGTTCACTGTTCACTGGTAAGTGCTTTTCCAGTGTAAACATATTGACATGCTAATCCTCCAAACAGGAAAATAATGGGAGTGAATTTCTGTCTGGTTAATGTGCATCTACATTAGCAAATGGTCCACCTTTATTAAAGATGTTCAGTGGAAATATTGTCAAGAAAGATGAGCACAGCAATCATGTATGCATGTATGTGTGAGAAAGAGAGAGAGGGAGAGAGTAGGTTACCACAACTTTATTTTGGTGAATTAAAGTGCAGTGTGCAGCGAGCTTGTAGCATGTGAGTTATGCAGGGAAACAGAATGCGATTAGTAGGAATGCACAGTCCATTGGTTGATTAAGGAAAAACTTTTGTTTTAGTAACAATCACAAACTGATATTATTGCTTCAAAAGCAGCGCTAACTCTATTAGCTATGGTTGTGGAGCGAAGTCCAGAGGAAATCGAATTCTCGTGTGCAAGCAGAGCTGGTGCATGTGAAGCTACAGTGGCCTGCGATCAATTTGCATCAACCTAGTGGCGGCTGTATAAAATTTTAGCTTAACACAGTAGATATAGTGTGCATAATTGTGTACAAATGGAGCATATGCTCCCTTTCGCTGCCTGCGTAGCCACTCAGCTGGAAGGGAAGGCTTTCATATAGCTCCAAACAGATGTTCCATTCATACCAGGGGTGGCTAACCATCATGACCGATTTAATGTTATTTCTGTAATTTTGTGTTTAGACCTTGTGGATGTGTTGTTTTTAGTGTTTGCATGATTGAAAACAGTGGTGAGGTTTACCTAGCTACCTTGCCCAAGAATCCTCTGGCCAGTAATGATTTAGTGTTTACGAGTAGCATTTATGAGCTAGTGTTGACATTCAGCATTTGTTTTGAAAGTAAGTTCAATATACCACTACAGTACCATTTTTGTGCATGGTCAACTGAGAAAATCCTTGGTAATAGTAATTTATATATAATATATTAATACTCACAATAAAGAAGATATCTGGAATCCACCTTCTAAGTTTAGTTGACTGTTCTCAGGCAAACAAGGTGACTTATTATATGATACAGTAAAATTTACTCTGGTGATTTTTTAATCTTTTTTTTAAGTCAGCAGTCTTACTGAACACTCTTTCTCCCTTCTTTCTCAAAGTAGGGGATTTCTGTCTGTTCAGGCAATACAGTGTGCATTTCTGTTTACTAAAAATTATGATTAATTTGGTAATTAAGTGTGTAAAGAGTAGAAACAAACCATATTGTGTAGTAGTCAAAAATTAGCATGCTGGATTGCAGTTTGAATGGCTTCTTTTTGAAAAATCAGAGTAAATTGCCATCAGTTCAGTCATGAAGTGAGCATTTTTTTGGAGTCAGTATTCTTGCAAAGGCTTTCCTCAAGTTTTCTTTCTCAAATGGCTCAAAAGGATCATTGATCATCAAGTAAAAAGTCATGGACCTGATATTCGCATCCACATTACCTATCCTGACACAGATCACAAGATCCAGCCTTTGAGATATACGAGTTTTATTTTAAAATACACTCTCTAGGACTATATTTTACTGAAAATTATAATTCAAGTTTAGTAAAGAAATAAAAAATTGAGGTACAGATATGAGCTAATTATCTTTCCACAAAGTTTTTGTGTCATTTTGAAATGAGACAGCTAAGGAAATGAGCTGATGCATTATCACAATAACGGTCCACAAAATGGAAGGACACTGAGACTGACCTGAATTCATTACACTGTGAGGAGGAGGAGCGATGCCATCGTTTTGTCTTCAGACTTTGTTTTTTTTCCTCTTTATTTAATTGTTGGTGCCTCCCATGTTAGCTTAACCTGTATTCAATTAGTTCCCTGTTTGTTTCTAATCCTGTCCCTATCATTGTTGTTTATCAGGTTGCCTGCACAGCCTGTGTTTACGCCTGCTTCCTCTTATCTGCTTCCTCTGTTCTAGTGTGTTCCTGTGTTCAGTTCCTCATGTTTTTTTGAGGGTGTTCGAGGTTATTTGGGTTTACAGCAAGTCAAACTGAAATTAATCTTTTGTTTATACATCCTGCCTATGTGTCCAGTGTTTTGATCCTCATCCCTGTGTTCTTCTGTGGCAAGCAGAAGGGGGGTCCTCCCATACCTCCTGCTGTGCCTGTGTGTGCTCTCAAATGCTGACTTCTATTATAAAAGACATTAATTAGACGGAGATGGCATTAAAAAAATAGTACAAATGTTACACATATATTAATATATAGTATAAAACTGATATAAAACAATGAACAGCAAGGAGAAGGAGACTGATTGAAAAGATTGATGAGTTAACTGAGACATACTGTGCTCCACTTTCCATTTCATGCTCCACAGGTGTTCAATTATTCCTAATTGTTCTATTTGTTTCTCTCTTACAGACAGTTGCAGGCGTTTACTGGAATCATAAGCAGTGTTTTGATAATACAGACTATTGTGAAATCATCACTGCCAGAAAGTGCTGCGAGCCTCCTCTGTATGTCGGAGCACTGGTGTGTCACCCTAAAGAAGCTATCAGGAAAAACAGAACCTTGAGGAGTAAACATTTATCTCTTAAGTGACACATGCAAGACAACTTTCCTGTGCTTGTCTTCTCTAAAAATTCTGCACAATACAGTGTGTGTGTTATGTTAAGTTCTTCTGTGGGCATCACCTCCTATAGATTCATGCTTTCTAAATAAATATGCTGCTGCTCGGTCTTACTAATGAACTAAGGACATCAAGGAGCCAACTTAAAAGCTCAAATTTAGGTTAAACGTCACTGGGAACTGCTGTCCAGTCTTAAATATGGAATCAGAAGAAAGCACAGGACTGTCCACAGCTGCACTGGTGGCCATCGCCTGCAACACCTTTGTTGCCATCCTCCTTCTCCTCCTCTGTCTAATCCTCTACCGAGCCTGCAGGGTTCCTTCTAGCCCAGAGAGGCAGCCTGTGCTGGCTCCAAGTGAAGCAGAAACCCAGCAGATGAACGAGCACAAGTACCTGTTAACCTCCTGACTGATGAAGAATGAGTCAAATGTAGCAACAAGCTATGACCTCAGTGTACTCCTCCACAGGAGAGGGAACTGAAGGAGCACTGAGCCTGACTGCAAGCAATAACGAAGCTTGTCCTCTCCTAGTGTCCAAAAAAAAAATAATAAAAAATCAGCTGTCGCTCTAATATCAGAAATGCCTCACAAAAACAGAAAGGATGAGTTGTTGTGGAGTGAGAGAACTATTTTTAAACAGCGATCACTTGTCAAATCTGGTAACTGGTTTGACAAAACACACGGGGGAGTGCCAGTGCGAATCTATGTTTAACGCACACACAAAAAGCCTCGAGAGGAACACATGGTCACAAGGATGTCTGCAGGTTACGTACAGACTGAGAGAAAGGAGTGTTCAGTATATGAAGAATGACTAGTACTTGTTGGAGGTTTCTAAATATATATCCTCTTATTTCATATGTTGGCCTGAAAAAAAAGAGAAACAGTCTGTTACTCAGAACAGGGACTTGAGCCCGTGTGGAGTCTGTGTGTGTCGCTGTCACTCATAAATATCAGTGGACTGTGAGGCACAGTGCTTTTGCTAAGGGTGTTGCATAAGAACTAGCGATGCTTAGTTGAAATGTGTGTCCTCTTCAATAGCGGCCCTCATAGTGACATTTGCCTGCAGCCATGTGTGACAGGCAGCTCGCTTTGGACAGAATCACACAGTTTTACCAACATCCCATTGCAAATTATTAAGACTCAACCACTTCTCCACTATCACAGCTGAGATCACACGTACATCAAAAAGGAGTAAGAAAGAAAAGGTTCTCAAAATATATTCCTACTCCATGCGTGAAAATATACCTACTGCTAATAGACTCCTTTTCATCAATAGCTTCCACAGAGTAGAATGCAAAGCATAATATGAAACACAATATGAGTAAATGGATCAAGTTTAGAAAAAGTCAGAAAATAAAGAAGTTGATATCTTTAAAAATATATGAGATATTATATAAATACATAAATATATAGAGGTTGACTGAATCACTGATTAACTGATCAACAATTAATTACCACATAATCCAGAAACTTGCTGAATATCATGTAATAATGATTCATAAAAGACAGTGGCCTAAGGGTGAAATTATTTTCCGGACATGCTAGCGAAGATTCAGTGAATTTATGACCTTTGTAGTAGAAGTGCTCTCCCTAAAGGCTTGACCACACTTCCATATAATCCTCATGTGTTATACACGCAGCTGCAAGAACCCAGAAAGCTGAAAATAAGCAAACCTGGCAGTGCTTTAGCCAAGCTTCCACCCTTTATGCTTCCTATTACTGCAATAACAACATAACTGTATAACTGCAGCCACATTCTCATTACTACAACACGGGCACTCTCATTTATTACACATCTGCAAACATGAGATGATCAGGCAGCGTTCTCCAACCACACTTGGAGAAATTGTAATGTAATGAATTACACATAAGGGAGAAATTGCTGGATGTGATCACATCTAGACCCAAAGGATAAAGGAACTCTCTGTGGCAGAAAGACAGAAAGAAAAAGAGCTTGGGAGACAAAGAGCAAAATGTTATTCCAGGTGAGCATTAGAGCACTGGGCGGCACTTTACTGCAGATCATTAAGAATGAGAGGAATGAAAACAAAAAATAAAGGCAGATACCATTCAGTAGATGGAATATTAAAAGGCTACCATCCCTGGAACGGTGCCCAGGACAATGTGTGCCAGTTGTTTGGATGTGCTCCACAAGTGCCCAGTCTAGTAGGGTAATTTATCTCCCTGTCCAATGCTGTGACTTTCCCCCTTGCTATTCAGCTTAATTAACTTGTACCATACATATGAAATGAGCTTTATACATGCCTACAGAGGAGGTCAGACAAATCATAATGCCTGGTTAATGTGCACCAAGAACAGCAATTTCAACAACAAATATGATGTGATTATGAATAAATGATGGACATCTTAACTTAAGAACACATTTTAATAAACATATACATATCGGTTTGTTGTCATGTGATGTTTACTGAATAGTGTGAACAAAATAAGTGTTTTTCATGAACGGCAATGAAACACTCTATTTGTGTTTGGCTTAGAAGCCAAGGTGACCACCTTAACCTGAGTTTTGGTCTGGTTCTCTTAGCAGGCTGAGGAGCTTCTCCATCTTCGCTACCTCCACTTCTGGTCCCTTAGGCAGCTCATGACCTTTCTTGGCCTATAGACATTACACACACACACACACACACACACACACACACACGTACAGATGAGAAATTACTTGACCTTATACTTACCAAGCACTGTGGGAAACCACAAACCCAGCAGGGAGTTAAAAAGGAGGGCAACATAATAAAAGCAGACAAAAATTGAAATGGATGCAGGGTCAAAAGTAGCAGAGATTTTATGTTCGTCTCTTGAATATAGTGAAATCTGCTATGGAGACACAGAGCTACTGCCTAAAGGGCAAATTCAAAGCCATCTTCCAAAGTTATGGTGAGATGACATTAAATCCTCCTGGGTGTAGTAAAGCACAGCCTCTTAAGAGCGATATAATATGGCACAGCTTTAGTTCTATTTTGCTGCAGGAGTTAATTTCACTTCTGTGAGAGGATATTTATTAGAACTTATCTTTATCAAAGCTCCTCTACAATTGTTACAGGCTTTACTCATACTTAATACGGCTTTGATTTAAGAGGCCCAACAGAATAAACCTCAAAAAACCACAGGTAAAAATAGAATGGCATGTGGGCACATTAATGAGCAGATGCAACAATATGTATTAACTAATGATATACTTGTATCTATCTGTTACACTGTAACTACCAATCCACATTAGCTATTACTTCATCCAAATCATTATACTCAATAAAAAAGGACATTTGTTGATTAGGCCATCCCCTGCAGGTATTGACTACACCCTGTTGCAAATCTCTGTGTTGCGATGAAGTTCAAGCCTTCTAAAGTGTTGTGGTATTTTAAATAAAAAAAAGAGTATTTCTGTGTAATTTTCTTGTGATTTTGAAATTTTAATTAATTTTTTTCCCTATACATTTTTATTACAACTTTAATCCTTTAACAGTACAATCTTAACATGGCTCAGTATGTATCCCTAATGCGTCACTCTGAAATACAGATTACCATGGAAGCCACATGTGCGAAAGATGTAGAATTAAAAATGTATGTTATAAACAAATATTTGACTGTTTGTTAAAAGCAAATAGTAAAGAAGATGAATTGCTTTAAGAAATCAATCCGAGAACACAGCTCAAAATGCTATTGGGCATAACACAGTTTTAACTAAAAATAAACAATTTCTGTTTTCATGCTAGTTAACGATCAAATGGGGCCCATGGAAATGCTTTTGAAATGATGAAAATGGAGGACTTTGTATTAAATTTATATAAAAATTATATTAAAAAAGTGTCATTTTTCAAAAACCTATGGAAATAACTATGTAATCAATTCTGAAGCGAAGCATCTCGTGTGAACTTTTCATCTTACTAAAAGAAAACAGTAAGACATTTGACAATTTGTTTACCAACTCAAACACCGTTAATATTAAAAGCAAAAATGTGCTGTACTATTTAACGTATCTATATGTAGGTGGGATGCAGTGAATATTTCTAGAACTAGTCATAACTGAACATAGTGAAAAATGACAGCTGAGCAGCTAACGCCTCAATTTAACCCTGGAAAAAATATATTTGCTGTATATTTCGGTGTGGCTATTTTGACATTTGAAATAGTCAAAGGTGTTCCTTTGAAGAAAGACCATCATATCTCAAGATAATATATCTTGGCAGTGATGAGTTTTCACAGAGCAGAGTGAAAGGCTAAACTCAAAGTGAATAAAGCTTCAAAACTGATCTCAGTCATAAAGGTTTTGTCTCAAACTGAATGTATCCGGATTTATTTTCCCAAATACTTATTTTTCTGGTTATTTTACCTAAAACATAAAACGGCAGACTTGTCTGTGTATAATATGAATGTGTACTAATTTTCTCCATTTACTGTAAGGCCTTCAATTTAATGTCTTCTCATTTTCTGGCAATGCTACACAAATTATGTAGAAAACTAAATTTTAATATGGAAGTTTTATTTAAGAGGCAATAACGATAAGTCATAAAATACTTCATAATGCGACTTTTATGATCGACCCATCACTGATTTGTGGGCATGAAAGTAGGAGGCTGCTGAAAAGCAAAAAAGATGAGATGAACGCATTCATGTTGAAAACAGCTAAACAGTGTGTTGTACTGAACATACACAGTGTCATTTGATGCTAATGGACTCACTGAGTAACACGGCAGAATCTACTGGACAATACAACTTTAACTTTGATATAAACACCACATATCTTCAGACAATTGTATGTAATGCTGTCTAGTTAGTGACTGTTTATTGCTGAGATGTGCATTGCATATTTTCTATTTTGGACACTAAAAGCTGCAGTTCATTCTGGAATGTCCAAACAATGACTTAGAAACTGAGGAGAAGAGAAGAGCACTAAAAGATAACAGAAGGGTTGGACTGGTTTATAGTACTAGAGCCAAGACGATGATCTACTTTATAGAAACCCTTACAATTGGTAAGTACAACACATTGGCTAGTTTGGCTAGACCACTGTGTCAGTGTTTTGGGTATATTTATAGGTCATCGTGCTCATCGTGGTGGTTTTGGTAGGCTAAGATATGAATTTTACAAGATATATTATTGATAATATTAACTGTGGGTGTTACTGTCTTATACTTATTTGCTTCACTAACTTCCAAATTGCTCTGAGCCCTGTCACTGGTGCTGAACTGAGCAATTATTTCCCAATTGTATGCTTTAGGGCTACGGTCTTAGGTCGCTAATGAGGTAGTGTTGTGAGTGTGTGTATGTGTGTACATGCCTTATTATGCTGTACTTTTATAAACCGTGTTTATGCGGGCAGGTGAAAGGGACCTGTTTGTGTTTTGGCGATACCATGTATAATGCAGCATGCATATTACACTGGTCATTAGAATTTATTCTATTTTACATGCACCATTGTGAACAATGCACAGGAAGAATAGAGAGGCTGTAGGGCTGACTTTAAATGTGTCCTGATTAAAGTGTTGTGACTCAGAGTGCCACCCGGTTTCTTTTATGTTCAGACAGAGTGATGTGATTACTCCACAGCCCATTAACCACTAGCATAAGTGGCAACAGCGTCTTCAGGGACTTATAAATTGTGAGTTGACCAAAGTAAATTTTTCATTTATTTCATAGCTACAAGTTTAAAAATACGGTTTTACCTTTTTTACTCTTCATTTTCTCCGTAATGTTTTAGCACTCTGTGAAAGACATTCTGAGAAGATAAAACCATGCCCTCACCATTTTAAAATCCCAAACTCAGAGCACAGAAAAAAAATGCTGTAAGCTTTCTTTTATATTGTAACTTTTCATATACATTTACTAAGAACACTACACAATGAGGCTAATTGTTAACTGGGATAAATATAAACGGAAAAAAAAGCAACAAAGGCAATTAGTAATGCTAATGGGGGGTGGGGGTGAGAGAGACTTGCTATTTAGTAAAATTAGCTCGGGGTCAGGACACTGGACTGAATGAATCATTTGATTTGCTTTAATTAATGTGGAACAAGTGGAAGTCGTGAATGGTGCGGTAAGCTTGTTAAGACTCTAACCTTCGGCTTCTTGCGGAGGTTGGGAGAGAGTTTGAAGCTGGTGACATAGCCTCGGTCATCACCCACTATGATGACAGGATGGATGGGATTAAACTTGACGTGGGTCAGCTTGGTCTTCTTTTTGTCCACCACCAGCTGCTGACAGATCGCCTCGTATTTGTTGACGCTCAGGTCAAAAACATGAACCTGAAAAAGAGGAGCGATCATACCAGTGGTACAGATTTATCAATCTTTTAATAGTTGTGACCCTCTGATTAATTGACTCACATTTCAGTGGTAGACCAAAACAGCAATGTTTGTGTGTGCAACAAACCACATCTCATAAACTGAGAACAACAATAGGAAGTATTCAGATATTTCAAGTAAGTAAGGCCTGCATGTGTTTCTTCTTTTGGTGGTGCACAGTTCTCTGCAGGGAGGCAAGACTGACCATCTGGTGAAAGGAAGGGTGTTCCTAGTAATTCAGTGAGTGTGCATTGCTGTCCACATGAGCATGTGTGTTTTGTGCGCTGTGTTGGCAGGTCCAAGATACCAATGAGTTTACAGCCATTATCCAGAAGAAACCAGATCACAGATTTTTTTCTGTTTGAGTGCATTTTAGACGATTCCACTGCAAAGCGCAGCCCACTCCTTTTATCAGAAAGATGACTGTGCGTGGATCACTTGGATTCACACTGTCTGTGTGCATCAGTTACACACAAAGTGTCATAGTCATAATTTGTAACCAATCATCATACTCCATCAGGGCATGGTGACTTTCTGCAACCTCTTGTCACTGCAGCCATTAACTACGGTGTTTTTGCTGTTCACATTTAAGCACTAATGTAACATTAGTCATGCCTGATTGCAGGGCACAGACTACATCTCTAATTCATGCAAGAACTTGAAGCAGAGAGACATTTTACTGTGATGAATTTATACTTCTAAAGTGCCAAACCTATACTAGAGAGAACAAAGCTTTATATAATAATGATTTTTAATAGTTTAATAGTTTAACCACTGTAATCATTTCATTGCAGACTCGGTGGTAATGAAATCAAATGTGCAAAGGACTAAAATGCCTCAGAGCAAACTTCACTTAACTTGCACTGACAATTACATCACTTTTTTTTTCACTTGACCTTAACATTTGGCAATCCAATCCAACATTTTTGATGGCAATCCAAAAGTTGCACAAAAGTTATGCTAAATAAAAAGATGCAGCAGTCTGTGTGCAAAAGGTTAACAGCAGATGCACGGGAAGCAAATATGGACTCGAAGGCTAATAATGTGCAGATGAGTCTGGACTTTTTATTATTTCATGCTGACACTTTATTTCCCTGACAGTCGGCTCAGATGGAGAGGCAGGGACAGATAGAGCGAAGAGATATTTGTTTGCACCACACAAGTCTGTGTCATTCTTACACCTCAGCCCGCCAGGCAAGTCATTATCCTTATGAACCCATGCACACAAGCAAGTACGCACACATGCTCTCTCTCTCTCTCTCTCTCTCTCTCACACACACACACACACACACACACACACACACACACACACACACACACACACACACACACACACACACACACACACACACAGTGCCTGACATTTTATAGTGTGGAGACAACAGCAGCAGGTCAGGTTGTCATCAACAGTATATACACGTCAGGGAGGACACAACTCATGCTGAGTCACTCAAGGCTAATCAGACACTTGTCACAGAAAATTGCAAATGTACTGCAAGGAGACTGGTATCCTAGGGAAGATTATGCCGATTAACATCACGCGCTGAGAATCCAACAGTGAATGTGATTCTGCTGTCATTTTGTCATTCTTTAAAGTCTGAACTATTAGTGCCTGCATACTCAGTAATCATCAAATATGTAAAGCTGTTTATGCCAAAGCATCCCTAAAACCAGCCCAACCAGATCCATTCAATTTTGAGCTCAGCACACTGGGAAAAAATGGTCCAATCACAATCTTGGCACTTCTGGTTTCTAAAGAACTTAAAATTAGTTTTTTAAATGGTTAAAAATGGCCTTTGATATAGTTTTAGAGACTAAAATAACCATGAATCACAAACGTTCTAGATATCTTCTTTCATAGAAGATATTTACAATTAAACAATTAAAGGGTTGATATATGCAAGTCCCACAAGTAGCAATATGTATAACTAAGATTACAAATTGTGAATCTGGTGTGAAAATGGATGGTTTCTCACGTAAATGTCTGATCAAGACTTGGATGTAAAATCATTTGCATAATTATGATAGTGGGCATACTACAGGGCATATTGTGACCGAATCCTGGCACTGGAGAGGACGAGACACACATGCACACACTGCCACATAAGGTGTCTCTCAAATTGCTCAGCTCTCATTTCCTCCCTGTCACTCTCACTCGACTTCACACTGGCACGCTGGACAGGAAATGTGTCAGACACAACACTCTGGACTTTTATAATGTGGCGCAGACTGTGAAGACAAACAGATGGGGACAGCTTGCAGCCATACTAAGAAAATATGTGGAGATAAGCAGCACAGCATCCAGTGAAATTACTTTTGGCTGAAATCAATAACTACTGGGAGAGCAGGAAGCGCTTTTGCTACATGAAGCCATGTTTGAACAAACTTGATTGCCTGAGGCTAGGCCGAGGGCTTAGCCAACTGAGTCTATAACTATATTATGAGGATAATAATAAAGTGGGTGGCAGGTGGTAGCTGGTGCTGCTGTTTGTTATCTCACATGTTCAGTCTGGAAAGTGTCAAGCTTGAGACATGGGATAACTAACGTTATTGGCTTTGTCAATCTGTTTCGAACATAGGTAACCTTCACATCTATGTACCTGATAACAGCTGACAGGTTCAAATGCCATTGAACTAAAGGAAAGAAGTGCAAGTCTAAAAAGGGACTTCAGGTAAGCAGCACATGTGTGCTGGCCGCAGTCACAGTTTTCAGACAGGCTTTTGGTTACTGGTTGTGTTCTCATTCTCTGTAACTTTAAACTATGAATATATTTTCATATGTAACCACACTGTTAATCAATTAGCTTGACACAGTTGTGATATCTACATTTTTCTAGTCCTATCAATCAAGCATTCTTGATAAAGCTAAGGATAATCACACACTGTAGTTTAGATGAGTGTTTCTTGGGTCAAACCATGCAAAATCTATTAGGCTTATGCTGTGGGTTGCAAAATTTAGGAAATAATGTAGAGAGACTCTTACTGTTCCATCTGTTGTTACAGCAGCAAATACAGTGGACGAGTACGGAGACCAGGCAACATCCCCAACCGCTGCATGTAGGTCAAAGACGAACATTGGAGTGCTGGAAAAACATCGAAACATTATATCAGAGAGGGAAATATGATTTTCAGTGTACCGCATGAGACACAACATGTCTATAAAATTTAGACAAGAACACTTACTTGTTAGAGTCTACAGAGAGAAAGACTCTCAGTGTAAAGGTATGACCTGTTGCCATAAAGAACAAATTGGTTTCGTAACATAAAGCAGAACTTTATTTCTATGATCCATCTGTTTCCAGACACCGATGCCTAATCACAGCCAGTCAGAGAAAATGTATGGACATCAAACAGAAGGTTGCTTCACACCATTTCTCCTCATTATTAACTTGTGGAACACTACCGGAAAAAAGATCATGAAATGATATATTTCTAAGAGTTGGAACTGGGTACCTGCAGGTCTTGTTTAAATATTGAGAAGAAAGAGAGCGTGTGCGCGTCTGTGAAAGCGAGCAAAAAGTAAGTAACACTTTTATAGGTTGTAACTTTGCTAACACGTTAAAACAATTTGCGCATGCAGCATGTGGGTAACTGTTGTTTGATTTACTACGGCAGGACCTAATTATCTAACAAACACCTGAGACGGCCTTCTGCAGTGAAGCAGAGCTCAAACAGCTCTGTTCAGAGTTAAGCATTTTTACTTTCAGCCAGATAAGACGAAAAAAAAAAAAAACCCAGCCCAATTTTGGGTGTTGAAAAATGCTTCAGCAAATCAATCCATGTCAAACAGGACAGCAAACACAGCACTAACTCCATACTTCCTGAAACTTAACAAATTGTGTTCCTTTATTACTAAAATCTATGATCTGCTGTTCATAGTTCACAGTTTCCCACCACCCAAACTTTTTTCTTTTGGCTACAGACAGTACACTCAAATATTCACAAGTTGGACAAGTGGTGAAGTAATATACGTGCCTGGTGGAACTAAAAAGGATGCTCTCTTGCCATTGTTTATAGAAGCTGTTGTAACTGATCTCTTTGCATCCAGGTGACAGACACAATGAGTGTAAATCAGCTGTGAGTTTTTGATGCACAACATGCAGATGGCTAGGTGTAGAATATGTATAAAATAAGGTGCAAATTGTTAATAAATCTGACACAGAGTCATTTAGTAGATGTTTGTTTACAGCTGAATAGTACTGCACACTCCTGTATATCAAGAGGCAGAGCTACCAGGATTCAAGATTTTCATCCAAGTCGTTAATTAAAAAAGTGAAGATTTTGCAGACTTTTTATGTGATTAATAGACTTGATGCATCACATTTATATAGCGACAATGTTCATTTGGGAATAGCTAATGGCATCTCTGACAGTTTCACTGGATAGATGAGCCTCAGCAAAAGGCTCCCACATGTCCCACCTATGTGGTAGAGTTTACGAAAAGTTGTTTTAGCCATATCTTTTTTCTCCAGAAAACAATGTCCCTTGTATCTTTAGGATGCTTTATTGCAAATCATACTTGAAAGCCCTATCTCTAATAATGGGCTGATGATTACTATCATTATTCATTCAAGCAGCCTGTGTTGGCAAGTCGTGGGAGGCACTTTGGATTAGTCAAATAAAGTCAGGAAATGATGCTGGGCCATGATGGCTATAAGAAGGTAATAAAGACTAATATGCAATACAAAAAGCTTGCAGGACTGATGATTACCTTTTCCTTCTTCACTGAATAGACACAGATAGATATTTTTAAGTGAATTAGTAGAGTTGCTAAGGATGATGACATAAAGATTTTACTTGTAATTGCTACTCTATAACTAACTGCAACATATGTTTCCTGTTAAACAAAAGAATGTCTCATATTTTCCTCCAGCTAGAAGAAGAATGAGGATGAATGAGATTATTATCATGTCATCTTCAGTTTCCTGCTGTTAGGCGACAGAAGTGTCACCAGGTGTGTTCTTCTGCTGCTGTAGCCCATCTGCATCAACTGCAAATAACTTGGTTGTGACGGGTGACTGATTGTTTGAGTTCATTCTTTTGGCATCAACAAGGCATCACTTGATATTTTATATATAATTTTATATATCAAATTATTCTGTGTAAAGCCCAGTAGGTCAGACACATTGAGTGTAAAGTGTCTACAGTGCAAATTATGTCATATTTACAGCTGGTGCAAGTATCTTTCACAGTATCACTTTGTTTGAGTCTTACTTGATGGTATGGTCCCAGATTTTGACAGTCCAGTCTGAACTACAAGAGACGAAAACCTTTGGATGGAAGTAGTTCCATTTTACGGTATCCACCGCCATGCTGTGGGCATCGTAAGTCTCCAGAAACTGGCTTGAGTAAGTCTTAGAGCACTGCGAAAAGAAGGCAAAGTCTTAATTTGGGCCACATATACGGTATAAACAAAATGTAGTATTTTCATTGTCTGACATCACCAACTTCAGATACCAAAGTTTGAATAACAAGACTGTGCTGAAGGATTGTTGAATAGTCAGAAGACAACTACAAAACAACTAACTGCATTACTATAAAGGTATCTAATTAAAGCCAATAATTTGAATATTTTGATTTTGTTAAAATGTAAACATTTCCTTACTCAAAAGTGGTAGTTTTAAGGACTCAGATACCTCATTGGTGTCTCCAGTGCTAAACATGTGAAGAGTCTGTACCTCCATGTTTGTCGAGTTTGTCAAGATATTTCAACATGTCCATGACTTGAGCTACATTTCTAAAATGAAATTATGAAAAACCTAAAATTGAATATTTCTTTGAGAATATTTTACATATCTGGGTAGAGTTTTTCACTGACAGCTAATATAAAAAGTCTTTCAAGTACAATAGCTTGTTTTAATCTAGAGTAACAATTACAATTCACTTTGGCTCAACTTTGAATTACCTTATAGATTTTCAATGTTTGGCATTGACAGAACAGAGTTTAAAAAGAGCCGAATAGCAGCAGATTTATAGACAGGACAGGTTAGACAATCACCCTATAAACCAGCTTTATAGGGTGTTGGTAAAACTGTTGAATTTCTGAGCGCTGGTAGATTGTTTGTTGACCTGCAGCTAAGTGAAAGATTTGTAATCTGTCTTCTTCTGGGGCTCTCTACCTTTGAAGCTTGAGGAGAAAGAACATATTTTATTGCACAGGCCATGTTTTTTTTGGCAAGTCTGCAAAGAGAGGAAGGTGAGAAACATGGTGTTGCAGGACTGCTATAAAGCTTTAAATTCTCTCTCTACTGGCATATGGATCAAAATGTAGAGAATATAATTATGTATATGCTTATTATTTGTATTATAATTTGTAAAAAAAAAACAAAAAAACAATCAAGTCAAAGTACAACACAGCCAGCTAGTACATTAAATTAATGGCTGGTTTTACTTATTTGGGATTTAATCTTCAGGATCAAATGTTAATAATTTATTATCATAAATAATTCGATTCTACAATGCTGTCTTCTGAACAACATGGGAACAAGCCTGTGTGAGTAATTACACAGAAATGACAAATTATCCTCAACATACATGATCACACTGCATTCTCTTTATGGCAATGTGAGATACTTCCCACTATGTTAATTTTCGTCAACCTTTGCTCTATGCATCAATATCTAAAGTGTTTAAACAGTTCTGTGCTAATAAATGAATATCAGGGTCCAGGAAAACTGAAAAAACAGTTTCAAACTGAGAAAACATTTTACTGATGTCCTAAAACTGTGGTTCCAAGCGAAAAAATGTTCATCTCCCACCTTCAGGGTTAGGGGTTTTGAAGTTATCGCATTCACAAGATTTTCAGAAAAGTTGACCTCTGACCTCTCAAACTCATAATTTTTAGTAGACGCACCTATGATATCAGTTTGAAGGTCCGACATTATGTCACCTTGTTCTCAAGTTATCACATTCACAAACTTAGGTGTTCACGCCACCTGCCCGCCTGGTGGGGTGATGACAATACTCCATCAGCCTTTTATGGGCAATAGGTAGAAACCTTCGATGACCAAAGTTAAACTGAATAAAATTATAATGAGAAAGATTGCATCAGAAAACTTGTATTTATTTTCCCTACAAAAATCAACAAGAATCATTCATTTAATTTATTTAACACTATATTTTTCACCTGGATGACTGGCCACCTGCAGTGGTTTATACCCCTGCCAGTGGAGCTCACCTCACATTCGGGGGGGGCAAATGTCCTATAGTAACCAAACCATGCAGGGGAACAGCATAGAGGACAGAGGAAAGAGGCAGTTAGCCCAAACTACTTAAACTGTCTGAAGAGGACAGAGAGCCTCTTCTTAAGGAGAGACATTAACTGCTTAAAATTAAGTCTATGATGTTCCCAATCCTCACAAAACAAATTGCATGTTCAAATGTCTAGTTGTTTACTCCTGAGTACCAAGTGTACCAAGAACAAAATGAGCCACCATTCTTCACAACAGATAGGGGCAGATGGTGTAAAGCCATGATAATCCTTAAGGGTTGTACAGACAGACAACAGCAAGATAAACTAAATTACCGCATCCTTTGATCAGAATGATAGCAGGGTGTAGCATGTATTACAATACCTTAGAATGCGTTCATCTATGCATATAAACTTTGTTTAGCAATAAGGTTTATAATCTGATTTTGACATTTTTAGGTTAACCCTTGTGTTGTCCTCGGGTCAAAAATGACCCCAGGTGTATGGCAAACAAGTGTATGGGAATCCTGAGGACATTACAAGGGTTAATATCTGTGTCCGAATCCGCGTTGTGGTAAGAACTGAGCAATTTTATAGTAATGGGCGTTACTTTTATGGTCAACGTTACAATACACAATTTCCAAAGCATGGTGTTTCTAAACAATAACCATGCAAAAAAGTGATGCTTTGTAGTTAATATGTAACCCTTTTAACATAAAAACCAAGGGACTGCCATAAAAGATTAATGTTAATAAGAATATATTTATTTTTATTCGTTACAAAACATAATACACTGATTATTATTAATATGGCGGTTAGATGAAAATGTGATTTTTACCTCTTATTATCTTGAAGTAGTTTTACTGAAACATGTTATGTGGGTTGTAAAATGGAGAATTGCCCTTTTCTAGTATTCATCGAAACCTTTTTCCAGACCGTTGTTTACTAGCTTGTGCGCCCATCAACACCTCTGCAGTAAGTGTGACCAAAGTCCTTCTCTGGTGTGATTCTGGTGAGAATCTAGAAGGAAGTGTCATTTTCATTCAACAATCATTATCTTGGAGCACTGACAAGGTTGGCACGCACATAGCTCTCTAAACAATGTTTTAAGCAGGTCACATTTACCAGTGAACAAAATCTGGCCTTTTTCTTGGATTTATCCATGTGGCTACAAAACCTGCATGAAATCCTTGATACATACCTTGTGTATTTTTCCCTCCTCTGTTCCAACTAGGAACATGTAGTCAATCTGTTTGTGGAAGTCGAATGACGTACCAGACGCTGTGAAAAAAGAACATTAAGGACCTTATTTAGACACGTCATTACGGACACCACCCTGATATACCAGACTGAAAAAATGCTGCCTTCTTTTACCATCAATACAGTAACAACTATATTTGAGTGAAGCTTTACCAATGCTGGGAGCCTGTGCACCTTCTGGGCCCTCAGAAACTGCATCATACAGTGTCAGTCTGATGATGTCTGTGAAAACCAGCTCATTCTGCAATCATGTAAACACACAGTGATTCTTCTTTAGATATATACAAATACAAAAGCCAAAGCAACCCGCTTTTGTGCAGTGCACATGAGAAATTTGAACCTAATTTGAGTGCAAGCTACAGATATAATACGACAACAAAATGTATATCTCCTCGGCTAACCTTGACCAGTGTCCAGGACACAACTCGGCCATCAGACGACACAGAATAGAAATTGTGGTTGCTGTCCATATCATCACTCTGCCAGCGGACCTAGAAAAAAAAAGTACACTGTATTGGGTTGCAGTAGCATGAATGGCATGAGTGAAAGTAAGTTGTTCTTAGTACTATTTTCAGCTCTCAAAATGGCAAAATGCATAAGTGGACACAAAGTAAGCAAAGATGTGACAGAAATTAGACTGAACAGTGCACACATCCTGAATTTCTGTCACCCTATCCACCACTGTCATGCCATCCACTCGCACCTGCCAGACAGGATCTGTGTGCTTGCCAGTCTTGGCTGTACTCTTGTAAACAGGCTCCTGTCCCTCCTCCTTCAAGCTGTAGACAGCCACACAGCCATCGTAGAAGCCCACTGCCACCAGGTGGGAATGCTGTACATGAATGTCAAGGCACATGACACCAGAACTGGTGGGGTAGATGTACTCTGGGAAGGCAGGGTTTTTCAGTGAGTAGAAGAGAAGCATGCCACATCCCTGTCTACTGAAGTTGTCTGGCCAAGAGAGGGACACAAGTGAGTGGTTTGCAAAAAAAAGATTATTAATTTTCAGCATTTGTTTAAGAAAGAAAGAAAACATATTTTAGATCAATTTAAGTTGTCTAAGACGGTGACAGATGAGGTGCTTACTAACAGCTCTCTGCCTTTGAACTTACATGATCCCAATCCCACAGCAAAAAGGTCCTGATATTTATTATTCCTGTTAAGGACAGGTGACTCAGTATCATGACAGCAGAGGAAACAAACAATCATTGAAATCCAGTCATCTCTCTGAGGTAACGTTGTAGAGCCAATGAGTCAACCTACCAGCAGAGGGCAGTGACAGACAGTGTCTTGGCTTTGTCATATTGAAACTTCCACAAGGGGAGAAGGGTTCCCTCCTGCTCCCTAAACTCATCAGAGGCATCCTCAAAGTATTTAAAATCTGAAACGGTATAGAAGGAGAGAAATTAGAGGAGAAGAAAAGAGATGAGAATGTCCTTGCTTGATTATGAAATCAGGCTGTAGTTCATTGTTGTTCATCATTGTTGTTCATCTGTTAGGTACGATAACAAAACAAACCTTGTGCTATGTCATCAAATGTATTCTGACTGATTGTTCGTTCAAGGATCTTTGATGCCATGGTCCATTTGGTGACATCTTCACTCTATAACAGAAATGTAACATTACACTGGATGAAAACACTGCAAAAACATGCAATTAACAATAAATATGACTATTATGAGAGCATAAATATTATGGTGTCATTTAGTGATTTTGTTTTATGATTAGCTCAGTGAAAACCCTTAGTAATGCATTAATATGGTGTTATATACATGGTTTGTATGGCAGCAAGATAAAGCTTCTTTTGTCTGCTCCTTTATTCCCAAGGGGTTACCGTGGCAGCGGATGCCCTTCCTGAAAAAATCCCCAAGGAACTTGTGTCACCTCCCAGATTTTTTGATTGTTAAATGAATGTGTAAACCATGTTAAATGTAAATGTGCTAAAATACAAATATTAGATACATGTTGAGTTTAGGCTTTGAAGCTTTTCAGTCGTCAACTTACCTGAGTCTCCATCAGCATCACCTTTTTGCTTTTGCCATTATCTTTTTGTGAGTGCGTGCCTTTCTGCTTCTCTTTGTTTTTCTCTTGTTTCTGCAGCTCCTGCACGTATGCATCATAGATCTCCCACTGCCAATAACAGAGTTATTACCATCAAATGATAGGGGAACAAATATTCACTGATGCTCAACAGAGAGAAAACAAATGTGGTCTAAACATATCCTTTGATCACATCAGGAAATCCAGTACCTGATTAGCAGTAGCAGAGAAGCTGCTTCGTGGAGGAGGTTCAGTCTGGCAGATTCTATCCTGCAAGGAAATTAAGAATGACTTCGCTGAAACTTTTGAGTTTATGTTAATCTCTCTATCGACTCATTGAAACTGTTTTTAATGCACTTTATTATTAAAAGCAAATACTTCAACCATTGCACAAAATACTGGCTTTGCCTCTCCTACCTACCCTCATTGGATTATTGAGAGTCTGAGAGGCTCGATCACTGAAGTTAAACTGGTTAGTCACTTTTGGCTCTTTCTTGTTGATTCTGGAGGCAGCACTGTCTGGTCTGTCCTCATCGCCAGCTTCCTCCACGTCCCCTCCATCCACTACAGGATTAACCTGTGGAAAACCAACAAACAGATATTTGTAGCGCAAGTCAAACTTTGACTAATTTGCGCTTTAAAGAGTTAAGTTTAGGAAAAGATTTATTTTATAAATTTTTTTTCACCGAGGTTTCTGGTTTCTCCTCTTCAGACTCTGCTGTGGCATCAACTGTTGCAATCTCTAGAAACATAAAAAAAAATTCTAGTATATCTCTGATATCTCACTATTGGGATCTCACTTTTTGTGAAACAGGGTATTTCTCACATTTTATGTTGCAAGGCAAAAGCGACACCTTGAGGCATCAAGTATCAACTACAACAGAGGGGAAAATATAACACTACAGGCAACAAAAACAAATTCTGAGAATAAATCATTAGTTTTGGGTTTGTTTGTTTGTTTGTTTTTTACTACATAGTGAAAGCCTTTAGCAACCCTCATTTCTTTATATTTTGTTTTCCAATGAGCCAGACTTTCTTATAAGTTTTTAAAGTGGTTTTAAGCAATATTTTCCAAAAGAGGTATGAGCTAAAAACTTGCCATATCTCAGCATAGTGTGCAGTGTGTCCTTAAAAAATCAGAGAAAACTGGACAACTGGAGAGTGTCAAGAAGCCATTTTTAACAACACAAGGGAACTGGGGAGCAACTTATACAAGAACTGCATTAAAAATCAGTGGAAACAGGTTTTATAGAGTAATGAATCCCAGTTTTAAAGTTTTTGGTTGACGTCGTCATCACTATGTATGGAGGAAGTCAGGAGAGAGGTGCAATAGTAAATTTCTACAACCATCTGTAAAACACCAGAGACTCTGTCAAGGTTCGGTGTTGCATTTCAGTTGGTGGTGTTGGGGATCTCGTCAAAAGTTATGATATTACGACAGCAGAAAAGTGCCTCCAGATTTTGATCCACCACGCAATACCAAAAGCATCTGACTGGCAACAGCTTATTTTTTTAATGATATAAAAATGATCCCAAACATACTCCCAATGGATTAAAAGCACACCTGGATATAAAAACAATGAGTGGAACACTGTGAATTGGCCTCTCCAGAGCCAGGACCTCAACATTACTAAAGCAGTGTGGGATCATCTTGCCAGAGAACAGAACAATAGGCAGCCAACATACAGTGTATAAGTATATACTGTATTTACTATACTGTAGTAAATACAGTATTGTTTTTACTACAGCTACTACTACTACTGCTATATTTACTATATGTATATAATGTCTTGATGCATTCTCAATCATCCAGGAAAGTAAATCTCCAAAAGTTGAATCTGTTCATCTGGACGTAGCGTTTTGTGGGAGAAACGTTTCGTCACTCATCCAAGTGACTTCTTCAGTCTTAGCTGACTGCAGGTTTCCCCAACCCTTATAAACAGTACATTTGCATAATGACTGAAACCAGCCCACTGAAGGAACAATGGGCTGTGAGGTCAGTTCCTTAATCATAATTATGCAAATTCCTATGACCATTGATCAACAATCACTGACCAAAACCCTGAGGGGGCCTAAGGGTACATCTTTCGCCATCTTACAATGCTGTGATTGCAGCCATTCCCCAACTCTCTGTGAATGGTACTCATGGCCATTGATCAGTGTTCTTTGATCAGTGGGTTTTGGTCAGTGATTGTTGATCAATGGTCATAGGAATTTGCATAATTATGATTAAGGAACTGACCTCACAGCCCATTGTTCCTTCAGTGGGCTGGTTTCAGTCATTATGCAAATGTACTGTTTATAAGGGTTGGGGAAACCTGCAGTCAGCTGAGACTGAAGAAGTCACTTGGATGAGTGACGAAACGTTTCTCCCACAAAACGCTACGTCCAGATGAACAGATTCAACTTTTGGAGATATGTATATAATGCATTTCCATTTCCTTTTCAATAAATGTTCAATTAATGTCTTATTTTTCCTGCAAAATATAAAGAAATACAGGGTGGTTAAAGACTTTTTGACTTATCTTATATATCATATATATAAAGTAGAGCAAAATCTACACATATTATCCTCTATTGTAGGATGTTTCAGTAAATACCTTGAGCTAAGCCTTCCTTGACCCTAAGTTTACGAGCCTCTTCAGAGTCTTGATGCACAAGGCTGCCCTCTAAAACAAAGTGAACCGCCATCTGATCCACAACATTGATAGGCTTGTAGGAACGCTCCTGAGAGAAACCCGAAAGAAAAATATCACGAAACGTGCTTGTTTAGTCTGGTTATAAATTAAAAGAGAGAGGAGAAGCAAATGCATGGGGACTACCTGCATAGATTGTATCAAATTATTTGAAATGAAACAAATAACACTTGCGGCAAACAAGTTATTCTTATGCTAAACGTAAGAGGCTCACAGTGAAGCAATTATCAGTCTACAGTCCACATCTTAATCTGTATTTTGTATACTTTCATTGCATCTATAAACAGTGATTTTGATTTTTACATCTGGATATAGCTTCTTTACCTTGAAGCTGTAGCGGACAATATTTTGAGGGGCGTGTGGGTTGTTTGCAGTCAAAATCCTTGTGATCTCCTCCTTCAGCTCCTATTCATTATCAACATAGAGAGATCCTTAACACAAGGACAATTAATTTAATTATAGCTAACAATTTTAATATAGGCACTGAATGATAAAGAACAGCATCAAAGTCTGCGCAAATTTCTTCAGTTCAGCCCACATGGTTGTCTTAAACCTGAGAAATGAGTATTTCCATCCTTCTCTTACAGCCTCAGTAAGCTCCATCTGATCTGGAGGCCTCACAAGGGCTTTCCCCTGAGACCACTCCTCCCATCCAGTCCCCGTCTCCACAGCCTCTTCCTCATCCTGTAACGTTGCATAGAGAAGACATTTATGAATAAAAATCACATTATGTTATGATATAGTATATTTATCACTCTTCTCTTTCCGTCACCCAAACGCCAAAACCTATCCAATAAACACACCCACCTTTTTCTTAGTGGCAGCTTTCGCTGACTTTGCTCCAGGTACCTTCTGAACGTTTGACCCCTGTGCGAAAATAACCAACAATCAGCTATACGGTGGGTTATATTACAGTAGGTCCTTAACAATTGCTTTACTTATCCGTGAAGCTACACCATGAATATTCTAGTTAGCTAATTCAGGCCAGCTAAACTGAGCTGACGTTTACCTTCCTTGCAAACGCTGCGTTGTTGTTAGGCACCGGCATTTTCAATTTGATTTTTAAAGCTAGTTTAGAAAGTTCGAAAGAAAAAAAGGAATGAAACTAGTTAAAAGCTTTAAAAAAAAAGAATAGAAAAGAAAGAAAGAACAAGGGGCTGTCTGCCAGTAGCTTGCTGCTGTATATAGGTTGTCAAGACAACCAGTTTTGGTTGGCGCAGAGCCGGAGACTGCTGGATGTGTTCAGTCCCTCAGACAACAGTTGAACATTTTTATTAGTGAACTATTTTGGCAATATTATTCTAATTTTATCAGCTAAAGAAAAAAAAATTGTGGTCTGAAAGCTTTTGACATAACTATATTAAATAAGGAGAGTTTATTATGGAAAGGAAACAAGTGTATTTTTATATTAAATTAAAAAAAATCAAACAAACCCCCCTCCCCCTCCAACCCCCCCCCCCCCCCCCCCCCCAAAAAAAAAGCAAAACAAAAAACACAAAAACGGACGTATGCTTGTCTTTGCAAATCTAGCTGAAAAAACGAATTTGGTTCACGGCGCATCTCCAGTGGGGATCTCATCTCTGATTGGACGGTTTTTTCCTGAATAATTTATAGACCCGGAAGTGGGGCGGTACTGCTGTTTTGCTGTCGAGTCACCTCTGTCAGGATGGAAGAAAACGAGCAGCTATCATGCTGATTAACGAAGGATGCCGACTGCCGACCACCATAAACCTGGCATAGTTCGAGTACATTCGACGTACAGCTTAAACCCCTGCATCGTTTTCTGCGACGCTTTGGCAAAATGATGGAAGAAATCGACAGGTTCCAAGTGCCTCCAGTTAACGGAGAGACACAGCCTCTGGTAAGAGACGAAAAACAAATCCCCCCACCCAAAAAACAAAATACAAATCTCATGTAAATCAGTTTATAATGTAGGCAAAAGGGCAAGTTTTAGTGTCGCCTGTGTGGTTTTATAGTGATAGCCGTGTCATGTAATCTGCCTCTGAGCTAGCCGATAAAAATTTGGAGCTCTGGGACAAGCTGTGGGATGGGTGTAAATCGACCATCTATAGATGGAAAGGAAAGGAACGCGTCTGTTGGTTTCTCTGTACGATAAATATATTAGCATTACATGTAATAACTGATAGATGAACAAGCCGTTACTTTTTTTTTCCTATATAGCAATTAAACTGCGCACTTTGCAGAAATCGTGATTCTTTCAAATTCACGTCAGTATGCGCTTGTTTACATCAATAGCTGACACAGCTCACTGTTTTCACATTTCGTCATTTGGTGACGTCTTATTTGGGTCGGGATGGGTGAGTCCAAATGATCGCGTGAATCGAAGCTTTGTGTCCATACCCATACTGCGGACTGAAGTGTGGTAATAGTTGGCTCGAGCAGGCCCAAAGTAAGAGGATAGTCCCTGCATATTTTACCCACTGACAAGTTTCGAGACCTGTCAGAAAAATTGAAATGGATTTACTTCAGCACCAGCAACTCATGTCATTACCGTTTCCTTCTGCTTATAATGTTTCTCTCACTCTAGATTTAAAATAAGTCGTGGTCACTAGTGACAAATTGAACAACTGGCCTCATTCATGCGTTCAGTTTTGCGTTCATTTTTAAGTGCTTTTATATCAGCAGTACATCACTGCGAGATAGTACTAACACAGAAGCCTTCTTCTTCACATGTGAAACAAAGCAGCCTCAAACAGCTGCCCTTTTTTCTTTTTTTTTTCTTTTTAAGCGTTTGCCTCAGGGGGTTAGGCAAAAGCAGTGCTCCAAGTCATACTGTTCATATTATACCCGTGCTTTTCCAGCCTTACTACCCCTGAGGAACTCACACAAGAACAGGCTTCCCTCACAAAGTCTCGTTTGCTTTGTGCAGCAGCGATCACCTTGCTGTGTTAAGATCAGATCAGTCTGCACTCGTGTTTCATCCAGAGAGGTTTCCTTGTGAAGCTGAATCAGAGATGGCCCTGCTTGGGCTGTGCATACAGTGGCGTTGGTCAGCACGTGCCCTAAAAGTCTTGAAATCACATTGTGTATTCCTTTTCATCTTTCAACTGTAAAAGGCGATGTGGGTTTAAAAATATTATTTTATAGTTCAGCTCACGATCTCAGCCACTGAGCCACATATGGCCGTGCATTTTAATGCTAATAACTTCATTGTGAATGGGATGCTTGAATGCTCATGGCACCTGCCTCTTTGTCAGGACTCTGTTTCACACAAATAAATCAGATTAATACTCAATTTTGAGCTGTTTAATTCCTTTTCTATATGATATTTTTTCTTTCAGTGGAAAAAAAAAAGCAACTTCCCCGAGAACTTCCCTTTTATGCTCTTCAGCACAAGAACATCTGACAGTGATTACTGTAGGCTACATCTATTTATGGAAGATTTCCCTGCAACACACTGAGACAGTAATATAGTCATCACTGCCTTGCATAAGGAAAGCATTCAGTTGTTTTAAAGGCCACCTGATGTATCAGTCTTAGCTGCTATTGGCTAGTGGATGGCCGTGATGCATAATCCTAGCAATCGCTTGGTGCTTATGCCGTGTCAGCAACCTTGTGGCACTTCATCATCACAGGTAGAAAAGAGGTTGCAAGCAGGACGACAGAGTGAATGAATGTGTATGCGAATGCATGATGAAGGTCAGGCCGATGGCCCATGTTTTATTGTCATACATATAAATAAATATAATGCCCCAAGTGTCATAGATCATCCTTTAATCTTTCATCAGTAGTTGTCAGCAGTCAATACACGGTCTTTGGGGAATATCTATGCTCTTAATGAATGTTTTATAAGGTCTAGTTCAATTTAATCTCATCTCATTGCCACCTAATATCCTCCACAATGGCTTGATTATCATTTGGGTTTGGAAATGTTAAATTCAATTCTTTGGGCCAACCTTCTACCTAATGCAAGGTGTTCTGGGTTGTCATATTCCAGGGCTGTTTTAACAGCTTAATACCGAATCCTATTCATTATTCACTGGCAGGCTCAGCTGAAAATTTTCAAAAGGATTTATTTGACAGGCGGTGTGACCGTACAACATCACAGCATCTTTCTGTAGTGGAAGGAAAGCGCGAAGAAGCAAAGTAAAAATCCGGTGGGTAAGCCTGAGGATCTAAGGGACGGGCCTGTCACAGAACAGAAGATATTTGTGCTTGTTATGGTGGGAATACCTCATCTGTGTGCTGTGATTTCACAACCTCCTTTAATGTGTGTATCGTATCCACTATTGCAGTTTTCATGAATTTTTTTTTGGTTTTAATGGTTGCGCTGCTGAAAATGCACGCACAAACTGCTCTGTTTTACAGTTGTTTGGAATTTGGATCTAACATACATTGCGGGTGGCTCGATAGCCTACTGGTCTACACATTTGTCTAATATGTGAAAGATCCCTGGTTTGATCCTGGGAGGAGACACTAATTCCCTTTAGGGTTGTGTCAGGAAGGGCATCCAGTGTAAAAACTCCTCAATCAAACATGCAGAGCTACCTGCTATGGGTCACTTGTTGAAAATAGCTTTTTATCTTTTAGCTTATCTTTTTTTTAATGAGGTCATAATTGTAAGAGGATTTTCATCATTTTAAAATGTATCTAAAAATAAATATGTTAATAAATACATTTAATTTTTACATCCCATAGAAGCAAACAGTTCGGCATTTATCCATATGTGACTGAAACAAGTTCATGCAGAAAATAGCTGCATGTTTTATTCCCAAATCTGCAGCTACATGTCCATCCTACAAAGCCCAACTGGGAATTGCTAATGGGGGAAACCCTAAAGCCGAGGTGAACGCCTTCTTTTCTGTTAGTCAGTTGCTACAACTAAACTTTACCCTTCACAGCAGTTATTACTATCTGTCCTGATCAAGATGGCACAAACAGCAGCTCCACTTCCTGAGCCAAGGAGCTGCTGTTTGGCTTTCTGTAGATGCTCTATTGAAAGTGCACTGGCATGCTACATCCCAGTGAGGTTTGCCAGCTGCACTGCTCAGGAAAAGACAGCAATCCAGAGAGTCGTCAACACAGCACAGAAGATCATCGAATTTGCTCTACTGTCCTTGGAGCTCTACATGTCCAACTGGCACAGAGTGCATAATATATAAATAAAATGCAGACCGGTTTACTGTAAATGCAAAACTGTTTGCTGTATATAATTTGTAGATGAATACTGTGTTCCTAAAATGAGGCACAATAGGTTTATCTTATCTAATGTTACATAATTGCCAGCACTGTCTGCTTACTCAGCTTTTTTCACCCATAAACAGACTGATATGTAACTGCAAAGCATCTCTTTTATTATTCAGCAATTCTAAAAATATTTCACCATTTAAATGTGATATTAAACTAAAATATAATAATATTGTTGTTTGTCTGGCAGTTTGTCAGCAAGAAGATGCAAACTTCCCAAGCTGAGTGTGATGAAACTTGGTTTGGAGGCGGAATTTTGGCAGAGGAAAAACCCATTACATTTTGGTGCGGTTCTAGTTTACATTCTTTACAATTGCAAAACGCAGCATCATGTCCTCTCCGAGAGGAACAGTAATCTATTTACTGTCTCTGCTAAATGATTATAGATCAGCTCTATTTGTCTTTTAGAATTGACCTGAACTGGTATAGTATTGTAAGTGTTTCAGCCATCCACCACTACTTATTCATTTTGTCATAGCATATTCATACAGGGAGCATACGCTATTTCAGATACACCACTGGTATGAATTTTTAACTTAAAGTGTCAAATTTCAGCTCCAGATATTTACTTGCTTAAAGCCTTCTTTAAATATGGCACCCATTTCTCTGGAGAGTATTCAAAGTTATCGAAAGCCAAATGCCTGGTAGCCTTCGTTCATGTGGCCCGCTGACTCCCACATAGCGCAACAAGGGGAAGCCTGTGGGATCAACATAATGTGCAGCTCTGTGAGAAGAGGAGGCCAAGTGCGGCCTAGCTCCCCTCGCTCAATCTGGCGAAAGTGTGGCTTCAACAGCAACCCCCTCTGTTCTCCCACAGCCAACTCCCCATGCAATCACCACTTGCTCACACATGAAAGAGAGAGCTGCTAACATAGGCCGAACACTCAAGCCTATTGATGCTGCAATCCAGGCAGCGATAGAAGGCTGCAGGAAACTTTCCAGGGTGCTTTACCCGAGTAGGTTCTAAAGCAGGCTGATTTGCCAGCTTTGTTGGTTAGTAATAAATCAGACAATCACTCTCGTCTGAGTGAGTTGACTGGACTTTGTTCAGTCTCACATACCTCTACAGTAAAGAGTTAAATGCCAGTCGTAAATAAAGAAACACAACCTAACACATATTTCTTTTTCTCTAGGACCCCGCAGCATCTTCCACCTCAGAGGCAGAGCCTGACACTAAGGGAGAAAGTGTGGCCATGAACTACAAGCCCTCGCCACTGCAGGTCCAAATAGGTATTGTAGTCAACACACCGCAAATCAATGCATGACATGTCTTCATGTTTATCATATAGAAATCAATTGCCTTTGCTGTGGGATACCACAGTATGCAGGTTTGCTTTGCTGTGTCATCCAAAGTCAAGATGAGGTCATAAACATCGAGCACCATGTGATATTTCTTATCTATACTGGATGTCAATGAAATTATTTTCCTTATTATTTGCAGTCTTTCTTACTGTCTAATAACTACAGAGACCATCTGTCTAACGGATGCTGTGTGTGTTGCCACTTCTTCTTGTTGACCTTGATGTTTTTTTCTTTTTTTTTTTTTTGTGGCTAAACAACCAATCAAAACTTGGCTGATATGGGACAGTCCTAATAGATGCCATATTAAAATGACCTTACACCTCACAGTAACCTTGGTTCACTACACTGTGGCATACTGTATTATATAGACTGCATTTGGATAAAGCAATTTTGACATGAAAACAGGAAACTCGATTTAAAAAAAAAAAAAAAAACAGTCAAGGAACAATGCCAGTGTTTTTAGCTTAATTGGTGCATTTACTGATGACCTCACATCCTGTGGTTGCCCAGAGAAACAGAGGGACCTTGCCAGGAAGGGATCGGTGAAGAATGGCACCGTGGGAAGTCCTGTCAATCAACAACCCAAGAAGAATGCCAGGACAAGGTAGCGGCTTCCACTGCCTGTTTGTTTCTCTGTTATTCTGACCCGCTCAGCCGCAAATGTTACACTTTGCGCTCATTAGCATCACAAACAATATGTTTTGGGGGTTTTTTTTCAATTTTTTTTCTATCTTCAGTTCCCCATTCAGGGCTGAAACTCAAAGAGCCTGAAATGCAAAACGTGAGGACTGCGTCCTCTGAAAAGGATTTATTTGCTGCAGGGCTGCTTGGGATGCCATCAGACTCCTTAATGCTATAGCAGAATGCAATACGGCTTTTTAGCAAAGGCAAATTTGGTGGTTTGTGAGTGGGAATGCTGATACAAGTGTTAAAACCTTGTGAGTGAAACAAGTGCAACCCACAGTATTGACTACTGTCGCATCTGTTTAATCCCACTCCCTGGTGGATTAGTGGAACTATAAGAAAGGCTACCCACTGGTCTGAACCCACATTCTCTCAGGCAGAAAGATAATCTGGCACTGCCTGCAGTTGGAAAGCTACAGATTAGCCTCAATTTAGGGGGAAATGAATGGCATACATATCACAAATATCAAATGCTGTTATTTGATTCTATGACTTTTACATTTGCAGGTATTGCAGGTAATGTTGTGTTAGATTTCTTCACAAATGTGAAGGACATGTGCTGATTGCTTTTTTAAGTTTACTTCTAATATAGAAGTGTGCTCTTCTCCATTCTCTTTTGTAGGCTGGTGGTGCCAAACAAAGGCTACTCCTCCTTAGACCAGAGCCCAGATGAGAAGCCTCTGGTAGCGCTGGACACAGACAGGTAGTTTTGGGAAGAGTGCAGATGAGCTAAAAAGACAAACTGCCTTGTAGAACTTGTATTTTTTGTAGGCCTTTCTCTGTCACGCCGGCATATTAATCCAAAGAGTAACTTGAGAGAGTCCCTAACAGCCGGTATCCTAAAAAGGGGCAAAGCCTCTCCCAGGGCTCCGGATTAGAGGATAGCGGGGTGAGGATTTGGACAGGCAAAAGCAGCTCAAAGAGAGCGCTCACATCCACCCTGTGCCAGCAGGACAGTATTTGACACAGATGAGTCCCACCCTTCGCACCCCCTTGTGTTGCTACATGTGGCAAACCCGGTCTTGTAAAATGAGCTCTCTGATAGCCAACAAAGCTTACATCATGTATTGCATCATATACTCTGTCTGACAAGCTTTCTCTGACTCACAGCCTCGCGGGATGCCCATTTGTTCATTGTTCACATTTTAGATTCATGTACACATCCTTCACTCAATGTCTCCCTGTTTTACTCTCTATATATCTCTATATCATCTTTCTCTACGAAGGCAACAGGACAAAAATAGACGAAACCTTTGTCTGAATAAATTTTGAGCTTAAATATGATACAGAAATTAAAGAAAATTTAATTTACTATTTTTAATTACATATTTTTTTCATTGCCACATACACGATACAGTAATTTTTCCTAAAAGTCTCTCAGCCAAATGCCTCACAGTCATTCTGCTGTTGTTTGTCCAGCATCACTCAAGACTTTAACACAACCTAATGCAGGCTATAATATTCTGTTATTTCTTATCTCTATCATTTGATAAATTTCATGTTAGTCACGGACCACTTACCAAAGATGTTGTATCGCATTCTAATTAACACTTTTAGTTCCTTTTTCTCACTACAGCCCTGATCAAACACACATTTTTAATTGTTTCTGGTCCTCTAAAGCCTCCACTGACTCTGCTAAATATAGAGTAGTTATGGAGGCGTTGGTTATGCTAATGATCAGATCTCATGAGCGCATATCTCATCGTGCATGAGGGACATTCATCAGGCTGTAATAAGCGATTTACGACAGCTTTGTCTTAACTAAGAGTGTTTAACATGAAACTAGAAAAAATGTTTCTGTGAGGTCCAGTAGTTTGGAAATTTCACCACCTTATGTTTCCCTTCAAAGGTTACATTCAGATTTACTTAGAAAGATGAATATAACAGCTTTAATTAATGTAATCCCTTTTCAAAGAGAAGTGCTGCTCAGGTAGTGTAAACTGCATGCATTATGTTGGATAATAGCTTCTGAGTTTCTAGTTGAGCTGTGGAGGTTTGCAAGTCTTAAAATTTAAATATCTTTATCTGGAGAATAAATAACCCCAATAGAGGCTGTAAATGTGATACAGGCAGTCATGAATCAGTAGACTGAGTTCTGTTAACCGTAATCAAAATATAAATTGGGATACTGCAACCGCTGCGACCGGCTTCAATTCCCACTATTTCATTATCACTACAACTAACTGTTACATAGACGCCCCCCAGCCCCACCCCATTTTTAATGTCTAACCACTGATATCCTGTCTTGCAGTGACGATGACTTTGACATGTCCAGATACTCCTCATCAGGATATTCCTCAGCCGAGGTGAGATGTCTGAGGGACCAGGTATTTATACACATATTATATTGTTTCACAGCATCGTGTGGTGAAATCACGAAAACCGCCATGTGATCACACACTTCCTTTGTCACACCAGATGTCTGTGCGTATGTGCGTCCATTCAAGTGTACACTGGCGTCTTCGATCTTTCACTCACACTCACCTGTAATGACTTCTCCATAATTGTCATCTGGATAGATTTGTTCCTTTTCATTTCTTCCACTTAGAGTAGAATAAATATATAAATTATTTATATTCTTTGGGTTCTTGACTCAAGCCATTACATCAGTAAGTTCTCTGTACTCTGCTATATTTCTGCTTTGTGTGTCTTTTTATTAATTTAGACTACAAAGATTTATTTTCTCTCTATTGATCTATGCTATATATTTCTAGAATCAGCATAGAAAGTTGATGCCTGATGCCTTGTTTCTTCGGGTTTTACAGCAGATCAACCAGGACCTGAACATCCAGCTCCTGAAGGACGGTTACCGACTTGATGAGATTCCGGATGATGAGGATCTGGATCTGATCCCTCCTAAAGCAGTCAACCCCACTTGTATGTGCTGCCAGGCTGCTCCCTCCACAGCCTGTCAAATCCAGTAGCACTAACCCCACCTACACAGTCTCCTCCATGCCACCTGTACTGAGGCCAACAACTGACCAGAGTGGCAACAGAGGAAGAAAAATTAAAGGCTGGCAAAGGCACAAAGGGAAAAAACAACAACAACCAAGGGTTTATAAATGCGAAAATTGAATATGTACAGTATCTGTGCATGTTCCTCCTATGGTAGGATCTGTGCATCTTACTTCTGCATTGTTGGTTCAAAAGGGACTCGACTGATGGCAGAAACATTACCTCTAAGAGAAACACACGACTTTGTTTGAACTTCCATCTCATGCTTGTGGATTTTCTGGCTTAAACGGACCGCGATGGTGCAACACTGGTAAAGAAAAAAAACTGTAAAATAGGATGACAGGAGCTCAACCAAATACGTGTGATGGTGACAGGTTGTTATTACCGCGTCATCCGCCCATTCAAGCAGATGACTTCTTCTACTAATGTACACAAAGGACAAGAAGAGATCGGAAGCTTTGTAGTGGCCATTGTTTTTCTTTTTCTTTTCTTTCAGCCAGTCTGCTTTGTCTTCCTGTGTATATATGTGTCAAACGTGATGTGTCTGATTAAGCCCAGGAACACCGTGCTAAACCATCCAGCTGCCGATAAAACACTAATGCTATAACAAAGTAGTAATCCAGATTTTTTTCTTTTTATTTATTTTTTTCTTTTACATGTTTATCTTTAACACAAAGATTGTACTGGGCCGTTGTTTTATATTTAGTTAAAAAAAAAAGAAGCAGAAAAATGCATGTTGCCTGTTAACACTGTGCCCAGATGACCAGCCTGTGCAGATAATTTATCCGTTTTTATTGAGCCCTTAGCACATCCTTGTGCTGAGGAGACATTAATGTGCTTTCAGAAACATAGTTAATCTCATTTAGGTTCACATACTGTAATATCAGTAAATCTAGTGAAACCATATAGTGTCAGCTCAGCGAGTAAGTGTGTACTTAAAGTGTGTTTGTCTGCATTAGCCTCCCTCAGTGACGGTTCACATAAACTTAGGAAAGTAGTAGAAAGAAAAGGGCTTGGAAATGGGAAATACATTGGTAGGGATGTAGTATTGGTCACACATACAGGCTTCTGAAGCATGTTGAAGTGATCTCATAATGCTTGGATGCTGATTTTCTTTTTTTAATCTTATATTTTTCCTCTATTTTCCCTCATTCTTCTTCTTTTTTTTGATAGGAACATTAACATGCCATCCCTTTTCATTTTTACGTTTTGTTTTTTTTTGTAAAGTAAGAAACGAGTGCATATTTCTTGAGTAATAATAGAACTCATTGATGTGGGGACAGAATCTGTACGTGTAGCATATGTTGACAGTGCTTTATGCCATTCACTATTTTCAGGTTCTATAGAAACTGTTTATTTGTTGTTTAAATGTACTGAAAGAGCATTATTTGTTTTCCTTTATTCTTTTTAATGATTTTATTACTCTGAAGATTGGCAGAAGTCTGCAGACATCATATTTATTTTGTGGTTGATGGTAAAAGTCACTTGAACGTAAATCGACTCCAAAAGAAATGATCATGTAAGGTCGCGCCAGCTGCTTCAGAAAAATTCAAGTAATGAGCTTTTAGAAGTGTACCACTGTTTGTGATCATGAAGCATTCAGAGACACCATCTCTTTAAAATAATTTCAAAATCGATGAGCTCTACAGCTTGAATGAAACGTAGCTGATAGTGTACCTGTGAGTCTGTGTGCACTTTACATTGAATTGCAGTGTATAGTAACAAGAAGTACTGACGAATATTCAAGGAGTTACAAATACTGCGCATCTACAATGCAGAGCCTCATTTTGAGTCTCTTGTTAGATGTGCGGCTGTGTTTCTGGGGGTTCTGTCAAAGCTGATAATGTTTTGATTTCTTTTATGTTTTTCTGTTATGATAATGAAAGACTACAAAAAGCACCAGTAACAATCAAGATCTAAAAGGTTGATGTGATTGGAGATACAGTGTGTAATGTTTACCTCCTAAAGGACTCCTGCTTTGTGATCTTGCTTTTGCTTTTTGTTGTTTATGTTTAAGTTTGTAGTGGTGGTCATCAAGAGATGAACCTTTGCACTGTACTATATAAGGAAGTAGTACTGTATTTATAGCATAAAACAACTAAAAGTTGATTGGATAGAGATAACTAAAAAAACTATTTATCTGAATTAACAATTCAGAAAATATTGCTTATTTCCCTTTTATCCCTGATAGAACCTCAGTGTTTCTGCAGCATTTGATTTAGAAAAGTGCACACTAAAAAGTCTAAAAATAGTTTACATTTTGCAAAAAGGTGCCATGTGTTTAGACAATAAAATCATGTGCAAAAAGTAGAAAAGTCCATCAACAGCACAGTAGGTAATTTAAAATGTCACCAGTGTAGCTAGTAGGTGGATGCACAGTTAGCATATATGAGGAGGAAGTGATTGCGTGTGACTGTGGAGCTGTATTTTTCTTTTTTTTCACCATTAACATCATCCTAATGGATTTTCACACAAGTCATCACAATTATCTTCTACTGATTGCAATACTTGTGGCTGATGTATAAATTAAGGTGTAGCTGACTTCTTCACTGACTTGAGTTTAGGGTAATTTCTTGTAATTGAAGCTATTTATTTGCAGTTGTGTGTTTTTTGTTTACTTTCACATGTGGGAAATAATTCATACACAGACTGAAGCTTTTTATTTGTTGTTATGATGATTGTGAACAGGTTCCATTTAGATTTTAATAGTGTTAAAGTTCTGTGTATAGTACAACATATCAAAAAAATAAATAAATATTAGATATCTCAACTTTGATGGTGCCATGTGACTCTGTAATATCCAGTTATATTCTTTAACTTCTTTAGACTCGGGTAGTTTTCCCTGCAGGAGATGAAACAAACAGCTACTGGCTGGAAGAGTTCCCTTGCCTTCCCTGCAGAGACTCTGCTGGTAATGGGTGATTGCCTACTGAAGTATATGACATTACGTCCAAAACGGGCAAGGTGGGGAGGGAGGGAACGATAGATTGATGGAGTAGTGAGTGCGGGGGGTTGGGCATTTGTGATTAGCTTTGAGTTGATCCCTCTGGAGCAGATGGTGAATGGTGGCTTACCTAGACGCCTTGAATCCCAGGAGTTAACGGTAGCATGTGTCCATGTGGAAGGAGTAACACCGAAGTTGAGGAAGGAAGAAAGAAAGCCTCATGAGAAAAGACTGCAGGAGGACAGGTGAGGAACATTTTCTGTTAGTGACTGACTTTGTGTTCGGAAATGTCACTGTGAACAGAGAAGGGCTCCTTATCCAAGGAATTCCTGGTTAAGATTCACATACTGGTTAGTAGGTGATGATGAATACCTTATTTTCATCCATCTAGAAACTTGTATGGTATTTGTAAAACCTGTGGTGAATAGGGTGATTACTGTCACCTTATCTGTTCTGCCTTACACTGTTGGCCCTATCAAAGACTTTATTTAAACACAAAATATTATAATACATATAATGTGCAAATGTCTTGAGTCACCCCTCATTTCTTTATATCTAACATGTGGAAACATAAATGGAAATACGGTTTAAAAGGCAAAAACAGTTTATACAATTCTAACCAGCTTGAAAGTTAATATTTGGTATGACCACCTTTATTCTTCAATACAGCCTGAATTCTCTTAGGCAAGTTTTTTTTGTCATTTCTTTGAGTCATCCTCAGGAATAGTTCTCCAGGCCTCTAGAAGTGCAATCAAAGCTCTTTTTGGATGTTGTTAATGTTGAGGTCAAAGCTCTGGGGAAACCAATCCATGATTAATAGTGAGCCATTTTGTGTTTTTCTATCCAGGTATGCTTTTACTGCATTGGGAGTATGTTTGGGATCATTCTCATAATGCTTTTCAAATGGTATTGCATGGTGGATCAAAATCTGATGGCACTTTTCGGCATTGATGGAATTGATAATTCCATCAGTTTTGAGAAGAGCCTGAAAGCATGACAGAGCCTCCACCATGTAAGCTGTAGGCTTGTTGTACCTCTCACAGGTACAAATCTGTACATATTAATGATGATTTGAACCAAAGATTTACAATTGCCACTGATTTTGCTCGCAGTTCTTGTATAATTTGGTACACCTCAGCCTTTTCTCCCCATCCCTGGATTCTGAATTGCTTCTTGACACCCATCCTTCCACTGTTGAGGATTCGGTGAACAGTAGGCCAGCTGAAGGCCAACTGATGCGTCTCTTGAGATCTGTGTCAGGTGGATTTAGTGGATCTTATCTCTTAAGAACATGACTTCCAAATATCATTCATCTGCTCTAGATAGTTTTTAGGCCTTCCACTTTTCCTCCACTTGTTCAATTTGTATGTTAGTGTTAAGTGGCTTAGCTCTTAAAATAATCAGGTACAAGGACTGGTTTCAGTATTAGTAAAAAACATGCCACTGTCTAAAGATCTTCAGAAAGCATGAAGAATTATTGCTAAAGACCACTTTAAATAAAAATTCCAAGAACGTCTGGCTTCGTGGAAGCAATAAATGAAGGGTGGCTCCAGACTTTTGTACAGCACTGAAGGAAGTCTGGTCTCTTATGAAGTCTAACATTAACCATCCTCACTAGCCTGAGATCACAACTGGATGCCACATCATGTTGCTGAGCACAGCTGCCATTGCACTGCTGCTTTGCGTGCAGTCTCTGCATGGCTCCGCTCTCCCTGCCGTGTCGTCCTATGAGTTCACTGCATATAGGATGCAACAGTACAACCTGGGACAGCATAAGTATGGTACGTTCAGACACACCTATATATTATAAAAAAAGAAAAATGACAAATCTGTAGCATAAAATTGCTTCTAAATTTAAAATCTTGCCTATTTTTTGTTTGATCTTAAATGTGCCATATGATGCATATTCAAGCTTTGGTGCTGAAAGGATATTTTGAAATCAGTATGTTCCAGGAAAAGAGTTTGTCTGTGTTAAACTCAAATTATAGTTTAACCTGGGTGCTCATGAAACCACTACAAATCTGGTAACCAATTTTAGAGCATTTTATAGGAATATAGGAAAAAATGGATAATTATATAGAACCTATTCTGAGCATAAATTATATTTCAAATTCTAAGGAAACCATTTTCAGTGTATTTTCTTTTAAATGTGCAGATTAGCTGGAAAGCCGAGGCATGGTCTTCCAACAGGATTTTTTTTAACCTAAAAATTACAGCTGACTGAGGGAACTAATATTTCTTGACCACTGAGAGCTTGTGGTCACTGCCACTGGAAACAGATTGGTTTGCTAAAGGCTTTTTTTCTGTGTAAAAAAACAGGAAGAGGAAGCTGCGTTTAAAGTAGAGTTTCTATGTTGCCCAAGTTGGTATTTATGTATCATTTGCCTTCTCTTGTCTCGTTCGCCGAGGCTGTCGTGGAGCCATTGTTGTTGCGGAGGCACGCTCAGCAGAAGAGCCATCGCTAACCCGCCGTTGTGTGATAATGAAGGTGGAAGACTTCACTATAGAAAAATACTCCGAGGCCCAGCGAAAAAATGCAGCTGCCATCCTGATCCTGCTGCCCCAAAATATCTCCAGTATCCCTCACAATGCAGTAGAGGTAATAAATTAGAATAATTAAAAGCATTCATTCTGTTATAGACACATCACTCAATTACTAAGGAAATCAGAAGAAAACAGGATTGTAAGGAAGATATTAAGAAACTCTTAATCAAGATTACAATTGTTTCTCGACCCTTTGGTTTAAGTAAATCATTTTGTCTCTCAGTCATTTATGGTGAGTGAAAGCGAGACCTTGCAGAAGGAGACCCTCATGCCAGTGTATGTGGCACCTGAGGATGAACAGCTGCTCTACATGTATGAGGAGGTGAAACAGGCTGCAGCCACCCGGACATCATCCATTTTTGTCAGAGGTAAGTGATACAACAACGAGATACATGCAAATACTTAATGGTGGTTGTTTGGACTAATGCACGGGGAAAACTAAAAAGAAAGTGATCACTGTTACAGTATTACTCACGGTTCTGGTGCATTTCTTCTTTTGTTGACAGTCCTCCGCAGTATGGTCACGGCTACAGCTTTTCAGATTTTAGTGATCAACAGTGCCCCAATTAAGGCCACCACTGACAATGCTATAATCACACTGGAGGTGAGTTTGGGACCCAATAATTCCCCATAGAGGAATAAAATTGATTAGATCATCCAATATCAGTTAAATAATTTTCAATCTGCTTGCAAATGCACTTTGGTTCTGTGATATATGCCTGGGGATGTTTATTTCAGGGAGTTCTTCTAGGAGCAGTAGAGGATGCACCCACTATAGTCATCGCAGCCCACTATGACTCTTATGGGCTTGCCCCTGTGAGTCAAATCCTAAAACACTTCAGAGTTCTAACCTCTAAAATTAGGTGTAAATTTTAGCAGATAGAGTGTCAGACTGTGCTCGAACCGTAAATGGATATGTGTGTGTGTGCATTTTACAGTGGTTGTCTCATGGAGCAGACTCAAATGCCGGTGGTGTCACAATCCTAATTGAGTTGGCCCGTCTCTTCCAAAAACTCTACAGTAGTCCCAGAACCAGACCACAGTAAGTTCCAATTCATTGTAAGATTACAAAGCGAAGGCAAAGACGATAAATGTCTCTACAAAGCAGATGAACACGCAGCAATTCCAATGAATTTTCCCGCTGTGCCTGTCTTTGAACAAGATAATATGCTGCTGGATAAAGATACTGTATTCTGTATGGAGGAAGTATACACTTAAAAGTAAAACAGGAAAGGAAAATTAGGGCCTTGTTACTCACTACTCAGGGACCACACCTATCTTCAAACTTAGCTTTCATTGTAACCTCAGCTGGACTGTGAAAGCTTTTGTAATTGCATGGCTCTAATGATGTTGCTTTGAGTGACTGATAGTGATCGGACAATACCCTTGAGGAAAACTAACAGCCAGTGCAGGTCAGTTATGGTTAATAAGTTAAGCTGTTGAATAATTTTTTTTTTTTTTGTGTGTGTATGTGTGTGTTTTAGATTTAATTTAATGTTCTCCTTGACCGGAGGAGGAAAATACAATTTCCTTGGAACAAAGAGGTGGATTGAAGAGAATTTAGACCACGCTGGTGAGTTTTCAGCTTTGCCACTCACTGAACATGAGTGGGCTGTGTGCTGTATGTGCTAATGTGAATTAAAACACAAATGTCAGGTTTTTAAAGCCAAATATTTTCCATCCAGAGTCCAGCCTTCTCCATGACAATGTGGCATTTGTCCTGTGCTTGGACACACTGGCCAACGGCGATGAGCTGTACATGCACGTCTCCCGCCCTCCTAAACCCGACACGCCAATGCAGTCTTTCATCCAACAACTGGAGGAGGTAACCAGCGGAGCTGTTTCTACACCTGCAAGAAAAGCAACCAGATCTCATCAGTCTTAGTAATTTGTGCAAATATCTTATTTAACTGCCCTCCAGGTGGTTTCCTCCAGATTTCCCTGGGTGAAGGTGGGGTTGGTTCATAAAAAGATCAATCTTGTGGAGTCTACTGTAGCCTGGGAGCATGAGCGCTACAGCCTACGCAGGATCCTGGGCTTCACTCTGTCTCATCTGGAAGATCCTAAATCTGAACTTCGTGGCTCTATACTAGACACCATGCAAGTTTTGTTTATGGATATTATTATTAGTAGTATTTGAGCTATCTGAAGAGCATTGAGGCCCAGGTTGTTTGTCCCTGTACACCACAATAGTGTATTTTAAGTAAAAGAATTAATGTGTGAATAAAGTCAGCTGTTCAGCTTTTACAAAAGGTTTACACCGACAGACATTTTTTTATATTCAGTCCTTCAGTTTCAGAGGCTCAAAATTAATTAGACAATTGACTGACAAGCAGTCTCATAGCCAGCTGAGGACTGTTCCCTTGCTTTTCATGACTAATGAAGCAGATATAATATCTCAGTTTGACTCAAAGCGTCCAATTTGTTTTATAGTGTTTCACTGTAATTTTTAATATAAGACTAAGGAGGTGAGGGAGGCCATCATTAGGCTGAAAAATTCAGAACTAACTATCATAGAGAGAGCACACAGTATATTCTTAAAAAGGGGTGGGTCTGTGGTTTGGTTAGACCAAAAAAGGCAGCTAAAGTACATGATCACAGAATTATTTCCATGGTTAAGACAACTTCACAATATCTAACCAAGTCAAGAACACTTTTGAGGAGCTAGATCATTGATCAATCTACAATCTAAAGAAGCCTTTGGGATGGAAATACAGAGGGTGAAAACCACTGGTTATAATAAAGAAAAGGGAGGCCAGATTACTCTTTGAGAAGTGCAGAGATGGATAGAAACAGCTTGTGATCTGAAGCATCTGTTAAACATTGTGGAGTCAATGTTATAGCATAGGCACGTATGGGAGACGTTGGGACTGGGTCACTATTGTTTATTGATGATGTGACTGCTTATGTAAGCAGCAGGATGAATTTGGAAGTGTACAGGGCTATACTCTTTACTTAGATTCAGCCAAATGCTGCAAAACTCATTGTTCACAGTTCAACTATGCAGATTTTTATCATGTAAAACCCTCTGAATCAAAGTTGAAAGCCTGCTCTTCAAACACGTCTTGATTGTTTGATTTAAAATCCACCGTAGTGGTGTACTTTACAAAATTACAAAACTGTGTTTTTGTCCAACAGATTGTTGAGTTAAGTGTATTTTCACAGGGCATTAAAAGATATTTACTCATGTGACTATCACCTATAGGTTGAAAGTGGATTTCCGGAAACTTAAGCGAAATGGCATCATCATAGCAGAAGCGCTGGCCCGCTACATGTACAATCTCTCTGACAAGGTGACTGAATGCATGAAAACACAGCATACTGTAAATATAATAAAGGCAGAAAGTATATTTTCATTACGTCGGCATTGCTTTAAAATAGCCATGTTAATGTGTCATTACTGTGTGTGTGTGTGTGTGTTTTTTTGTTTTTTTTCACAAGGGTTCACCAAAGGATGTGCAAGTTTTCAAGGGCCAGCTGGTAAGTTCCCAGTTATTTTGATTGGTATGTACAGAGAAGTGCTGACCTCTGGTGTTAGTTTAGAGACATGACACAGTGTTTGAGTCTTTCAGCAGCTTATTCCTCATAATCATCTGAAGGTTAGGGATGGATCACTGAGGTTATTTATTAAAACATGTTTTAATGTCATTTCTTAAAGATTTATATCTACATGTAACTGAAAAAGTCTAAACAGAGTCTATTTTTTAAATCGTAAGAACTGATGCATGCAGAGTAGAAGCTGAGTTTTGTGTGATTTCTTTTTTCCCTCTGCAAAACCCACATCCAAATCTGTAATTCAGGACATTCAGGACAGTCGTATCTCCAGTTTGATGTCTTTCCTGACATCAGTCCCTCGGGCTACTCAGCTGCTGGATAAGGAACCCAGTCATATCTTGCTGGTCAACTCACTGGAGCACGAATTCAAGCGCTATCTGCAGCAAGTCCACAGACACACCTTCCGACAGGACAAGAGGTAAAAAATACAGCTATCTGAGTAGAAAGCACATCTTTTCAATCCAATCGGTCATACCACGACAACAATAATAATGATCAACAACATTTCTTCCTGCAGGGATCCTGATATTACCTTCTTTGATCAAATGAGCCAACCAATAGTCATGTACAGGTAGATATTGGTATTATTATATCTGTTTTTAAATTTTAGTGTATATGTTAAATTTAATAACCCATTAAAACTCTAATGTGCATTTTTTTCATTCAGAGTGAAGCCTGCAGCCTTTGATCTGTTCCTGGGAGGCTGCATTGCTGCTTACCTGGGTATTGTTTACTACGCAATCCAGGTGTGTTAATGCACTCTTTGACGTCCATATTATATTATCTAATCATACTGTATTCCATATTTCCATGTAAACTGCGCTGTTTACAAGGAACTGTAGACAGTACAGTTTACAGTTCCTTGTACAGTTCCTTGTAAACTGTAAACTGCACTGTTTACAAGGAACTGTAGACAGTACAGCTACAGCACTGTAGTCTAAAAACACTACCAGGTTAAAATAACCTATTCTTTCTCTTTTAACAGAATTTTGGTTTTCTCTACACAAAACTAAAAGCAGCAGTTAAAACTAAGCACCACTGAATCCACTACGACTTCGACCACCGACTCCATGACAAGCGCTTTGAAGTCAGCTCTGCACATGTTGGACATTTGCCGGGTGTGCAGCAGGAAGCCTCTTTGCATGATCATATGCATCTCATATAAAGTGGGAATTTACTTTGAAATGTAAATTTTTTGTTTGTTTATTTGTTTGTTTTTTAAAGATGTTTGTACCTTTCATTACACTTGAAGTCACTTAACTGTGAAAATTACTTACATTAACAGGCTCAGAGTGTGCCGTTTGAAACGAAATGAAACAAAATAAAGAAGTTGTTTCAAGCTGTATGAAAACTGTATCAAAGCTGGGAACGCACAGCCCTGGATCTGATTTGAGCTCCTGTGAAGGACACTCCTGCCAGATCATTACTATGATTCCCCATATCCTCTGCTCTGCATCTGTTCGCGTGGATTTGACTGGCCTTAACATGGCTGTCAAACGAGGCCCCAACCGCTTCACTAGATGAACAGCCAGTTCCTGTCACAGATAAGTCAGTGAGAGCGCTGGAGACACAAAGGCACCCTACAGCGCTTGGTAAATTATTAATGCTTATGTGGCAAGCTGACAGTGAACAGAGGTGACACTGGGTGGTGGTGGTGGTGGTGGTGGTGGTGAAGATTTTTAGAAGCCCCATTTCTCTGCTGTTTCACTCCTTTTCTGCTGATCTGATAGCGCTGAGTTTATTTTAGCTACGAGGCAGCTGAACGGCCAGAAGTGTTGGAGATCAGTGTTGGCTTATTTGTAAAGGCCCCTGGGAGGGAAATAGGTCATGGGCTGTGACCCCAGGTATGTGTGTCTCTGCAGGGGGCTTGCAGCTAAGGAGGATTAGTGGCCGAGTGCTCAGGTAGCACAAAGAGTTTTTCTGCTTCAGCAAGGATGCCCTTAATCTGCTTTCCTTCCAACAGAGTACATTAATCAGAATAGCTCCAGGTTAAACAAAAAGTTTTATCAATTTGGAGGCTGACAGGGTTTCATGCAGGATTTATAACTACTGATGCAAGAGAAATGTCATGTTGTTATATAAATATAGAATAAATAATATATAAATATGACAGGTGGTATTCACACTCCAGGAACAATAAACCCCCATAAATATTAGACAATATTTCCAAACAAACAAACAAACACACAGACAAAGGTAATACAAAGAGGAGGTACACTGTTTTCGGGGAAGGGGTGGAGTTAGCAGGTGTCAGGGGGAGGTGAGTGATGCTGCATGCTCCATTCAGGCAGACTGATCTGGATGTAAGCAGTGGAAAAGTAAGTAAGGCAGTCAGTGAAGATGGTTCCCCAACTATACATCACAGTGTACAATGAACAGTTCAGATCTCCAGGCACAGTGAAAAGAGCACAACTTCGACCGACCTCTGCCCACCGTAGGAACAACCCTCAGCCCCGGGCGGTAAGACACACAGCTTTCAATACTGCCTACGTGATCTGTGTGAATGAAAGGCCAGGGTGACTGTTTGAAATTTTGGAATTTCTTTATTCTTTTTTTTCAAATTTGTCTCCAAAATTAGAAGTTATACTATATCACCCTGGGTGATTCAGAAAATATGAAAAATATAGCTCATTTCAGGCAGACAGGATTATCTGAGGCAATACCTACTGCTCTATGCATTGTTTTTTGTTTGGCTATATTAAAAAAAGTGTCCTACTAATTGACTGGTTGTGCACATTTTTCTGTGAATCATAACAGCTGTATCCTATCTATTATGCAGGAATTTCTCCGTGCTTATTTATTCATCCACGGATGAATAGAGTTAAGAAAATTTACATGTATGTGTCCCATTTGTTCTTTGCCTCCCAAGGACTTTCTGTTTCCCAGGAGCCTTCAGTCAAACAATAGGTCAACCCATGCACTTCTTCATCCCTTGCCCCCCGTGGACTTCGGCCGCCCTCTTTTCCCCCCTGTCAGACATTTTTCATTTCACGGTCCTGTTACAACTTGTTCTGACAGCTATCTAAATACAACCGACAAAACACAAAACATGCCCCCTGTCAACCCATCAACAGTACAAGCCATGCCCTCTGCTGATAAACTGCAGAAACTACAACTGACTGAGCCTTCCCCGAGCACTGACATCCACCTCAGCACTGCTTTGAAGAGCCCACAAAGGTAAATATATTCTATATATTCCATCTACAGACCAGAGATACATACTCAGTGATTTAGAGTGATTCTCTTTGCAGCAGACTGGGTTATCAAAAGCATGTCCATCCACATTCAACACAGCAGCTCAGGTAGGCACATAACCTTTGGCCTGTTCTTATGGTCTCAGGGCTGACGAACATTATTGATTGATAACCTAGTAATTCTATTAAAAAGACAGTTTTTTTCTTCTTTCGAACAGGCAAAATACAGCTGCTCCGCTTCAAACAAGAGCCCAAACTCCTGCAGCTCCTTGCAGCTTTGTACGGACAAAATACCAGAGGTGCTGTTCTAACAGCAGCCGGGATAACAGGTGATTATTTAGTCAAATGTGATATATTGAAATATATCCCCCATTTTGTTTTGGTGCATTTAATAATAGCTGCTGATAATCTTTTTTCTCTCTTTTGGTTCCTCAGCAGTGGTTGCTACAGCTGTTTCCATGTGGTGAAGCCCTACCAAGCTGGACACTACATCATACACCCAGAGTTTGTGTCTGAAAGCCTTTATTAGGATTATTAGAGCTCTGGTTTCCAAGATGGTAATTTGGGGACCCGAAGAGGTCCACGGAGAGCCTGAGGCTACTCTCCAGCAATTGTTAACTTTTCCTTAATTCTCTGTTAATTAACCCAGTGAGACAAGGTGTAAGAGTGAATCATGTAGAGTGTACAAGCACAGCTGTTATCTCATTGTGTCATGCAAGGAAACTTTTGCAGTTAAGCACTCAATTGGTACCAAAGATCTTCTCATGAGATGATTTTGACGATCAAATGAGGCTCTGAGGCCCTAATGTGCTGTACGTGAGTTTTTGAAATTTGAATCTTCTGAGGAAAACGTGTGTCAATCTTTAAAAGGGAATCAATACAATGATACAGTATGATGTCGTCTTCAACTACCAGAGCAAATGCAGTGAAAGTGCGTCACTGTCGATACAAATAAAGGAAGCATTTCCCTCACTTTGTTAAGGATCTATTCCTCACTTCTGTATACACTGCACTTTTTTGGTGACTTTTAGGTTCATCGGGTTCTTTGTGAAGTATTGCGTAATTTGCTCATGTCTATGCATGCAACACTATCACGTGCGCAGCAGAATGAGAAAACACAGAGCGCTGCTTTTCTGCTGAACTACATTTCCCAGCCGTTTATGGACGTGTGCAGGGCGGAGACCCAGCAGCACGCTTTGATTCCTTTCACGGGCTGTTTGTGTGAACAGAAGCAAACAAGTTGTACTTTGAGTCGACGGGGGGACTGCTGCTGATCGGTAGGCAAAAAAACCAAAAATAAACTATGAATGTAATTTAAAATCTAACAAACCGAAGAGAAAAGGGCAACAAGTGTGAGCGAAAATTATAGTGCATATGGATTACGTGTTATTTTTCTTCTTTCTCGCACCACCCACTAAGGCGCAAAACTAACGACTGCTCTCTATACATCGACAGACTCAGACATGTTTAGAAATGCGCTGTTGTTGTCTGTAGTGCACGATTTATGCAGTTAATAAGAGACAGATATATAAGCAAAAACTCCACAGCACACAACAGTCAATTTTGCACACACGCACGAGCTTAGATGTAGACTCTGATGGAGGGTTTCTTTCTCATATGGCTGCTCTGATTTTATCAGCACTTCACTGTTTGTTTTTCCTCCATGTGATGGTAGATAGTGAATCAGCTGAAATGGTGCATATGAGCCCTCTTGATAATACCTTAAACAAAAAAAATGCAGTGTAAAGCTTTTAGAAGAAGAACATGCTGTACTTGAAAACTTTGAGTTTGTTTGTGAGAAGCCGTTGAAACTGGAGCAGAAAGGATTGGCCACATAATTTTTTTAATTTTAGCTCCATAAAACTAAGCAAAAATCATTTGGTCTACACACACACGTGCATATTTGTAAGAAATGGAAAGATGTCACTGTGGCCTCTTGCACAGTTTTCCAGGATTGTGTGGATGAAACAATTAGGTACTTCTTGGTGGAAAAAACCTATTAATTGTTGAACAAAGTGTTGGTTTCAGCCTGATATAATCAATATCAAATCACAAACTGTCATAGGTTAATTTCTTAAACCCACCCTTGTAGTTTTCCATTACAATAAAGAAGTGGAATAACTCCTACAAATGGTAAATCATCTTCTGACTTTCTTGGTAAATTTCCTAACTGGGTCCAGCAGCTTGATTGAATCTCAGAGCTACCAGCAGTTAGTTCTGTTAATTAATGATAGGCTTATGTTATCACTACTGCTGTTGGGGGAAATCTATACCAAGGCTGGTTGAACACAGAATCAGTCAATTAGATTGCTAATTAATAGCCAGCATTTGTTTATTATCGACCCCTGCTGCCAGGGCAGAGCATGAGCATCAAGTGTAGTTAGGACTAGTGAGCATGCAGCTGAGTTGGAGAGGACTGAACTTCGCTCGATCGGCTGTGCATTCTTATCAGATCTCCTCTGATTAGTTAAAGCCACAATAACTAACATCAGCCATTAATTAGTTTACCCATAAGAGTTTCTGCCTTCCCTTCGCTGGGAGGTGCACTACAAATGGATCTCTGTCTGTTTTCTTTTTGTTAGACTTGTTTACTCTGCTGTCAAACTCGCACCGAATGATGTGTGGGTTACTTGGAGTTTTGGTTTGTTGGGCTTGATAGAACACAATGTTTAGTATTCTTTACTTTCCTTCCTGACATTGGCAGAGGTTTAAGGCCCAAATCCCCTTTTCTGCTTCTGTGCCTCCTTACATACAAATGAGTATTCTTTCAATTGAACTCATAGGGTTAGAATTACTGCTGGGAACATCTACTTATTTTTTTTATGGGTAATTGGCAGTAGATTTGTTTGGTTAAATCTCAAACACATCTTTAAAGTTTACATCCTGACAGCCTAATACCTTTAAGTGCTGTGAAATCACTTTGTTCAGCAATGCAGAGCATGTAAGACAACGCAGGAAATGTAGTGGAGGCTTTGAACTGACAGGGAAACAAGAAGGACTGAGAGCACCGATGGAGCTGGGGTTGTTTTCCTGGAGGTCCTTTGATAGTTTCATTGGTATATTCTGACTGTTTGCTACTGAAAGAAACATGAATGCACTAAAACTCCTGCACATTTTTCTTATAAAGAATCAAAATAGTAATTGAAGTTTGATTTCCTCAAAATACTGTGTTAATATGAAATCTACAAATATTGCATCGTCACCAATTTTTTTTTTTTTTTTTTTTTAAAGACTGGTATATCGTCATGGCAGGAAGAAAAACAGATGTGAGAACCTTCCAAGTGTCAAACAGAAGAGGTTTCCTGTAAAACATATTGATGATCTGTGGAAAAGCTACTTTTGGATTTGCACACTGAACAGCACAAACATGTACCAAGTGGTGCCAGGTGGAGCGGGGGGCACAATTACAGATGTTATCCCCAAGCAGAAACTCAGCAAGGACACTCGACCCTTAGTTGGAGCTGGAGTAATCGGGTTAGTGCTGGTGATTGCAGCTGTGACTGCGTGGTGTTACTACATAGCCTCTTTGCGCAAAGCAGAACTGCTTAAGACTGAGCTGCTGGATCTGAATAAAGATGGCTACATCATCCGAAACCAGGGAGGGTCTATCGTTTTCAGAATGGATTTCAGGTTGGTATTTCAATTTATTTTATTTATTTTTTTGCTATTTAAGTTTCCATATGCAGAAAAAATGAGACCTTTAGATGTACAAATCCTTTATTTTAAATATGTGCTGAACTTTTTGTCATTTAACAGAAATGTGAGATTTGTGTAAAGAGATAATGCATATAATTATTTTTGAATCTTGACAGGTCAGGAACCCTTGATTTAGATTCCTGCTCTAAAGAAGGTGAGATTCTGAGCTGCGTCCGCACCACAGACAGAAAACTGATTTTTTTCATTGAGACAGTACGGCCCAAGGATACTGTCCAATGCTACCGTGTGCGCTGGGAGGAAGTGGTTCCTGACATTCCCGTAGAGCATGCAATGACATACAAGTTTGCACACTGGTATGGAGGCGCAGTGTCAGCAGTTCAGCACTGGCCTATTTCTATTTCTGGCCAACAGGCTCCAAAACCATTTGTTACTAGTGACATCTACTCGAATCGTGATGAGTTCGGTGGAATTTTAGAGAGTTACTGGCTTTCATCTAATGCCACTGCCATCAAGATCAATAACTCTGTGCCCTTCCATTTGGGTTGGAATGACACAGAGAAGACCATGTACTTCCAAGCACGGTATAATGATAGTTCCTTTAAGCCAAACCCAGGGGAGATGCCATGTGCGGAACTTAGCTACAGAGTTTGTGTGGGATCGGATGTAACATCCATACACAAGTACATGGTCCGCAGATACTTCAACAAGCCAAACAAAGTGCCTGCCGAAGTTATGTTTCGCCATCCCAGTTGGTCAACATGGGCATTACATAAAACTGACATTGACCAAGAAAAGCTTTTGACATATGCTGCGAACATTCGCAAGTATAACTTCAATTGTAGCCAAATAGAACTAGATGATGGCTATTCCCGCCACTATGGGGACTTTGAGTTTGACCCAGTTAAGTTCCCCAATGCCTCTGCTATGTTTCATAAGCTGAAATCAGATGATTTTATGGTGTCTCTCTGGATTCACCCTTTTGTTAATCATGATTCAGAAAACTTCCATACCTGTGTAGAGAGGGGATTGTTTGTCCGAGAGCCTACAGGTCAACTGTCAGCCTTAGTGCGTTGGTGGAATGGGATTGGTGGCATCTTGGATTTCACAAACCCTGAAACCCGTGATTGGTTTGCCTCCCAGTTACGTTCACTGCGATCCAGGTATGGGGTGTCCTCTTTTAAATTTGAGGCAGGAGAGGCTAACTACTTACCATGGAAATTTAAGACTTTGGAATCCATTCGAGACCCGAGTATTTTCACAAGACGTTACACAGAAATGGCAAGCCTGTACAATGACAGAGCTGAGGCGCGCAGTGGTTACCAGTCCCAGAACATATCCTGCTTTTTCAGACCAATTGACAGAGACTCAGTTTGGGGCTATGAGTTGGGTCTCAAATCTGTTATTCCTGCAGTGCTCACCATCAGCATTCTGGGCTACCAGTTCATTTTACCAGATATGATTGGAGGGAACGCGTATGTGAACCGCACGTATGGAAATCGTGGATTACCTGACCGAGAACTTTATATCCGCTGGTTGGAGCTATCAGCCTTCATGCCCTCTATGCAGTTTTCTATTCCACCGTGGGAGTACGGCGATGATGTAGTTGAAATTGCTCGGAAATACACTGCCCTCCATGAAAGTCTTGTGGCACCAAGGGTCCTGGAGCTGGCCAGCGAGGTGCTGAGCACTGGGGACCCAATCATACGTCCAGTGTGGTGGATTGCCACAGGTGATGAGACAGCCTATAAAATTGACTCCCAGTTCCTGATTGGGGATGACCTCATGGTAGCCCCAGTTTTAGAGCCTGGAAAGCAAGAGAGAGACATCTACCTCCCAGCTGGCCATTGGAGAAGCTACAAGGGGGAGAGATTTGATATCAAGGAACCACTGCACCTCACAGACTATCCTGTAGACCTGGATGAAATTGCCTATTTTCTTTGGGTGTAGCAGCAGGTAAATAACAGTCTTGATTATTTTATGCTCCAATTTGCTTGTGGGACAAGCTTCACAAGTCCTCTTTTATCGATGGATGGGTGGATGGATGTTATATGGACAGATTTGTGGGGGAAAAATGTTTTTTTTTTTTTTAATAGGAATTAAAATTTTAACAGCACATTACTTTACAAATGTGAACATTGTCACTCAAAAACATTTAAAACCTCATCATAGCTGATTTTTTTTCCCCCCAATTTGATTTAAACTAATAATTACAACATTGTCTTTAGTATTTTATGGTATAATGAATCATAGCTTAGTGTCATTTAAACTGAAATCGTATAACTTCTGGTGTCTGGCAGAATTAATCCTGATAAATGGTAAAATGTGATAGACACCGATCTTTTATGTTTGTATGCTTGCAATATTAGCCAACAATGGCCACCATAAGCTACTTGTCTTACCAGATCTAGCAAGACTAATGTGCCAAACCACTTATTATTTTACAGTAATGAAGGTATGTTTTAAAACTCATTAGTTAAGCATATTTTTATGTGTGTCTGTAAGATTTTTAAAACTATCTGTGTTGCTTTAAGCCACATACTTGAGACATTTGTTAAAAAGGGGATTTACTAACTGTGAAAGAAGTTAGGCTTAATTGCCAGTGAATGCTATAAAGTTGTTATAGATTTGAGCCTTGCAGCACTTTGAATTTCAGCTTAAGCCAAACAGACTGTGGTGGGAGGATGACTGAAGGGGTGTCGTTATTGGATACTTCTCAGGAAGTCATCTTTAATGCTTCATTCATTAGAATCAGTGCTTGAGGTTTAATCATTACAAAGTGCACAGCTCTCACTAATGCAACACCGAGTCATGTAACTACTCTTAGACAAGAAGGAGACTCCTTTTATTAAGCTTTGAATGTTGTCCTTTCTGACTCAGGTAATGGTTTTCTCAGGCCGTCTGAAGTATCTCGCAGCTCTTTTAATGATCTTGGCTAAGCTTGTATGCAGCTAAAAAGGCAGTAATACTTTCATGTCTTATGCAGTGTTTGCCACGTCTAAAATAATAAGCAGTTCTGTAGCATTTTTTTGGTATTATTAAAAAATTTAGAAATGATAGGTGTTATAAATTTAGTATAATTTAATAATCACTTGTAATGCTACAATGATTTTATTTGTAATCTTGGTTTGTGTGATTAATTTAACGGCAGTGATGTGCCCGTTATTAATAACTACTTGCAAAGTGATTATTAGATTTTTTTAAATGCATTTATTACAGCCCTATTTTAAAAGAAATGTCAATACAGAGTAAAGAGAATAAAAGAAGAGAATGTTACTATTTGCTAATTACTTTAGGCCCATATTTAATTGGAGGTGGTAGAATGACACTTCTTTAAACTAATTGGACCAAAAACATTGTTATTGTATCAGTTAATGCACATTATCTCTGCTATTCGAAGAAGAAGAAAAAATATTAAGCAAGATCCACACACATCACTACTTTTTTTTCATTAAAAATGAATGAAGACAAGTGAAAAACTGTCCTGTGTTCTTGCCAGTCAAAATTGTACTCATTTGCTCATTAGCAGGGCATAGTTTAAACGACATTTTACTCAATGCTGAACACTGCACACAGTTTTCTGGGCAACGTATGGCTTTTATTTTAATTTTATTAATATTATTTTAAGGGGAGGCCTTGGCTATTTCAGTAAGATCATGGAGAGTCCTGGTGCTAAACTGGCCTGCCTATACTGGAGACCAAGGTTTTGAGCAGCTGAAATTATATGTCAGGGGAAAAAAAAGAGAAAACATTTTGCTTTTAATTTGCATCATCATTTGGTCTTCTGAGTTCAAGAAACGGGGTTGATAAAAGAAGTTGCTTAAAACTATTGCTCAACTGTTAATTAAAAAAAAAATGTATACAACTCACAAGGCGCAATTTTATATAAATGCATCTTGCAGTAATGTAAATATTACACAACATCCGAACTTTTCTGGAAATGGGAATGTATTGATTGTGAGGTAATATTTGTGATGCGTAAATGGGTTGAAGTGTAACGTTAATGTTGCAGAACATGATGTCTTTGCTCCTCAGGCTTTTCTATAATTTTTTTCACTATGTAGCTACAAATGTCCATTTATTTATTTTTTCCCCCACCACAGTTATAGATCAAAGTACATTATGTAATATCATGTATGCTATGATCAAGAGGTGCAACAGATATTGATCTTCTCATCAAACTAGAATACGTTAAGTAACATATTCCTCTGACTGGCATATCAAAGGCTATCCAAGAACCCAACCTTGTTATTGGTTTTGTCTGTTTCATTGTCATTTGTTTTAAATTGTGACATAAATTCAAAATCCTTTTAAAATTGAATAAATGGATAAATCAACTTTTTGCCTTCCTGTGGATTAATTTAAATATTCTCATGGTTTCTGTTTTTGACCCATTATGGGTTCATGCTGAACTTTTTGCCTTTTGAAATGTAGCTTCTATGTTGACATCCACTGAATTTTGTTTTTTGCCTTTTGACATCACAGCTGTTCTACCTATTTATAGCTGTTCTCACTTAGCATCTGGGCCAAGCCAATCTCTAAGGCTATTTCTGTCTAAGACCATCTTACCACATAGCAAGACTGAAAGCTGAATCTTTGACTGAAGGTTTTTTTTTCCCCCAATGTAAGAGGCAGCATATCCAATGCCAGTTTGTATGAATGTACAGCACTGTGTAAAAGTCTTGAGCCATCCCTCATTTATTTTTATTTTGCTTCCAAGGAGTCAGACTTGTTTTCAGTCCAGTCCTTGTGACTGTTTTTCACTGGAATATATTTTTGTTTGTTAAGCCACTTGATTCTTATAATTCTGACTTATAGTCATTCAAGCGCAAAAAAGCACATAACTCAAGGGATGCACCAGTGTTCACTACACAGACAACTTGGCATGAACCAAAAAACAAAACCTTTTTTAAATTGTATCTTTAGGCACTTTGTTGCTACAGCTTGTTGCAGAAAAACAGAATTTGTTGAATGTATGAAAAATGCCAAAGATAACACAGGCTGACAGGCATAAAATACATTTTTTGCAACAAGAAGGTGGTTGTAAAAAAAAAAAAAAAAAAAAAAAAAAAAAGAAGCAACTGGCCTAAAAAATTACAACAGATGAACAGTGTCTAAAAATCATGTTCTTAAGAAATAGGAAAAGAATCCAGACTTTACACACGACATGAGAGATGCATCTGGCCTTTCAATTGATCCATCTACTTTTTACTGAAGGCTCATCAGAAAGTTTAAGGGGGGTTGTCAAGAACCCATCCTTAAGCAAGTGGAACACAGAGAAAAGGCCGAGGCATGGTAAATTACACAAAAACTGGGCTGAAAACCAGGGGCAGCAAGTCTGATGCATTGATGGATCACAATATGAAATTTTCAGTTCAAATTGTCAGTATGTATGGAGTAGGTCAGAAGATGTACAGCAGTTAGTGTCTGCAGAGCAGCAACAGAACAACTGCTCTGTCATGGTTTTGGACTGCAGTTCATCCAGTGGTCTCAGGATCTTGGCAAAACTGATGCAGAAAAGTACTGCCAGATTTTGGTCCACCATGCAACACCATCTGGAAGGTATCTAATTGGCAGCAGCTTAAAACTTGACAATGATCCCAAACACACTGACAGTACAGTAAAAGCATACCTGGATAGATAAATTGTCCTCCCTAGAGCCCAGACATCAACATTTTGACGCAGTGTGGAATAATTTTGACAGAAAACAAAACAAAAGGCAGCCGACATCCAAAGAAGAGCTTTGAATGTCCTTCGAGAAGTATGGAGAACTATTTCTGAAGACTGCTTACCAGAAAGTTTAACTAAAAGAGTTCAGGCTGTGTTGAAGAAAGGTGGTGCAAACTTGCACATTAATGCTTTAAAGAATCCAGGCTTGTCATATTTTGTGCTTGAAGACCTTTTGCATGGAAAAAAAAAATCAATATTAAATTGTTAGATATGCCTGACAGTTGTTTTTAATCCCCCAACAATGCCCGTCTGACTTTTTACACACAAAATAAATAAAATCTTAAGGATACAAGCATGGAAGAAAAATAATGTGAAATTTAGGTCAGTAAGCTGACCATGCAATCAGCAAGCCAGTAACAACCTATAACCTCTTTTAAGTCTGCAATACATGAAAACTAATGTGCTGATCAGTTCAATATTGAAAGAGACACCCTTGAGGGACTTTTCCAACTTTTTGAAACCTGCTCATCATGGGGCAATAATGACAAGGTGATGAAACCATTCTGCGGGTTATTTGGAGGCTGTGTTCAGATCAATAAATCATCAGGTGGTTCATGATGTGAGGCCAGAGAGCAAGTGATATAAAAGTGTATGACTAGACACCAAGAATAAGAAAGATAAACTTACTACACTGTGAGATAGAAGCCACAATATTTATTACAATTACGGCATAAAACACGACTGCTCTTTCTGAGTTCAAACAGTCTGGCATCTCCATTCCTCATAGCTAGAGTCGATCTTTCATATGTTTTGGGAATTTATTCCATTTCACAACAGCGGGATATGCTTCAGAACTACTTCGCTTTATTTGCCAATGTCTCATCTGTCTTCAAAATTGATCTGGACTTGCAGCCTGTGCAGGGAGGACATACATTCATTGATTAGCTGTCTGTGCGCTCCCTGGATCAATATTATTTGTCAGTGTTCTTTCTACAATCATATTGTTTGGCTGTGCCTATCTTTTCATAGACTGAACAATAATTTATGTAAGATCTTTAGGAGCTTTAGGACCATCTGAGAGATTTCTGGGAGAAAGGCTGGAAAAGGAGAAAAGGATTAGAAGTGGAGATGCTTGTATGCAGAAGGAAATACCAGTTTAATGAATTATCTTAAGACTTAGTTCAGTGTATGGAAACATACCTTTTAAGGTTTCCAAAAGCTGTGTGTTTATATATTTTTAAAGATACTTAAATGTTGTTGTTCACTGTATTTTAATGTGTTGAAAACAAAAGGAAACAGTTTTAAATAAAACAAGCGCTCTTAAGAGCTTTTAATCAAGTTTCTTCCGACAGTAAAAACGAAACTAGACGTGAAGTCTGTTTAGGCCATGTGGTGCTGCGGTTGCCCAGAAGGGTGCAGTGTAGCTTCACTGATGATACCTTTTGCTGACATGTCAGTGGACCATGGTCCAGATGTTGCACCCATACACACGCACACACACACACACACAAGCGTTTGCACACATAAGCAGACGTGCGCGCACACATACAACGAGAAGGACACAAAACTGGCAGAGCCCTCCCCCTCTTCCTTCTCCACCTGTGAGCCCACCTGTGTGTCCATCTGCAGAGGAGAGACGCCAGTTGTTCTGGTTAGGAGCCAGTGTGTCTCAAGTACCTTCCCATATCCTCTATAAGACTTCAGTGAGTGTGTCTGCTCTCTGTCCTACGCAGCAAAGCGCATACTATTCATTATGGAGTGCGCTCTGTGTATTAAATCAAAAACATTTCTCTCACAGAAAAACCTAATATTTATAAAATGTTAGACATTCCTTGGGTTATTACATCCAGTTGTTGAGAAAATCTGGCAACAAGGACATTACATGAAGTACAATTAAGTTGGAAAATTGGCTTTTTCCCCCAGAAATGTTTGCACATACTGTTGAAATGTTATTATTCGACTTACTTTTAATTAACCACTACAAAAAAAAAGTAATTAATGAATCGTATGTTTTATACATTTCTAAATAAGGGCACTCATTCACAAAAATAATTTTAGGCGAACGTACTTTGTCTGAATTATTGTCAGATCACCCATAGTAACCGAACTGTGGAGGTGACAGTGACAAATAAGCCTCACTTTTATTAAAAAAGCGTTCTGGCTCCTTGGAGCTAAATGTGGAATGAGCATTTATCGTAGATGACCACAGGGGAAATAAAACCTCATGGCCATCTCTTGTGTGAAGTGAGAATCTTTGTCCTTAACCCAAGATTTTCTCTCCGTAACTAGAATGACCTCGCATCTGGTGTTGCCACGGCTTGTCTGACAGGAATATGTCTGTCCTCGCTAGGTAACAAATGAACCCAACACCCCAGAGACTGGTCTCGCATCTGTTTATCTTTTTCACCTGTCTGTTCGATGCACTGCATCAGGCTGACACTCCTCTGCAGCCTTTGTCGATTTCAGAGCATGCCTCTGGCATTACAGGGACATAGTCAGTGCTGATAGCAAGATTTGTCAGCTCGAGGGTTGATGTGATAGTAGAGCACAGCGTGCAAGACCAATTATGTATTGAATAACTTTAATAAGTTAATATACTTCATGGCACTTCCTTTTTTTCTGCTTTCTTTGAGATTTGTGTTACGAACTGAATCAATAGTTGATAGACGAGTAACCATTGATCATATAAAACAAACAACTGACAACACCTTTAGCTTCACAGTATTGATAAATAGCATTTTAGCAGTGTTCTGAAAAATACATTAAGCGACTAATGGAATATTCCTATATTTTAGTATACTGTAATGAATTATTGTGTAATATATGTAAGAAAATAGTGACAGAATTGTAGGCACTCTTTAAGGTGTAATTAAGGAGTTAGGTGAAGACAGCCGACAGGGCACCTCCTCTGTGCCTCGGTGGGGGTAAGAGGTGGAATGAATTGTCTAGCACGGCAGAACGTATGCGTTATTGAAACACTGAGTCGCCGCTGCAGCCTTGCACAAGTTTGTTTGATTGATACTATTTTAGCACACTTATGTCCCCTCACGCTCATGGGGTTTACCTGGGAAGAAACCAGGGGATTGGGAAAGGTGCTTAGGTGGCTCATCTAGGTTTTGGAGGAAAATTGGTGCCATCCATCAAATACTGCATTTAACAAATGCTAACGCAGGCCTGACCAGCAAAGGATTCATATATGAGGCAGCGAACTGGGAAACATGTGAGGTGCAGGCACTGCTGAGGGTCTATCAATCAGCCAGTCAGCTCCTTTATTTAACAAGCAAGGGCCATAGACCCCAAGGGCCACACTCCATATTCTGGCTGGTTGGGCATGCAGTCTTCTCCTGTAAAAGGAAGAAAAAAGGGGAACAGAGGGATGAAGGGAGGAAGGAAAGAGGTACATGAAGGGATTGGGGTTGTGGGGGGGAGGGAGAGGGAGAGGGTGATGGAGGTGCAGAAGGGTTTGGCCTGTGTCCCCTGGTGTGCCGGTGCGCTTCATCTTCTCAGTGCAAGGGGCTGGAACTGCTGCTTGATGGGATTTTCAGCCCTGTGGCCTCCGCTGTCCCAGCATCCATCTGGAGGGCTGCCGTGTGCACAGCAGAGAGCCAGCCACTCAGCGACACAGCCATAAAGAACAACCCGTAGGCCAGCCAATGCCACTGATCTGAGGCTCGCAGCTCTGTTCAGCAGACAGGCCAACACTCAGTGGCACACATTCCTGTCAGAGACACAGGCTGATCCCTAAGCTACTGTGTGCTCAGTGGAACCGAAGACATGCTCTGAGAGGCAGCCCACATCCAACCACCGGCTCCTTCAAAGCTTAGAAAATTAGAATTGAAGAAGGACTTCAGTATTCAGCATCCCTAATGGTGTGGAGAGGACTATCTCCCTCTCTCTCATTTTATCTTTCTCTGTCACTGAAATAGGATATATACAGTGTGCTATGCTATTGCTATGTGCACCTTTTGATTTTCTTTTTCTGTTTTAATTTTTGTTCAAACGGTGGAAGTTTTAGCGGCACCTCGCAGGCTGCAAATGCCTACCGGTCACGCGGATTACTGATTTGAATAAGCTTGGCAAGAGGCTGGCTACAGCAAAATTTTGTCTAAAGACAGTGCTTCCTTTGCATATGACACTGAATCCATTTCTACACAATAGTTCAGTTTAACATCACACTGCACAGCACCCAGGACAATAATATCAGCAATATATAATTGAAAATCAACACCAAATATGCAGACAATCATTACTGCCTCTCATTATTGGATCCAATTTATGTATGCCCCAGGGAACAGAGTTGCAAATATTGCTTTGGTACTGTGGAGAGCTGGGTTACTGTATACACCACACTGGTGTTGAACATGCATTCAAGATTGAATGTGATACACCTGATAGTATGGTGTGGAAAACTTTGAATTGAAAATGTTTTGTTTCTTCTCAGGGCTGCGCGGCATCATTAGCATATTCTCTCTCCTCCCGACGACTGTAAATTCACTGAATGCAGCCCTGTGGTGGATAAGGTGGGCAGACGGCAGACTGTATAAATAAACAGAGTCTGTCTGAGGGCAGCACTGTGGCCCCCACCTGCCCACCATCAATCAATATTACAGCGGCCACTGGCAGCCCAATCGCCCTTTTATAGGCTTGTGAAATGATCAAACATCTGCTCATAACCATGCTTCATATATGGATGGATCATGCATACAATATCAAATCCTAAAACAGCATGTAACAATGACAGTACAGTAGATATATCCAAAAGTATGTAGAGTAAGGGGGTGTGGGATGAACGGCCTTGAGATTGATGTCATCAATTACTGCATCAGTGGGCTTTTCGAAGTCTTCCCAAATTCAGAGAATGAATAAAGTCTTGCTTTTTCTCTGCAAACACATCTCAGTGTTTACCGTTTAAAAGTCAACCGTATTGATGGAAGCTCAGTGTAGATGATAAAAGTTAAAGCCAGTAACTAGTTTGGCAGCTGAAGTAGACAAAGGTTGCTGGGGCCTGGTCCACGGAGACGAGGAATGAATCCAAGTGGTCCAAGGTTAATGGTGGCTTGGAACAAAATGGATTCAGTGCCAGGGGCGTGCTGACAGGTGATTTGACATGAATGAAGGTGGGCCATCAATCTCCTGTTGGCCCCACTGACCCTCCCCCGCCCAGCCATAGCAGCTAGGGGGCGCCAGGTGTCATGGTGCCCTGACCTGTACAGGTCTCCAGATAGCCCACCTGCTGTCTGCCTAAAGCTCCCCCTACGGCTCGAAGAGACTCCCATCACTTCAAGCCTGGCTGGCATAATGAAACTGTGATTGGAAAATAGTGAACTGTGACAGGCATTAGTAGACTCAAAGTCTTCTAGCCAAATTCAAACCCCTCTCTCCAGGTTTCCTTTTACAGCCCTCTCTCCTCTTGAATCGGCGTGACAGTTTAATGGTGCAAAAATGATAATCTGCCAGCCTGTCTTTAATATGCTTTCATACTCTCCTTGGCCATTGTCTCGTGTAGACTCGCTCAGCCTGAGGAGAAATATCAGGTAAACTGTACCGAGGCGAAAACCGCTTTGCGTAGCCTGAGTGTCAGTACATGCATGTGTATATATGCACTCCCCCCACTAAGACGTCCGCCCCAGGTGGATTCAGCTCCGCGCTTAAACCTGGCATAAATTCTCTGTCACAAATCCCTGGGGCAGCCGGGCTTGCAGGCACAAAAGCAAATATTTCCGTTCCTGATCATGGCCGATCCCTTTTAACATCCACACCCACTGACCACCCTTCTCCCCACCCTCCTTTGAACCTACCCTAGCACCGCCAGCCAGCCATTTGTCACAAAGTAATTATAGAATTATCGATTGGCAAGCAATTAACACCTTTCTTCTCTTACTCCACCCTCCTCCATGCCCACCCCACCCCTCCTACCACCCCATCCTTTAATTTGAACTTGTAAAAAAAAAGAAAGAAAAAAAAAAAAGAAGTGGGGAAAAAGCCGTTGGAGTAATGCATTTAATCCTGCTGGCATTTCCTCGTTCTCCTCAAATTAATAGGGTGACGGGGACAAAAAGGCTTTTCTCCTTCTTCCCCTGTTTCCTATGCTATTTTCTCTCCTCTTCTTGCCTGCTGATCTATCTTTAACAGACAGGGAGCTGCTCAGAGTACAGCCAAACACTCCATTCAACTTGGCGTGATGCATATGCCATTAAACCTTATTTCGGAAAGAACACTTTACATGCTTCATTATAACCACGCAGCTCCTGATATTATGGCAATGTGAGTGGTGTTGAACTCTAAAAGGTTAAAAATACCTGCGCTGACTGTTCTCTTTATATTTAGCAACCTTTGCAGCTAACTCATGTTACTGTCCTGTTTTCCGGCTGCCACTGGTAGTACTGGACCAGATGGATGTGCAAGCGGAACAGTGTTACTGCAGTTTGGCTAAAAGGTGTCTGAGTCAGGATGGATGTCATGGAACATCACCTTATATAACATATGGATAGGGAGTTGATTCCCCTTCTGGCAACTTTGATAAGACATTTCTTTCTAAAGCAAGAAATGCCTTTTTCTCCTCTGTGCATCTCTTAGTTTCCTGGCATTTATAATATACTTGTCATATCCACTAAAGGGATTTAATGTCATTTGTTTTACATTTAATGTCTTCTCACTCCATTACTAGCATTCAGCTGCATCTAAAATGGAGCATAATCTGTATTCTTAAACTGTGGATCAGGCCCAAAGTGGGTCACAGCTCTACTTTTAGTGTGTTCCCACAAAGTAAAAGTACCAATAAATATTAATGAGTCTGTATCGTAGGATGAGAGACTAAATTTCTAATTTGGGGTTCTGCACTAAAAAAGAAACCCCTGAGTTACGTGATTTAATTTTCCTCTGCCTTCCCAAGTCGAGGGGTGGGTGTGGGGTTGGAGGGGTGTGACACTACATCTAAATTGCAATTGGTGTCATCACGCTAGAGTGTTTTTTTTCTTCTGTGGGGCAGAAGAGATAGCGCCGCTGTTGTCACCGATCACACAAGCGATAACATTATTAGTTATATGGATCAGAAAACCATAATAATGTAGCTAATTTTTTCACTATGGAAAAAGGTGAACTGAAAAAGGAGGAAAAGTATGATCAGATTGGATTTATATGGATTATGCTTGGTGATTTACAGAGTTATAATAAAAACCATTTGGGTTAACATTGTAATAGTCTGAATTTAAGCACTCCAGTGTACAATAAAATAAATATTTAAAACAATACTTGCAAATGCAACACACTCAATTTCACCCAAGAATCTCACTTCCTCCCACCAAATGCCGATAACATAATGTGAATGGCATTAATTTGACAGCAATTTAGGAACAATTTGAAGGCATTTAGGGAGCTTTCTCTTTCATGCTCTAGTGTTGATCAATATTTCCCCTCAGGATGTTATTCAAACACATACAGCAATATTCCCCACTGAAAAACACTGTGATATTGACCTGTTTTTCCTTCCCTGCAGCCCTTTTTATTTTCTCAAAGAAGGGCTAGCCCAGGAGACAGACATTGTTGTGGTCCTCTGCTCTGTGCAGATCTTTTAGCTTTTATGGCTCCAACATCGTGGCTCTCTGTCACACTTTCTTCAAAGTGGACTCTGGAATACATTCACTATGCTTGACATTTGAGATAGTTTTGAGAGAAAACTATTATCTGAGATTGTTTTTTGAGCTACATCTATTTAGAAATGACATTTTCAGCATTACATCCTGTTTTCACATTCACGACTACACAATTAATGCATTGGAGGTATTTAAAATTAAACCAATACAGGCTTACCTAAAGCCATTTAATAACTTATGTATCACATTCTAATACTAGAATTAATGTTTTAGTTACCACATTCAACCTTGGCTCAATCTGTACTTTTGTGCATGTTATTTTAGCTTAAATAAAGCTGCACTGATACATAACTCTATCTATCTATCTATCTATCTATCTATCTATCTATCTATCTATCTATCTATCTATCTATCTATCTATCTATCTATCTATCTATCTATCTATCTATCTATCTAAATAGCAAAGTAAAGCAAAATAGCAAAGTAATGGACTAATAAAACACTAGAAAATGACTCACCAAAAAACAAAAAAACAAAAATGTCTTGAAAGGTCTCTAGCACACAGCATACCATACTATTAGTTAGATAAGCAATTAAAGTGCTCCAAAAAACACAAACACTCAGTGGGAAGGTCCAGTTTAATGCCTTACAATAGTGGCCTACAGACACCAATAGCCTGCAGCTGCCTATGTTAGCACACCTGTCAATCAACCACGCCCCTAACCCAGGTATCAGGTGGATGAGTTATCTTTTGATATCATGTAAAATATCTCTATCTCTGTGTTTGTGCTTGCAAACTCTTCTAACACATCACGAGCTAATCAAGCAAAATTGTCACAGAGGTACATATCAGGCTCCTGAAGGTTTGTATCAATCAATATATGATCTTATGATGACATTGTGTTGCCAAGCAAACACCTGTGATCAGGCTGAAATGAGCCAGTTGTAGTGTTTTTTCACCTACAGCACCTTAGAAAAACATTTTTATTTCTTCCGTAACAATGTCTTATCTATATCCACAAAGGTTGATTTCTGCATGTCGGCTAGCAACTACCTAACAACAAAGATCAGAAACAAGACAATACTATTGTTATGAGGGCAGAAACTATCCATAGAGGTCAATATTGTTGCAAAGCTGGTCATTTAATAAGGGAATCTATGGGAACTGACTTCGCTTTTGAGCCAGTCTCTAGTGGCACCTAGGGGTACTGCAGTTTTTGGCACTTTAGCGTTAGCTTAATTTTCCGCTTTGGAGGTTGCTCCTTTGGGTGTTAAAAGTAGTTAACACCATAAGTTACTATTACATCTGCATTTGCACCTGAGTCTGCATTTTAGGATGTTTTAACTACTTTAAAACTACTGTTTTTGTTTAATCTCACCACTGTCTTCAACCTGATTCCAACCAAAAAAGCTATTGCTGTGTACAGTGGAGTATTTAGGTACAAACTCTCTGTTTTTCTGAAAGGGTTTATTCACTTTAAAGTAATGCTTTTTCTTTGTCTGCTCTATTCTGCCCTTACAGCTCACTACAGTGCCCCACTGAGGCCAAAAAGAAGTATTGCAATAAAGTGGCATGAAACAATCATTACAATGACAGATGAATACTACCAGCGAATAGGTTGTAAAATAACTTCACACACACACAAGATGAGATTATTTAAAAAGACACATACCCTAACTGAAAGTTCACAAGACTTGCATTGTATTCCTAATAGTGCAATTTATTGAAATAATCAGTACTGGCGATGGTGATGATCTGGCACATGGGAAGAACAAGACGAAGGTTGCGAGTAGAGTGACACACGAACACATGTTGGGAAAACTGGATACCTGAAAAGGAAAGGAAGTAAAACTGGAAAAGGTGCACAACATCTGGGATTACAAAATAAAACAAAATCAAATATATTTGTACGATAATGGAAATCATGTGTTATGACACATTATTTGACACCCCTTTCAATGTGGACAATGTCCACGATGCCCATATTGAAAAATGTGTAGATTTCAAAAGGACGATGGCTTAAAATCATAACCTTTAACTGTAATCTATTAGTTCTGCAGACTTCCTGCTGATATAGAGGCAATCCATGGCCTGTCATACACCAAAGTAAGAACTAGATAGAATATTAAATGAAAGAAAATGTATTAATTTTTGTTGCTAGTATTCATTTTAACAGAAAAGTTCCCTTTTTCAGTATTAACCATAGAAATAAAAAATAGCATATTATCCAGGACAGTGTTTCCCAACCACTGTGCCGCGGCACTTAGGTGTGCCGTGAGAAATGATCAGGTGTGCCGTTGAAGATTATCTGGTTCGGCGTAACGGGCAGATTAATTACATGCTCTTCCACTAGAGGGCAGTGCAACTGCCTGCTCTAGTTAAATGGGTCGCCAACCTCCAGTAAAACAGAAGAAGTCCAAGAAGAAATTACATAATGGCCATGCTGTGGGTGAGACAATGCAGCGATAAATATTTGATAGAGAAATAGATAAATATTAAAAAAAATAAATAAAAAGTAGTCAATCTGACCTGGGTCCTGGAGAAAATTCCGACCCAGATGAAGGCCCTAGCATGAGCAGTAGTAGAAGAAAAAGCAAAAAGGGTAAACTGGGGACAAACCGAGCCATACCTGGTGCATGCTTTTTGTGACATTTTTGTCTGGTGGTGTGCCATGTGATTTTTCCAATGTGAAATATGTGCCATGGCTCCAAAATGTTGGGAAATACTGATCTAGGAATTACTGTTAATTTCTGTCCCTTCTTTCTTTATTTCTTACAGTGTAATCCCAGTGAACAGCACTGAAGTGTTTCTTAGATTTTATTTTTATTTTTTTTACTGCAGCAGCCATTCCTTTGTAATGTGAAAAAAACTGAGACATTTTGTTTAAATAGCACTTTCTCTTAAAAAACACATCTCATCCATTGAATGTGCACTTAAATCTCTTTACACTGAAAGTCAGGGGAACAATCTGGAGGTGGTTTTTAATGGGTTATTAGGCAGTAGTTTTACTAACACGGCTGGTGCGAGTCTGACACCTCTGATTTCGAGTCCACCATTATGGGTGGGTATGACTAAAAAACAAAACAACCTTTGTTATTTACTAAAAGTTAATAAAAGCTACTTGCAGACTAATTTTCAGCAAACTGATGCTGAATCTGTAACAAAATGATGTTTAGTACATCAAATATACATGGTACGATTACACCAACAACATCAGAAGCCCCTTTTGAATTACAAAAGTATTAAAAAGTCACCATAAAATGTTCATCAACAGATTAGCTAATACTGTCTCTTTTTGGTCTAGCTAATGTTTGCTAATAAGAGTAAACTTTGGACTGTTATTTCTTTGAATCTACCTAAACTGATTTTTCAGAGCTTATCTTCTGGTGCTGCTTTTTTCACAGTATTACATCCTGCTATTCATCATTAACCTTTAATTAATACTATTGTGACTACAGAAGCCTGTAGTCAGTAAAAGCTGCAGTATCTTAATAAATGGCATTTCTGGTTGGAATGACTCCCATCCACTCGTATTTACAGTCTCCCTTTAACATTGCTGCTAGTATAAGAGATCTCTATAAGACACTGCTTAAAGCTTTAGTTGGACAGCTATTAGCTGAGGTTTGAGGCCAGAGACGCAACAACTTTTCACATTGCTTTTAGGTTTTTTGTGTGTAATGAACATGCAGTGAATTCTGCATTTGTACACTAACCATGTATCACCTATCCTCTTTATCTTGGTGTAATGACCTACTGAGGTATTTTTTGTGAAATTGTTTAATGAGGGTCACACGGGGGGGGGGGGGGGGGGGGGGGGTTATGTGAGAAACACTGGATGGATAATACAGTTGTGGAAATGTTGGGTGTAAATGGGGGCTAACTTGGCATACAGAACGGAGGATCGCAGAGCTGGTCGTGTTCCCAGTCGGGCCAGGACCTGTGAGCACAAGGTGGACACCCCTCATCAGCTCCTATCCCCACCCTTACACTTTCCTTCCAGGCTCTCATTTTCCACATGATTAGCTTGCCACCTGTCCTCCGGCTGGCCCTTGGTCTCTGGGCCGTCCGCATCACGACACCATTTAGCACTGGCAAGATTTTCACAGAGACATGCTTCAACACTTCATCCTGCTTCTGATGGTAAGAAGGCCTACATGTTCATGTGCGTGGATAGGTGTACAACGATTATATAGACAGACCTGCTTAAAATTTACAATCAAATTTTCACCACACATTTCCTTTACATGTTATTTATATTTTATCTCCTGTCAGAGATGTACAGCAAGACTTGTGATCTGCTGGGTTTATGGACGGACAAAGGCAAGGAGAAGGTTTAGCCAAAAAATAAAGGACCCTGGGTAACTATGATAATCTCAGCACCTGTTATCTGGAGTTACATCTTTTGTAGATGGCTGTCGTGGTAGTGTAGTTCTCATATGAATCAGTGGAAGGCACTGTTTACTACAGAATATCTGCTCTAAACCTCCAAAGCGCAGCTGACTGCTGACTGCTCCTAATTCTTGATCCTTCTGCATTGATGACAAATGTGAGCAGACTGACTGGCTTTGGGTAAGATCACAGTATTGTCATATTAAAGCACAATGATACTAACGTTGGAAGACTTTGCAGAATTTGTCATTGTTTCTGTGTTAATTTCTCTCATTGATAAATAAGTGTCATTATTTGATTTAAAATCCATAACCCTAATATCCAATCTGCTGCTCAAAGCTTGTCTCGCAGTATAAGATACAGTTGAATACAGATTGTGTTAAAGGTGTGCCTCTGACAGAGGCTGATTTTATTCCTCTCTTCTGAATACATTTTCCACCTGTTTGAACCTGTTGTGTGATGCACAGTGGCATGGCACGACACGCCGTGTTATCCCTTGGTAATTCAGCCCGCTGGTAATACATTTATGCTCCGTCAGAGCAAGGGATTGGCCCTGACCCATGTTGGCCTTGCCTCTGATGTTGGTGGCTTTAGACAGCAGAGACAAAAAGAGGGTTACTAAAGAGGAATGGAGGTCATGGAGTGAAATGTGAAACCTACTCCATTTAAAATTATGACCAGCTTAGCACATTGGTAAATTGTAGATCTCCACATTCACCTTCAGTTGTGCGTGATTGCACATAATAAACTGCTGAAATTTTGAAATAATAGTGATCCATGTGAATATTTGAAGAAGCTATTTGTGGTAACTGCCATTCACAATTTCACATTATCCACAGTGTGAAATTTAACACACTGAGGAATCTGGAGGAAAGGCTGCATGATGACAGTAAAGCTGTGTACTGTGTGAGTGCATCTACGCATGTTGCAAACTGATAATCTAGCACCCTGTGACAGCAATGCAGTCAGCAAGCCCAGATTTGTTTTTTTTTTTCTCCAAACCTCTAAGGTCACGCTACTGAACCTGCAGTTGTCAGATATTTTGCCAATTAGATTCTCCATACTATGGAGACTCGACACAAATTCTCACATCAGACTATTCAATACAGATCCAGGCTTAATTGAACACAGGTGGGAGTTTGGCAGCGGGGAGGACGGGAAGGAAAGAAAGAGAGGGAGGAGGAGGGGGGTGTGGAACAGAGTAAAGTTTTTCAAGTCTTTGTCCCTCCTCAATTTGCATGCCTAATGAAGCTGAGCAGGAGTTAATAGCGGGTGTAATGACTTCTGACTGGCTGGGCTGTGGGCTGCTGGGACAGGAAAGGGCTCCGAATGGCTAACTGTGAAGTAAGGTGGGCAGAGGCAGGTAGAGACACAGCAGAAGAAGCAGGAGTCACCCGACATGCAAACTTCAGAAACTTTAGTCAGCATTTCAAATGTAATGAGTTTTTAATTTTGGCGCATGTGTTTGGTGATATGAAGAAGAAAGTAAAGTTTATGTACCAACTTTTGTTGTGTGTTTTACAACTTCAGAAAAGGACTGTTATCTTTTTCACATTCAGACCTTGTAACTGACTTAAACAAAATTATTTGCTGTATGATGCACGTTGACACTTACCCCCATCATTGTCTATGAGACTATATTTGTATTTTGTGGCGGTTGGGAAGTTGATAGCCACATTCTAACGTAAAATATTTTCACATATGCAATACAGGCCTGAATTTTTCTACAAGTTGTTGATTCCCTACCAGGGGCAGAAGTACCCTAGGGGGTATTTCTGTGCTAGCCATGGGCTATGTGAAAGATCTAATCATCTGTTACTACAAATAGCCAAGAGGAATGCATAAATGATTAAAGCAGATAAGTAATGAACAAAAGGTGAATAAACAAAACACGGCTATCTAAACGTTACTGGAGTTAAATTGATGCTTTTTTATGACAATGTTAGCCTCTGTCATGCTATGTCATGGCTGATAGGGTGGGGATGGCTGCATCAATCTCTTAACCATGCAGATATATCAAAGTAGGTACAGTTATAATCTGCTGTTTATGATGAACAGCACAGGCAAATACATTTGAAGAGCAAGAAAGACTCTGTCTGTATTATGAACAATTTTGGTTGCATTTACTTTCCTGTGAAATAAAAAGCAGTGAAAATAGCCCGGTCTTTGTTGTTGTTGTTTTTTTTCATGTTGCACAGTAACTACCATATTAGGAAATGTTTATGGAAATGCAGATTGTGCCATCCTTCCTGTCTCACATGAAACTAAAGGAGCTGAATAGCATGAATAGCTGCTAAATCATCACAGTAACTCATTGTAGGACAGGACAAATAAAAAAAATACTAATAATACTATGCTTAAAAATATAAACAGTAATTAGCGTTTTAAGTGTAATTATTCCTGAACATGCTGCAAAGGTCCTTCCTCCATCTTTCAACTGTTCCCATAGGGGGTCGGATCAGCTGCAGCATCTTTTTTTCTTACGTTATATCCAGTCATCTTTAAATGGTCTAATTAAAAGAATTCCCATTCTACTGAGAAAAATGCAAAAAGTGCTGCAACCACCTATGAGCACATGGGAGTAGCCAGGCTGAAACAGCTACCTTGGTTTCTTCAGTAGCAAATGACTGCACATCAAGTAGTCATTGTCATGGTTTTAATCACTCATTCTTATCAGTTATAGGATGAGATGATTGACATTTAGAAGTACACCACGTGGCACATAAATTTCAACTAATTTAACAAATCAGCAACACTTGCTGCATTTTTATTTAATTCTTAATAAAACTCAAACGCAATAACAATTTAAATTATTTGGCATGCTGTTGTCCAAGTGCGAACAAGTGTTGCAGGGAAATGGCTCTCCTGGAAAAAGCAGAGCTTACTGGATGTTTCTTCCGTCCTACTGTATGAGGATGTGCTTGACGATAAGATGCCTGCGGGTGGCCGTGGCCACTTCTGGACAACACTTGATGTTAGTGGGCTTGGCTGTTCCTCTGGTGAGAATGGATCTAAAGAGGACTGTCTCCTGCTGTGTGCTACCTGTGAAAAAGGGCAAATTCAGACAATGTCCCGACCTGATTCTCACTGACGCTGTCTGGAATTCATGTGCATGAGTTATAAATGCACTTACCTCTGAGGTTTCTTTTTTCATAGCTTTATAGCATAACACAGGCATTTCATTTGTACATTAGATTATCATTTATAATTGTCTAAAGGCTTATGTTTCTATAGCAGATACTTTTTATTTGATCATGTAGTTACGAATGGTATGGAAATTCTGTAAAATCTGTTCTTCACTGTTGGAGGGAATAATTTATGCAAACTAAATTAAGGTGAACCAAACGTGTTTGCAAGCAAAACATTTTATCTATGACTGCTGCATTTCACATTAAATGCTAGAAGATCAAGTTGATTAATTTATTTTTTGGGGCTTCTTAACCTTTATTGTTTTAGGTGAGTGGAGAGAAGACAGGAAAGCTGGGGGCAAGGCAGTTAATGACCTAGGAAAATGGAAATTGAGCTAGCACCCCAGCCTTACCTTAATTTAATAGGAAAATAAACTCTTCATTGGGAAAGTCATATCTCTGTTTTACTGTAAGCCACTCAATTTGCAAAGCGTTGCAAATACTTTTTATTTTATCAAACGCTACATGCACACAATGCCTAAAAATAAAAATCAGGTATTCCATATTTCCACACCTACCTTTTTTTTATTTTTGCATCTTCTAGCTGATGTGTTTTCCCGTTTTTTTTTGGCACATCTCACTGATAATTCAGGCTGGCACCATCACCCACACTGGTCGCAGTGTGCCAACACTTCTGCTGGCTGTAAGGCACACACATGTATCTACACACTCATACACGCACTCAATCCCGATGGCCACAGATGTAGCGGTTGACCAGCCCATCTCCACCAGGTGTTGCTTTATAGCTGTGTCACTTTGAGCCTGACTCCATCTGCCACACTCAGCGGGAGAAAAAAAAATCTAAAAACAAACAGCTTTTCACAGCATGTGCACATGCACAAATACACAGAAACACTGACTCATGGCTGATGATATGCATTCTGAGGCTTAAAATCATTTGCCTATTATATGTATGTATAAGTACAGTCAGTCTAAATTCCCTGTAGTTCATTTTAATTTTTTTTTTAACACAGGTGTAGGCTGATTTTGTGATCTGCTTTTTTCTGATACATCATCATCATCATTGCCATATCTTCATTGTATTCTTTCTTCTTTTTTCTTACGTGGCAAAGAACCATTGACAGAAAGTTTTAAAAAGTCTCACACTGATTGGATTCTTGTACAAACCACCGTGGAAGTGTGTGTCTGCCAAATAAAAATCAAGCCCCATTGAATTAGTTGGATCAATCCAAGGTCAAGGCAGTCTGCGATGTCAAATCACTGTCTATTTCAGTTGGCTGTGACAGTTCTGAAAATAACTATTGTAAGACGTTGTCTCAACCTCATCTGTGCCAATTTTGGTGAAGATTGAAAAAAAAAAAAATACCTGTGTTCCTGAGAACTTTTTTTTTTAATTTCATGGAAGTTAAAAAGGGTAAAAACACTATGGGTGCCTAGCAGCTTTACCACTTTGTCAGCACCACAACATAATCCCAGTAATCCCAAAGTGTACAATCAAGCTCTAAACTCCTTCAATTCTAAGCCCACAGAATTCATTAAAAAGGCGACATTTTGTAAAATTAAATTATTTATGATTATGGATTCGAGTTTTCCGAGACATTAGTCTACCAGTGCTTCTGTCATAAACATAATTGTTTTATCATAATTAATCAGACTCTCCAGTATCACAACAATGTTTACTTGCAAAACTGAACCTGCGATCTGAGTCAGTGGCACCAAATTTCTAATAGCATTGTTTGGGCTCAGCGATCCGTCATCTCGCCAACAGGTAATGTGATAGCAGAGGAAACAGGCGATGCAATTAGATTTGTGTTGAACAGTGGGGCGTGTTTTTCTCCACTGCTTGCTTGAATTTTTAATCAGACTTGTTTTGGAGCACACCTGAGTTGACACAGTGTTCCACAGTCTGTGAAAGAGCAAGAAAGTTGACCCCTAAAAGTGATCAAGAGATGGAGATGCTCATCCGTGGCTCATGCATATTTATACTTTATCTAATTATATGTAATGAGAGGGTGTATTTGATCTGCTCAGTGCTCTTAATCAAGAGCTCCGGATGATTTCACCAATGGCAGACATCTTCTAAGCACTTATGATAATTTGATATTTGATATCTCGAGGAACTCTGGGGTCTTTGTGGGACTAACTGCTCATCTTCTTTGTTTAAGGCTTACATGACCAATTATGTTACTATTTGAATTTTAATTTAAAAGTTTTATAGCATTAACAAACTGCAATATTATCTCAGATCACATCTTTGCTTTCATTTCTTTTTTAAATTCAAATCTGTGCCAGTACAAGTGTGTGTGTTTACTAGAACTCTCCAAAGGGCAATATAAGTACATGCTGCCACCTGTGCATGTTTTTATGTGAAATCTTCTTTTAAGAATTGTAAATCTTCTGGGTTAATAAAGGTAAATGCATGTTGTTTTAGCACAAATCAGTAGCATAACATGCTCAAGAGCATAGAAACAAAGACTGGAAGGCCTGGAATGGTGATGATACTTTTTTTTAATACACTGGAAAATCAATATGACTTTCAAAGAAGTCATGTTGAGGTGTTGAAGTGAAACTTCAGTGTTAGAATAGAACAAGAGCTCAGAGACAAAACACTACTATCTGTGAGTGTAGGTGCTGTGGGTCTCAAGTAGAGAACGGGTCACCTGTTACTGTTGAATTGCTGGCTTCTTGTGTCAGTTTGTCCTTCAGCAAGCAAAACACTCAACAAATCCCTGAAAATAGGAGGTCAAGATCAGCTCATTTGCTAGACATTAAGAGCAGAGTTGATTCTCCTTCACATCTAAAGGAAGTGGTTCAGGCTCACTGTGATGCCTCCTGGATGACACCTAGTTGAGGTGTTTTACGCATGCTCCAGTCAGACGAGGCCCCGGGAAAGACCCAAAAGACTCACATTTCTGCATAAATCAAAGAGGTATTGACTAAAATATCCGATATCACTTTTTCCTTTTGACCTAATGATGAGTTGACACTCTCCTGGTGATCAAAAATAATTCATATTTACTTGTATCTTAAGCTTTATTTGTGTATTATAAGAGAAAAGGAAGTGTGCACATCTTTCCAGATCAAGCTGATCACCACTGCTGTAGTCCAAAGAATAAAGTTTCTGACTTTTACTAAACTTCTTTCAAGTAGGAGGGAGGGGGAGACTTTGATATTTAAAATATATTGTATTGTTAGGTAGTGCTGAGCATCCAAGATTTGTGCCTGAATCTGCAGCAGTAGGCTGTTGCTTTAATGGGCTCTCTCTCAGTGGTCTATCAGACACAATCATCATATTCAGCTGCCTGTTAAATTCACTTGTAGCCATATCGTCTGGCTTTATGTGCAGATTATTTTGGCTTTCCTGACAATCTTTCTGATTTAGCTCGGTCTTGAGAAGAAAGAGTTTTAACCCAACAATGAAAATCATATCTACTCTACCAGGTGTTTGTTTTGTGCCGATAAAGGCCACAAGCTGGAAAACACTGGTCAAATAATAAAGTTGCTAATCTCATGAAACAGCAAGGAAGAAAGTTTTTATTAGTAGGGATAAGGCTCTTGTACTCCACTGTATTGATCAAAGAGAGAAAGCAAAGCAAAAAAAAAAATCAATATCAAATATGCTGATTATTGATTTACTTGATGGTTCATCTGGCATTTAAGCTGCTTGGCACAGCAAAGAAGAACATGTGCCCGTCCCATCTGTGGCAGCCAGTTCCCCTTCCCTATATGCTTTTATCTCTTACCTGCTCCCACTGTTAGAAGTGTTCCTTAATCTAGCCTTGCTTGCAACCTGTCTTCGTCTCTTTCTTCCCCGGCATCTGTCCGCGTGTCCGTCTGCCAGCCCTACCTCCCGCTCTCGCCCTACCCCCCTGTCCTCCGTCATGAGGAGATGAATGGTGCTCTGTCACTCGCCAGGCTCTTCAGAGGGCCGGCGCTCCGTATGAGGAAAGTGCCAGTCATTAACAGGAGGGGGAGGAGGGAGAGAGGCAGGATGAAAAATGAGTTCATTTACGGGCAAGTCCTGTGAGCCGCATAACGTCAGCAGCAGCAGCAACCCCCCCTTCACCTTCTCCTCCCCTCTTCCTCCCATCACTTTCTGTAGGTGTGTGTGTATGAGTGTGTGTGTCTCCATGAGGGGCTGGGGTGAGAAGGAAGGAGTTAGGAGGTGGCAGTAGGAGTTACTCAGCAGATTTTCACCCGTGTAAAAAAAACAAAAAACAGAGGCCACTGCCTGTGAAAAGAAGCAGACACAAGATTAAGGAAGGTAAGTTGAAGTGGGAAGAATCTAAGCACAGAGGAAAAGAGGAGGAAGCATTACCAGGTCGGGGATTAGACAAAGCCTCATTATTCAGATTGGAAGGGCCAGAATGAATTTTAGCCACAGATAAATGCCTCTCACGGCTAAGTAGCTGCATAAAATCTAAAATGCTAGGTCAAACTGACTTAATTAGATTGCTGTTACCTGTCGGAACCCTAAAAGCTTTTCAATAATACAAAGTGATAAATATGCATGAATCATGTCTCAAAGTTGTATAAAGCAAAGATGTACTGTGCTTCTTTAGGCTGAGATAATATTAGAGGTAGACAACATTATACAGCAACAAGCCTAGAAAGGCTTTTTTGAGCGTTGTGGTGTTTCAGCCACAGTGAAAGTCAGACCGTAGCTTGTATGCCAGATGGTAGGCAAGATAGATTAGAAGGTAAGACATGACAAAACTGGTTTAAAAAGGAGGGCGTGAAGCCTTTAAAATGGGACACTAATGTGTCAGGTAATTGCAGCAGAACATTTAAAACCAAAACTATATTTTTGCCGTACGACTGCTTTGCAGCAGCCTTGAACATCATGTACGGTTAAAGGCAACAAAAATCCTGGTCTAGTTTATGTTCTTTCATTAAGCATAATTGGAACGGCAAATTTAAGTAAATTTCCTAATAAAACATCCTTTGTATTCTCCACTACTAACACAAACTAGGCAGGTTTCACCTCTGTTTTTGCAGTCATCCAAACAGATCCACCTCAACACAGCTGTTAGTTTAAATTTTTTTTTTTTTTGCATTTTGATTAGTTGTAGCTACTCTGATTGTTGACTGGTTATGTGCAATATCAAAGTGTTATCTTTTTGGGGGGTGGGTAAAAGCACCTGCAGTACATTATTTAGACAACCGGAATACATAGGAAGTCCACAGAGTCTTTCAGTTCCTCGCATGCATATATTCTAATTGTCATTTCCAACAGAAGGCAGAATAATGTGAATTTTATAGTGCGACTCTGTCACAATTAATTCACAGCAAACGCAGTCTGTCACCGTCAGCTGAGAAAATAAAAGACAAGTTGTGGCTTCATGGGATCCACAAAACCTGCGACTTCGTAGTAGGAATTATGCCTGTGCATGGATTGCACTGTTTAAAGGTGGCATAATGTAAAAATGATGAAGAAAGATGGATGCAGATGTTTTGATGTTGCGGAGAGGAGAGGAGCAATACTGTACAAGGTATTTTGCTCTTCAGCTACGGATAAAAAAGTAGTAATTAATTTTTGTAAGACAAGCTCCTTGTGGGAACTGGACTCTACCAATGAGGTTTGTTGATTTAACGTCATACTGGGTCTAAACAATTTCTACATTTTGAGGTGGCAGGAACATTTGTGCTCTGGTTCTAAGCTCAGATAACTAATGTTTGAGGGTGTTGTTAGTGTTAACAGTTTTGCTGGTATTTGGCCAGTTAAAGATCCCAGCCCATTATAGACATGACACGCAAACAATCATACATAGAAATCTGTTGGAGAATTTTGCAATGCCAAAGATTTTCTCATCTTCAAATAGGGATGCATATAAGGCAGTCATATTGGTGCACTGATGCATGTCCACAGATGAGGTTCAACGCAGTTTTAACTGTGCGGTGACAGGAGCACAGCAAAAATATATGTAAGTGCTCTGTTCAAGTGCTCTTCATTTTTTTTGGTGTGAAATCACAAGATTTTTAGAGCAGTTTTTAAGGATTTTTTAAAATCATATTTTAGTGCTGCTTTTATACATTGCTTTTATTTTCAGGTTACCACTGGCAACTAGATAGAGGCTAAAAAAGGCCAAAAAAAGGTGTCACCAAGATGACAAAACTTCAATAAGAATTCATTTTGTCAAGCTCTGTTACTCCAGAGAATCTCATCTACATTTGCAAAAAAAAAAAAAGCCTGTTTTTTTAGTTACAATAAAGTATCTCCATTATTTGTAAGCAAATTGTCGACTGAAAATGATGCTCAAAATTACAGTTTAGCTTCCAGATTCACCACAAATCAGCTCTAGTGTTTTCACCTTGCCTAGTGTGCATTTGACAGACTTACAACTCACTGAGTGTTTACCAGCTGTAGCAGCCCTGAACTGTATCTGACCCCCTGCTCTAAACCACCTGGAAGGAGAGAACATTAAGACAATTCCTCAGTAGGGATTCATAAAATGCTACATCATTATGTTGTGTATAAGTTCTGGTCCTTACTGCACGTAACCATCTGACCAGTGGGCACTGGGAAGACTAAGTTCAATATACATCCATCATTTCTCTGTCATTAATCAGCCCATGACACTCCTGCCTCTCGGCATATTTGGGCCTACTTTAGACATTCAAAGCGGAATTGTACAAATCTAAGCTCTGAGAGAGTTAACGTAAGACATAACAGTACTTTCTCATCAAAGTGTTCATTTTTTTTAAAAAAAAAGACATTTTCTCTGCAGGTTTACTCAAATTTATGTCAATATGAGTGAAAATGCACAAAATGTTAATTCAATTTAAAAAAAAAAAAAAAATGTCCCGAAAAGAGTTTCTGTTTGATTACGAGCATAATAAAGATTTAATTTGCTTTCTTGCTGTGATGTGTAGACAGGCAAAAAGAGAGGACTGAGGAAACCTTTTCAAGTAAAGCTGCTGAGATAAGAACACATTGCAGGTGTGTTGTGCTTTGTGTGTGGCGGTGTTCCTCCGTAATTTAATTTCATACATCATAAATGCCACTTTGACACTTAGTCAGGCATGTGGCGACATGAAAGCGGAAACCATAAATTAAATCAGAGCCATTTCCTCTTTTCTCTCTGTCCAACTTCTTCCTGATTTACTCTGCTTGGCTGGAGAAGACCGAGGTGCTGGAGCACTGATTAATGTTGCTCTCTGAGTGTTGAGTGCAGTCACTGTAGTTTGTATTAGTTAGAGCTCACACATGTCCCTCTATGTAGTTAGGCAGCGGCTAAGAAAGACAGGGAGGGAAGGAAAAAAGAGGAAAAATCTCTATTCTCTCTCTAAAAAAAGAGTGCATTTCCAAAAGAAATCTCACAGTATGAAACTATTCCTGCACAGTCTGAACAATGTGCTTTTCTAGAAAATTCTGTTTTATACCCATCTCCTTGCTCGCTAAGAAAATTCTCATCAAGCGTGAATGCAATACAAAGTTTGGAGCTCTGGGACTTATGGATACCAAGAAAGTACAATATCTTTTTCTCTGCATCTCCTTTTATCAGTATCCTGCTGCTGGGATGCACAAGCCATTGCACTTCAATAGGCTCCACTATTGTGAAAGATCGCGAATGCTTCTTGTTGCCTGACTAATAGCACTAAGCTTTTTGACGATGGTTTTAAGTGCAGCATAGATCTTCGGTTTATCACCCCTGTGTTCAAAATGAATTTTTGCCACTCACAAGCGGATACCCCTCCTCCGCAGGAACGGCAAACCTGTGTTTATGAGTGAATTTCCCCCCAGGGCTCTGCCATTATGTGCTGCTGATTTCCTCCAGCACTGTTTAATTTCAGGCTCCAATTGGAAGTACACATTAAAAGTTAATGGGTGAGGTGGCTATTGATTTTAAGATAAATAACACGAAAACAATACAGACCAGCTTCTGATTTTCATTTACCTTTTCATTACTTGATACTCTCTCAAAGTTTATAGCAGCCTTTATTGTTAGCTGCTTTGTCTCCGTGGCGGCTCTTCTGTGCAAATGTTCTCTGTGTTTCTTGCACGGGTTACAAATCATTTTCACTATTTTGTAGTTTCTCCTCTCGCCTATTTCGCTGGAGTATCAACGAGACGGACCTGCTGGGAAGAAAATCTGCCCCAAAGCACCGAGGCCACATATGCATCCTGGCTGATGCAGCTGCGTCTCAGCTCGCGCTGCTGGCTGCTCCCTGCCTGTGTAGCCAGTGGTCTGTCAGGCGGCGAAGCAGGGGAAACGGTGGGATAAATGATTATTTATGATCTGCCACCTCCCATCCTCTCAGCTATCCCTAGGCCCTGTTCATTACTGCTGCAGGCTGCCACTGTGTGGGAGAAAACATGCACACACGCGCGCACACACAAATGCTAAGCAGCATCTGCACAAATAAACTCTTGCTCGGGCAAACAACACACACACACACACCATTTTTTTCTCTTCCTTTCTTTTTTCCCCCTCTCCCCCATATCTCATTCCGTTCACTTTAAAGCATCATATCTCAGGCGCAGTCTGCTATCATGTCACTTGCACCATCATCCACAGCAGAATGGGCACTCAACTTGCCAAACTTTCCCGCCAGCATGCAGTCCGCTGGGAAGCAAAGACATCATCGCATACACTGCTTTGAAAAGCAGCTCTTCCACTACTCATGCTCCCTGCTTGGCATTAAGTGGCACATGGCTGATGAGTCTCTGTGGTTTTGTCTCTCTCTCCATGCATCATGTTTTTCATTGTCCCAGACTTCCAGCAGCTGGACCTAATAAATCCCGGGAAAACCCAGAGAGCTCAAGGTAGCTTAAATAATTGATCAGACTGAGCGTGGAGCCTGGCAGCCAGCTTGCCTAAACTACAAGGAAATCACAATAAGACAGAGAACACTATGTCCATGTTTGCTTGTGAAGCTTTGACTTGTGTTCATGGTTGTTCTTTGTGTGCCTTCACCACAAAACAAATAACAAAGGTGGATTTCGGTAATACAACTTTTGGCAACATGTGCACTTTAAAAGACATCCAAAGTAAAAGAATCACATTTTTTCCACCCACATCTGCCTTACAGCAAATATCGGCGCCCGCTTCACTTTACAGTGATCTTTACAGAAAACGAGTAAAAGCAAACCAGTCCCTTAGAGGAGCTTTGATGTGTCAGTCTATTAGGCTGTGAGACCTGCAGAACACAGGCTATTTCATGTTTTAAAAGCTCTGTGTGACGTCTTGTCTATAAAGAGGAGAGTTAGGGTGTGCTTTAAATGGAATATACATCACATACATCAAGAACTTGTTAAGAGAATGTATATATAAGTCCCAGGGCTAAAGCGATATGTTACAGCAAGTCCATTTGGCTGAAAATACATTGTTGCATGCTGGACATTGTAATTGTCCACTGGGCATTGGAGACCAGTCTGTTGAGTCTATAGGTAGAACCCTACCATGATAACTCACAGTAAATGTCCAGAGCTGACCATTTAACGGGACGCATGGTCTTGGAGTGTGGTGTGTACAGATGATGAATCAATATAGCCAATGATGATATATGAAGTTCAGCAGACGTGTGCAAAAAGACGCTCCGTTAGGTGGTGTTGGAACGATAAGCAGCAGCTGGATGTAACCAGGACTCATAGGTGGCGCAGAGAATAACCAGGTGTTTGTTTACACACAGTGAAGATGCAACATATAGATGGCAAACAAATAAAAGCACCATTAGCCACTGGTTGTATGAGATTGCTAGCAGCTTCAGCGGGCCACACTTTACAGTATGGACTTCCTGCAGACGCACCTCTAGACCCTGCTATTTAACACTGTAGGAATAGTATAACATGATTACGTCTACTTTGTTATTTACGTAACCACATAGTTTGCCAATTATTTATATCATCAACCAGGAATAGGAGAAGCATGAAAAAATCATTAAAGATAAAAAAATACAGCAAAAAATGCACAGACTGACTGCAGTGGATGCTTTTCATTATTTTTAACACTTAGCTTCACTCTCCTCTGTGGCTGGCTTGTGGACAGATAACAGCATAAGACCAGTTGTAGCACATATCTTTGACACTGCCTTCATCTGACCCGCTCTTCAGAAGGATGGCCAGTCTGCAGCTGCCCTTGAACTGGTAATGGACTGCCCACGCATTATAGTCCTTTCCTACTATACCTACTCGGGCTGGTTCAGCACAGCACTGCTCGGCTCAGGTTAGGGTTTAGGTTTTTCCATTAGGTGGTAGCACTTGGTACCAGGTATTTTTTTGGTTGCTGCTCGGTCGGGTTTCCAAGTGATCTGAGGGATGCTACCGATTACTGATTGCCTAGTCAGTGGCATCACTCGATGAGCCATTAAGGCATCTCCTTCACAAAAATCAAAACCGCCTTGTTTGAAACCTGGAAATTTGGGAAATAGTCACACAAAAACCAACGTGATTCCCAAGTCTGACGAAAAGCCACAGACTGAGCAGCAGGTATACCATCGCCTTGACGTCCTCCATTGTTGTGGCGTTCATGCCGCATACAGATGACGTCACAGGACTTTCGCTGCATGTTATAACGTCCCTACGCAGATTAGGTGGTACTTGATTGTAATGGAAAATGACCAAAACCAAGTCGATCTGAGTCAAGCCATGTAGGTTCTAGTGGAAAAGGGCTATTTGTAGTGCAGAGGTTTGCAGATCCACATCGAGCCATTGCTTTTGACATGTTTCTTTGATCTTTCTTACTTTTTGTGTTTCTTACTCCTCAATGTGAACTCCACTACATTTGTCATGTCTCCTGTTTCAGCCAGCGTATCGGCCAATCAGCATTCACCTCCCACCAAACAGTCAACTGTTTTTTGGACGATTCCTTACGAGCGCATAGCCTCTGCATAGAAGAAATTCCCATAATCTTTCTCTCTGCATAGCCATGGAGCTTCACAGATGGACACCAATGTGCAAACACTAGTCCAAATTATAAAAAGCAGACACAACAAGAGGTAATCTTTCATTTAATGACTTCAGCAGGAATTGTACAATTAGAAATGGTATCTGTCGGTGTAGCTAAACCCAGTGTGGCACCGATGCCAGGCCGTCATCCACTTAACCTGAGATGCAGCTATCAACGTCATATGATATAGCAAGGATGAGATAAAACACAGGCAATCTGTGGTTAGTTCTTTCCCCTTTTAGTGTTCATAAATTACCAAAGTGCAAATCAATGTGATGAGTTAGTCATGTGAGTAATGAAGAAGACTTTCATTACATGGTGCTCGCAGTGAAGTCTCCCCCCATGAGAAGAAACCGGGCAGCATTTGTTAAAATGGATTGGTGGTCTATATATAACCCTCCTGACTCAATACCGCCTCTTTATTACTCCTTAGGGTTAACTGCCTAAGGTGTTTTTTTTCCTTTGAGAAGTATATTTGATTATTACTGCTAACAACCTCTAGCGTCACAGAAAATATGATATTCACTTGAAACGAGGCTCCCGGCCCCAAAAATGTTTCTTGGAAAATCCTGGGCCTTACAGCTTAATGTCTGAAAATAATGTCCCAGAAACTGGAATTTGTGGAGATGGGCCCTAATGAAACAACAACAACAACAACAACAAAAGAAAAACAGCAGCATTTTTATTTTTCACAAAGACCCATTGTTCACTACAAGCGACAAAGCCCACTAATGCCTTTTATCTGGGTTCAAAGTATAAGCTAAAGTTCACAGAGGTAGAAAGTGGAAGTAGACAAAACATTAAAGTTTCCTCTTCATTTCCTGTTTTCTACTGATTGCCTGTGTTTGTTCCTTTCAATTATGACCTCATTTCCTAATATATAAATAAAGCTTCAATGCAGCACTATTTGCAATACAGATCATATTTCCCTCATCGAGGCACTTTTGCACTTGAAGCTCACCAAACATTTAACTACAGCATAAGTGATCAGATGAACTGAATGAACTGGTTTTGGTGCAAAAATCATAATACCAAGTACGTTTGTCTTTTAGGCATTTAATTCAGTGTCACAACTGATGTTTCCTCAAAGTGAAGATATAAGAAAGCCGACATAATAGCTCATTTATGAAATGCCTTTGAACTTAACTGCACTCCCTCTCACCTGTTGAGAACACCTGGCAGTGAGTGATACAGTAAATGGGCTGTGGGAGAAAAGCTTGCCTGTCACCTTTTCTTGTTCCATATCCTCTTTCCCTACCAGGACAACCCATCAATAATTACACGCAAACTCCCCCTGGCTTAAAATCTTTTATGCTCGCTCCTTCCCTCCTCACTTTCCATCTCTCCCTTTGATTTTCTCTCCTCTGCATGTCAACACAGTCAGGTCCCTTGGCACCAACAGAGCTATCCGCTGTTGCATCCTCCCTCCCTCTGCCCTGTCCCATTACAATGACAATAACAGATAAGAATATTTATTATGTTGGCTCACCACTCCCCGTTCCTCCAAACATCTCTCAGGGGAGCGGCTCCTCACTATCACCCTCAAAAGCCTCATTCAGTTAACAGAAAAGAAAAAAACCCCACATCCACCCCTAGCCTTGATGCTTTCCTTTATCAGTCCAATGAAAGAAGAGCCAGAGCATGAAGGTGTCTCATCTCCTCTGCTCCTTTTCTTCTCTCACAGCTCTCCCTCCCCACTTTTAATTTTCATCTCTTTTTTCCTGCTCATTTCAGAAAAAAGGGGAAGGAAGAGAAGGAGGGAGGGAGGGTGAGCAAATGAGAGTGGGACGCTAGCTTGTGATAACTGCCATGCAGAATGGACATCTCCCTTGTTTATTGGCTTTTGAAATTCAATCCATTGTCTGGGACTGGAAGTGATAAAGGGAGTGGAAATACAGACGCTCTTATCATGCCAGCTCAGTGAAAGGAACTTTTTTTCTCTCCTCCAGATGCCTCCGTTTGTTGTGGGGTACGTTTGTTGTGCGCGCATCGCCACATCCGAATAATGGTGTCTGAAAAATGCATTCATTCAGCTGATTATTTGGACCCTGCTATGCCACTTACTATTGTGCCGCATCGTTGTGTGTAGTCATCACATTTAGAGGAGGCACACAATTGAGAGTGGTCACACTTGTCTCATTGGCTTTTCCCTGGATGTGTCATATTTAAGGCTTGAAAACAGTATGTAGTACAGTCTCAGAGCATTGTGGCCATTTTGTTGACCATGCTGACCTTTCATCTCTTTTGTAGTGTGGGATTAAACGTCTGACTCATAATGTCACTGAAGTCTGTGGTTTTTAGTCTGACAGTTTGGATGTTACCTTCAAAAAAAAGCATGCTGTTTCTTCACTGATCAAAGCTTGTAACATCAGAAACACATATGACGAGTGTGCGCAATAACACATATTTAAAGGTAAAAAGTTTAAACAAAACCCTGTAAGGTTTGGCTGTTGATGAATCCTTAGACTGTATATAAGAGCTGGACATGAGCTGAAAAGTGAAGCCAACTTGGAAGTCCTTGAAGCCTCCATTATTTCTTATGGACAGCAGGGGGCGACACCTCTGCTTGTAAAATTAAGTTAGATCGTAGAAGTCTATGGGACTTGATCTATGACCTCATTAAAGACTTTTAAGGTGACTTTATGCTTTTAATTGTTTGTCTAGTGTTTTTAAAAAAAAAAATACAATCTCTGCATACATAGGATGACGGAGGGTGGTATTTTGGGGTGGTGCTTTTTTATATGGGGTGTCCCTTGCTTTTTAAGGTAGACCTAAGCCTTGCTCAACATGCTTGGTTTCAAAACACTAGCATAATCAGTGTATAAGCATGGCAACTAGGTGCATGCTGCACAGTCTATGCTTAAGAATACTGTACTTATTTATTTTCTTCCTGCGATGTTCAAAGGTGTTCTCGTTTAGTGTTGTTCCAGATATCGTAAAAACCAAAGGATGCTTATTTGCAATATATATACTACTGTGACGGAAAAATAATAATTCAAGACACTGCAGTTCAACTTCAACATGGGAATATATGACTTACTTTGTTTTTTCGTTTTGCTTTTACAAGGAGTTTGGTATAAGGCTAAAAACGTTTTGGCTGGGCTTAGAAAACTATTGTGGTTGGGTTTAAACAGAGCTATCCTTCATTTTTCTTTTGAGCATTTTCTTAAGCCAATACACCCTAAGAATCTGTTAAAAATAAAACTATGATAGAGAAACTGTAACTTCCATTGAATGGGTCCGTTAGTTTAAAAATCTTGTGAGGAGGAATTTATGTTTGCAGGAATATTCATAATGCTTATAATACAGTCATAATTTGCATTTTGATCGAACTAGTTTGCTTTTCTAGTTTGCGAACTTGTTTTGGATTAAAGCTTCACAAAATGAAATAAAAGCAAAAAAAATTTGTGAAGATATTAATCAGGATACCTGCATTTAGAGTACTTCACAGTTTGCCTCATTTTAGCTTGCTCAAACAAAAGAAAGCAAGCTAGTACGTGTGGTGCCGAGCATTGGTCTTATTAACTAGTGAGTTTCCCATCTTTCTGTTGAAAGTGTTTCCAATTTATCTAAGACAGTTATAAGACCAATGTTGACCTTTTACCATAGCTGGACTGGCCATCGGGCATACCGGGCATTTGCCCGGTGGGCCGATGGTGATTTTTCGTTTTTATGGGCCGATGACTTATTTATTTATTTATTTTTTTGTAACGGCATGAACAACGAAAGGTGGTGGATTGGCCAGATGCTGGCCGATGTGTAAAAATAACTCAGTTGTTTGGTGGTGGCTATAGCGGCGCTTCCACAGAGGCCAGCAGGTGGATGAGGGAAGGAGAGGCAGGAGGAGCAGAGACCCGAGGCAGCCGGTGTCAGGTGAACTGAATTTCAGGTAAGAAGTTATGACCTGCAGTCTATCTGGGTCAGATACAAACCAAGTTTAGGTGGAGTTTATTTTCGTTGTGCTGACTTTTTACAGTCAGTTACAATAACTCGTACTGCGTACTAGCTAGCATGACAGAGTTTCTAGCTGGGTGGGTGCTTTGATGTTACCGATAGTGAACTTTTTTTTATTCATTTTAAGCTTAGTTAGTAGTAGAGTTGCCAACCGTCCAGTAAAAATGAAATTGTCCCCCATTTAGAGAAAATGTTATGCGTTTCGTATTGAGGTGAAAAGGAACACAGTTTGTCCTGGAGTTCAGCTAGAATAGAAAAAGACACAAAGCTGGAGTTATTCTGTATCTTTGCTGCTCAGCTGCCTCTTCTTCTCTCATTCTCTCCCCCTCCCTCTCCTGTTACTACTTAAATCATGAAACTGATCAATGATCAGCTGATCGACTTTTCTCTCTTGTTTATTTATCGCCCACTTTAATTTCTAGTATCAGCTGATGTTTGCTGGAGCCACAGCTGTAAAGCTGCTGGTCATGATGTCGGTTTGGTTATCTGGTGAGAGGGAAACATGAAGATGAAACCAGGAGATGTCCTTACTGAATCATCAGAGCTGAACAGGTGATGGAGAAACAGGTTTACCTTTTAGGTGACATGAATGAGTTGAAGGGAAGTTATAAACTGTTTCTGAGAAATAACACCAGGATCCTTTTCTAAGCAGCTGACAGCTGGTAACTGCAGGGGCGGGTCTAGCAAAGATTTGCCAGGGGGGCAGGTAGGGCATTTACAGGGAAAGGGGGGCACAAAGAAATACTTTTCTTTCTTATTCTCATTTAAAATGTCTAGCTTTTAATAAATAATTATCTGAATCTTACAACCGAAGTTTTTATCTGATGTAAAATGTATAGAAATCATACATATACCAACATGACAGTGTACATCACTGTCACAACAGCGTCTATTTTCATTCAAATGCTTTATGGCTTTTCCTATAAAACCTGGTGGGCAGGTCTCCAGTCAAAATGCCCGGGCCGATTTTTTGTCCCAGTCCAGCCCTGCCTTTTACCATAAAACCTTTGATAGTGGACAACAAGCAAAAACTACTAAAATGTATCTTTCATCCACTTGGTCATCACTAACAACACTCTAATGGTCTTCATCCTGCAGCCACCAACAGAAGTGTAATTAAGCCTAATTAAAGCAGTAAAACATTAATAAAGAGAGGACTGTTTGAGAGGGGAAGTCAAATCGGTGGATTTGAGCCATCAGTTGTACTACAAATGTTCGTTCCTGCTCGCTGTACTCCATCAACACAGCTCGCTGTACTCCATCACGTTTTGTACGCCACAACATATATTTGCACACCTGTGCACTTATAATACCTGTAATATTCCAGAATGATTAGTTTTAATACTTGTGTCCTTTTCTCTGATTCTGATTATGACCATTAGTTTATTCACTACCTCCTAATAACGTTTTTTTTTCTTTTTAGATGATTACTGATTATGTGATTGATTGGGACCAAACAACTAACCTCTTACAACCAAAAACAAGCCTACTGTCAAGTAAATTATAAACACATGGCATTGCAATGAAAGGAGTTTGACTTAAATAGAATTAATTTCTTATTTATTATGTGTTGATTGTAAATATTTATTTTTTTATCCACTGATATGTGGACATTAGAAGCAAAAGAACAATACTGCACTCAATACAATAGTATGGCGCTACAGGAAATTCAAGAAGTGTATTTATATATTATACAATCAAGAACTTTGAGCTTCCAGAGGAAAGAATGGTAAAAGAAAAAAAAAGGCGAGGTTGCCAACAGAGTTTTGTTTAAATCAAATGGGATTTAAGATATTACTAAAGGCTTAGTTTTATTACCCAGCAGCCTTCTGTGTTTCTTTTAGGAGACAATAGTGAAGTCATGTTTTCCCCTTCTCAGTGGATTTAGTCTCATATAAATGGAGTTTCTTAGAACTAATTTCTACTTTAACATTTTCTGTCAGAGTCTGGTCCTTGAAAAGCTTGATGAACCCCAGCAGGCAAAGTCATTGTTCAGTCTGATTGATAAATTCCATGTAGACCAAGACAGTAGGAAGAAGAAAAGAAGAGTATATCATGTTGACTCTTTACCTGCTTTTCTCTGGATAAATTACCTTAATTAATTAACTATTTTCACAGAATAACAAAAAAAAAAAAAAAAAAAAAAAAGTCTTTTCAGTGGCCACAATGGATGAAGTGATGTGACATGACAAAAATATATCATCATTGGATCTCTCTTCACAGCGCTGCTTACCTGCTGTTCCTTCTGTGTCTGCTATGGGGCTCTGTCGCACAGGAAATCACACCCTCCTTTCTCTCTCTCTCGTTCACCTTTTCTTCCTCGTAGTCTTCTTCTATCTTCTCCACTCCCCTTTTCCTTTGTCACACATCCCTCTGATCAGGCACTCTTTTTGCCCCCCCCCGGCTCACGTGAGTCCTTGACATGTCACACTTAACCTTACTCAAAGATCAGACTGACCAGACATCAGACTGTGAAATATGATATATGACAGGATTAATGTGAAATATTTTCAAGCTTCAATTAATCCCATAATAGTGCTTTCACATGCTGAATAAAGTGTATGATTGCAGTGTTGAGATGATCTTGAATAATAATCTTGGTAATAGCTGCTTGTGTTGCAAGCAGCATGTTGCCACACCAAGCAGGCAAATGGAAAAAAAAATATGCGTGTTGATGAGCTTTTTAATTGGATGGTTGAGAGGAGATTTGTTCCAAAATCCCTTGACGCCCTTCGTGGACACAAGGTGTGATGTCACGGTACCATAGAAAATGGTACAGTGTTAAGACGACTTAAGTATTAATTACCCTATTAACTACATAGGATTCACTGTCTATATCGGGTCAGCCTCTTGTGTTGAAGCAGACTGTGGAATTAAGAGAGGGCTGCATTAATCCCCTCCTATTTTCCACATCAGCTCTGGCGCATCTGAAAAACATGGTCCATTCAGGCGTTAATTACATAAAGTTCAACAATGTGTGTGTGTGTGTGTGTGTCTGTGTTTGTGTGTGTGTGTGGTGAGGGCCATTTGTTTTCTGGACGACATCAGCGGTGAAACACATTAATCAATTAGTCTTAGGTGATAAACACACGAAGTGCATCGTCACGTTTCACCTGGGATTCCCAGGTTTCAAGGTTGCTGCTGTCCACTGACGAGCGCACACTCTGTATACACACACAGATCCACACGCACTGTGGTGCACACACAGAGATCTAATTAAAACCATTGTTGTGAATAGATCTGATTCTATTTCAGTGTGGTTAACAGTCCTTCATGGATAAGTAATGAGCTGGTGCCGGCAGAAGGGAAAGCACTTCAACCCTTAAACTCCTCAGCTCTGCTGCTGGACTGCAGCAAGACTCCTTCAGGGGGTTCGACTCTGATATCTACTGTATATGGCAGAGAAATAAGTGTAAATGTAATGAACTGAAATACCTTCTCCCAGACGGTTGAGTGACCACATTTAACTTAAACTGTTAAAATTATTAAAATATAATGCATAGATAATACTCATTACTACCATTTGTACATTTGTGTACACAGAATACAGTAAAGACAGAGGAAGATTTACACTAATAGGAGAGATTGTCCTCTAAATTGATTAGGCTGTCAGTATTACAGGCAAGTTGATTTTCCCTCCGATAAATGTGCGCCTGCTGTTGCTTAAAGGTGGAAGGTGAAAAGGACGTATAACACGGCCATTTAGTGCAAAGAGGAACAAATGAGTCACATTTTTAGTGCATAAACATGTATAATGAACACTTATATGATTACAATATTAACTTTAAAGCTTTATGAACAAGCAAAAATTCTTCATAAATCATCTATGAAACATACCATTTTGTGAACATAAAGTGTCAATTTTGGTTTCCAAATTCATGCTACAGCATTTTGAGTTTGCTGTTATCAGCTGGAATATTCCTTTTGGTCATTTTCTATTGATTTAAGTAACAGTGTTAAGCCTAGTGTAGTAATGGGAGCTCAGTGATCTAAACCAGTGAGTAAGCATGTAATTACAAAGTCATACTCTGTATCTTATATCTGATTTTAGACTGACAGTTGAACCTGTTTACACTTACATTCCTATGAAATAAGTATGACTATCAGTAAAAATGTTAACTTTGTTCAAGATACTACTTATATGGAAGACGGGTGAAAAACTAATGGTTCACTATGACGTCACCACAACGCGAAATTAAAGTGTAAAAGCGCACAGCAGGGTTTTTTTCACAGACACCATTTTGACATCTCACACAACGTGTGAGTGCACAGTGGCAAATAATTGAACGAATGAAGGCTGAATTCCATGCAGCCACTTCAGTTTCAGTGGCCTGCTAATGTGCTGGTGCTGTCATCGTGACACTGCTAAGGCTTACTAGGAATATAACAAAGCAAGTGCTAAACTTTATTAGTACAGCCTGTGCTTTTCATACAATGGCAGATGAAAAACACCCCCCCCCCAAAAAAAAAACAATAGAGAGGGAGATAACAATCAGCTGTGTTCCCCCTTCAGTCTTAGAGTCTTAGAATCAGATTTAACCAGATAACACAAGTGAAAATACCTGTGTGGGTAGATCATGCAGGCTGTGGTACAACAATGATTAAAAAAAAAGAATCAGTATAATGCTTGAAACCTTTAGACAATAAACTGATCGTTGCTGCCCAAAGATCCTTTCACTGTGTGTGTTTGTTAGAAGTTAATGATACAACTGTAAAACGGAGACAGTATAAAAGAAAAGCAGGAGGGTGATTGAATGCGCCCCATTAGGGAAGAACAGAAATTTGTTATTGGTCTCGGCAACCCTGGGGATGGACTCTGCCCGGACTGATTGGAATAAATTCTCTGCCGAGCTATTGACAGCAGAGCCGTTGGAAAATAGGAAAATAAAACAGGACAATCTCTTCCTGTCTGTCTGTCTGTTAGTGGAGATAAAAAGTGTGTGACTTTGACTGTGTGTGTGTGTGCAGTGCCTCTTCCTTTAACATATTTTCCTCTCTGTGCCTGTCGGAGCAGCGGGGCCACTTTGATCAGAGTGTTATCGGCACTGCTGCGGCCTAATCCGCGTATTTGCTCCGAGTTTTAGCTGGATCACCGCGCTCAAATCAAAGCACTACAGAGTCAGACCAGGAGAGGACAGAGACATGCGGGAACCCACACCTTCAAACACTTATAGTCATACTGTATGCACACGCACTGTCAAACACATGTATGCGCGGGACTTTGTGCTCATCACGCTCTTTAATTGAACTCGTTTGATCAAAGTCAGAAGACCATCCATGTAACACAGGCAAACACACAGAAAAATCACAGCCAGTGAATAAAAAAAATCTTTTTATAAATTAAAGGCTTACTTTCTGTCTAACTTCTTTTTGAACACTAACACGGAGTTAAGCTTCAACCGCACAAATAATCTCCTCGTAACACCTCTGAAACTGTTGTTTGCCTCAAGATGAGGCTGTATCAAAAGAGGCTTTGAAAAAAAACTGTTTTCTTCTACCTCAGATTACTAAGTACTGCTAATTACAATGCAACTGCCTCTGCAACATTAGAAGACAATCAAAAGATGATTTTGTGTATCTTCTCACACTGAACAGTTCCTATAATTTCTACTGTTTGCCTAATGACACTCAGCAGTCATTAAAACCATCACCCACCAAAGAGCACTGTGGATAATTTTGCTATGAAATAACAAAGAAGCCAAATATCTGGAGGATCAAATGATTTTTTTCTTCGTCGTATAAAGCTCCAGTTGTTTCATTGACCATTTCGACACCTTTAAGCATTTCACTGTTGACTATTTCACAGCTGGTGTTTAGTCATTCTTTTAGAAACCATTAACCGGCACAACCTTGAATTAAGTTCATACCAACAAATTTAATGTTCTGACTCTTAATAGCCCAAATCTAAGTGTATGTAAAAGAAACAAAAAAGAAAGTCAAAGTGTGTTTTTTTTCTAAATAGAAAAAAAAATGTAAAAGGTGATGACTTGAACGCAGCCATTTACCAAACAGCCAATAAACGCCGCAGACGTGTGACAGCTCAGATTATTATATCCAACACTTTGACTGCAAAATCATTTCTGGAATGTCCTCTGTTTAGTAGATAATCCCATACCCTTCTGTGTGACCTCCCAAAGGAAGCAATACACGCAGTGAGATAGAAAAACAAAGCAGAGAGGGAGAAAGCAGAGCTGTGAGATAATGAAATAACTTATGGAGATGTGCCTCCCTCTTGGAGTGAGCGAGTGAGAGGTATAAAAAGGGAGAGAGGTAATTGTTCTGGGCTAGCACTATTTTAAGTTCGGGTCAGACTTGGGGCAAGAGTTCTTTTTCGGGGCTTCCGACTGTTGGATGCAGATTTGCAGAGATGCTTTTCTTTTTCTGTTAAATATTACATTTGTGCAAGTGTTGCGCCTTAAAAGGTTTTATTTTTTGCCTGTCTGGTTTATAGTTCTATGGGTATGTATTGATCAAATGCTCAGTTACCCTAACAAACCAAAAAAAAAAAAAAGACTGAACAAACCCTTTGTCTTTCAAATCACTGCGACCCCCAGTTTCCTGTAAGTCGTCCTCAGCAATCCCATATCAACAATATAACCCCTGTTTATTTCATTCTAGTTAAATTCAGATTTCAAGGCTTTTCTTATATAGCTGAACGCTAACACCTCACCTATTCATAGTTCACTTCTCTGATCTTTTCAGCTAGGCCTTTTAGCTGTTCCCCATTCTTATTTTAAATATGGATGATGCTCCTAAACTGAGGTCTACACCTTCTGCAGCATTCCCTCCTAAGAAATGTTCAAGCTTTTGGATTTCTACTGAACTTATCAGGGAAAAAAAATACAGTGAGCATTTAACAAATGGTCTTTCCTTATTAACTACAGACAGGCAGTTTGTTTAAAAACACAGTCACTGATAATACTGATGATAATCCCACCTGTTGGTGGAAATCCCAAGTGTTTCCCAGTCATGATGAGAGCAGAGCTGAAGCAAACTTTGATGCTGAGCTTTCTGATCCCCGTGAGACTCCCATGTTAATAAATGAGATCTCCTGCAAAGCAATACTGCTTTAAACCTATGTATTATGTATGAGGCAAAGGAGAACGGCGCTAAAAAGGAGGAATCATCTAGGCACACATAAGTGCCAGAATCCAATCTCAGCTCCATTAGTGCAGGACAAATCCTATACAGTGAGAAGGGTTCTCCGTATGTTTCCATGAGGGAGCTCAAGAAGCCATTATGGAAATGAAAGGGGACAAATCACATGTTACAGATCACTGGGTAAAGCAGGAACAAAATCATGGTGCCGTATACTTTGGACTCGTAGACTCAACAAAAGAGGGCTGAAACCTGCACAGTTCCCCTTGCAGACTTCTAATAAACTGTCATAGCGAGGAGAGGAATTCTATTAGTTCACATTTCTGTCATCTTGCATCTTTAAATTATGCCGTTTTGTTTTCCTGCAGATCACAGATTACATCTCCGTCTTACTTTTTCATTGCACTAAGTTTTAGCAGCATGGCATGTTATTTGATCATGTGTCAACACATTATCGTTATCTCTCTGTCTGAGCACAGAACTCATTCTAAGTACGCTCGGAGTCACAACTGCTGCAGAAGGTTACAGTGGAAGACAATTTGTCTGTGTTTTCCAATGAGTTAGCATCCCCTTTGAGCGTATGCTCCATCACTGTAGATACAGATCCTTACAAACAATCTCCCAAATGCTAATTGAGGTAATTAAAGCCGCAGCATCCAGAGGAAACAGGTGCAGGTGGTAGGCATTATTCATGTCCCCTTGCCCTTGGAGGTAACCCTCTCAATCTAGCGAGGTAAACAAGGCAGACAAGGGTGCAGTTTTCTCTGTTTTCTTTGTTAAGGTGAGTACACAAGTAGCTATATTTCCCCCTGGAGTGAGCGCCATTGCTAGTGTGTATGACAACAGCAGATAAGTAATCTCCTCAATGCCAAGAGCTCTTGAAACACAGACACATATTTTCCTTGAGCTATATGTGCAGTTACCTTTATTACGGTGCACTTCTGATCAGCCTGATCGTTTTTACATCGCAGGTAAGACAAATTTCAGAACCTGGCAAAGCCGCTGGCACCAGGCACATTCAGTTCCCAAGGAAACGCCATGCCATAATTAATAACTGAAAAGTTGCCCCTTTGAGAGTCAAATACTTTCTTGAAAAGAAATGGGTGAGGCAATTTTTCTAGCCATCATTATAGCCCCCCCCCCCCTCCTGCCATAAGAATGTCCTTCAATTTGTCAAGACATTTTTTTTTAAGAAATGCTAATACCCTGAGCCTAAATGCCAGAGTTAGGTAGTGATGGCGGTAGGGGTCTGACATCATTACAGAATCCTTGTTTATATCAGACAGTGATTAGATTAATACTCATTAGAGAATATTTGTGTCTGCACCCTTCCTGTCCCCCCCAGGCAACCAGGCAACGGGAACCATGGCAATTAAAAATGGGAAACTGTCATCCTTCATCACCCCACCGATGTGTTGGCCCTTGAAATAAAAAACAAAACAAACAACTTCCCCCTCACCACCACCACCACCACCACCAAAACAACAAACACACACACACACACATGTCTGGTTTGCTATCCTCGTGGGGACATCCCATTGACATAATGCTTTCCCTAGCCCCTTACCCTAACCCTAACCATTAAAAATGAATGCCTAACCCTAACCCTTACCCTAAACCTAACCATAACCTAATTGTAACCCTGACAGTAAAACCGCATTTTGAGTGTGAAAATTGCTTTCAACCCCGAGGGGACCTGGATTTTGGTCCCCACGGTGCAGAAAGTCCCCACCAGGATAGTAAAAGTCAGATTTTGGTCCCCACCAGGATAGTACGAACCCGTACACACACACACACACACACACACACACACACACACACACACACACACACACACACACACACACACACACATGTTCACATATGTGTGTGTATGTTCACATGAATAGAAGAACAAGAACAAGCTCCTTCATCAAACAGCCATTAGAATATACTCATTGACAAAAACTAAATCAACTTCTCTCACTATTTATTTCTTAAAACCACTTTTGCATCTCTGAAAAAAAGAGAGAAAAGAAAAAAGAGCCCTGCAAGATGATATTGCAGCAAAATGGGGAACTGCTACATGGCCTACAAGACTATGGCTACGTTCACACTGCAGACAAAAGTGCATCAATTCCGACTTTTTTGACCCTATGCGACCCATATCCGATCATGCTATGACAGTGTGAACAGCACAAATCCGATATTTTCAAATCCGATCTGGGTCACTTTTGTATGTGGTACTGAATCCGATACATATCTGATGTTTTAGAAAGCGACTGCTGTTTGAATGGTCATGTCGCATTAAAGCCGTCTTTTACGTCACTGACACAAGACAGACGCCAATTATCAGCGGCAGAGAAGCACCCGAGAAGACATCGTGAACGCTTCCTGGCCATCCAGTGTAGATGTTAGTGAAACTGTTGGGAAGACAACGTTGGAGAAACGTGAACATTTTATTTGTACTGTATAATCTGCAGATTCTGACAGAAATCTGCAACTCTCCTTTGAAGCACCGCTCCTCTCTAAAACAGCAATAAGGATCATTATTAGGCCATTTGTAAATAACAAAATAACTTTATAACTTAAAGCAAAATTGGGAAACGTAAAATCCGAAACAAGTCTTTATATTAAGGGCCATAAGTCAAACAATACTGTTTGGTCTGAGTCTAAACAGAGCACGTTGTGTGTGACGTCTTCTTTTGCGCATGCGGACCGCTTTGAGGGTTCACACTAGAGCGCGTTTGTTGTCACATTTTATATGTAGTGTGAACAAGCAGACAAAAAAATCAGATTTGATCAAAAAATCGGTATTGAGCATTAAGACCTTCAGTGTGAACGTAGCCTATTAGACTCGTGAATAATTGTAATAATCATGCTTGTTACAATTTCATGAGCCTGGTGTTGTATGCAGTGATAGTGAAGAATTCAACGAGCATTTATTTCCTTTCTGTGCCACTTTGTCAATGCAAAGTTTTTTTTTCTCCCTTGGCACGAAGAAGCTTTTCATTTCCTGCATTCACACCCTCTTCCCAAATCCATATTGCTATCATTTTGATTAAGATTTAAAAAACGAAGCTAATTTAAATTTTGTCACAGTTCCCTTTTGCTTTTGGGTGTTTTTTTGTGTGTGCTTTTTTTGGGGAATGCCAGGCAAATAAATGAGATGCACAGTTTTAAAATACACTTCTCGATTCAGATAAAATCTAAGCGTTAAGAGGGTTATGAACGCAGAACGCCACAGTAACATGAACATTAAGTTTACCATGTGCCTTATAAAGCATTGGTAAAAATGTAAATTGACAAAGAAACTAGATATGCTCCCTGTGTGCTTTTGATCCCGATCATGTCCTTTTTTCCATCTCTTGCGACACATGAAAAAATAATGATCTTGATGACCGCAGCATATTTAGGGCTTGGAAAGTCACCACTGCCTCCACTATGCCATTGCTAACTCTATCATTATAATTGAATATATTCAGGCCACTTTTTGAATCATTTTAGCCAGCTTTTGGTGCTCTATTAGCTATGGGTTATGATCATTAGGATAAAAGGAGGTTACTTTAACATGCCTGTGTTCAGAGTGTTTGACCTAAAGGGACAGACTTCAGAGAATTGGGCTCATCAGAGACTGAGGAAAAGTGAAAGTACTCAGTCTGAGGCGACTTTAATTATGCCTGTCGTAAAGCCCCCACTTCCCTTTGCTATGAAGGAGACCAAACTCTGATCTCATCTGTCTGGAAAAGAGTTCCTCAGATGTTTGTCGTGAGATGGCTGCTGGCTGCTGCTTTCTGTGAGCATGTGAATCAGCCAGTGTGCCTGTCTCCCATTCTGTCTGTCACTCTCCAATCTCTGCCTAATTATCCAACGTACCAGGATCTCTGCTGTGCATTCCCCTCTATTTTTTTCCCTCTCTTCATGCACTCATTCCACCACAAAGTTTCTGTAACTGGAAAAATGTTCAGTAACACTTTATAACATGGCTCGTGACTAAGGGTGCAACTCCTCTGTAATTAAGTGGAATTTCAATGTAATTTATTTGAAAATTGCAATGTAATTATATTTATCTACAAAAACGTGAAGGTAGGCACCCTAGAATACAGAATACATAATTTCAGCCACTCCATAATATGACCCATAATAAGATATGATTGTTTTTGAACTTTTCCAATGTACATCTTTAAACTTCAGAAATTTAACTTTTTGATTTAATACCTGCTCAAACAGTGAGGCCAGTGATAAATGGAATGACTTTGGGGTTTTAATCAAAGACTGTCAAAGTCATTTTGCCTAACAGCTTACATTACAAGCGTACAGAAGTTTTTTGTTGTCATATGGTAAAGTGCTGTTGTTAGAGTCTCTTGGATCAATATGCTCTTAACGCCATATCTATTTTCACCCGAGAGCAGGGTGGGGTGGTGGAGGTGGTGATGCCGCATTAAGGGAGGTGTTCTTGAAGTAGTAAAGGCCAAAAAGATATTTGTGGATAGCTGTGTGACTTCTAAATCCAGCCATCCATCCATCCAGCCAGCCAGCCAGCCAGCCAGCCAGCCAGCCAGCCAGCCAGCCAGCCAGCCAGCCAGCCAGCCATCAACTTTCTACTGCTTATCCCGGGCCGGGTCGCAGGAGCAGCAGCCTAAGCAGAAAAGCCCAGACCTCCCTTTCCCTGGCCACTTCCTTCAGCTTGAACTCATCACCCTATCTCTAAGGGAGAGGCTAGCCACCCTTTGGAGAAAGCTAATTTTCACCGCTTGTATCCACGATCGTGTTCTTTTGGCCGCTACCCAAAGCTCGTGATCACAGGTAAGAGTGGGGACGTAGATTGACCAGTAAAGAGCTTTACTTTTACACTCAGCTCTCTCTTTACCAGGATGAACCGGTACAGCGTCCGCATCACTGCAGCTGCAGCACCAATCTGTCTGTCGATCTCCTGCTTCCCTCACTCATGAACAAGACCACAAGATACTTAAATTCCTCTACTTGGGGCAGTAACTCATCTGTGACCTAGAGTGGGCACTGCACCCTTTTGCGGCTGAGGACCATGGCCACAGACTTGGAGGTGCTGATTCTCATTCTCAGTGTGAGCTGGAGGCCACCACATCCAAGTCGCCTTCTGCTTGGCCTGTGGGCATATATCAGCTGCCTCCGAAGTCCCACAGGCTAATCAAGCCTGATAGGACTCCTTCTTCAGCCTGATGGTTCCCTGCACCTCCGGTGTCCACCATCTGCTTGAGGGGAATGTCGAAGCATTGCTGGAGGTGAGAGTTGAAGAGGTGGGAGTTGAAGATCTCTGCCAGGCATTCCCAGCACACCCTCACAATACGTTTAGGTGCCCCAGGTCTGTCCAGCCTCCTCCCCTGCCACCTGATCCAACTCACCACCAGGTGGTAATCGCTTGGCAGCTCAGCACCTCTCTTCACCTGAGTATCCAGAACATACGGCCACAGATATGATGATATGATTACAAAATCACTCATTGACCTGTGGCCTACTTATGTTATGTTTAAACATACTCAAACATACCACAGATATAGGTTCAATCAGAATGCAAGGCTTGGTTGCTGAAGCTTAGCTTCAGCCCTATTTCCAACAGTGAATTATGTTGAAATTAAAGAGGCTCAGGCTGCTAATGCTAAGTGATGCCCTTTGGTTTTGGGTTAAGACCTACCCCACATTCTCTCAAACAACAAACAAGCAGACAAACAAACAAACAAATAGCTATTTAACTGGCAAAACTCAAGAAATGTCAGTGCTGGTCAATTTGGACGTAAGTAGTGGCCTGACCCACTCTCTGGCGTACTTGTTTTTTTAAGGTGTCAAAGAGTGGATCGTAGAAGCATGACCACTTCACTTTAATTTCAAATTAAAAAAGATTACTTTATCTTCTCTTTGCTCAAACCCCCCTTTTTATGCAAACAGAAGCACAAAAGAGCAATTCTTGTGGCCAATTAGCAGAGGTGCACATCAGCCCACAACCTCACTAAAAGCCCCTTTAAATTGTGTTTTGTTTGGGTCTTTTTTCCCCAATTTTAACAACCACTATTTCTTATTTAGTATAGATTAAAAGCCCCTGCTGATGTGCTGGTGTTTTTTTTCTCGTCTGATTTTCCTATCATTTTAAAATCTTGCCAGTGGTACCATGTACAGCAGCCTTGGATTCCTTAATGACATACATTCCTTGCCACCAGCATTACCTCAGTCTCTGATAAAGTTACTACAGTGTAGAAGGGAAAGTTTAGAGGGCACATTTGAATTGGACTTGTCTTATCAGAACAGCAGACATAAGGCGGCGATAGGGATCTTGATACCAACTCTGAGGTTGGTCCACTGGGCATAACAAGGCCTTCCTCCTGCTTCAACAGATATAATTAGCTTTGAGTTGGGAATGAAACTGTGTTCTTTTTTAGGTCTTTCCTTTTGTGTCCTTTTCCTTCTCTTATTCCCATCCCTTTCCTCTCCACTTTTTCCACTGAATTGCTGCCAAGCCCTGTTTGCCTTGGTAATTAGGAGCCAGCGCTGGCTTTCACGACTCCATTATGAAAACAGCAAACGGTCCAGTGGTTTATTGATAAAGCATTACACTCTGCTGCAATACTGTATGGCGATGTACAAGGAGCCTGCAGCCTTTTCAGGTGGACCACCATACAACCTCGCTCACTGCCAGATGAAATATCATAATGCTATAATAGCCCTATCACATACTCCATATAATACAAGACTGAAATGTCGGAATACAGCACACGGGCGGTATTAGTAAAATTTAATGCAAAAAACCCCCCCCAACAGCAACAACATGAGTTGTGCTATGCTCTGTCAAATGGAGAAAATGACCACAGAAAAAAAATATAGCCAATCTAATCTGCAGCAGGCAGAGACAGTTGAAAAGGTAATTTCGCTCAGCAATATGTGAGGACAGCTATTTAAATGTGTTGTTGGTGCTCCAATCAGGTTTCCCGGGGTGCTGTGATATTTAAAAGTGACACGGGTGACCCTCCACATTTGCGAGGTGTCATCATGCATCAATCGGCAAAGTGTATATCAAAGCTGCCCGTAATGGTGTGTGCATTGGGATTTATATTTCCAATTAAATCTGCAAATTATATGATTATCCTCTGCACCGTGCCGAGGCCATTTTGGAAACGGATTGTGCTGTTCATTTTGTTTTTCCACAAAGATAATAGTGCCAGTGGCAAACCTGCTTATGCAGTAAGAATATTAATGTCCGTGGCCTTGTCACACACCTACACGTGTCTCTAAGATCATACGCACACATGCAATGATACACACAACCCGCTGCTACTCCTGCAGAAACACACAGACGTTCGCTTGTGATGAACTAACGCTTCGGTGTTCTCTCTATTTTTCTGTCACTCAACCTTAAAGACAGACAGTATGTAAGTCCTTATTAGCTGAGATCCAGCACCTGCTGCAGACTTTAATTGCCTGTGAAAATGATATCAGGCCAAGGATCTGCCTGATAAACCTACACGTCGATCTGTCAGACACACAGAACACTGAGACCTTCATGATGGCCGATACGAGTCTCAAAAACAAACGCACACATGTAGACAAGCTCTTCCTCTCTCTCCCTCTCTCTCTCACACACACACATGCAAAAACACCAGCACTCACTGAAAGTGAATTATTGATTTGAACATGTCAGCTAAAAGACAGCGCAGACCGCCACTGTGGGAAAAGGAAGGATATTTTGCTATTGCTTTGCTATGCTTGACTGCCAAGACAGTGTTCGCCAGAAAGTTTCCACTTTCTCACTGTTTACAGAGCAATGCCTAACAATGCCTACAAGACAGAGAAAGGAATTGCAAGAGTTTAAAGATGCTGGGTGAGTTGTACAATCATGAAGGAGAAGGGATATCGAAAGACGCTGGAGACTGTGGGAGAAATGTAGACTGGAGAGGAAGAAGAGAAGTGAGAGGAGAATGACAGAGTGAGAACTTTTCCTCACGGGCTATTTGTATATGTATCTCTGGGGTGCCATTTTAGCTTCCACTTCTTTTTTTTTTTTTTTTTTTAGCTTGAGTAAATACTGTTGGAGTTTTTACTGATTTGCTGTTGACTCTCTGCCTTTCATTACTTTTCAGACTTGCACAGTACAAGCAATAATAGTTATGGCTGTAATTTTGCAATTGGTGCCAAAATGCATTAAATTCAAAATCCTAAAATGAACTTTTACGTTGGTGTTGCAGTGATTTGCACGTTGTCTCCAGGGATTTGAGCTTCCTCCCACAGTCCAGAGACATAAATGCTAGGTTAACTGGTGAGTCTAAATGGGCTACTATGGGACAGCTGTGGCTTAGAGTGGGTTGTCTGCTAAATAGAAGGTTGTTGGTTCAATCCCTGGATAACCTTGGGGAAAATGCCAAACCCAGAGTTGCCTCTGAGGAATCCATCAGCGCATGAGTGTGTAGATTTTGGGTTAAGATTGGTAACGTGTTCAGGGTGTACCCTGCCTCTCACAGGTTGGTCAACTGGGATAGACTCCAGCTTATCAGAAGACAATGAATAGATGGATGGATGGAGCAGTGTTTGAGGCATGGAAAATGGATACAGCACAGTCCCTCAGACCTGTGCTCAAAAGTTGAATATTTACTCTCCATAAAGTCTTTGACATGCGATCAGGATGCAAATATCTGTTCTGTAACTGCTAAAAGCTAAACTCTGTAGCTTGGCACTAACTTTATCTCCTGTCGAGCAGTTAGCATAAAGTTAGTTTTTAATTGGTTTTTTTGCTTGCTGCAACCAAAAGCAACACTTTACGAGCTGTGAGAAATTGTGGGAAAGACAGCCAAACAATACCTGGGGTCAGGCATTCTCCACAGAGGTGAAGGGAACCGCAGAGCTGGGTGATCTTTCTTTTTTGTCATTAGCGTCATTATTTTTTTTACCATACAGGGAGCCATTTGACCTACTGTTAGAAAAAAAAAAAGTTCATTAGTGCGGTTTTAATCTGATCATCTACACGAAACTCTGTGGAGTCATTTATCTTTAAAGAGCTGAGTCACTTCGCCACTTGCATAGTAAACATGTAGTTGCACACAGAATCCAAAGTGTGCTTGCTGAAGTCTCACACTGATTCTGAAGTGAAAAGACTCATTCAGAACCACCTTTTTTTTGGAGAACATCTCAACACTTCTTGTTTATGCAACAGAAGTGATTTGTCAAGTAAAAGATTTGAATATGTGAGTATGAGAATAGAGGAGAGAAACAGCTTGCCATCCTTCATGATGATAATCTCCTCTCCTCTGTGCTAATGCACATCTCAATATCCCAGGCAACACAAGTGAGATTGTAGTTTATGACAAGTATGGATTGCATAACAGACGCTGTCTAATCCTCACCCTGCAGGCTCGCGAGCATGTCTCCCTTTTACCAAAATATTCTCTGGTGAAAGATGTCATTACCAATTCTCTCCTGGTTTTAGTGGATTTATGCTGATTTCCATGGCTACAACTTAGTGATAAATGGGAGAAAAAATGAAGGACAGAAAGCAGAGGAGGGGAAATGGTTTGATGCAATGGGGGTATGTTGATATGTGGTGCTTATTCATTCATTATTCAAGCAGCCCTGTGTCCCTCTCATTTCTGAATGTGTTTTCTTTCTGTGATAAACTTAATATTTTTGCCATTCTTGCATTAATGTCAGGGAACATGCAGTCTCACATTTTACAAGGATTTGTTGCTCACACAACTCAGGATCTGAGATGAAATAATGACGAAAATGTTAACTTTTAGCTTTAAATGTATTTGAGCGTGGTCACAGCTGCATAAGGTGAAACCTATTTAACTTAACCCTTTTAGCCTGGGAGGAATATACAGTAAAATTTAAGTTTGGCACATCAGATGCATATAAATGCAACTGAATGAAACCTGAAAGTCACTTTAATGCGTTACTTATCAACAGTTTACTGGCACTCTTGGACAGAAAGTCATTTGCAAGGTCACCAAAGTTATAATGCAAAAAAATTCAAATATTCTTACGAACGCTGTGATGAGAGAATAGGACCTGCAGCTTACCATAAATGCTTTGCTTTGATTTTGAATTTAAAATTAGGTCCCAGCAGATATGTGAGTGCTATTTTTATTTTAATTTAAGTGCACAAATGAGTGGTTTGCTCCCTTCTAATTATTAAGCCATGTCCCCTTCCTTGAGTCTATTTCCATTAGAATAGCTTTAAGTCATGTGAATGAGATAAATAAGTACATTCACATTGATTATATTAATTGAAATGCTTATTTATATAGAGTTAAATGTACCATCCAGTGTAAAGCTAATTAACGTGCTACATCTCATTTACTTAAGCCATACAAAAACTGGGATGCAAAACTGACAGGGGCTTTGTGTAGGACTATTTCTTTAGGTGGTCAGTGACTTTGTGGAGTCTTAAGTCACAGTGATGTTGCTAGGCAACAAAGAAATATTTCTGGACAGAGATTGGCAGGGGAAAGTTTTCCCATCTGTTATAAATGTTATCAGCTGATTAAATAGCTGCTATCAGTTGTTATCACTCCTATAGATACTGCCAGCAAGCAGCCTCCTCTACCAGCTGGTTTGCTTAGTACATCACCTCATATAATCACGGTGCCGATGCCTTGCTGAAAAGACATATAGGAGGAGTGCTTTGAAAGCGCATCAAAAGTCTGCATAGGGAGCTCGAAGGGAATGCCAGTGGCATAAATCAAAGGACTTTCACCCAGGAGACTTGAGTATGTGGTGTTTGAATTTAAATGTTGTTTTGACCTGCTGTTTACTTTCATTTTCACTTCATGTTTGGTTAGTTTTGGGCAGTAAACCTACATGATAAGGACGAGGAAAACATCATGGCTTACGTTAAAATATAGCCTTTTACAATCAAAGCCATGTTAGAACTCTCTGCATGCTACGAAGGGCTGAGTACAAGCACAAAGGTGTAAAAGGTTACATTTTGATTTTATTTATTCAGAATAAATATTATGAAGGTTTCTAGACAGGTAGCTACTCAACATAAGGTCAGCTAAATATGAACACAACTAAAGTTAACTAAACTAAAGTTTGCATAGCCATTCCATACAGCCATCCATACATCCAAATGTTGAGTTGTTTTCTTCCTGTTATTCATTTTAGTGTCATGGGGAGCTGGAGCCTGTCCCAGCTGTCATAGAATGAAAGGCGGGTTACACTTTGTTGTTGGTTTGCAGCATTGCTAACACAGAGACACAGACCACTCACCTCACACCTAGGGCCTAATTAGAATCACAGTTTAACCTAACATGCATGTCTCTGGACTGTGGGAAGGAAGCCAGAGTACCTAGAGAGAACACATGCAGGCGCAGGGAGAATATGCAAACACTTAAAGAGGGCCCAGCCGGTTGAGTTGAACCCGATTTGAGCCTTTTGTATGTTTGCAATAACTATAAATCTGGAAAAAAAAAGAACCAAAAAACCCAAAAAACCCAACAACCCCAAAACGAAAAACTCACCAACCTAAAACAGGAATTTTTTTCACATATATCACATTTCAAGAACAAAGTACTTTCATCCAGCTAAGCAGCTTTTTTGGCGCTCAGGGAAAACACAGCAGGTAAATATTGTTATTGCAATTTAAAGAATCATATAAGATGGAATTAACTAATGAGCAAACTAATCATCAGTCATAGGAAAATTGGCAAAAATCAAACTGACTCCCAACAATACTGGAACATTAAGTACAAACTTGAATTTTCTACCATTTTCAGTACTGTAACTCAATTTTCATGTACATCTCTCTGTCCTCTCTTGTCCATCTTCAGCTGGTCCAGAATGCAGCAGCTAGGCTGCTAACAAACACTAACCAGTGCTCACACATCACACCTACTCTCTTTCTTTTCTCCGGCTTCCAGTAAAATACAGAATTCATTTAAAAAAAGGACTAATAACATATGAAACCCTACATGGCGAGGCTCCTGCATATATTGTATAGCTGAGATCTTATAACAACAGCCAGCCGCTCCGTTCATCTGATCATGAGCTGATCAGTTCATCTCTGTTTTGACTGTTATGTTAAATCCTAAACTATTTGTTTTTTATGTTAGCTTTTCCTAAACCCTTTGTCCATTATTTTTTAGCTGCCCTTGCTTCTTCTGATGCAGATATGGAAGTGTGTATGAGGAATAAATGTTAGAAATGTTAATGTTGTATGTCTGACTGTGTGTTTGGACATGTGCACTTATCTTTAATGTGTTTTTAAAAGTGCTATACAAAAAAAATAATATTATTCTCTTTGTTACTAAATAACTATGATCAAATTTCTGACTGATGGGTCAGAGTTTCCTAAAATATTAGATTTGGAATTAGTTTATTACTACAGCTGTTTCCTAGGGCTGGAAAAGTGCTTTTGTAGCCTGTTCCCTTTGAGTCCAGTGTGTTTGGGCAGGTGATGTCAGGTATGTGAAGTCAAAATAATTTTACTTCAGTGCCAAGTGCTGAGAGCACATGCTATTCAAGCACGTTCCCTTCAATACCTCCAAGGAAACATCTTTGAAAAGTGTTTTGCAGAAAATATAGCGCTGTGGACTTCGCATTTAGAACTAACCCTTGCAAGTTGTGCTTGGCCCCGCTGTGAGTGAAAGGCAGTTACAGCCTTGCACAGAACTTCCAATCTTGAATAGGGATTAGTCTATGTGGCGTCTAGGTAGATATTTAGCTCGATCTGTCAAGGCAGGGCATAGCTAGCTTTTATCTCAGACAGCACATCTTTGCAATATAATGCTTGCACTTTAATAGTCCTCACTTGTTTTGAATTTGTACAACTGGAAAGCAAACTACAGTAGTAATATCTTGGGTCATTTTAGGTAAAGCCACAGTCATTTTTTCTTTATCTAAATCTCTCATATAGATAATCTAACTGTCCCAACTCAGAGCTGAACAGGAGGACTCAGATTGTACAAAATGATAAAACTCAAGGGAGGAGAGGTTTGGAGTGAGAAATACAGGGGGCAGGTGGTGCACTGGAGACTTGATAGATTCAATTTTATGGCTAAGCGGAATTTAAAATTCATCACATAGCCTATGGTGTAGAGATCACAGCAAACCTGCCTTCTGTACCGTTTTCTTCTGATGTGAACGGGTAGCAGAGGAAAAAAAGCCTGATGGCATACAGGAAAAATAAGTACATTTACAGCAGGAAATTACACACGCTTGGTCGTGGCGTTAAAGGATTAGGATCTGTAGATGAACTTACCGACTGGATTAGTGCTCTTGTTGCCAGTGGCTGCATCTGACTTCTAATCTGTAGCTTTTGTGAAAAAGGGAGCAGAATCACACAAAAACATCAGGGCAAGGCAGTCGTGCCTTAGATCCCATCACAGTGTTCAAAACATGACTCTGTGATTAAGCTGTCGTGGAGAATACTGTTGTATCAGCCCAACACTCTGCCAGAGGCAGGGTACACCCTGGACAGGTCACCAGTCTATCACAGGGCTAACACACACAGACAGACAGACAACCATTCACGCTACCTGAACAATATATATACATTTGCAATTTGATCTCCAATCAATCAGTGGCTGTTTCTGGGTTGATCTTGTGTGTATGTGATAGATTGCTTACTGACGTGCAAACATCATTCAGCAGAAAGAAGCCGCTGAAAATGTCACCCAGCGATTTCCCCCCGCTGCCGTTTCACTTCATCTCCATCTCAACCTGTTGGCGCGACTTCTGTCCTCCCGCCCTTTGCAGCCATGGAGATTGAGGTGTGTAATTAAAAATATCTCCCCCTCCTCTGGCTCTCTCCTTACTGCTGTCAATTAGCAGCTGTTGGATCTGTCTGCACTGATGTCGAGTCTTGCAGGCTGCAATGCCATACGTTGTATGCTTGCTCTTGTGTGTACTTTTACATGCACGTGACAGAGAACGTGAGAATCTGGAAAAAGCAGAGTGATAGACCGTCGCTTTGCACTGAGTGCAAGTTACGTGACCCTAAGTCTGCAATCCTGCATTCAGATTACAGCTTCTTTATTTTTTTTAGGAATGTCTTTCAGCAGTCTTTACAAGCTGTATATTTAATTAGTGGGAAGCTACCAGTGCTCTTTCCTGCTTTGTTAAGACAAAGTAAAGCAACAACATGTCCAGATTACCCCCCCGTGCATTCTTTCTCCCTTGTGAAGAAGAAAGAATTAGTATATTGCCTGCATTTATTATACATTATCACCTGGATCAGGGATGTCATTTTTCACTGTGGCACAGCTTTCGTTGTGATTAAAAATTCTCTTTCTGTTTAAATAACCCCTTGTCTCAGATTGACAGAACTGCATTGCTTTCCAAATCTGCTTGAATTTTGTTCTGCACTGTATTTTACTTGGAGCTGGTTAATTTTGGCTCTAAATCTCTCAACTCTCTTTCTATGGTGATCACTGCGGTACACTCAGGGACAGACACACTGTCAGAGTCAAGCGTTTTTGTGTGTGCTAACCGTCATAGGAGCTTCGTACGTCAATCGCAGCAGCCCTGACTCTGTTGTCAGTGTGTCTAATTAACACTCCTGTGTGGTACTGATGCTACACACTACCTTTTCTGAGACACCTGCCCTGTGACACATTTAGCATACTGGAGCAGGTGATTGTCAGCACACATTTTACATGGGGGATACAACCTTAAAACTAAGCAATACTAGTTGATGCTAAGATCAGGGGCAGCAGGTGTTTGAGGGAGAATCAGCAGGTATGACATAGTCATGCCTAGGGGTTGTTGCTAGCGCTGGTGGGTCCACATGCATAATATTACGAATAAACAGATGGATGAGAGCATGACAAAGTCTGGCAGATGACAGAAATGAAATAGTCTGTCTGCGATTTAATGTATTTTCTTTTAAAAATGTTCCTCTCCGTCTGCCGGAACAGTATAATGATGCTTTCTTGCCAAAAGGTTTGTCAGGAAAGATGCTTGTGAATCTGCATTTACATTTTACAGAAAGACTTATCATAATCATCACGCTGCTGAACACGTTTAACTGTGAGTGTGCAACGAAGGGAGGAGGGCAGAGATATTCTGCATGTGTAAACATGTAAATAGCTTAAATTATTATCACTTAGAGTGGTTTTTACTCATGTTTTATTAATTGTAGTTTTTTTCGTGTGCATGTTTGCGGATGCTCGTGTGCCCTCTTATGTGCTTTCACCAGTCATGCCAGCTTGCTCTGACCCCACTGACACAGTGTCCCTGGCTCTCATCCAAGTCGCCTGCAGTGCCATCCTCTCTGCCTGCACAGTCTCACACAACTCCATGACTCATTGCTCAGCTGTGGTCATTTTTTTCTGTTATCACCACTTAAATGAAGGCATACTCAATGTGTTTTCATTCCTAAAATGGCTTAGTGATACTTTGTCAAACCTGCTGGTGACTCAAAAGAAAGGTATCTTTTGTTTACAACAGTAATAATCCCCAACATAAAAAAGGCATCGGTTTTGAGGATTTCTGCAATATAACACAGGTATTACGTATGTACTGTGGGAAATAGAGCCAGACAGTTTTATAAAGCAGAAGATTCCTACATGGCATCACAATGATCATCATCATGAGCACAACTTTCAGCTTTACTCTTGTGCCGAACATATTCAGTCTGATTGATCTATACTTGTTGTGATTTATTATAATTTGTGCATCATCAGGTTACTGCAAAAATTCCATTTTCACACGTGCATTGGTGACTTGAAGCCCTTTTAAATACTTATTGAACTATTTTTCTTGTGGTGGTAAGGTTGTCAAGATGCTAGACTTCAGTACTGATACCCAGGAAAATACCTGATACTGGATAACATTTCCACTGCTTTTTGTGCTTGATGATGCTAGACGTTTTCATCTTAAATCTGCGACTTTAAAAGAAACTTTTAAATTAACACTATCTATCAGTGTTACAGGACTGATAATGTTGAGCTGATATAATCTTATAGCTTTATTATTAGCCATAGCCACATGATGACTCAAGAGTGACTCGCTAATAATGGAGTGCTAACGTTAGCCCATGCGCATGTGGTCTGAAGCTAAAGTTGATGATAACTGTTTAGTACTTAAGCATTGTTGAAACAGGAGCTTTACTGACCTCTTGAAATTCCTCCTAAAGTGTCTTGTAGTGTTGTGACCACCAGCTACATCAGCTGAGAGTGAGGGCAGGTGCTGTGTGAAGTTGTGTGTTAACTGGAAGACGCAACGATGGCACCCTTTGTATTGCTACTGTTGCAAATGAGCATCTAATTATATCAATTTTTTTGGCAAACCTAGCAGGAGGTGCTAGGTTTTCCAATCTGCTTTGAGACTTCAGAGAAGTTGAAATTTGTATGTATTTCCTTACCACAACATTTAAAGGCTCTAAATTATTTTCTTGTTGATGCTGCCATACACCTCTGCATATTTTCTGAGTTTGTTAGCAAATGTAAGTTTGTTAGCAAGGGTTACCAAGGAACTGTTGCCATGTGTCAACTAATTTAATTCAGAGACTTTATGAAAGAGACATGTGTTTTGCAAATAATTTTGAGTAAAAATCCATGAGAGAATTAAGAAATGCCAAAGATAGTGTTTGTCTTGCACCGGCGCCCGAATAGCTAATCAATAGTTGAACCAATTTATATGAGAGCAAATTCTGCTGTTGCACTGACAGGTGCACACAGTTGTGGTTTTATGATAACAGGCATAGCTAGTATCTTGTGTACCATACTTGTTTCTCGGCTTATCAAATCCATTATATGGATTAGCATTTCATTCGTTAAATGATCCTAATGTCTCATAACCACGACTTAAGGTTTGAGTGAATGAAATAATGAAATCAGCTGGCACACCATGTGATCTTATCTGTCAATTTTTGATTTCACTGTTAAATAAGATCTTGTTCAAGGGAGTCAACAATGTTTGCCATGTGCTGTGTTCTTATGTGCTGGTTTGCTTTGAGTGGATGCTCGAATATTGTTTTTTGGTATCTGATCTGAGTGCTGTTTTTAATCTATCTGCTGCAATATTTAGCCTGAACCAGAGTGTAGTCTGTAATATCTGATACAGCTCATGCATCAGCAGTCAGGTTGTAGCCATGATTGAGGACACTGATTAATGGGAGTTTGGAGTTTGAACTGGCTTAAAATGAAACACATTACAGAAATTTTGACTTATACAACTTTTTAACTTATAGTGTTATATTGTTTTATACAGCTGAGAGACTTGTCTTCTGCTCGTCAAACACATTTCATTGCAGTGTTGACCGTGTGCTTACTTGCATATGACAAATAAAGCTGAAAACGAAATAAGGAAACTGAAATAAGGCTGTGTTGCCCACAACCACCAGGTAAATGGCCTGTATTTGTATAGCGCTTTACTTAGTCCCTAAGGACCCCAAAGCGCTTTACACTACATTCAGTCATCCACCCATTCACACACTGGTGATGGAAAGCTACATTGTAGCCACAGCTGCCCTGGGGCGCACTGACAGAGGCGAGGTTGCCAGACACTGGCGCCACCGGGCCCTCTAACCACCACCAGTAGGCAACGGGTGAAGTGTCTTGCACAAGGACACAATGACCGAGACTGTCGGAGCCGGGGCTCGAACCGGCAACCTTCCGATTACAAGACGAACTGCCAACTCTTGAGCCACGATCAAGGGTTGGTCAAAGAGTTGAGCATCAACAGACTGCATGTCACTGATGGGACAGAGAGCGGGACTACTGGATGAGTCATGAGAATGACTCCTTCAAGAATCAAACCCGCAAACGTGGGAAATGGCTACAGGGTCACACAAACCAACATCGTCGTCTAGTGACGAGGCACATATGTATACCATTGGTTTAGCAACAAGTCTACCATCGGCTCAATGGCCTCCGTTGTTGTGTTATATTAGTGTCGCATTACCCCACAGGACAGTGTTGCTGTAACGACCCCACCCACATTAAGGTGGTACTCAGTTGTAACGGAAAATTACAGAAACCGAGTAGGTACTAGTGGAAAAGAGGCAATTGTGACAGCAGTTTGATGGGTTTTAATATTCAGGGCAGATTGTAATAACTCTGACGATTTGAGAAAGTCAAAATGGAACTTTATTGATTACCTGCTAAACATGACATTGAAAGTGTGAGGATGGCAGCATGAGGGTATTATGCACAACTGAAGGACAGAGTGGTAAGAACATGTATACTGGCTTGTCAGTAGTTGCTGGACAGCTACAAGCCTTTACAGCCAATACTTGGGAGAATGATAAATTAAAAGTTCTGCTCACTGTTTTTTTTTTCTTTAAATGTAATCAGTTGACAGTTATGACATTCTGAGATACATGCAATATCACAAGCATTTTTCGTTGAAAAATAGGGCAGGTAGCTGAGCAGAAAGTGCTCTATATCTCTTAACAGACGCTGGTATTCTCTGACTTCTTTAACACCTTCAGATTGTTTGAAATCATGAGTGACAGAGTGGCAGAGCGTGGCAAGTTGCTCTCATGTGACAGCCAAAGATGAATCATTTAAAGTGCTCGTTTGTGGCCTCACAGAGCAGTGTTTTCTGGACTATTAGCTACACAAGCAGCATTAGGCAGATGAAGCAGACTCTCCTCATATCTCACCATACGCCTGAGGCAACACACAGAGGGTGAGACTTCAAAGTATTCAGATAAGGAGATAAACACCTCATGCTGAACTTGAGGAACTTTGACAGATTTAACAGAACAAAGAGTCCTCTGTCTGGCTGCTAAGGGACAGTTTGCCAATAACTCAATTTGCTCATCAGTTTGCATGCCTTGCTTTTTGTTTGCCGTGTTCATAAAATGGCAACCTAATCTGTTGTCACCCCTATAAACACAGTCTTTTCTCCCCAAACCTAAACTGTGTTTTTTCAAGATAGGTGGTGAAGGAGGAGATGCTATCCTGCTAAACACAGGATGAGTGTGGGAATGGCAGGGTGGAAGGGGGAGGGTGAGGAGGTTAGTCTGTTTATGTGAGTGTGCGTGTGTGTGTGTGTGTGTGTGTGTGCTTAGCTGGTTGTTGCTGGGGGGGGGGGGGGGTTGCCTGTGGGACCTGCCTCTCAGTGTAATTGAAAAATGTGACCTGGAAAATGTTTGCCCAGTGGAGCATGAAAGTTACCTCCACAGCAGTGGTGGCATGCTCAGAGGCGGCTCACCTGGCCCCCTGACAGGGAGAGCCTCGTATTGGGTGGGAGCTCACGTTAAGAGCCACTTTATCCCTCCACCACAAGCAGAAACATGCATTATTTAAGAGAACTAAAGAATCCCAGATTGACCGAGGAATAAAAGAGGCGAAAATTCAAATGGAATCTCCACCTTTAAGCTGTGAAAGGAGTGACCTCAACAAGGGCACTTGGCGTGCCTAATTGAATGCTTGTGTGTTTGTGTAATTGTCATGGGGGAAAAAAAGGATTCTCTAAAACATCTGCATGAAAACAGTGTTTTTGCTGATTAGAAAGTAGTTAAAATGCATCACTACAGGGAAAAACACTAGAGAACATTGTTGTGTCTCAGCATATCTGACATTCACTAAGTTGGTGATAAAATGCATTAGAAAGAAAATCACCTCTGTTCTGCACACCCTGCATCATTGTCATTTATCCTAAACCATTATTTCAGATAACACGTGTCTTCACGCTTTGACAGGTATGAAGACATATGACAGTGCCCAGAGTACTTTAGCAATCTAGACAAACTAAATATAACAAAGTGAAAAGTCAGCACAAGACAGAGACGTGATATACATTTCAGGTCCAATGTTGATACTGGGTCACCGGCTAAGAATAGTTTAACGTACTCTAAGAAAGTGAATGTTGAACACTGTGGTGTTTAAATGGGAGAGTGGGGGATACCGAATGCGCAGAGCAAGAAAACGCTAGAGGTAAACAAGGATATTGTCAGTGAAAGGTCTAAAGTGTCTTAGAAGATGAGCATTCACCCCAATCACACAGCAGCCTGTGGGGATACATACTAAGCAGATGACTGCAAGGCAGATGTAAACAGTGACAGATTCAATGAGCCTGAACAAAACAAACAAACAAACATCTAAAAAGCCTGTGATAATGGCTTATAATAGAAATCACATTGTTTAAAGTTCTAATAAAAACAATCTGTTTGCACTTTGTCTCACTTGCAATTTTTTTTCTTTACTTTTTTCTTTTTTTTAAGACAGTCCAATTCAAGATGTGAGATTAATGCCTTGGGGAGAGTTTAACGTCACTTTCGGAGGTCTGCAGTGCCATCAACAATCAGGTAGGTAAGATCTCAACCACATTGGTCCATTGGCCAACAATTGCTGGGAGATGCTGGCTGTCACCGAGTGAAAATGGTCACAAAGAGGATGCTGCAATGAAAAGATTCTTGTGATCATTTTGATGGCTAGAAGACTGCCATAGTCTCCTGTAGTCTGCATGGAAGACACTAGCTGTGTCCCCAAACGTAGGCTGCATCCTCCTGAGGCCGCATTTGTAGACCGATTACGTCACAGCAACGTGACGAAGGCTGTCCCAATTCGTAGACTACGAATGCGGCCGACAAATGTGTCCTCCTTTTCCCCAGATTTGAAGGATGGGTCGGGTGTATCCTTCGTGGCCCACCGTATCCCAGAATTCATAGCGCGGCCCAGCCAATTCCAGTTTCCAAATATGGTAGCAGCTACTTAGTTTTAATATTACTCTTATTATTCTTTCTGGGTCATAAAATAAACTTTTAACATATTTTTAGGTGAGAATGTAGCTGTGTAAACTTCAAATATCTGCTCGGTTTATCAAGATATCACATATTTGCAAAAGTGCTCCAACGTTTTCGGAGACATCTGTTACCCACCCGTTCGATAGCTAGCCTGGGGTTCAAGGGTCCCTAGAGCCGGCAAGAACAGCGGACTCCCAGCTTCATCATTTTCAGATCTAAGTTATTAGATTAGATTAGATTAAATAAAACTTTATTAATCCCTCGGTGGGTTCCTCCGGGGTTTTCACACAGCTGAATAAACGTCAAACAGAAAACTGATTAAACAGAAGTATGAGATAGTTGAGAATTTACGGCAGTGTCCAGCGGTGACGCAAATCTGAAGGCCGTCTCATTTCACAGCCTCGCACTTCCGGCCTTCTTGGTTTTCGAAGGACCCAGCCTACGTAGACCACGAGGGCCGGGTCCTCCAAAGGATGCGGCCTAGGTTTTGGGACACAGCTACTGACTTGCTAACTACTACCCATGTGGTAGTAAAACTTCTGACTTAGATTGGAAATGGAGACTATTTTGCATCAAGGTATAAAATATAAAGGTAAAAAGTAAAAATCTTCTTCATTTCAAGTCGCACTGGTAGCAACCAAAGCAATTGAAAAAAATTTCCAGTGAACCACTGTATACCTTTTGGTGACCAAATTTACCAAATGACTGCCAGCAACCTCAAGCAACCACTTGGCACTCAGTCAAAGAATACACATTTCCTCTGGGGCCCTGTGTTAGCCAAAGGACTTAAGCTTTAGCAGTTGATTTCTCTGGTGGGTTGGTTCCACTGTTGTTTCCTAGGTGGTCACTTACTGCTGACTGAGGCCGAAAAGGAATGTGCTATTTCCCGAAGTGAAATACTGGCAAGAAAACCTGTGTAAAGCTGGGTATATATAGAAGCCTGAATCTCAGGTTACTGAAGTTAAGGTGGACGCCTGAACATCACGGGTCTGAAAAAAATTAACTGATTTGAATCCATCCCAGGTCACCAAGTTTGCTCAAACTATTAGACTGCTAAATGTGTTGATGAAACAACTAGCAGAGCAATAAGGATGTTTTATTGCACTGAAGTGACGGCCACTTTGAAACGATTGGTGCAGGATGTTCTTTTGGCTCTTTTTCTAGATATCTTTGAAACTTCCTCCTTTCTCATATCTTTACATTATGTTATAATTTGGAGTAAGAGTAATACGGCACCACTATAATGATAGCGGCTGTGTCTTTGATTTAGTTTTCAAAAATAAATGAATTAAAAAACAAAAGGAGAAATCTGTTTTTCCTCTACTTGGAACACTTAAGATACCACTACCCCTAATCTGTCCTATGAATCTCATACTTTAAATTGCCACATGATAGTCCTGAAAGTAACCCATAAGTGCCTAACTTTGCAACATTTATAATATGACACAGGGCACCGAGAGGGAGGCTAACTGAGCTTGTTGGCCCCACACAGTACTAAAGCAAATGCTTCAGGGCCAGTGAGGGGAACAAGCTAATTATGGATTGACTCTGTGTAAGAGGGACTTGTGCTTCTGTCTTTAATGAGGAAATTTGCATCTTCCATTAAACTGATGTATGTGTGCATACATCGCATTATAGAACATTACATATAAGCTGGAGGAGTAAATTTGTGAAGTTCTACCTCCCACATAAGCCGCTGCTCAGAAAGATCAATTCGTCCGCCTTGGGCCGTCCGTGGCATTTCCTCTTGGAACAGTTAGATTGTTGAAAATCACTTGAGTTACGCAAAAGTTATTCACCTACTTGGTTGGTATATAAACGTGAAGCAAAAAGATTCAGTTTTATTGGAGAAAGCGTTACATGAGCATTGCTTCTTTACCACGTGTATATCACTGCCGCCACTGTCACCATCAGCTCCTACAAGCCTACATGAGATAAAGAAAAGCCATATCAGGTAATGTATAAATGAGGGTACAAACAAGCTAGTAAACAGCGTGAATCTAATTAAAAGATAATGTCAGCCATTTTGTCACAAATGTTTCTGCTGCTATGGGCCTATCTTTTAGCCCTAGGGCTCCCTATCTGTTGAGGACTATTGCTCTCTTCTTGCAGGCTGTATCTTTAGTTGTGCTGCTATCTCCATTTCCGCACCTCAGACTATAGCTTCCCGACTTGGTGGTATTTCTGCTGGCCGTCATGCTTGACTGTGCTGACCCAGTATTTCTGAATGTCCTGTTTAGTTTCTCGTATAAGCTTCAAAATATACTTCTGGTAGCAAATGGGGACCTTAATCTGGAAGCAGCGGCAAATATGTTTACATACAATGAGTCTGATGAGCTTTGGTGTACTACATGCTGCCCAAAATAATATGATTTTAGTTTTTTCTTTTCCCAAAGTCCTCCTCAATATGGAAATCATAAAGAGAAATACAGTACATTAAAATTCTGTGTCTGGAAACCCTGTATTTTGCACCCCACTGAATACGCCTCCAGACTTCCATTCTCTTTGAGGATGGCTAGACTTTACGCAAACATGTCTTCTAGGAGGATGAAATCTCTGACAGGAGGATTGACCAGGCCTATCTCCAGAGCAGCAACTGCACGTTCAGAATGAACATCACCCCGCTAACTGGCCGCTGGAGGGGAACTTGAAAGAACAGGAGCACTGACGCACCTCTGAAGATGGTTTAGCATCGACCACTGACAGCTGACTTCAAAGACCCAGTTATGAACATGACAGGCAGCCTGTGCAACAGCCTTTGAATCCAGTGCACATTTTTATCAAGAATTTATGGTGTATTTAGAAGTGATTTTTTTTTTTTTTTTTTGCAGCACCGGGAATTTGATTTGACTGTACATTTCTTCGCTGACACGGTAACTCTCACAGGTTTCTTCTTGATGTTGATATATATGGGACTTGCATTTTCATGAGTGCATGATGTTATTCCACATGGCAGCTGTTGATATTAGCGCCTTTGATTCCTGAGGAGTTCTGAAGAAATGCTGCAGAGAAAGCCCCCCAAGGCACGAGTTGTTTATTTGCCCAGATATATATTAATCCAATCAATTTGGCTCAACTCACACCTTGTGGAGAATTGTAATGGAGCAGATGGATACAGAGTAAAGAAAAAAAAGGCATATATTTTGGCACATTTAATGTACATCCATAATTTGGTATCTACACGTTCAAAGTGGCCCACCTACAGTTCTGTGATGTGATACTCATCTTCTTTTCAGTGTTGTTTATTCAGATATGCAGTAAAATGAGCATTGGCGTAACTACATTTAGGTCCTTTTCAAAATATATAGGTCTGTCATATATTTTTGAGTTACATGTAAATGATTTTACAAATAATTTTGAAAAATTAAAGTTGTCCAGGACCAAAAAATAAAGGTCTAAAATGATCGTATTTTTTTTTTCTCAGCGCATATCTAATTTTCTCCATGTCCGTGCCCCCTTTTGCTGCATTTCTTGCAGCCAATTAAAAAAAACAAAAACAAAAACAAATAGAATAAACGCAAACACAGTATTGGGTGACCTTTTCGATCAGGTTTCTCTTTCTTATGTATTGCCCTTCTCTCATACTAAAGTCACTCTCAAGATCACTGGTGGTGTATCCAATTCTTTCACTCCATAAAATATCAACCCTCGAGACATGGTCCCATAGTCTTGTTTGTATGAGAGGGCGGTGATACGTCTGAGTGTGAGGCCATGTGTGAGTGCATATGCGTGTGCCCAGGCATGTGTACTTGTGTGTGTTGCAGTGTCATCCCTCCCTGGAAAATGACTTATTAAAATGAAATTACGCAGCGCCCTGACCCATGGCAAACGGCATGAGCCGCAATTTGTCTAGCAGTTGAGCTGTGAATAAAATCTGATTGGCAATAATTTCGCTTTGCTGTTGATATCGCATCCCATCCTCCACGTCTTTTCTTCTCACCCCCTTCCATCCTCTCACCAGCCCCTTGCCTTATCATGGATGTGTTGATCTAAGGGTGAAATATTACTAATATGGTGAACCAGGGTCAGTGAGCAGAGCAGTGCGATGATGGCAAGTGGGTGGTTGTGAGGTTAAGGATGGATTATATGAAACAGGAAGCGCTTGTGGTAATGTTTAATGCCAAAACACACCACTGATGTCTGGTAAAAGACTGAAAAAACCATATGTGTGGCTGTTTGTGTATAAGTGGGTTGCTCAGAAAGTGTGTGTGAGTGTAAATCTGCACAACCTGAACAAAGTGTAATTGGTTATTTAAGCAGTTGCCTTATCTACTTGTTGGGAGTACATTTTGTAAGGGTCGGGTTGTCATTAGGATTAATTAATTTGCTTTAAAAATGGTATTTGCTACGATCATCTCTTAAATGTATTAAATAAATAGCAATAGCACTTTTTAATTTATCTCATTTGTCCAGTTAAATAATTGTATTTTTCTTCATACTAAACACAAACTAAAAAAAGCTTATATGATACAGGAAATGATGGAGGTGGATAATGGAGGCAGGGAGTTAAAGACCCTAGTGCAATGGTGGCCTTGGACAGGTTGATGTAGCTCCAGCAATGAGCAGCTCATAAAAAGTGCTATCCATAGGCCTTAGGAAGATATTCTATCTCTCTGCTGCTAACGGCACAGCCTAAAATCACCTGCTCCATCAAAGTCAGGCCCCCCTCTACAACATAAAATGCACCAGGAAAACAGCAAGGAAAACAATAAGACTGTGTGTGTGTGCAGTGCACACTTTGTGAGGAGGCATTTGCTTTATTTAGCAGGAGAATTGGGATGCTCAGTGCAAAGCAAGTGGTTATGAAAGTACTGTATTTTTTGAGTTTATTGAAATTCTAAAATGTCATATTAATCTGTCTTTTCACATTTGTGATAGTAATATGAATGTGTTTTAGCTTGCTTGGCTTTATTGCTATTGGCTGCTTCTGTTGTTTTGGGTTCCACAAAGCCCACCTCTGTTATAGTAAAAAATAATGCAAATAACAGAATAGTCAACAATTAAAAAACAATGTATTCAATTTCTAGCTATTTATTTTTTTCCTATTCTTTTCCACTCTCTGCATAATTGTTAGTCCACAGAAAAACATATTTATGGCTATGCCAGTGCAACAGGGCCTGGAGGTTGCTAATCGAGATGCAGAAGGGGGCTTGAGAGTCAGGTCTTGGATGGATACGAGATATAACAAGATGTACATAAATAAGGCTCTACAGCCTGCCAAAAAGAAGCTTTGGTTGCTATAGGCTGAAGACATACAACAGAGGCGCAGAGGTCAAAAGAATAAAAGGCTTGTTCTCAAAAGACCCATATTGTGTCTGCAGTGGAGAAGCAGCAAAAGGCTCACCCAGAGATGAGACTGGACAATACTTGAAATATGTGTAGAAGAAGAATCGCAAAACAGCTCTCAACAACAGAAAATCACCAGAAAAGAAGCCTCAGTCCTTAAAAGCTGGAAAGGGCCTGGGCCAGACTTGAACCACAGAACTGTTAAATAAGTTAACAGCACAAATGAGGGAACTGCTAACAACAGGTACTCACCCAGCTATGCTAACACATTGCAGACCCAATAATCTGCCCCTCCAGAACATGAAGCCCCTCACTGCAAGCTGATCATGCGCATGTGCCGACCCATCATTAGGACCAATGTTACAGATCCAAAGCACCTCCTGAAGAGTGTACATAACCAAAACTCTAACACAGAGGTTTCAAACATAAGGCTGGGGGACCAGAACTGGCCAAAGACTCCAAGTCAAACTAGGATGACATAAATTTTAGACTTTGAACTGGGGTTTTTTATTGGTTTTACAGCTTTCCCTACTGATAAACACCATTCATGCTACACTAAAGTAAATTAATAATAGGTAAACCATTAAGTGATGGAAAGTTCCTGTTTCATAAAAACTGAGATACATTGTTGAAATTGGAATTCTTTTTTATATTAAAATATCTCAGGGATTACATGTCTGATTAAACTTCTTTACACTGTTTCACTGGTTTGGCCCACAAGATCAAACTAGGCTAGTATATGGCCCACAGTTTAAAATGAGTTTGACATCCCTGCTCTAAGGCTAGGCAGACCAACCTGAGTGGTTCCCTGGACAGACTGTAGGAAAATCCTCAGAGCCCCACATGAATACTGGAGTGCTTGCCACAAGGCCGACAGGAATTCATCAAGAATTCAATGCATATGTGACAAACATCATTTCAAGGCCATCGCTCAAGTCTCCACGATGTGTATCATATACCAAGATGATTTACTGTCCCTCCTGCTCTTCTGCAAGGGCCTGAACCTGCTGAACCAGATCACTGCAATGAGTGGGTATTGGTAGAGATTCAGAAGTGGACTGACCATCAGACACCACTTGAACACTGATCACACTGATCTCCATGAAAATTGGAAGACTAGGGACTGTGATCCCAAAGCTGAAAGCGTCAAATCAGTAGATTCCAGGTGGCTCATAGACGTGTGCAAAGGTCTGGTACACAAAAATTCTACAAAAATTCATGTAAGTACTTGCATATCTGCCATTCATGTGTATTGAGACTTAAACATAAACAATCTGTACACGGTTATTATCAAGCTTGAAGGAACGTTCTCAGTCATGCAACATGTATAAGCTTCTTTTCCTGCTTCTTTTTTAAGTCAAGATGTTTTATCTTTTTCGGGAACGCCTTTGGGCAACACAGCAGGGAGAAGAGGAAGGAGATGCATGCAGACTACACTGTCAACAACAATGAATTTAAAGAAAAAAACTGTCTTGCTAACAACCGAACCTCTAAATGTAAGAAAAGGGATGCACAGGTGGCGACTATAAACTTTTAAAAAGATCAATTATGGTCAAAATTAAATGTTCCTTAAAATCCTGGTGGAGAAATTCTTTCTGCAGTCTGCTTAAAAAAAAGAAAAAAAAACTCCTTTAATGTCCTAATTGAGCACATTTGAAAGAATCGAACCAAACAAAGCTCAGCCCACATAATAATTCTTTTGATCGAGCCTCCTGAGTGAGAAATCATTTTGACCAATAGTTCACTTACGTGTCTCTATATACGACGATGTTTGGAGAGGTTCATAACACTAATAGCTTTGGTGGTGGTGGTGTGAGGGTGGGGGGAGACGTCTGTCAGAAAGGACAACGAAAACGTATCTAATTGTGAGTTGTGAAAGTGGGAGCTGTAAAAGCAACAGAACAATCACAGTCATTATTAGTACCATTACAATCATCATCGAGCCCACTGTCAAGTGTCCTCCATTGCTTCTAAAAAGGAAAAAAAAATCTCCATCAAAGCTGATATCTCCTGACCTAGAAGCACAAATTGCTTGCTTTAAAGCTCTGGAAGCTCTTAACCTTAAATTAACACATCATGATCTTAAATGTCTTCCTCCCACTTTGAACTATTTTCACCGACAGTAACTATTTGGAGGTGAATCTTGTGGCTAGTTTTAAGGTCATGCTGTTGTCATCTGTCACATGACAATGGGGGTACTTTGCGTCTCTACTTGAGTCTTTCTCCAGAGACAGAGAACTTAAATTTCCTTTCAGAGCTAATAGAAATTTAACTCTGCCTATAACTCCGCTGAGACCTCCGGGCTCGACACTAGGCAGGGCCCTGGAGGAAATAGCTTCAGATGTCATTTACTTTACTGTTCTCTTCTTATCTCTTTCATTTCTTTCCCTTTCCCTGCTCCCATATCTTTTCATGATGTTTGCTGTCATTGGAAGTGGCTGGAGTGGCCACGTTGCAGAAATATTGATTTCTTCCTTGCCTTCCTTTTTTCCTTTTTCCCCTCCAATCCTTCCAATTCCTTAAATCCCTCCACCTCCTTTTCATTTCCTGTGTTGCATCTGAGTCTTTATGTTGACGCATGACCAGCCTGCTTTACTGGTTGCCCATCCTGCTTCGTTCTTTTGCACGCTTCCCTTTTTTTTTCTTCTGTCTCCTGATTTTTTTTCCCTCCACGAGCTTGATTCTGACATTGTGTTGTGGCTTCACTGTCTTTAAAAGCACTCTCCATTATAGGGTGGCTGAGAACTGAAGGTGTAGCGGTGCGGGGGGGGGGGGGGAATTTTCTGCTGCCATTGCTTCACTGTATTCTTGCTTGCATCCGTCAAGGCAGCAGAGGCCCGTGTTCAGGCTCTTTGTCGAACTTAGGCACTGACAACTCATTCCCCCTGACAACACACAAATAACTTTTGCTATTAGTGAGTTCACAAAGTGAAATGTCTTTTTGCAGAGCATGTTGATACATGTTGATAAGAAAAAAATACCAGTAACCCCCCCCCCAATGAAAAACCAAAAGAAAAAAGAAATGTTTAAGTTTAAGCATTTTCACTGGTAAAGTGTAAGTCCTTGAAACTGAATAAAGGTACTCTATATTAATACAGTAATATATACAATACAGCATTATTATAAATCAGTGTTTGGCGCCTGCAGGTGCAACTGTAGGGCATCCTGTACTGTAAGATTTTGTCTCCACTGCCAAATACACTGTAGCTTTCTTGTAGCTTCCTTTTAGTATTTATTCATGGGACGGATCAGATTTTATAATGGCTCAATCAGGTGGAAATTATTTCACAAGCCTGTTTTCACTAGTATGTTTAATTAATTGATATATTGGAAAGCTTACAGTACTGGATAGTTGCACAGATCCCATAGATGCTCCACTGGATTGTGATCCAGTGACTGTGAAAGCCATTTGATTACAGTGAACTGCCATGTTCAAGAATCCAGTTTGAGATGATCTAAGCTGTGAAGTAACAAGTTATCCTGCTGAAAGAAGCCACCAGAAAATGGTAAACAAAGGGGTGGACATGCTCCACGACAATAATCATGTAGGCTGTGGCACTTAAATGATGCTCTGTTAATACTAAGGGGCTCAAAATATGCCAAGAAAACATCTCCCACATCATTACACTTCCAGCAGCCTAAACCACACAAGGCTGAATGGATCCATGCTTCCATGTTGTTTGCACCAAATTCTGACTCTACTATCTAAATGTTGGAGCAAAAATTCTTTTAGACACATCTGCCCAGGCTGACCCTCTATGAATACGCCTTAGTTTCTTTCACTTTATTATTCTACAGGAGTGGCTATTGTAGTATATCCGCTTATATTAGTTTATATATCAGTTTGAAGCATTCTGGCTGCTCTTCTCTGACCTCATCAAGACATTATCACACAAAACTGCTGCTCGCTGGACATTTTCTCTTTTTTTGGACCATGCACTATAAACCATAGAAATAGTTGTGTGAGAATATCCTGAACAAACATTTCTATGTATGTCTTCTCAAGTCTGGTGTTCAGTTTGCCAGTGCCAGACAATTTCTGAGAAATTTAAAGTACCTCTATATTGACTATTACCTTAATCCAACATATTAAGGAACAACTTCCTTGGCATAAGATGGTTCCAAGAAGCTGGAAGAGGGTGGCCAGGGAGTTTTCTATCCACTGTAATATATTGGATGAAATAAAGTGGGCAATTTTAAAATGGGAAGGATATTACAATTTTAAGCTTGCTTGTTCTTTTCCCCTTCCAATTAAAATTCACTGTCATTACCCGAATACATTTGAGAGGTTTTGCATTATTAGCCAGCGATCTGTATCAGGAACCTATGTGAACATAACTTTTGAATCATAGCAAATCAAAGGTAATTTTGAGTACCATGCCATTGCATTTGCTTCCCCCCGCCATAGTTCATCCCAAGCAAGCTCTTGATTCTGGTGTTTCCACATTTGCCGTGCTCAAAGATACATATCAGTTGCTGTAACTGCTTTGTTTGATTACTGATGCATATTGACAATAATGACTTCCCACCAAGCAGATGCCCAGAGTCTGCTACTGAAGAGGACATTAGCATTGTAGCTTTACTAGTTCCCATTAGCAGTAAACAAATGCACCTGTTTCTGTTTACCATCTCTGCTATATTGCCTCTGACAACACACCGACGCCAAGTCATAAACACAGAGGAGGAGCAATTCATCTTTATTGCACGCAATCATTCTAAACATCCACATGGGCTATCTGGCCCTCTAAGACAGGTAGTGTGGTAGCCAAATAATACCCCTCTTTCCCATGCACACCTTTCCTGTTGTGACTCGGGTTCATCATTTTGCCTGAGTGATCCCACTGGCCCACAGTGAGGAAGTATGTCAAACTAAACCACATGGGTTTATAGTGAACTCTTTTTTTTTTTTTGTCTGTTTAAGTTACCTGTGTGTCTACATGTTAACAGCAGGTCCTATGCTACATCATTTACAGTAGTTTTGTGATATATTGGCTTTTATTAGTGAGCATGATTAAAGTCAGCCAAGAGGGGGAGCAGGCAGGTGCTGGGCTGATGAGCAGAGTGACAGTGTTAATAGACTGAGGCTCCAGGGAGGTGGCCCTCGTTTGCAGCACCAATCCGTCTTGATTTCTGCACATTGCCTTCTTCAATTACACTAAGTGTTTAGCTCTAGTCACCAGCAACCTGGGCATGCACAGACCGTCGCTGGGGATAGTGGCGCGCACCGTACATTATGCACAGTACATTATGCATGAAAATAGGAAATACAAGCCAGTTTTGCCACCATTTTGAAATAAATTCTGGGACACACTGAAACTTTTTTTCCCCCTCTCTCTGAATTTGTTAGTAGCTGTGATTACAGCTGTGATTGGATATGAAGTGCTAGCCTGCAATCTATAGGTGCTGCTTTGCTATCTCTAAGATGTGTCCAGGCTCTTCGCTCAGCGAGAGGAGATGATGCAGAGATAAGACATTGAGGGATACTTTCTCTTCAGTGGAGCACAGAGGGAATTAAAGGTGTCCTCTCCCATCTGAAAAAAGGCTTATTATCTTCATCATTTTGCCCCTGCACCTGACACCAAGCAGTACCTTTACTCAAGATAAGACCTAATCTGGACTCTTGCTTACGTCTTTATTTACCTGTGTCAAGGTTATGAGCTGCAGAACAGGCTGTCCCTATTCAATCAAAACTGATGACACTGAGCTGGATGAAAGGAGGAAATAAATTGGATGCATTTTTGTGTATCGTGCGAGTGTATAATAAGGTTACTATTCAAAATAGAAAAAGTAAACCACCAACATGCTGTTTGGTTTCAAAGAACCTTGCGAATTCAGGTTATTGACTTTTGCAAAGTGAAAGTGGGAGTAATTCAGCTGCACATTAATAAGGACATGCAGTGAGAGCCAAATCCTCCCAGTGAAAGTAATGCAAATGAAACGTATATTTTCTGGAAGACAGGATGAGAAAGACATCAGCAAAGACGCTTTTTATGAGTCTTTGTTCAAACACCATATTATCATCCGTGTATATCCTGTGTTTGCCTTGAAACAATAAACAACCATCAAGGGAACAACTGTCAGCAGAAATATATATTCTACCAGGTAACGATACACATTTACCAAATGGCCTAAGGAAAACATTGTCTCATTGTCTTCTGAGAATGAATGTGGATTTCTCCTCAGGAGAGAATGGCTTGTTATGGAGAATGCTGATGACAGGCAGTGAATCTAAATTCCTATAGATTGTTTCTGTAACCTTTCTCAACTGAGGAATAACAGAGATGTGATCCCAGCACCACTGCTCTTTAGATTGCTCCCTTGCTGTCACTTGACACAAGTAAGACAGTGACGCGAGGGATGTGGCACCGCTTACCTCTGCATTGAGCAGGGGGAGGACGTGCCATCTTTTGACCTCCTGATGCATTTCAGAAAAGGTCAACCTGACAATCGTCATCTGATCAATCCGCTGCTGTGACTCTGTCAATCTTCCTTGGGACTCCTTTGGAGTTGGGGTGGTGGGTGGGGAGAATAATTTCCCCTCCATCCCGATTCTCCACCACCCACCCTCGGCTCGCCTCTGTGGGGGTGGGGTGGGAGGTGACCTTTGTGACCACGTTATCATGTGGAAAGGTCACACCAAGGCCCCTTGAAAACCAGAGGGGTGGGGAGGATCGATCTGGAGGCTTTCTTTTATTTATCTCAGTAGACATGCTGCTCCTGGTGTTCTTCCAGGCCAATGGTGAGGGGGAGCGATAACGATCTATTAGTGTTGCAGATATCCTCCTCCTTACCTCCTCTCTCTCTCTCCTGCCCAACCACCCCTGTCCCTCGCTTTTCTTGTCAGACACCCTAACTCTATAGAAGCCCCTGGCCCTGAGCCAGAGGCATTTGTTAGAAGGAAACTTGGAGGTCATCAGAATGAGGTGGTTGACATCTTGGGGTCGGCACGATCCTGCCATGTCATTGCTTAATACAGTGCATGAAAGGGAGAGAAATCGGGCTGCACTCACAGAGGCTGCAGCGCTATTAGAACTGAAGTCAGGGAAGAGGGGGTGGGGGCATTGAGAGAACATCACATTCACTTTTCCGTCCCGTCCCCTTTGACTTTTGTGGTGCAGTGTATTAATGGCCCGCTCTTATCACCATTTATCATTTGAACAGTACAATATATAGGAAGTGGTTGCATCAGTGGGGGAAAACAGAGGAAAGATAGAGACATTGCACAGCGAGATGAGCGTGTTGCTGAAAGCCTGGATGATTTAATTAAAGAGTTTTCCTTCCCGCTGTTTTCAGGTCTGCGTTTTGTTTGGAGATGCAAAATGAAACAAATGACTCATTGACATTGCTGCTGACTCACACATAGCTCAAGATGTCTTAAGCTCCTAACACTGATAGCATTCACACGGTAATCCTGTTGTGCAGCGCATACAGACACACGCACAAACCCGAGCGCCCGAGCGCCCGAACGCGTTGCCAGTCTCCTTTTATTTACTAAAACACCACCGCACATAACACTTCTTAATGTAGTAAAATCGCTCCGCCCTAACATGCGTCGAATATTTCTCCATTACCCCACCATCATGGTCAATTAGGCCCCAACTTTCTCCACCTTTTATCTCCTTAACCAGGGTCCTCATCTGCTGCTTGTGTCACGCGGCCTACAGATAAATAATTCAGTGAAGGTGGGGGTGGGGTGGAGGGGATTTACAGCTCCCGTCTTACCCAGTCAGGCTGTAAATTCTGAGTGAGGGGAAACGGGAGAATATAGCGGGGGAGAAAAGAAAAGGGGAGAAGGGGGAGGAAGATGAGGGAGGAGAATATCTGTGGGGAAGTGGTCCCCCGGGGGCCATAGTCTCACACAGGCAACACCATAAAGTCACCATTAGAATGCTGTATTTATAACAGTGGGTTTGCCCAGGGCTGTGGATGCAATACCGAGTTTCTCTCTCTCTCTCTCTCTCTCTCTCACACGCTCACGCTCACACACACACACACACACGCACACACACACACACACACACACACACACACACACACACACACATACTTACACTCTCTCTCTCTGTCTCACTCTCTGTCACACAGTTTCCAGTGAACACACTAATCGCACAACTCCACACAGACACACATCCACATACTAGACAGTGCCCATATCCACATGATAATATCATTTTCCTCCGTATTAGTAGACTCTCGCCATAAAACACACACTGTGTCCTTCTCCTGGCACTGCCGTCCCTATATATGGTGTTCAGCAGGGCGCCAGCATCACAGAATATCAATGGCTTAATGAGGCGAGGGCTCTTTCTGATGTGCTGCAACATTGACTCTTTGGGGGGAACACAGAGACTGAAACGACTCTGTGAAGAGATAACAACGCCCCCCGATGGACTGCTGGACAGCTCAGAGCATGCTCAGTAGTGCCTGACATAATGGCTGCATGTAATGATACAAAACATCTCAGCGTACAAGGATGCTTTCCCCCCTTCTCATGCGCTACGCCATAGGATTCGAAAGGCTACAGAGCGTTTTCGCTTCAAGGTTATTCCCGTTGCCAATCTAATAAATCTTAATGTTTTATTAAAAGAAAAATGCCAGTGTTTATACTTCTTGGATCATTTATTGCATCATTTTTTTCTCCTCACATTATCCTTGGGCAATTTGCTGCTCTGCTACTGTAATTTGAATCAGATCCATTAAATAGACGTTGTTAAGGACATGACCTATGGCCACATCCACTCATGATTTCTTGCAAAATTATGGCTAATTTAGAAGTTCTCAGTTGATACACATGGATGGAGTAGTTTTACATCAATTGTGTCTGGATATATTACAAATTATAATGTCGTCAGTATGCCTATGCTGTGTTTTTAAGAAACTCTGGCTCCCTTTCTCAAAGTTGAAAGAAGCCATTTCTAAAACAAAATGGAAACTGACAGTTTGACTGATTGATTATGTCCTCAAACTGACATGGATGTCTGGCTATAGCGTATTTAACTTTAATAGTCTTCCATCACAAAGTGAGGTTAATGTGACTTTGAATTAGAGATCTGCGAAAAGCCAGCCAATAAACAGCATATGGTAGAGTCAGATGTAGCAGAGGAAAGCCAAAGGTGAGCAAAAATATTTAGTAGAACCAGTAAACACAGCACAGTAAGCACACCAAATCCCCTGTGCCTTTTCATACACTCTGTTGAAAAGCAATAAGAGGAGGTACAGTACCTTTTGTTTATCTGTCCCCCTCATGCGTTTATTGTCAAACCTTGTTTAGGAATATAATTTCCCTTTAACAGGCCTTTTGCTTTCCTGGCACTCTTCAGGCGCTTTCATGTCAGCGGTCTACAGTGAGGCTGCTGCCTTGGAATAAACTCCTTTTATTTAAAGCTAGCCAGAGGGGTCAGAGAGCCTGATCTGTCATTGGCAGTGTAATAAACAGAGAAAGAGAGTTCCACATAAACACCTCCAACCAATATGAACAGCCCACTACAGGAAATGAAAATGTGGCCATAGGAAGTTAACCCTTTATGCTTCAAGGAGGTGGTGGTAAAAAGAGACACCAAGCTGCCATCCCGTGTTTAGCTGAATTACTCTGTATCCTTTGTCTGGGTTACTGTAGGGGTGCCTGAACATGCATTAATTGGTTGTCATGGAGAGATACAGCCAAATGCAAACAGGATGGCAGTGTCGAATCCCATTTAATGAGAGAATAAAACAGTCACCCACTGAAGGCAGATAGGGAGAACCGTATTGACCTGCAAGTGTTGCTCGTGAATAACCCGTTGTCTCCTTCAATCGATCACAACATAATGAGAGACAACATGGAAGGAAGGCTGGCATGATTTGTGAGTGACACGAAAGGTCAAAGCACGTGTGCAGTGCTGTGTGCATGCTTTGCCATATCTCTCTAATTGTACTTTTGATTCCACAAACAGACATTCTAGTCTCCAATTTCCGTCTTCATGACAGCGTCCTCTCTGCAGCACGGCTCCGGCCTTTGTCGTTCATCCGTGCATGGTCATTAAACTCAGCGCTGCATGATTCTTAATGAGGCAGCGCCAACACCCGAGCTGACCCTTCTAGGGCACCACTGTGACTCGGTCCTTTTTCTCCTTCATCTTCCTCTTTTCCAACTTGTCTTATTCCCCACAGTCTGCCTGTCAAAGGGGCCAAGGCTTTGGCTGCTTGTTGCGCATGCTAACATTCCAGTCTGAAAGATGGGACAGAGAGCAAGAGAGCAAGCGAGACAGACTGAGGTGGAGACCATTTTAGCTATGGCCGCCAACCACCAACAGACTTGCAAGTTGAGTGAATAAATGCCCTGTCTACTCGGGACAGAGTGCACTCACTCTCGCAAACCAGCACGCATGCATAAAACCCTAGAGGTTGGGGGCCAGGAAGTGGAGAGATCCTCTGCAGTGTGATTGATAACGCCCCCCCTGCTTCAAACAGCAGACAATCCAAGCAAGCCCGATGTGACTTTTAACAACCTCAATGAATAGTGCATGGAGACGGGTCAAGGGCAAGATGGGTGGAGGGAGGGCTAAGAAGTTTTTCTTATCAATCAGGGAGTCATCGGGGGAATAGGAGAAGACAAGCACCAAGCTGGGCTTGTTGGGGGCTGGGGTGGTGATGATGGCATGATAAAGCTCCTCTAATGGCCCTGGAATGAAAAAACAAAAACAAAAACACCCACCCCAAAACAAAACAGATGCACAGAAGTGAAAAAAACCCATTATGGCTGGTGATATGTAATCCAACGTATTAATTCTTTTAGGTTTAAGTAATGAGCCTGTCTGACTCAAGTCAACTGATTAACTCAGTTTTCTTTTTCCTTTTTTTTTTTGCATATAGGTAACAATAAACTGCTGCTGTTGCTCAGCGTAGGGTTGTATGGGCAGATATCGCTATTATTTCTTTTTGACAGACAGACAAAAGGCATCACAGCCCAATAACACACAGTAAATAAAAGGAAAGACATAAACTGCCAAATTCAACAAGTTTGAAGAAGATGCCTTGTATTAACAAAACCACAGAGAAGAATAACAGGTGGGAAGGGCTTTTATAATGGCGAATCAATATAGAGAATCTACAGCACAGTTCAGCCTAAATGCCACCCCACCTTTTGGCCTCTTATCAGCACCCAATCACAGGCAATCAGGCTCTTTTAAAGGCTGATTTAACCCTGATGAGCCCTAAGCTAGATGAACCTCACACACAGACAGCACCAGTCACTCTGACACACACACCCACACGCACACAAAACACTTTTTGCAATATTGCGGCAGAGATTAAAGCCACATGAAAGGGGTAGAGACAAAGGTGACGTCTCCTCTTTTGAAATGGCAAGAGCGTGGCTTGACATGAAGCGAGCTGGTGAGTGCTTGGGTGAACAAAAGGCTGGCGCCATGTGAGAAAAGGGCAGAGGCGGGAGCAGGGCGGCAGCGGTGGGGGGGCAGGCCTTTAATTAAAAGGATTATATTGAGGTGCAGAGTGCCGCCGAGGAGCTGTCCACTGGGCCCAGATTGACTACAGTAATGAAACCTATCCCTGTCGGAGGAGAAGGAGAGAAAGGAGAGAGTGGAAATGGAACTGCAGCACTAAAAGGGGGTCAAGAAATTACAGAAGAATGGGTTTAGAAAAAGTAAACATTAAGAATAAATGTGCGTAATGAGAGATCATCAAGCGGAATTGGAACACGGGAGCTTAAAGTAATAAATATACAAGGTCATAAAGAATAATAACAATGAATGAACTATGGCATTAAATTAGAAGTTCTCGTAGATTAAAGTCATTACAGATATGCTTCTGGCCAACTGAGAGTTTCCCTCTTTAATGTAAATGAATGCTAAGTTTGGCATATCCATCCAGGGCCTCTGCTACTCATTAATTTTTATCTCTTCAGATATAATGAAGTCATAATAGCGGGGAGTCTGATGAGTTGTCAATTAGAAACTTGAATGATCCCTGTACTGAAATTAAAAAAGAGAAAAGGTTATTTATTCTCCTGCTCTATTTAACTCACTGGTAACTAGCACTTGTCAGCTCTCACCCATTCTTACCTGGGTTTGCCTTTTCATTCACACTCTGAACCTATTTTATATTATTATACACATGGAAAACATGTGAGCATGACATTAAAACATTGGTGTAGGGTTTGTCGTGTTGTCAGGTTTTAGTGTTTAGCATCAGATTGTAATATGCAATAAAATCAACATAACAGAACGACTAAAGGATTGTATTGTCACACATGGCCACTTGCAAACTTTTCAGCACCAAGATAAGTTCCCCGTGTCTGCCTCTGACTATATTTCGTTATCATTCCAATCCGTTGTGTTGTGTGGAGCTGCATGACTTCCCACTGCTGCTGACCAAGATTAACATTATCTCTGACCACCCTGCCAGAAAACCAGACACTGTAGTAAATGAATTAGATAGAGGCAAGACAGAAAAAGTAAAACTTTTGGCACCTTACTGTCTGTTACATTCCCAGGCTTGCCATTTTAATTATCTTTGTATCTTATGCACACATCTTAGGCACACATATGAGCCATCACACAGACAAAGCTAGTAAATAAAGTGTGTGTCTGCAACTGTCCTTGTAGAGGAGAGTCGTTGCTTATTATAAAAATGCTTTCTTGTTCTTTTTTAACTCTTTGTGCTAAAATCCATTCCCATATTAAGAAAAATTGTAGGGTTGTTGTTGTAGTTTTACTTTTATGTGGCATACTGGGTTTGTTTACCTCAATCCCCAGTGATTTGCTCGTAGCTCGGGTTTATGCCAATATTATTAACTAAATTTCTTTTAGATTTATATATGATAAGAGAGTGAGCAGTCTGCAGTGGTCAGCATCTATCAAAATTAGTCCACGGAAGGAACACATGTGAACCAGCAACAGGGTCATGGGCGGCCAAGGTTCATTGATGCATGTGACCACACAAGCCAACCTTTGCTTCCCAAAGGTTGGCTTGTGTGGTCCGATCCAACAGATTACCTACTGGAGCTAATAATGCTGAAAATGTTAATGCTGGTTCTGATCGAAAGGTGTCAGAAAACACAATGCATCACAGTTTGTTGTGTAATGTGTGTGATGTTTTGAACAATGTTCTGCTGGGAATCATTGGGTCCTGCCATCCACGTGGATGTTACTTTGACACGTATACCCTACCTAAGCATTGTTACAGATCAGTCACACCCTTTCGTGGAAATGGTACTCCTTGATGGCTGTGGCCTCTTTCGGCAGGATAATTCGCCCTGTCACAAAGAAAAAATGGTTCAGGAAAAGTTTGAAGGATTGACTTCACCTTCAATTCCCATCTATGGAAGCCCCAGCTTGCAACTTACAGGATTTAAGGACTCTGTTGCTATCAGGGGTCTATGGAGTCCACACCTCGACAGGTCAGCAAGAGGGGAACCAACACAAGACAGTATTGGGCAGGTGGCCATAATATTATACCTGATTGGTGTATAAAAATACATAGATTATAATTGTTTTGAAATCCCAGGCTAAGGTTTACATATTGAATATAATTATTTATGAAAGCATAATAGCTGTGTGTTTTAAAACTTTCACATTTTTACAGCAGTGTTTACAGTGTACAGATGGATTTTCTAAGTGGGCATCTTTTTTCTTATCTTCAAAAAACTCAAAAGCACTTGCACAGAGATGATCTTTGTCTATATAGCATGTCATCTGTGCAACAGATACCTTCAACACACTGTTCATGCGTTTTAAGTGTAGTCTTACCTCTTGCATTTTTAAAAAGGCAAGCCTGTCACAGCCCAAATCACTCTGTTATGTGAGACATGAAACAATACACAGTTTGCAGTGCTATTAGAGAGATAACAGCTACATGGATTAGTCTAAAGTTTAGATTTTTTAAATATGTAGATTAATTCTAAGTGCCATAAAAAGCACTTCATCTAAATTGATATATTTTAAATCTATTTATGTACTGTAATAACTGATAGATAGCCACATGCTTATAAAACAGACCATTATGATTGGAATATGCCCTTGTGCAACCACAGATTGAAGTTAGTGAGTTCTAACTTCTAAAAGTAGCATTATATAACCTAAAACTGCTCAAAAGTTGCTTATGTATTGGCTTAGCATTGCAGAAAGGCACTCCTCAAGTGAGTGTGTCTGAAGAGGTATGAAATGAATTTCATACCTTTTCCCTCCCTCATTTGCCCAACGTTTTTTAGCTGGTCTCCTCTGCTCAAGCTATGTGTCTCACCATTACAGAGCTAATCCATCCATGACAATGTTCAATTTCCTCTGGGGAATATGGAGTGCAGTGGTGAAAATTTGCAACCCCGTGGCCCATCTAAGTAGCATTAACGCAGTGCCCACATCCCTCAGAGCCCGAGCTTTGTCTGTCTCATTTGAATTGAGTGGTTCAATTTAGAAATCAGGCAATGCTGTGATACAATCTTATATTACAGGCATTTTTTTAAAAAAATGATACAGGCCAGAAAAGAGACCACAGTTGACAAGACAGTGCGAATTTGTGTAAATTGTACATTTTGAGTTCAGATGTAATGGAGTGATTAACTTTCATATTCTAACAGCGTCAGCCAAATGTAGCTCCACTTTGCTTTTCTTACACTTTTTATTCTTTGAAATGTAATATAAGTAGGAACACTCTTGGTTTCTTATACGTGGAGTTTGATGCATAACGGTTTCAAATCATTTTTGGTTTTTTCCTCATTCTCATCACATTTATTTTTCCAGGACTTTTTGGCTGAAGAGACTGCCTAGTTATAATTAAGTCACACAAAGAAAAAAAATCAGTAGATAAAGATTAACGCCTAACTCTGTCAAACACATAATCTCACTTCATACAATCAGCATTATAGCCAACTATCTATATTGTAGGAAAAAATCTAACATTTTCAAATAAAAATATCATAAATTTTTTGTTAGTTTAAATCAAATTTAAATTTCAAGAGGTACTTTCTTTTAAGATAGCGTGAAGAGCTTCATCACTTTACATTTGTGTGATTAATGTGATAAATAAATCACTTTTGTTGCTGATTTAGCCCTTCCTAGAGTTAATGAGTTGATTTTTACTTCTTGGCTCCAACGAGAGAGCTGTGTGTTGAGGTGTATCCAGTTAGGTTCACAAGTACGGAGTGAACCACGCTTTCCACAAAATTCTGGCTTTATGATAATAAGGTTGCTGCTTAAGGTGTCTAGTGTCTATAATTAATTGAAGCTCTCCGGGTCCAACTGAAATGTTGTGATGGCTTTTGAAATTTGTGGTTGTCACTTTGAGGTTTATGCTTCATCTCTGCAGGAGTGACACTGAGCAGTCTGACACCAGCTGGGCGTGATTAGATTTCTCTTAACATCACTGCACATCACCTACGCCATGACTGATGTAAACAAACCTGACAGAACTGTAACTCATTTTATTGTCACCCAATTGGCAAGTAAGCATTTGGCATCGGAGGGCAGTGGGATGTCTGGATTACCACTGCAGGTTTATTGGGTTAAATTTTGGTGCTTCGTGTTCGTGCCGTATATATCTATGGATTGCACATCCCGTGTATTCACTTTATATTAGATGATCTACCACAAAAAAATCAACTGGGAAGTTCATGAGCAAAGTGTTTGAGGCTCCTGCCTAGAGCCTCAATCCTGCAGTGTTTTAGTGTTTTTATTGCTCTAATATAACTCACACATTTCAAGCCATGTAGCGCTGCCTTTCAGTTGCTTCCAAAATGTGCATCTGTCTGGCCCTCGGTGTGTCTGCTCAATACGCTATCGACAGACCAATCATTCCACAATCATGCTCAGCACACCATCTTTATTACTGATTATTGACCAGGTCATCACCGCCTGCATGGCACCTCACACTGACATCAGGTGCCAGGGGGGAGAGAGAGAGAGAGAAAGCGAGAGAGAGAACTTGAAGGGAGGGAGAAGCTGGGAATCTGTCAGCAGTCTGATTAGCTGATCTACTGCTGGGTTTTGGATTGCTAAGCCCGTGACCTACAGGTGGCAATTAAATGTCAAGACATTTGGATTCCAATTCTGGTCTGTTGCTTAGTCACATAACTCATGCACTAAATTCAGATGTGTCAAAAAAGGTGTAGTTTCTATAAAATGTCAGTTGTTGCTTACTTCAGGTCCTCAACCTGGACTTCACTCATTTGACTAAAAGACTTGCTTAAGCAGGTAAAAACATACCAAATGTTTTGCTACAGTGGATCCAATCACTGTGTCTTTTTCACTGTTTGATGAATGACGTAAAACAGCGGTCCCCAACCTTTTTTGCGCCACGGACCGGTTTATGCCCGACAATATTTTCATGGACCGGCCTTTAAGGTGTCGTGGATAAATACAACAAAATAAAACTAGTACCGGTACCGAAAAAAAGAAGATTTATTCATAACACACATGAAAAGACCCAGGAAAACCGAGTTAACGATAAAAACGATAACAAAATAATGCTGAAAACCGATAAAAACCCTGAAAACCATACATTTCACACCTGAGCCTCAACTCTCGCGGCCCGGTACCAAGCAACTCACGGACCGGTACCGGTCCGAGGCCCGGGGTTGGGGACCGCTGACTTAAAATGCAAAACCTGAGATTGCTATTGTTGCTATTGCTATTGTTAAAAATACTATATTTAGGTATCAATCAAATAAGTTAATAAAAATAAGCTGCTAAACAGCTTTTCCTGTCCTGTCTTAAGCTCCCTGTCTGCAGGCTAGGCAGACTGCTGTTATGGTAGGCCTCAGAGTCATTCAGCTGCTTTACCAGTGATTCTGTTGTCACGCTGACAGGTTCCAGCATCTGCATACAATGACTGTAGTCCTTTTCCTGCTCTACAGCCTCCCTTAACTTGTTGTAGCAGCGCATGAAACTGCTCTGCTTCAGGCTCTGAATGGAGTGGCCCTCTAGCTCACCACCATCTCCAAAGAGCAGAACATGGACAACTGTTGCCAGTTGGAGTCCAAGACAAAGCAGTGTTACTCCTTCCACAGAATGTGAGACACTCACTGGAAAACCTGGCCAACCTGCAGGTTGTCAAATGTTTACTTCTTATTTTTTGTGAGTATTAGAACAAATGATTGCATGATGTGTCTGTTCCTGTAGCGCAATTAGAATGAATAGTTCTCCTGCTGAATAGTCTGTATATGACATATACAGTTATGTGCAGTTATTTTCAATAGCATATTTTCATTTGAATTATTTAATTTGCAACATGAGTCACACTGACACACAACATAGTTTCTGGAAAAACCACGTCAGTGTAGGCTTCTTAAAAATTATTTTTTAGTTAAATTGTCCCCGTCTCATAGTTTGTGATCTGATTATACTGAATGTGCAAAATATAAAGTTAATGCAAAACTCTTGAGCCATCCCAAAGTTCTTTATATTTTCCTTCCAAGAAGCCAGACTTTTTTTTCCATTTTATTCCATTTTCTTTTTAAATTGGTTTTGAGTGATAATTCTTCAAAGCTCCTGAAGGCCTTTCAGAACTTTTCTTTGGACATTTCTTTGTCATTTTTTTTACTTTGACTAATTATATCTTTGTTACTATTAGCCTGTCATAAAACCACACAATTTGTTCTTTAGTTAAATCTACAAAAAAAATATCCAAAATAAGAAAGCTATTAGCTAAAATGTGGTGAATCTCTGCATTGTGTGTCCTTATAAAACCTTATAAAAAAGCTATCTACAGAGATGAGCAGCATCTGACAGTCATGTCCTTAAGAAATAGGAAAAAATACAGCAAAGACCTGATACAGGGCCCGAGAGATGCATCTCACCCTTCAGGTGATCCATCTATTGTTCACTAAAAACAAGAACAAAAAGCTGAGTGAGGGATTTGAAATGACAGAAAAACTGGAATAAAAATCATTGGTAACAGGTCTGTTGGAGTGATGAATTGAAATTCGAAATATGTTATATTTTTACTGTGAAGAAATCTGTCAGCTCAATTGGTGATACAGCATCGTAGTTTACTGACCCCTGCAAGGCGGTTATGACTTGCTTTGATAAATTTTATAACTTTTCTGAAACTGAAGCTCTGAATTTAAGATAAGAGAAATAAGAGATAAGAGAAACGTTTATTAGTCCCACACGTGGGAAATTTTTGGTCACGGCAGAAAGTTTAGGAGCAGTAAAAATGAAGAAAAACACAATTGAATAGGATAAGAAAAAATAGAATAACATACTATACAACAAGAATAAAATACAGTATACAATAGAATAAAGTACTATACAAAATAGAATAAAAAACTGTACAAAATAGAATAAAATGCTTTGTTACAGTAGCAGAAATTCCATTTGGTGCTATTGTACATCAGGCAGACAGGGCGAGAGTTACATTAGGAAATCGAATTAGTTTTTGGTCAAAGTGAAATAATTTCTACAGACTGAATATTCTCACTGATAAATGGGCTGTGATTAGCTTCAGTTCTAGCCACGTAACATAGACTTAGATATTAGGAACAAGCATACAAAGAACCCAGCTGAATACATGCAACAACTTGACACACACAGTTTTCACTGGTTTAACCTTATTGTTCTTCTCCCTCCCTGCTGTGTTACTGATTTACTGTCACATGTGAAAAATGTGGCCTTTAGGATGATTTTTAACAAATATGTGCTTTTCTTTAATGCGATACTCATTAGAATAAATAGTACCTCTGATGGCTCGGCGCATATTTTTTGAGGTTACAATTAGCTAGCTTTACTTTTGTCTTGCGACATGTTTCGCGACATGTCTCGCCTGTACACGACATAGTCAACAGGACAATTACGTATCAAGTTACGTGTTCAGTAACTTGGTACATAATTAGCTACCATGGTGATGTAGCCAGATAAAAAAAGTGCTGCCTTTTGTCTTTAAGCTTGACATACCTTGCTAACCCATTAAGCTCGCTGCATAGTACGGCCCTCTCAAGTGTATCATTCATAAAATTACTACAGTAACACCAGCAGTAATGCACTTAACAGGCTACTGCGTTGCCCTCCAAAATAAAAGCACATCCTGTCAACCCCATCATTACATAAACAGGTGTTTTAATGCAACATTTACTGATAGCAAGTAAATTATTTTAAATGCCGTAGTTATTAAATGTGAATAAACAATGCTGTACTTGTGATGACAGTTTTGTTTATTTAAAGGTAGCACTTAGGTGTTCTGTAGGCACTGTTTGTTTGTTTTTATCCATTCCATTACTTTTTCTCTATCCTGTACCGGAGCAGCACCCTCTGTGTCTTTCATGTCCTTATGGCAGATTACAAAGTGTGACAAAAAACAAAAAACCAGAACATGTGATATCTTGAAATTGAAATGCCTGAATATTGCAGTTTAGTGCTATTAGTCATCTCAAAATTAATAAAAAATAAAATGTATCCCGTTTTCATTTGATACTAGCCCCACAGCAGATTTCCCTTTTTTTTGGTGCACAATGTAAAGATGTGGCTACAATTTAGTCATCATGTTACCATGCCTTATTAACTCTTAGCCAGAACTTAATTATCTCATTCCCACGCATTACAAACTCCAAGAAACGAGTTATTGATCTTGTGGCCATGCAGTAATATCTGGTGGCCACTCAATGATATTTTTTCCACTAATGACCCCAGTTTTCTGTAGTCAGTAAAAAAGAAATCAATATGCTCAAACACTTTATAGTAACGGGACATTATTTGATGCATCGATCAAACTGTGTTTTCAAAATGACAATCCCGAAAAAGAAGAAGGAAAAAAACAACAACTTCACAACACGAAAGCAAAACTTAATTGCACTGTCCACCAAGTGCACTTGAAAATCAAGTGATTGTTAAATTGCTCAGTCCTTAGAAATGTGTAACTGAAAACAGCTCTGCTCTGAAAAAATGTTTCTTTCTCATCAGATTTCTTGGATTTCTTTTCAGTGTTTTCTTTACTCCCATGAATATACACTTATTTTGTTTGGGGTTAGAGTGTCATATAGGTCCTGGAGACAGAAGCCTTGAAATCACAATCAGAATTAGGATTACATGAGTATGTTTTTGGTTTTTTTCCAGTTAAACAGCTCCTTATTAGCAGCAGTATAAGAGGCATTTTGCCATGCAAATCACAGTCCACTAAGAAAAAAAATGTGCATTCCAGGAGTGTAATACGCAGAAAACTATTCAAACTATTCAAACTATTTCAGTGTTTACTGCAGAGCAGCGTGCATTGCCATTAACTCAAATAAACAGATGTGAACACATGCGCGAGCTGATACACACAGGCATATTTCAGTTATTGATATTGTGTGTGTTGCCATTCTCATCACATATCATGTGTGTGCTGTTGGTGGTATAAGCTGCATGTCAATGAGAATGTGTGAGACATCCTGACATCCACAGCATCTCCAAGGTCAGTCTGAATCAGCACTAGATTTCAGTTAGTGTGCATCCATCAAGCACTTTTTTTTTTTTTTTTTGAAGCAAGATCAATGACATTCCCTAAATATTTGTTTCTGTCAGTCAAACAAGACACCTCTGAATCAACGATCGCCCACTCACTTGCCTTTGATTTACAGAGTTGACGAAGATGTAGTAATGTTTTTCACTTTTTCTTTTGGCGAGAATTGCTTGCGGGATTTTGAAGATGATTTACGGCCATTGCAATTAATCTAATTCTAAGAGAGATCTAATTTATATCAACACTTTCCATTAACCTACTGTATAAAACATACAAGACATGAACACATCACTTAAATAACATTTACATTTGATCCGTTTAGTCTATGATCATAGCTCCTTGGTATCCAACCAGGACCCCTTTTCAGTCAGACATAGAGCCCAACCTGTGCAATACTGTTTGCTGGGATGAAATACACTAAGGTTTGCAGACCAACATACATATCCACTTATGAACTCAAAGGAACTGATCATAAATCTCTATGGTTGTATTCTGCCAGCAGTTGATGATGTGTTTTATGCAATGACATCCAATCACAATTGTAATCTGCTGTAACCAAGGTGATTTAAAGCTAGACACTGCCTTTGAACTCTGTGTAGGGACAAACTGTTACCTTTTTACACCTATCATTTCAAATCAACATGTGGTAAGAGACTAATCCAAAACTGTAGATTATGGGGTTGATTACCACTCTTAACTGTAGCCAGTGGACACATTAATAACCTGAAAAGTAACCAGCTATCAGCACATGTGATGTTGATTTCTAATATCAGTAACTCTGAATGTAAATACTTTTACATCCTCACCATTAGAACAGAGCACCATAAAACCGCATGATCCGATCATTCAGAAGATAAAGTGAGGTGATTTAATTACACCATTTAACAGTAAGCAATGCAAAGTGATGGATGTAATGCACTGAATGGAAACACAACTAAACTAATCAAAGAAGAAGTAGGCTCCATAGACTACAGCATGCTCAGTACTCTTTTTTTCTTCTGTGATACTGTGCAGCTCATTAAGTCAGAACATTTCTTCTTGAACCAAACAGCAGTGAGACAAACTGCAGTGATGATGGGGTGACTTGTGATGATGTGTCTAAAAAAAATTAAATAAATAAATAAAGAATCTCACACTGTGTCCACAGATAGTGACTAATGGGAAAACTTCTAGGACAGTATGACAGCACCCACTGTGATTTTACTGGAAGATAGGGACATTTTCTGGTACACAGCTGGACGGCATACACTCAAATAAAACTCCTTTTGGAAACTCTCTGTCAAGCGAAAAAAAATCTCCCACCTCATTCACATTCTCGTTGCATTGACAGTGCACTTTATCACTGCTGTACTGATATTTACATTAGACTTTGCTTTTAACGTGGATTTTTATGTGGACGAGAAGCCTTACGAAAATTCAAAGTCTGTTTAGATACCGGCAAACTGAATTATCTCTGAAAACAGGCAATCAAAATCTACAAGGATATTTATACAGTCTGTTAAAAAATGGTTCCTGCCAGTACTCACGACTATGTGGTAGCAGATTATTCGACTAGAAGAAAGAAAAAAGACCTGTAAAAACTGATTTCCACCCCTGAGTGTTGAAAGTGGGTAGAAAGAGTTTAATGCCACTAAATAATACATGTGCTGGCAAATCAGACTAATTAATGTGGAAATCAGGATTATATGAGTGATCTAAAGTGTATTAAGTGTCAGCAGAGTAGTTTTTGATGTAAGACAGTTTGCAACTTTAAGGCCTAACTGTTGGGACCTGGTGGGGATTAAATGGAATTCATGTTTGCATACATTGCTGCTGTGAAGTTTTAATAGCAGAGTGCAGAGCTGATTACACTTTGGCTGCTACAAGAGAGCAGCCATTAGCATTGTTCTGCAGCTGTCGGAAACTCTTATCCAATAGCTAGTAGTCAGGAAGATACTTGTTCATCAGATCCTCGGAGAGCCATTGCCAACAACATTACTGTCTACACAGGTCATTGAATGTGCCACACAAGGCTTTAAGATCTTGGCCTTGAAAGATGGCTGCGATCAATAAGGTGTCACTTGGTCGTTTAGGGAGGAGTGAGATCTGAATGTGAGAGCCTGAACTTCAGGATGGAGGAATAAAAGCTTCTCCTCCCTTGATATCCACGCCACTGCTGCTGGGTGTCGACATTTGTTGCTGCACACATTATCTGTGAAATATTCAGTGACAAATGGATTCTCAATCTGCGCTATTTGTATAAAGCTGCAGATGAAGTCAACAATGGCTTTGACCTTGTGTCATGCTGAATCCCCCCCCAGGCAGATTCCCCTCTTTTTTTGTTTATTATGCTCAACCCGAGGATTTACTGCTGGGGCAAAGAGTAATTGTGCATATAATGTCAAGGACTGTTGTCAGTATCCATAGATCATACCCACATATGGTATACATGGCTCTGTTAGATATATATGCCTCCATGAAATATACATGACCACGGTGAGCATGCAAAGCCCGTGGCTGTAACAGGATTAGAAAGCTTAAGCTGCAATTCACCTTTGTCCTACAGAACCATGAGGAAAACATCTGTGACTGTCTTGATTTATTTGACTCACCTTTTGTTAAAAAAGGGTCACCATTTGTATAAATTGATTTAAATAGCAATTTTACTAAAAAAGTCATTTTATTTTTGAAAATTAAGTGAGCTGCCAGCCTTATAATGGACGATTCGTTGATTACAAAGGTTGCTTGCCTGCAAATTATTGTTAAAAACAAAAATTCAAGAGAACTTGAATTTTGCTATTCTTGGTTTCTGTAGGACTTTACAGCAAAATCCTTAAAATTTGAATTTGAAGGTTTTGAAGGTTTAAAACTGATGTTTTTGTGCCTCGGTGTCTCTGTGTCTGATGTGGACAGTCAACAGAAAGAGTTGATTTTGTTTCGGAGGAGAGAATGTGCTTGAGAGCGATCAGGTTCCCTATTATCAGGGGATGAGAGTGCTAATAAAACACAGGAGCTGCAGGGGTCCGTAGGTCAGATGCACATATAATGAATGGAGAAATTTAACTCATCCAATTATAGAGAGCCAAGGCAAAAATCCATACTGTTACTCTGGGCACAGAGCCCAAATGCAAAACTAATAATATCAGGCAAAGCCCCAGCTTTGTGTAACGCGGGCTTGTGTGTAGTCTATGAGCTTGTACTCACACTATAGTGTCACAAAACGTTTTGTGAATTCAATTTCTGCGGCAGCTGCTTACAAGAACTTCTCATTTGGAGGTGCTTTAATTTACCATTGGCGTGGTGAAAACTTAACTAAGAGGTCAAAAAGTAAGAGTGTACTAACAGCTGATGGTTTATGCTGTGGATTATGGCCATAACTACTATACAGTCTAGCAAACAGTTTCCATAAGTTGCACTGTTTATGTAAAACCTGGGAAAACCTGCTGTTCTGTTTGTAGTTATCAGTTATTCAGACTTTCGGGTAATGCATTTACTCTGCAGCTGTCCGATCAAAAATTAGATCCTAATTCAGTTTCTGCAGAAATATGTTAGCAATTATGATTCTCGCTTTGCCTTGATGTCAGCATGTATACCTTCAGAATACAAACACAAAGATGTGCGCAGACCTTTGACTTAATGACCGGCCATGTAAACAAAGGCTCAAAAAGGGCAAACTCGTTATTGAGGAAACAGTCTGATTAAATGAGCAGCACACTGATTAAATGATTAAATGTATTTGTCCTGAGAATAAAAGGGAAAGACAGAGGAATTAAAATCACACTCTGATTAATTTTTCCACTTTTTACATTTTTTTTTTAATTTTATTTTTTTTTATTGGGGAGCCATACCCCCTTGGAGGCAAAGTCATTAGGCCTTATACATAACCATCGCTGCCACATTAAAATCACATTACACAACAACGATAATCATTGCATTCAATTACACGTGGTAATAAATACCCGACACCATCTCCAGTAAATCCATTAGCCTGGGAGACACACACAACACGTGTGCACACACTCACAAATAGGGCAACAGCCATAAAGTGTTTGGACCCCCGGTTTTGCAGATAGTTCAGTGCTGTGCTACCAGTGACATCAGCTGTTTGCATTGTCTGCAATGTTTACAGTCGCATTACACTTTCAAAGCACATACAGTGTTATAAAACTACTTTTTGTATAAGGAAAGATGCAGAGGAGAGGCTCAGAAATGGAATAAAAAAAAATACCTGATTCAATAAAGGTCAACAGCTTGAATTTAAAAGACATATACAAAACGCTTCAGTCCACTTGAGACGACCATTATTTACCGGAGCGACATAACAGACTGCTTCTGTATTATACTTAAAGATTATATATTTTGTATATATTCAAAAGTCTCACCCTTCAATACTCTAAATAAGTGATATATAAATAGAAAGACTGCTCAGTAGCATTCAGATTAGCTGTACTCCTGTCACACTCAAATGATGAGAGAACAAATATGTTTTTAGCCTCAGTGATTAATCCATGTGTGGATGCGTGGTCTGAGGCTGCTGTACCTGTTCTAGTGTTATTAGCAAGAAACTAACTCTGCCTTAAAAATAGAGCCTAATCAGAAAGATCCATTATATAGCCTACATAGGGAAAATACTAGAGAATTACACACACGCGCACACACCCAAACACTCTACTTGGTGCATTTCATTTTCATATCTCCTGCCCCGAACCGCTCAATATTCTTCCTCCACCCCCTCACCTTAACAAAGCTCATCCTACATCTATCTGCCTCTCTCTCCCTCTCTCTCTTTGGCTTCAGCCCACCTCTCTCCCCTCTTTGCTTGATGGCAGCCTCACTTGTAATTAACTGTTATGTGGGGGATTGATTGAGGACAGCTTAGCATTGACCAGCTTCATTATGGAGTCCCTTCAAAGTGGGATTCTGGGCCTGCCAATACTCCTGAGTTTATTTCAGTGAAGGGATCAATAGCTAGCGCATTAAAAGCTTTATTTGGGCTTTGTCCGCCCCTTGAGTACCTTTGCCCTGGTTGCTCTGTGGATCCCACTGGTACCACCACGATGGCTTCTTCGAAGGGTGAGAAGGCGGCATGACCATCTTGCTTGTATTATGTTGCTGGCGTGGAATCTAACAAGCTTGCAGTTTGCTTGGCTTCAATCTATAGTGTATTTTCTTTTGTGGATATTCTGTGGATTCTTTGATATGGGCTGATAAACATTTCTTCTGCATCCAGTGTGACTGCATAATTTCAAAACAATTTTTAGTACTTATCCAGATGTTGTGATATGTGACAGTTAGTCACTGCAGTGCAGAAACCCTGCGATGTTTCCACTCTGCCAGCGGAGTACAACGGGAGCAGCCCGGCACTCTTTTTCAAAGCTTACTCTACAAACACCATGCTGCAACGCTCCTCCATGAAAGCATATACACACTGAGGTGTCTGCGGACTTTCTCTCTGAGATGCACACACACACACACACACATACAGACAAACACACACACACGGGGTGGCCCTCTGATGAGATATCATTTTGTCATTTAGCATGCTGTGTTACAAGATGTATCTCCCCTGCCAAAGCATCAGCAGCTATCCCAGCTCTGTCCTTGTCTGGTGTTTCCCTCAAGGCTACACACACCGCTGAGGAGCTACACACCCAGGGAGATGGAAGGAGCACGGCTGCCACGTTATAAATGACTCCAAGAATCTTTCTCTTTCTTTCTCCTTTGTACTTACTTGTACACTTGCTTTTTTTCTACACATCTCTCTCTCTCTCTCACACACACAAACCATTCAGGCTCACATACAAAGACACACACCAGTTGCCAGCAGAGACTATTACACAGATATTCTCTCTGTGTGCCACGTGCACAAAAATGATGACCTTGCCCTGAAGCTTTTGTTCTTTACCTCTTTTGCCTCTCTGAAATGGATCTAACAAGTGAAATGCAGGTTGTCCTTTTCCTTTACCTTACTCTGTGGAAATAATCCTCACACAGCGGTATAGCTTCTGCCTCCATGACAGAATTTTCTCTCATTACTAGCTCTTTTTTTCCCACCGCCAGTAATATTCTTTAGAAAGTGAGATATTGTGCCGTCGAAGTCCTACAGTACCTCACCGACTCCACGGTTGGTCCCTCTTTGCTTCTACAGAACTAATGGCCTGCGGACTCAGCACCGGGGTGGCAGAAAGATGAATAAAAAAACTCACAAACGTATTCCACCAATACCCTGGACAGTGGTGGTGACACTTAAATAATAAACAGTGCTTAGTGCTTTAAAGATATTTTTTCCTGGCTGCATGGGGTTGAGGTCAACTCATTAGCAGTGGGGAAAACAAAGAAAGCACATATACACTGGCACACACACACCTGCCCACACATACACACACAGAAACATGAATATCATTAGGCAGTGAGATATTATTGCTGTGTCAATAATCTCTGATTACATGTTTAATAAAAAAAAAAGTGTCACATTACAGCAGAGGCTGTCCTATCATGATTAGTAATAATCTAATTTATGTGTTTTTCTTATACAAGACTCTAATAGAGAATGCTACTAATTTGAATTTTTGGATTTTTGTGAAACAAAGATGAAAACATTTAACTACAGTACTTTTCTGCACTCCATACTACCGTTGCTGTCAATTGCTTTGAAATGATTACAAAGGCCACAGAATTACCTGATGCACACACGGGGTTCAAGTGAGCTAAGAAGTGCATATCAAAAGGAATTTATCCTTGGGAAGACAATATTAGAAATACAATAGACAAAAAGATCACATAGATATAGCTGCAATGTGAAACGGTGTGCCGGAGGGCAGCCAGTGGGGCTTAACTGTTAATGGTTTCTTCATGCTTGACACATTTCAAAACAAAACAACTAATGTTTCCCAGATCAGGCCAGCAGGACAACATTAGCAAGGAAAGATCTAACAGTCAGATAGTAGAAGAGATTAATTACAATATGCCCTCTTACAAACTGTGATGAGGCTCAAAACGGGATCAAAAAGAATGTTTGTAGGTCTACTGAAGGGTATTGGTGGGTCCCCGCTAACTCAGAGGTGCTTGAATAATAGCATATTTATAAAACTAATACCACTGTGGGTTTTAATTTGGAGCTAGATAAGCAGAAAAAAACCTGTAGACGGAATTTGATGAGGAGAACCATCTGTCCTACAATAATCAGCAAGCCGTCACCGCACAGTTCATTGAAGTGGCACTAAAAGAAAAAAACACAGGGCTCAGATCAGGGAAGGAATATTTGCCAAAAGATATGGACTTGGAAGATAATCAATCTTTAAAGTTTACTTAATCAATTCAGAATTATACATACTTGATAGGCTAAAATAATTCAACACAAATTGCCCATTTTCCGGACTGAAGAAATGTCAATATTCATAAGCAGTCTGTTCTTGTTCTTATAAGATCTCCAGATGGGAGGAGAACTGTCAAAACACCCTCACGTCAAGATGAAACAGAGAAAAGATATCTATTCAATTCTGACGTTTCATTAATGAATAATTTTCCCCATGCATAAATATTAATAGATAAAATTAATTAGTTAAATCATTGATGTGGAGGAAAATCAACAGGAAGCTCAGCTCTGTGAATCCTAATCTCATTTAATGATATTCCCTACTAATTAATGTTAACATGTTTGTACAGGTTTAGTGTTCAAACCTGTTATAAAAACATGCAGTGTGTTTTGTTACTATCACCCTTTTTATGTCCTTTACTATGACTAATGTGACATGGGAAAGTATTATCAATATATTAGGAATATAAAGACCTTCTCTTATCATAAAGCAGTAAAGTGAAATTAATCTGTGTCTGTGCAAATATATGGAGCTTGAAGCTTGGTGATGTTCAGAACTAGTTTTCGGATAAGAAAAAAAAGACATTTTCTTTTAAAATTACTGTGTTGAAGCATTCAAATTTTGAAAAAGAAGATAATCTGTATCTATTCTTGTGGGAGATGACCTTAGAAAGATACTACAATGTATCAGCTCTGTGCTCAATAAGTGGTGCTGAGGGTGGTTATTATCCAAAGCCATTAACCATAACCAGCCACAGTCTTTTGGATGACCTGTGTGTGAGCTGATGGAGGAATCCAAACAGTGTGTTGAATTAAACTCGATTCAAACATGATTACAGGCCTAGCTCCAAGAAGTAACTGTTAGCGAGATCAGCTGATGAAGATTCTCCATTGCCAAGAGTTTATTGTGAAGAAAAACCTCTAACTGGCTTATAAAACTAGAACTGTGAAACAAAGGAAGCCATTTCCCCTTTGCATAAATTAAAATGGACAAGAATGATCAAATTTATCAGGTAATAAAGCGGCTAAAATAAAATAAAACAACAACCAGAGGTGCTGCAGCAAACGACTATTCAGTACAGCGCCAGGTAAGTGAATGGCTAACTCTCTAGAAAAGCTTTCCAGTCCCTTTGTTTTCTATCTGCTGTTCAGTTAGGTCCTCTCACATTTTATTTATCCTCATGCAACCCCTTGTTAATTATGACAAAACTGTAACGGTGTTAAATATCTGTTAGCTTGCTAGCTTAGCTAAGTTGCTAAGAAAAGCAGATTTTCTGCTAGCTTACTCCGTTTTGATCTCCTTGGTTCTCTGAGCATTGATTGTTTTGCGAATCAAATGCATCAGCTAAAACGGTGAAATCTCAGTGCAACTAGTGTTTCATTTATCAGGATAAAAAAATGTCACAGTGCTGTAGAACTGCTGCTGGACTATGGCGCCACAGTATTTCACGTAGTTCAGATGAGACACGCACCAAACAAGGTGTCTGATCCCTTAAAACTGCTAATAGGGCTATCATTGAAGACTACTCTGTTGACCTTTTAAAATACTGGCTTCTAAGTCCTTATTCAACATGCCCTGTTTATTGGATTGGCAGCGCCTTTATAGGCCACCTTTAGAGGTGCAGAGCTTATATATTTTTTGGCCTCTCACATCTTTTTCTCTACCCTTTGGCTACCACTCACCTCTGACCTCAGCAGAAACACCATGGGAAATGACTAGAGTGTTAATGACGTCCGCAAACAGGGCAGCTGTGTTTTACCATCGTGCTCCTGCCATGGCCCAACAGAGTGCATATATAAATAAGTGCTTGTATGTAATGCAAAGACTTCAATAAGCTTTTGACCCTAAAGCTTTCATATACTAAATAACACTCAGTTTCACTGTTTTCCTGCCTACACCTTATCATCTTCTAAGCAAAACTCCTGAGATGCAGTGGGAGCCTGAGGGCTGTGATGATGCTGAGATAGACTGCTCCACACATGACCTTTGAGCACAGAAAAGTGAGAGACGTGTGTTATTGAAAGAATAATGGGGATGGGCAGATAAATAAGCATATACACTAGATACATGACAGAGGAGCGTGAGATCCATTACAACCTCATTATTTTAATAGAGACTGAAGGTACAATACCACAATATATCCCCCGCATGTACGCACGCACACACGCACACTCCTGCATGGACGAGCTTTCAGAAAATCAGACAACCACAAATAACCTTGTGCACTCATACTTTATTCTTCACATATTTCATTTAGGTCAATGATCTTTGAAGAAGGAAACTTGACAGCCTATAATGGGAGAAATACAGAACTTCTCAACCTGTTTCACAGTTTGAAATATGTGCAGCCTGTTCTTTGGATGGTAAACACGTTACACTGTCGGATTTGGTAAACATGGGATAATGATACCTTGCATGTTCTGACACACATCCACCTGCCAAACAACAAGGGTTCAGTCTTGTATGCACCCTTCAGTCTGCCCATTTATCATGTCTCCCTGCACTGTGGGTCGACCGCTTCGCTAATGATGCCAATTAATTGAAAACATTAGTGCATCTCAAAGAGTAGCATTTCCTGGTAAGGGAAAGTATTTAGGGGAGGGGATATCAAAGCCTACGGAAGTGATGCACTGTTTGGCTCTATGTGATTAACAGGGAACATAGGTTAAACATAGAGGGAATCACAGCTGTCAGTGATATGATCAAAGACACCAGACACTTGCAAAGGAATGTATGTTATAAATATAGCGCTCAGAAATTGAAGACGTACATTGATGTGTCTGTATGTGCAACTGTGTTTTTCTTCTCTTTTTAAGTACTTTGGATTTGTCATGTTTCTCTAATGTATAAATTGCAATTCCGTTCTGAAGCTAAGCCTTAAGTCACCCTAAAATTCTCAAGATCTAGCGTTTGTGAAGATTACCTCAAATTATAGGCAGACGATTGCTTATTCTAAATGCACACACAGCGTTACGGAGACAGAGAAAGAGTGCGAGAGGGCAGGCTCACTACCAGACTTGGTGGTGTGGCAAATGCCTGGCAGACAGAGATGATGATAGTGGAGGAAGCTTCCAGCCTCCTAGCCTCCATATCAGCCAGGTGTCCATGGAGGAGATACAGTGAGACTGAGGCAGCAGTGGGAGGGGGGCTGTCAGAGCTGAGAGAGGATACTGGAGTGTGGAGACAGCACTTACAGACACAGACATGAGGCAAGTAGGCTGCTGCTGGATTCAGATGAGCAGCTTTTGTACAGGCTGTGAAATCAGTCCTTAATAATGCTGCTTAAAACAGAGTTTCATAAACTTTTTCAGGCCATGGATGGGCGAATGACTGTTGAACCAGAATTGGTTTATATATTAAAATATGCAACATATAAACAAAATGAATAAGCAGTAACTATCACCTTGAAAGGAGCTGATAAATGCAGTATTAAATTCTGAACTGCGTTTAAACAGAGAAGTTATTTAATGCTCTGAAAACTGAATTAACAAAAAAAGGCTGCTAAAAACTTCCAGATGTCTAAGCCACATGATAAGAAATGGTAAGGCAGAGTCGTGGATGTGTCAGCTCGACAGGAGGACAGCACTGGAGACCATCTAGCTGTTGTTACACAAACAAACTCAGTGTTGCATAAAAAGCACTTTATCATCCCTATTCTAAACTAGGATGCAATTCAGTCTTTAGAATTAAATTGAAGATGGTGTTTCAAGAAAATATTTTCTTTGTTCAATTTGATCCAATTCTGTTCACATGAGTGCCATATCTTTCTCAGGGTATGTGGAAGATATGGTTTGGGAGGTTTAGTTGTTACCTGGACAGTGTTCATGTTGAAAGGGCTAGGTGTGAGGGTGGTTTTAACCATTGCTACCTTAAGGAGTTTGAGGTACTCCATGTTGAACAATATTTAAATATTCTGTAGTTACATTCTATATAAGTAGGCTGCTTAATATCAAATGTTATCCATTGCAATGATGTAGAGTTAGCTTTTCATTAAACTTGAGCTTACTACTGATAAGATGGAAAAGGACGCCCATCTTTGGGGCGCTGCTTCATAAAGGGTAACTTATATTGGGGAAAGTGAGAAAGATTTAACCCTTTAATGTCTCAAGATCAGATTTGTGTTTAATAAAAATCTCTTCTGAGCTCTGGTTTCTTGCAGCAAGTGTGAGAAAAACAAGGCTGCCATCTTTAGGGTTTACAGAGAATGGTCCAAAAAAGAGAAAATGTCCAGTGAGCGGCAGTTCTCTGAGCAATAATGTCTTGTTCATGCCAGAGTTTAAAGAAGAATGGCTGGCCTGCTTTGAGCTGACAGGAAAGCAAAAGTAACTAAAGAAAACAACAACAAAACAACATAGCGATGTCCATCGTGTATCCCATATTAGCTTCTCTTCATTGGTTCCCTGTAATTTAAAAATTGAATTTAAATCCTTCTCCTCACATACAAAGGCTTGAATCATCAGGCGCCATCTTATCTTAAAGAAATCATTGCACCGTATCACCCCAATAGAGCACTTCCCTCTCAGAGTGAACTTGTGGCTCCTAGAGTATTTAAAAGTAGAATGGGAGGCAGAGACTGCCACCTTCAGTGGAATCGGCTCCCAGTTTGGAGACAGACACCCTGTCTGCTTTTAGGATTAGAAATTACTGAACAGTAATGTAGCACATTGTACTAAATTCAGTAATCACATTGCAATTACAAATGGGTTGTTGCTTGGGTTATGAATGCAAAAGGTTTTCTGTACAACGGGCAACTAGAACAAAAACAAAAAATCGATATGTTCATTTTTCTTAATGTGCACTTGTGCTACAATCAGCTGATTTCTATTCATATGCAGATAGGAGGAAAATAGTGGAATGGTTGACAGCTTTTGAGGAGCTGAGATATGGACATTGCTTTTATTTTTATTGCACAAAACAACAAGAGCACGTTAATTAAGTGCAGACTGCATCTAGAACAGGAACTACAACATTATACTGCGAACACAACTTTGTCTCTTTACAAATATCTGCACAGACAACATGCTAACACAGAGCTAGTGAAGAACAGGGAGTGATGTTCAAGCTGAGCGCATGCTGACCCCAGCTCAGCTGCCAGAGCATGATCTTCAACAGGTAACAAAGGCAGTGATGAGCAGTCAGGCTTACGTGATTGTAGCATCCATTTGTACCTTTGTGTTTTTTAAAAGTGGAATCACTGTGGTGATTGCTTTTAAGTCTCTTTGGGCTGGATTTCAGCTTTGCATTTTGTTGTTGGTTTTGTGGTCATACAACACTAAAAGAAAGACTGTATGTGTATATTTTTTAGGATGGGGAGTTTTGTCAGTGCCTGTCACTGTAGCCTCAGGTTTATAAAGTTAACTAATAATTATATGACAGTGTGTTTCAGGTCATGTTATGGAGTAACGTAACGAGAAGTGTGTTGAGTTATTTTCTCTGACAATTAATTACATAAGATACTACATTACTTTTAAGAAAAGTAAGCAGTAATGTTATGTAATGTTATATTATTTAATATTATTAGTTTTTTATTAGTTATTATTAGTGGTCATTAACATGGACCAAATGGACCAAAATTACGAACCAAATTGTGGTTTATGAAATGTCGGGTGAGTGTATGTATCTCCTGACAAAAAGATGCTCTATCAATCTGGGACTCACATAATGTATTTTTTATATTTTGCTCTGATACACAGTAAAACAAGCGACTTTGCTTTGATGAAGAACATTTTCTACAGCATGTATTATTGCTTACAAATCTTTTCTTGGCCAGCTTGCCTGCTGTGCCAACAACCCAATTACCAGGTAAAACCCTGGCTTAGTCTTCCCAGAGTTCTCCACTGCATCCTGCATCCATCTCAGACCCCAGAGAGCTTTCCACCAATGTCATTTACACCTCCCACTCCACCCTGGCTTACGTTGGTTTGCTGCTGCTGTGTAACAGCCCCCCTGCCGACCAGGAACACACAATACACAAGTGAAACTGGGTTCTTGGGGACAGCAAATGCGACACATCAAGACATGTCATTATGGGCGGTTTTCGCCTGGTGTTTGGCTCGAATCACATCATCAGACGTGGAAAGATTGGTAGAGCTTTGCTGCATCTTTTTTTTTTTTTTGCTGAACAAGAGGAAAGAATGAAATGAAGAGAAAAAAAAAGAGGGAAAACTTGTTTGAATGAGAGCAGACAGAGAGATCTGCAGAAGAGGCACTGTAGTGTGGCTCTGCGGGAAATGAAGTTGCACCTGGAGCAAGAAAAGGAAGAAGTAACGTGAAGATGGGTTAGGTGTGGGGGCAGTTGGGAGGTGAGAAAGCCATTGAAGCCGAGCAGAGGTTGAGTGGGGTTGAAGCCACACTGTAAGCCGTTCTTTCCCCTGAGACAGGCAGAGTTAGAGGGCCAGGATGGGACTGGGTTACAGGGAAGGACCCGGGGCCATTTCATTACAGAAAGTGTCTGTCCAGAAGATGGGAAAAGGATTATCCTCCAAACAGGATTTATTGGAGGGGATAATTCATTGGCTGAACCCACAGTGGGAAAGCGCCATATAGGTTGAGGTTACAATATCGCTTCATTCACAGCTTCCAACCGCCTGATTTCGAGCAATGTATGTGTTTGTGTGTGCGTTTGTGAGTTTGTTCAGAGATAAGTGGATGTGTGTGCATGTGGGTGTGTCAGCATGAGTTTGTGTGCGGCCTGTGCACCTCTCTGCTCAGGGTAATACAGAAAAGTTGAGTTGCCATAGGCACTGTGACATGATTAGTTCTTCCTCTTACCGGTTGCATTATGAGGCACCAAGAGACGATTTTGCTGATTTAACAGATAGTAGAAAATAATGAAAGCAAAATACCTGTCACAATCACTTAGGTGACAAGGGGCACATACCAAATAGAAAGAAACAACATGCACTATTCCACATTCATAGAGAATATGTAAATTGCGCATATTCTATTTCCCCATTCGCAGTCTGTAAGAAAACAGCTGAGGTGTGAAAAACTAGAAAACAAAAAAATGAATTGGAACTCATTTGCTGTCTTTGGGCCTGCAGGGTACTTGACAAAACAGTGATGGAGACATTGAGGAACGCTGTGGAGATTTGCATTTAACAAACTGATGTCTCCTGGCCTGTCATGTTATATTAATGTTGGAGGAAGATTGCCACATTCTGGCCTTTGCTAATGGGGTAATAAGACAACTGGCTCCACAAAGCAGTGCTTGTGTCTGCTGGCTAACTGAGGAGGAGGATTAGATGACAGTTCTGAGCATTCTGCCAGCCAGGGAAGACATCTTTATGATGGTCAGATTTACAAGCATGAACACTTCCACTGTCCTTGGTAATAGCATTCACTGTGTTCATTGGCAAACTGGATTGAACGGCAGCATTTTGGCTGAGGTTTCCACTTCATTCACGCTAGCGAGTGCATCACAAAACCGGGACATTTACATTTTCTTATTGCCCTTTCATATTTTTCAGAGGATGGAAAAAAATGAGTCTGAAATCATTCCCTTAAAAGGCAGTTGATTGGGGTGCCAAGGTCTGTAATTTGCAATTAACAAACGGGCTCTGGAATTTGATTTGGGTCAAGGTCCTCATTTGCATACTCCTTTCTGACTAGTACAGAGACTTCAGGGGTCCTCTGTCTCAGTGACAGTGTCTCGTTGTCTGATTTATGTTCAGCAGTCATGGTGGGGGGAAAAAAGCCAAGCAGTGTTACCCTGCTCCGCATCAATGTGCTTCTTGTGACTCGTCACGCTTTTGCTGTTAATGAATTCTGAGCGCGAGCTGTGATTTCTATTGGTTCATCTCAATTGCTTGTTAATGGCAGGGTCATAAGGCCAGCGAAATAGCGAAGTCCACCTTCAGACTCAGGGGTGCTTACTACAGGAAGGTAGTGCCTTGAGCTGTGACCTGTTGAAATGGCTACCAGTGGTGTCTGGTGATTATTTTTTACCTGGACGGTGGTACAGTTACTAAAGCCTTCTCTTACATATGCACATGTGGTCCCAGAATTGCACTGGCTTTGACTGCAACTATAGCGGATTTTTGTTATTTTACTCTAATAATCATTCTATGATTTCAGCTCGACTGCTTGTCTGTTTTCTCAGCAAGAAGTAGAATTGTCAAGAATACAAAAATATTTAGATTTAAGCGTTCATATTTTAGGTAAATGCTGACTATAGAGTCTTTTGAGATTCTCTTGCATCAAGTTTTGTGTCTCAGGTAAGGGGCATTTGCCTAGATTTAATAACTGAGTCTATTCAAATGAACTTAAAACACCTGAGTTTCCTAATGTGTTCTCAGCTTGTTATAATTCTAGACAAAGGGGAGTAGCAATTTTAATCCATAAAAAAATTAATTTCACAATACTCGATACAGTTATAGATCCAGAGGGCAGATTCTTAATCATTAAACTATCTATACTTGATAAAAAGCTATGTATTGTAAGTGTATATGGTCCAAATGTTGATGATCCCTCATTCTTTCACGGTTTTTTCAGTGCACTCTCTGAACACTTAGATGGCACCTCAACCTGGGACTAAATGAAGAAATGGATAGGCTCAACGCAACAGGAACTCAGCGTAATTGGCAGTCCACAAATATAATCAAACAATATATGAGCGACTTTGGTCTTTGCGATGCATGGCGCTCCCTTCACCCCACCAGTAAGGAATATACTTTTTTCTCACATGTTCGTCACTCCTACTCTTGTCTGGATTATTTTTTGGTCAGCAGCTCACTGCTGAGTGACATTTCAGACACTGAGATTCACCCTATAGCTGTCAGCGATCATGCTCCTGTATCTTTAACACTAATGCACAAGAATAATACTACGCCAAGTAAAAACTGGAGATTTAATACATCACTGCTTAAAGATGAAGACTTTATTAAATATTTTAAAAAAGAGTGGACTTCATATTTAGACTTTAATGACACTCCCGGAACATCGGCTTCTGTTTTATGGGAAGCAGGGAAAGCTGTGATGAGAGGTAAAATAATTTCTTTCTCATCACATAAAAAGAAAAAAAGAAAACAAAAATATTCAGGAATTAGAAAAAACCATCAAATCACTAGAAGAAGCCTACGCGTCCCACCAAGATCAGGAACCACTGAACAAAATACGCAAAACAAAACTAGAATTAAATGAGATAATTGATAAAAAAACAAAATTCTTAGTACAAAGACTACGCTTACAAAATTATGAACATAGTAATAAATCCGGTCAATTTCTAGCAAACCAGCTAAAAATAAAGAAAGAAAAAACAACTATATGTGCTGTTCAAGATTCATCTGGGAACACAGTATATGACCCGAAACAAATAAACAACATTTTCAGGGATTTCTATAAAACGTTGTATTCACCACAAATAAACCCATCTAAAAAGGAAATTGATCAATTTTTAGACAACATAACTCTCCCAAAATTATTAGACTCTCAAGCAATGGCACTGGATTCGCCACTGACATCAGGTGAACTCCAGGAAGCCCTGATAAATATGCCCAATAATAAGGCTCCAGGCCCAGACGGCTTTCCTGCAGAATTCTACAAAGAATTCTGGACGATTCTAGCACCAGTTTTTTACAGAACGTTGTTGGAAATCAAAGAAAATGGCAGACTTCCATCAAATATGAATTCTGCAAACATTAATCTCCTGCTAAAACCAGGCAAAGACCCTGTATATCCCTCAAGCTATCGTCCAATATCCCTTATAAATGTAGACCTCAAAATAATCTGCAAAGCTCTCTCGAAGAGACTAGAGAAAATAACCCCCTCTTAATTCATCCTGACTAAACTGGTTTCATAAAAGGTAGGCACTCATCAACTAATACGCGTAGATTACTTAATTTGATAGACTACTCATACAGTAAAAACCTTGAAACTACAATATTTTCTTTAGATGCAGAAAAAGCGTTTGACAGAGTTAACTGGAAATTTCTATTTGCAACTTTACACAAATTTGGTTTTGGATCTTCTTTCATCAACTGGTTAAAAATATTATATAATTCCCCAACAGCTTGTGTCAGAACAAATGACCAGACATCCTCCAGCTTCTGTCTCCTGAGGGGCACCAGACAGGGATGCCCACTCTCCCCTTCACTGTTTGCTAGCAGCAGCAATTAGACAGAATTCAGTAATTAAGGGCATAAAATGCAAGAACGTGGAACATAAAATCAGCCTTTATGCGGATGATGTGTTACTCTTTCTCCAAAATTCACAAACCAATATCTCTGGGGTGATTGAACTGATAAACTCTTTTGCAAGAATATCAGATTACTCAATTAACTGGTCAAAATCTACAGTCCTTCCGATTAATTGCTCCTTTCATAATTCCTCTTCTACTCCACTGCAATCGGGAAATATAAAATATTTAGGTATTAATGTTTCTCCCAAGCTTGCAGATCTAACTAAATTAAACCATATCCCACTTTTAAAGAAAGTAGAAGGTGATCTGGCTAGGTGGAAATGTCTACCCATATCACTCATGGGAAGGGTTGCCGCTATAAAAATGATGGTATTACCAAAAATAAATTATTTATTCTCAATGATCCCAACTAAACCGCCACAAGATTGGTTCAGATCTCTAGATTCATATATGTCCAAATTCCTTTGGAAAAATAAGCCCCCACGTATAAGCTTAAAAACACTACAAAAGACCAAGGATAAAGGAGGATTAGAACTACCTAACTTTCAGCACTACTTCTTAGCCAACAGGCTTCAGTTTATCTCAGGATGGCTAAAACATACCCTCTTAGATGAACCTTGGCTAGATGTAGAACAAGCACTTTGCAATAATCTAGAGATTTCAGATCTACCATTTATCAGCTCAAACATTCAACGACATGAATGCTTCAAAAGCGTCAACATTAGCTCCTCTCTGACAGCATGGTGGGAGTTTCTAAAAATGACAGAGTCCTCATTAATACCATGCAAACGTACACCTATCTGGAACAACCCTGACATATTACAAAACAATAATATGATAAACTTTTCAGATTGGAGTGGTAAAGGAATCAAATACTTAGAACATATATTAGAAGGAACAGAATTTATTTCATTTGACAGACTAGTTACACAATATGGGATCAACAAGAAAAGATTTTTAGAATATCAACAAATTAAATCCATAGTAAAAAAGAGATTTAAACCGGGTCAAGTTGAACTACAAACACCACCAAGTGTGGTTCAATTTCTTGCTCTTAAAACCCCCAAATTACTATCCAAAATATACAGAATGCTTTCTAAAATAGATGAATCAATATCACTTCCTATTGCAAAATGGGAAGCGGATTTATCAGTTAACTTAGACCAAAACTTCTGGTCTCAAATTTGCTTAAAAACCTTTAATCTAATTAGAAATCCCAGTCTTCAATTAATTCAATACAAAATACTACATAGAGTGCACTATACAGGTCATCGGATGTTCAAAATGGGCTTTACGTCTACCGACAACTGCTCACACTGCCAAACCAATTCACCGGACAATTATATCCACGCTCTTTGGTTCTGTCCACCAGTTCAGAAGTTTTGGCGCGAGATATGTGAAGATTTATCAAAGTGTCTGAAATGTAACATTCCAACTTCTCCTTTAGTGTGTTTGTTGGGCAGCTTAGATAATGTCACTTCAGAAAAGAATATAGCCCACATGGTTTTCACTGCCCTATGCATAGCCAAGATAACAGTCCTCATGAACTGGAAAAATAAAAATAATCTTAATTCTAACCAATATAGAAATTATCTATTAGATTACATTAGTCTTGATACAGCCTCTGCCACCACATCAGATCAATTGCTCTGGGCTCCTTTGATCAGCTCCATCACCTAGTGGGGGTGGGGGGGTCATAGTTTGGTCCCACCTTCACTGTTGTGATTGGTGTGGGGGTAGGGACAGGCTTAGGGCGTCGGGGGGTTCCCCAGGAGCATCTTCCTTGGGGGGCTCAACCCGGGGTAGCGGTCATGGCCAATTAGGGGCTCTGTCGGCTCTTAGGTGACGGTTTCCTCATGGCTGCGTGCAGCGGGGCTAGGGGAGAGTCTGTGCTGACGGACGTGGGTTACTGACCTGGTAGCCTGGCTGCCCCTGGGTGGATCCGGGACGGGCGTGAGGTTCTGGGGGCGCTCCGTCTCTGGGCTGGGGCCCTGGCCGGGCCTCAGGGGTTTGGGTCCTGGTTGGTGTGTTGCCGGGGTTGTGGGCGGGTGGGTGTATGGGGGCCCAGCCCTGGCGCAGGGTGCCGCCGGTGCATCGAGCCACCTGGGGGGCTCTTCAACTGGTGGGGGAGGATGTCACATCTTGCAGGAGCTTTCCTCTCCTCAGGAATTCTCTCTGCAGGAGGGGGAGATACAGGAGAGGTGGAGGAAGATCTCAGCCTGGGCGTCTATTGTCTTGTGTAGTCTGGAAGATGAGTGGATGATGGGGTGGGTGCAGTTTTCTCTGTGGTGGGGTCGGGTGGACTGTCCCGGGCTCTGTGGGGCCGGGCGGCGCTGCTGCACTGGGCCCCGGTCCGGATGGGCCTGGGCCCCCTTTCCCTGGCGGGTTGCGGAGTATGGGGGTGCCTACTGGGGTCAGCGGGGGAGCTGGCCCCAGGGAGGGGTCACTTGCCCCTCCCTTCCTTCCCTCCCCATCTCCAGCTGCCTCCCTCTTCCCGCTCCACCACAATCACCCACACATGCAGGGCCTTGGGGTAGGGGTGTGTCACCAGGGTGCAGAGGAGGCATCCCCCCCCCTCTGTCCCCTTCTGGCTGCCTGTGCCTCAATTTTATCCCACGACTTAGACATTCACATTACTCACACTCTCATTACACATACATATAGGATCTTGGGGGTGGGCACGCTACACGGAATCCAAATTATCATCAGGGTGTACAACCTCACCCCTGGCGTCGTTGCCCACCTCTCAATTTTAAATACACGTAGACATTGAGGGCTAGCAGGAGGGGCTATGCGCTTACTTGCTGCTCTGGCAGGTAGCTCCATGCCCTCCTGGGTTTTAAATGCACCTTAGAACACACATACATCAACACTACATATGAGCGGGCGGAGGGAGGTTTGGAGTCTTCTCACACCCCCGTTCTAGGAGCTAGGAGGAGGAGTTGGCCGTCCGACTGGGGTCTGGAATGTGGGGCCTCCCTGCTGCTGCGGAGTCGGGGCGGTCTGCTTCTCTCCACCGCAGGGAAAAGGGTAACACCACCTGGGTCTGGGTGCAGTTTCCCCCTCCAGGGGCAAGGGTACCTAGACCCGGTTCTTAGAGTACGCTTGGGGAGTGTGATTGTGTGTACAGTGTCTCTTTATGTCTGCCTCCACGTTGGTTGAGTGTGGAGTAATTGCAATTGAGAGCATGAGGGTGGGAGTGGATGTTTGTATCTGTGTGTGCCTGTATGTCTGTGTCTATATGTCAGGTTGGGTATCAGACGCCACCTCTCTGGGGACATCTCAGGTCCTCCAAGGTTTGGAGGCCTATCTCCCCCCACCACTTCCCCTGCCGGTGGCGGACGCCCCCAGACATCGGTGCGTTGGTGGTTCTTTGTGTCCGGGGGTGGGCGTCCAGATACACACCGGCTCACTCCTTGGCTGCTTATCGGGGCCTGGAGCCTGGGGCTCGCTCGGGCCACTTCGGAGGTGGGGTGCCCTCGGCCTCTTGGCCCGGGGCTCGGTCACTCTGGCGCAGCCGGCTGCCGGCGGAGCTCACTGGCACGTCACTGCAACCCCCCCTGGCCTCTGCTCCGCGGCTGCTGAGTGACCCCTCATCTGGGACTCTCCTCAGCTCTTTCTGGGACAGTGGCGCGGCTGCCCCTCTGTTGGTCTTCCTTGGTCTCTTGTGTTCTGGGGGCCTCTGGATGTCTGGAGTTTTGATCTCCTCCACACCTGCTTCATGCCCTGGAGGACGGGGCAGTGGCCCCCCACACCCTCTAGCAGATCATTACATGAAGGAACCTTTTAAAAAAATCAAGCGCGCCCATGTCCACAGGTGTACACACGGGTGATCACACACACAAACTACACCCTTTTTGGCTCCTACCTCAAAGCACACTGTGCGCTGTCAATCTTACGTGCTGCACAACAATGTTTAACATTTAATATTTACTGCCGTATTCCCATATATCATTGTGATGTTGTTTATTCTATTACTCTTGTTTTCTTCTGCTTGTTTTCTTTTTTCTTTCTCAACAGGTGATCCAGGTGGTCAATATGTATTTTTTTTGTCTGCTTATTCTGTTGGTTTTTGTTTTTTTGCCCTTTTTCCCCGTCCTTCTTCCCAGCTGTTTTTCTTTCCCTCTTTCTTTCTCCCCTTTCTTTCCCCCAGTAAAGTCTGTCCCGCATACAACAAGTAAAAATAAAATAAACAATTAAAGGTGAATCAAATAGACCATTACGGCAAGGCTGGGATGGTCCATTTGGTAAAGTAAATCCGTTGGGCATCCTTCTTCGCCTTTAGACAATAATTCTGATGGCAAAAGAGCCAAACGGGACAGGTTTAAAAAAAAATAAAATAAAATAAAATAAAATAACTGAGTCTATTCCTATAAATTGTATTGAATGTTGTCCATTGAAAACCCCAAAGAAAATGGGAAATCGTAAGAATAGTCTGAAAGGGTATTAGCATTTTTTAGACTTACTCTTAACATTTCACCAGTTCAGATTTTCTAACACTATTTAAATTGGCAGTAAAAAATCAGCAGACATTTTGAGCTCTTGCGTTGATGCCATCGCTTTTGACGGGCTCCTGCTCACATGTACACATTCTCTCATGCCCGTAAGCAGACTTGTCAGGTGTAATTCTTCCTCGTGACAGAGCTATGAAGTCTTGTGTCAAGATGCTTGAAGAAGAGCAGGTTAAAAGAGAGATCTGCTCCCACGCCGCTAATCTTCGGGCCTGTATTTGAAGTGCACTCAGGCCCTGCTGATGGAGTAAGTTCCTCACAGTGGGGGGTGAGGGGTGAGGGGGTGGGGGGTGGGGGGGTGTGTGTGTGTAGGACAGTAAGTTGCTGCCCTTGGGAGCCACTGCTCATAGCAGAGCTTTCATACTATTGACTGCCTGTCTTCTGCATTCACTGGTTTCAGAAGAAAGCGTGGTGGTATGAAAAAAAGAGACACATTTGCACAACACCAGAAATTAGCATCCACACAGAGTTTGTGTTGACACCTGTGTGCACTCAGTGTGTATTTTAGAAACACGCCTCATCTTTATTTTGATTCTTAGTCAATCTACACAAAAACTATGCATTTTTCTCTAAATATTTACTTCAGACTTCTAAAAAGAAGACCCTTTTTCCAGTAGTTCTGTACAGCACTAACTGCTCTGAACTGGATAATAACTGCAGCTGAGCTATTGTTAATGCTTATACTGTACCGTGCTTCCCTAGTTCAGCTCTTTGGTATTTACAGCTCTATTTCCCCATAGTTCATTACCACTCACTGTATCTGTGGAGTGTGTTTAGCCGGGGAGCCTGTGGCTTGACAGTCCCCAGGGTGGAGTGTGTTTGTTTAGGGCCACTGCTCTGCTCGGACACTGAGATGCAGATGGTGCAGGGAGCCGGCCCTGGAGTGCCTTTGGACACGCTCTGGCAGAGTGCAGGGTCATGTTCTCTTGCCGACTACAAGACAGGAAATCCATTTAATTACCTGTGAAGCAGAAGACGGGGGTGTGGGGGGCTGACAGAGGAGGACTGTGTTCCCCGAGCACTCTGCCAGGGAGAGGGTGGGGAGGAGAAGGCGGGTGGGGAACAATGGCAGTGGGGAATGAAAAAAAGGAACGAGGGAGAAGAGATACTGTAAAGAAAGCTAGGGAAGAAAACAACCGGGAATGGCAAAATGGTGGCTGCTTTCAAAGTCTTCCAGCATCTTCAGTAGTTAACCTAATTGATCCCACGCCTCCTGTTCTTGCTGTATCGCCTGCCCTCACTCCCTCGATCGAGCTATAATGGACATTCTTTGTCCACATTCCTTATGAAACTCCCATATAACTGTTCACAACTTGTTGTCTCCCCTGGCCAGTTAAGTCTTCCTCACTTCCATAACTTGTTTATTCACAGTTTTATGTTCATTCATTGTTTGTCCCTGTAAACTTTCAGTATTATTTAACGTAGCCCTTTTCTCCCCTTTTTTGTCCTCCAGCTATCCCCCCCCCCCTTTTTGCTGACAAAGGAACAAATCTGTACCCAGCAGCAGACATGTCTACGGATTTTTTTCTGCCTCGTAGACCGGAGAAGCTCAGTCCTCGATGGGATAATGCTGGATAATAGCTAGATGAAGTGTGGTGAGAGGACACTATATACAGCTTACACCAGGAAAGGTCTCAGATGATGGAGTTTGATTCAAACTGTTCAATTAAACTACAAGGATTACCTGTACATATTGTTAACTGTTAATTCAAACAATCCAAACAGCTGTTATGTAAACAGCTGTCTCTGCAGTATATGCTTACATGCACATAAAGGTAAGCCAAGAACAAAATACAGGACTTATAGACAGAATGCAAGCTTTTTTGCATATAAATACATTTTTATTTCATTTTCACTGACACCACCAAAACTGTTTTAATGACCACTGCCATCTGCTTTCATCTCCAAGTACTTACTTAGCACACTGACTTCCCTTCACCCCACCCCACCCTTTTTGGGGGGGGGGGGGGGGGGGGTTATGTCTTCATGCTGTGGCAACATTGTAACTCTTTAGGCAGTATGCTGAAAATGGCAAAATTAGGGCTCTTTCAGACTGAAGCCCAGAACTGTCACATCTGAGGAAGAGTTTGGCGCCATTCCAGGACCTGGAGAAATTCGCCACGACACCCTCTTGGCTGGTTCATTCCCCAGATCTGTTTCTCCAAATGGCTAAGGAGATGGGAGCAGTATCAAGAAACAATAATGTTAGTTTGAACATTTGCACATTGGGAAAATGTTCAAACATTGGGGAAAAAAAATGAAAAGGAAAAAAAATAAAGCCCCCGCTGGCTGGCATTTGGGAATTACATGACAAAACCATGAACAGATGAACAGAATGTTTTTTTCCACACAAGGCAAATAACTGCAAGTCCCTGCAAGGCATCTGTGAAACTCTTAGTGAAGCATGATAAGCATAAGAGCGCACATAAAAAAAGTAAAGAGCAGAAAAATCTATTAACAGACGCTAAATTTTATATACAAAAATGATGAAAAGTGTCTGCAATACTTGGTCCAAATAATTTTTGATCCACGATCAAAGGGATCACGGTCTGTATGTGAAAATAGAATAGCACGCACATGTCTGATTACTGGATTATTATATATCACATACATATGAGGAGGAAAGGTTACACATGCATGTGCAACTTTAGATATCAGTGAGTAGATTGCCGGAGGAAAAAAACGAAATTTCTTCTTTGAATGTTTAACTGGGTTAGAAACAACGTCTCTTGATAAGAAGGAGACAGAAAATCTCTATTTTGCAAGTCTTTTCAGTGCACTACAATAAATCTAAAACTTATGACAACATGGATTTTTAATTTTGAAGCTCATTTCATCGGTGCTGGCAGCTGCAATAACACTATACCCAAGAAAATAACTGGCTGACATGGAGAAATCACAGAAAAAGCATGAATGAAAGTGGAAACACGAATGATCGAGCAATCATACAGATTGCAAATTCTCCGGGAGAACTGACCCGCGATGTCACAAATAATTGCAGACGCACCAAACGGAAAAAATCAAAAGTGCAACAAACACTGATTCATTACAAGAACTAGGGAAGTGTTAGAGAACCCATGCCTTACACCGTTTTCCAGTAACCATTTGTTTTTAGCAGAATTGCTTTGACATGATTTAACAAATTATAACCTTTCATGCTGTTCAGATCAAATTGTACCCATTTTTGTCAACATCTGATACTTTAGCTTTAAATTTGGGAATTTGACCGAAAGTGAAAAATCTACAAAATGAAAATTCAAATGACATTTTGTATTTTAAGCATTCAAAACTGAGACTTTCTTAGATAAGATCAGATTGAAATGTATTATAGAGCCACCTGTGTTGGACAAAGCAATAGAAATGTTGGCTGTAGGGGAAATTGCAGGACTATAAATCTGTGTGTGTAAGTAGGATCTTAAGTTACAAATTTCCCTATCACATTCGCTGCTGTTGCTATGAGATGTGTGACAAAAAATAATAAAATAAGACTCAGTTTTTTTCATAATGTCAATGTCTAAATAGGTCTCCAGTTCTAGGATGATCGTAGAAATGTCTAAAGTGATAGAAGATTCATGTTCAAATACTCAACACCATGAAGAACATGAGTGAAGAGATGCAATGCATCATCAAAAGTTATAGTAGAAGCATCTCTAAAAAATAATCTTGAAACATGAGCTTCTTTGAGGACTTATTCGACAGCTTTCCACCAATCATCCAATTGTTGTTATAGAAGCACCAATGAAAGACACATCTGATCGATGATATATTACCATTGTAGAAGATGTATCAATTCTACGTGATTCAGTGACAGGCTGGAAAGGCCTATGATTCATTGTAAATGTGCTGCTTGTATAATCTGAGCATGATCACAAACTACCGTGAAAAACATCAATATTAATGAAGGCTGTTTAGATATAGACACTCGGCTTTTTATTTATGAGTAGGAAGAAGTACAGACCAGAGAGGAATGAGGTAAAGCCCTAAGTGAGTATTTTTTTTTCTGAAGGTGTAGTTTATACGCATCAGAGGTGTCACAGTTTTCTGCATCTGTAAGTTATGGACATGCAATACCACAGCCAGGTTGGAATACTGAGTGCATAGTTTATCATGCTCTGAAGCTACCTTGTTGTTCTCAGGTCTCACCATAGATCCAGAACATACCTCAGATAATTCTCCCTCCCACTTCGCCCATTGCTAACTTTATACCTCTTTTCTTCTCTCCTCTAACCCTTCACTTCTTTCCTCTTTCCAGGTGGGTCAGCCAGCTAACGATCTGGCCAACTAAATATCCCAAGAGGCTCAGTTCAACTACAGTTCAGGCCATGACTGGGTGAGAGAACGAAAGAGTGGAGGAGACAGAGTGAAGGTGTGTACAGTATTTTTGAACCTCTCTTATAATTTTGTTTGGCTTCTGCTGCATAATACACTTGCAGGAAAAATAGTCTTAAACGTAATATTTCTGTTTTTAAAATGACTTTGACTAAAAAATAGCAGCTGTTTAAGATCAACCGTGAAATTATATTGTAACCGCAACATGTCATGTAACAATTAAAACTGTCGCTGTTATCTTATCCCTGTGCCCTTTTTGCATGATTGTAAGTCAAATAATGTTTCCTATCCAACTGTCTAAACAAAAACAAAAGATTTGTGCTCTATAAAACACCCACAGGCAGCAGGGATATGGCATGCAAGGTGTTTAGAAATGATAGTTGGCTAGTGGAAGCAGCAGAGCGTGAACTAGGGTCTGTCAGTCGTGACATTCGTGTCCTCGGCCACCTCTTTGAATGTGGATAAAGGCTTCAATTTGTGTGTCTGTTTGTTGGGGTTAGGGAGTGGTATGGCAGGTGGCTCGCTGCCTGTGGCAACTGAGGAAACTGTTACCTCGGACGAGCATTTCAGGCATTAAAGAAGGCATCTCCGTGTGCATAAATGTTTGTGTGTCATTTAAGCTTTGCCCAGTGACACGGGGACAGAGTACAAGCGGCCAGACAATTCAATCTAAAGTGCACAAATACAACTTTTTTAGTACAGGTTAAAAAAAAACACATTTTCTATTACCTAGAAAATTCCTCAAAATAGTAGAAATCACTGAATGTTGCATGTGAATAAAGGTACGAGTTGCTAACCTGATGGCGGGTTGGTGATGTGTGAAAGACCTACCTAATGACGCTGGGGGTTAGAGAACTCTTTCTCAGAGTCGATCCAGAAGGAAGCCAGCCGAGCTCATCATGTTGAAAATAATTAATAATGCATTTAATAAATAGCTCCTGAGCCAGTGATGTACTTTCACCATCTGCTCCAGTTTAATTCCCTCCCTTTATTAATGCTAGATAGCCATTAGATCACTATGGAGAAGACACGATAATGCATGCCATTATTCACGTGCTATCTGTGTCTTTAAATTCTAATTTGGAGGTTGCTGTTTTTCCAGCCATCATATACATGGAACAATTTGGAGCAACTAGGTAAGAGCTTCAGCCACATATTTGTTAATCAAGACATTTTAATAGAGGTCTTTTAATTATACAGTTGGTTGCTGTAGATGTGCAGAGGATATGCTCCTGATTTATATTGTTATTTGATCAAATATGATTGAGTTTTGCTTAGACTATTGCTTAGTATGTATTAGTCTCTGACAGAAGGCTATCACGATGAAGCTGTCTGCCAAATAAATGTAATGTTCCTCAGATGTGGATCAGAATAAGGGTCCCCACTGGTGCAGCAATCCAATATGTTTTTGCTTGGCTAAAAGCATATTTTTGCAGCTCTCTGACAGAGCTACTTGATCTAACATGAATCATTTAATGTATGCACTTTGCTTTGAAGGCTAACATTGATTTTAAGTTCCCAGCAAAAGGCCAAAATGTGATTGAAAATGAAATTTAGTGAGCAGTGTTGAGCTACATCAGGATACTCAATTCACGTATTTAACGTGCCGCTCTTGTGGTTGTGTTTAATGTTGAATGCCGTCTCTGTGCACCTGCTGTCAGACCATATTCTCCTTATTAGCCTTGCTGGTCATCTTTGCCCTTTAAAAAGACAATCCCTGTGACATTCTGCTTTCTTAATAAAAAACGTGGACTAGGGTTCAGCTAAGGAGCTTTATTAAGAGGATTTCTACAGAAGAAATGTTTAAAGATGTGCAATATGCGTCTTTACTTTGTGATTTTGCTGCGCATCCATTTTAAGCCTCCCAGTTTTGCAGGTACAGGCGCCCACGTACAAATGAATTCTTGCAGGTCCTGCCATGTATAGACGTCCTCCAAAAACCAAGGTGTTACGTGGTGCCAGTTCAGTAAAGTAAACTTTTCTTTTTCAAAGTGTCGACATAGTTTTGACTCACGTATCGCAGGTGATGCCAATCAGTTCATCAGCGGGTTTTGCTTTCTCCCTTTGAGCCTTTTGTTTCTCTTGTCATGTTCATGGTAAAAGCAGAAATCTGAAAGGTCTAGCTTGGTGCTCTCTGCATCAGGGGGCAGTCAGTCACTTTAGATTAGACTATGGATGGCAGGTCAAGGAGAACAAAAACTGTCTCTACAGGAGACAAAGAGGAATACAGTTCTCTTTCATCGCACATGTCTTAGCTGAGAGAGAGAAAAAGGTGAGATGGGCCAAAGAACCAAATGCGTAAGGGCCACAGGCAAATGTCTTTTCAATGAAAGTGGATAGATTTTTGCGTACATGCTGAGAAAGGTTGTATGAATGAGGAGAAAAAACTGCAATATTATATATTTGAGTATTTATGGGGGTTTTTTTTTTTCAAACATTGCAATATTGCTTTAGATAGAAATTGTGGATCTGTGTTTTTTACATTCTGTAAATAGGGGTCATGGTAACATCTGAAGCCACACTGAAACATGATTGGCAGTCAGTGACCGTTGAAATAGAAAGTTATAGAAATGTAATAAGACGACCGCGAGGGGAGAAAAAAAATCACCTCTGACTCACTACACCTCTTTGAAGTTGTGAAAATCAATGCACTGGTGAAGCTGCAAATGCCATGTTGTAGTGAATGATTTATACCGTTTCTCAAACAGAGAAAGTGCGAGAATCCTCTTGCCAGCACTTCCTCTCTGCCTCTTTGAAAGCTTATGCCTTTGTAGCTTGTGCAACAATATGTGCGTCCAGAATATGTGTGCCATAAATTAAGGTTGACTGGACAAAGCTGGGATTCTGCCCTTGTGCTACAAAAGGGTATTATTGTGCGGCAGAGAGGCGGAGGAAAAGCGAAGTCATCTGCATCTGGATGGAGGAAGAGGGGGCTCTAGCATTCAGTCTGAGCCCCTCTGTGGCTGCTGAGGCCAGGCCTGCTGCTGCAGATAGACTTGTTCCAGCTCGTAGCCCTCCCTGGCTCCTTACCCTGCCTCAGCCCAGGAACAGATGGAGAGAGGAGAGCGAAGGAGAAGAGGGAGGGAAATAGCTCCCTTTTCAGAGCCTGGCACAAGCATTATGGGTATGTACTGTCAGTTTACTGTACGCCCAACAGAGTTTAGTTTGGTGGCCTTCGTGCAGATGTGTTGCAGCTGATGCAACGTGAGAAAGGATGAGAAAGGATGAGAAAGGAGAAAGACAACGTCCAATAAGACTGTTTGGATTTGCTCTTTATAATGTGACAAATAGCTTTAAGATTTGGGATGCACATGCACAATATTTACACATGCTCTGGGTTATTCCTTAGACCACTTCAGCTGCTCTGTAAAGTCTGAGACCAGGTTGGGAGGCTTGCCGTTTATGCTGCTACTGAATTTTCTTCACCTAATTTATTCAACCCAAATTAAATGCTTTAAATCTGCACCACAATTAGGGCGCCCTAATCACAATATGATATTAGATATTTTTGTGTAACATTACAACACTGGTGAGCTAAAACATTAAAACCACCAGTCTAATGTTTTGTAGGTGCTCCCTCGGATGGCTGAAAAAGCTCTGTTCTGTCACAGACAGACACGGGACCTCTGGGGATATTCTATGGTGTCTGGCACGAGGACTTGGCAGCGGCTCCTTTGTTTCCTGTGTCCATTGCAAGGTGGCACATGCATGACTCAGATGCAGACTTTGGATGCTTAATCTGATTGTAATCTGGGAAGCTTGGAGGTCTGGGCAATACCTTTTTGCTCTCCTTTGTGTACATCCAACAGTTTCTAAGCATTATTTTTGCCATATGGCAAGAGGATTCGCCTGCTATGGGAGGCTGCTGCTACCCAGGAATATCATTCAAGGGGGGTGGAGGTGGGGTGCTTGCCACGAAGAGATATTTAGGTGGGTGCTAAATGTCCAAATAACATCCACATGTATGCAAATACTCAAAGTTTCCCAGCAGAACTGACTTATGACAAGATGATAAGTGCTAGTTACTTCACCTGTCAGTGTAGAGCACCACAGAGAACCATAGAGAATGATAAGTTAAGCTATGAGCTGTGAGGTTTGTTAGACAGTACAGTGACACAGCAAGAAAGTCGTGGATTCCAATGGGGCTTCCTTCCACAGTGGGGTTAGGTTCATTCTAAATTGCCCATAGGTATGAATGGTTCTCTGCCTCGCTGTGCTAGCCCTGCAAAAAAATGGTGACCACTTTAATTAGGTAAAAAACAAAACAAAACATAGACTAAATGTACATCACAATACAAAAAGACTTTACTGACTACTAGTCATGTGATAAACACTAGTCAGTAACTAGTGGATAATTAACAATTCCATGCAAGATGGACATTTAACAACCTTTCTTTCCACAGAATTAGGATTACAGTATATACACTATATTAGGATTTTCACAGTTCAAACAGATACACAGACACATGCATGCACTGATGCAGGCACACACAAATTAGATAGGTAAATAAATGAATTTAATTGGTTTTAAGCAATAAAATATCATTTTAAGTACACAGCAGAAGCTAGAACTCAAAATAATCCTTTGAATTTTGAATGTTCAAATTCAACATTATTGAAAATATTAACTTAGTTCCCTGATTCTGAATTAAGATTTTTGGATAATTAGATTCTTCAGTCTGGTGCATGAGTACAATTTTGCCTCTGTACACCACCACAGTGGATATTAAATGAAATAAATATATGATTGAAGTGCAGACATTCAGCCTTCAAGGAGTTTAACAAAAGTACTGCCAGTTTATTACAGCCATTTTATATATGTAGTCCCCCATTTTCAGGCTCAAAATTATATGGACAATTGACTTACAAGCAGTTTCATGGCCTAGCGAGGCCTGTTCCCTCATTATTTCATGACAGATTAAGCACAATTAGGCAGAAAAAAAAGATTATAGGCCTATCAGGGAGATAGCAAAACCTTCAGAAGGGGCTAAATCATCAATCTCTTATATTGTTAAAAAAGAAGGAATGAACTAGCCAGCTCAGCAACACAAAAAGGTGTTGAAAACAACTAAAGCAGACGATTGCAGTAGTCTTTTCTTGGGTAAGAGAAACCCCATTCACAGCATCTTGCTATTTCAAGAGCACCTTCAAGGACCTGAGTGTATCATTGTCATAGTCTACAATCAAGGGATGCCTTTGTGAATGGAAAATCAGATATTTTACAACAAGGTATAACTGCTGGTTGCACTCAAGAACAAGGAGGCCAGATTAGATTTTGAGAGAAAACATCTGCACAGTTCTACAAAAAATGAACTCAAGGTTAAGTTGTGGCAAAATGACAGAAAGAGAAAAGTATGAAAACCAGAGAAATAGCTCATGATTTGAAGCATATCACATCATCTGTCAAACATAGTGGAGGCACTATGGTGGAATCAGGTCACTAGAGTTTTTAGTGATGTGACTGCTGATAAAAGTGGCAAGTTGAATTCTGAAGTGAACAGGGCTATACTCTCAGGTTCAGCAAAACTGATTGGCTGGAGTTTTAATGGTGTAAACAACAATGACACCAAATAGTTTCTCAAGTCAAAGGGTTGGAATATTCTTCACTGGACATCTGCCAAAAGGAAGCTCAACGCTAAGGACTTCAACCATTTGATTTGAAATCCACTGTGAGGGAAATTGTGAGAGTAAATTCAAGTGAGGCCAAAAAAAATGTTTCATTGTCCAAATACTGATGAATCTAAATATGTGCCTCATATTTATTCTGTTAGTAGCTTCTATTTATTTCCCAGATAAGATCACTTTTGATGTTTTCATCAGACTCTTAACAAGAAATCCAGTAAACATATGTCCCCAAATCCTTAACTGTTCCCTTAAGAATCTGCTAACAGTCAGTTATCTTAATAATTGCCCTTTTCCCTTACCCTCCTCATACCAGTCCCTTCACTCTTGTTGTGACCATCAGTAATAGGCCAAATGACCTCTAGTTCTCCTAACTCTCCTTCATTACACTCAAGCTGCTTTTATTGGACTGGGGAGAGGATGAGATGGTAATGTGCCATGGCACAAGGGGCACAACTGATGACTTTAAACTCTCAGATCAAACCCTTGTGAGCCTGTTCGAGCCAGAAATCATAAACAGAAAACCATTTGCATATTTGAAACCCATTTACATATTTGAAACTGAAAAGCAATCACCAACAGACGCCATTTTTCAGTCACCAATAAAACCTTTGGTAAATGAACTGTTTAACATCTCAGCTTTTCACTGTAATGGATGAACTTCTGTGTTTGCTGCACATTTCAAGGCATGAAACTGTGGATATAATGAAGCCATAATGCAAAACTGAGGAGTCCAGGCGCTCTGTCTGTGTCTGAGTTGATGTGCCATGGTGTGCTGAGGAATAATAATCATGTAAAAGGATAATCATTCATAATGTAGTTCAGAGACTACAAAGACACAGTCCCTTTGGTACATACATGAGCAGGGGAGAAAGAAAAAAAGACAAAGAAACAAAGAGAAACAATACTTCCTGGAGTTACGCGTGATTTCGAACGTGTCGCAAACAGCCGCGCTGTGCCAGATGAGAAAACAAAAGGGTGATGCCTGTTGAAGCAAATAGATCCTATTCGAAAAGGCTCAGGATACTTTAGCCCAGTTTAAAGCTCATGCTAAGGCACTCAGATCACCCAGTGAAAAGGCAGAGTGACGAGGGAAGAAAGAAAAGAGGGGGAGTGTCTTGTCCCGTCTAATTATGCATTTCAGACAGTTCGCCACCAATTATCTCCCCTTCAGTAGCATCTGCCCTTCACATGACTGCAAAGCTAATGTGTCGACAGCCCACTGTTGGGGTTGGAAACTCGAAGCTTAATGTATGGTAAGCTGACAGAATTTACCCAATATCTGATGATGAGAAATTCAAGGTGAGACAAAGGTTTGGGTTTAGTCTGGCAGTTTAATGGGGCACAGTTTTATCATAGCTACTAATACTAACAACTCTAACCTTTGTTATTCTGACATCCTACAGTACCGTTAGCACTGTGGGGCTGTTAGAAGTATTCTCCTCTGTAAGGCCATTTTGATGTGATTCTTTACAAAAAGCCACAATTCAATCATAGGCATTTTTTTTTGCCCCGTCAGGACATTCAGGCACATAAGAACGGAGGTGGTTTTCAGTGGTTAGTGTGACCACTACTTTTACTCTGAACTCAGGGCAAAATTCTGTGTAAGACGCGGTGAAGCAGTCCACTGACTTGTCCCCCAAAGCTGCTCATAACAAACTATCAACAGAAGTTCTGCAAAAAGCCAACAAAAAAACCTGACAAGCCAACTTTTACAAAGTGACTCGGGCTTATAGAAGTGTAATGATCTAAAATGTCATTGTCAAATAATATCCCACAGAATTGATTGTGTAATTGTAAAAATGGCTTTTGCCACACAGAATCCATAAACTACAAAAGAGGTAATTCTTCATTTTGTTCCACACTTACTGACCCGAATCTACCACTGGAAAACAGGAGAGGTGGAATCTGTACATAAAAGCTGACCACTGCTGACAGCAAGATGGAAGGCAATAATCAATATGGCTAAAATACCTACTAATATGATCGAATGATGACTGATTACTACAGTACTGAAAGTACTTAACCCTGTAAAGCCTGATGTAACACAGTAAGGGGAATTGTTGAAAAGAATATATAAATGGGCCAATAGGTTCGACTATAGGAGCACAGGGGTGTGTTTAAATGAGACACAGAGACAAGACTGTAACTCAAAAGAACCAGCCAACTTTAGTGAAATAAATCATACGGTTGACAAACACAGGTTAAAGGCACTTTACAATTGTAGAAAGGAAACTTACAATAATGAAAGAAAAGTAAAACACATAAACTACTAAAACAACGACTTGGCCAAGTGTTACTTTTGTTTTTCAATGTTCGGGTTTCAATGCTCGGGTTTCAATGCTCGGGTTCCAATGCTCGGGTTTCAATGCTCGGGTGCACCCTAGTAATCTGACTCCTTAACTCTTATAGAAACAGATTACACAAATCTAATGTACATTCAAATGAAAATCTCACACTCTTTTCACATGTGGAGAATGTTCTACACAACAGCTTATTATTTAAAGTCCCAAATAAAAAATGTCCAAGGGGTAAAGTCCAAAAAATTCCCAGGGTGTGAAAGAAAATAGGGGTGAGAGAATGTCAGTCAGTGGTCTTATGTATAACCAGCTGTTTGTGAAAGTGTGAGTGATACAGTCCTACCACACCGCAAGGTGCAGCAGATCATCGAGTGGAAAAGAAGCAAATCTCAGTCTCTCTAAGTCCAGGTGGGAAGGCTCGCCATCTATTTCGCCGGAGGAATCCACCTCAGGAACAATTCAGCATACAAAAAAAAAACCTGACCGATCTCAGTGCATCACGGCCGAAGACAATGGTATGGTGTCTCTCGGTCGGAAAATGCGGGGCTTTCTGGAAGCAGATTAAGATGAACTTTCAGGCAGTTGATAGCAACCAGAGCTAACAAAGGCTAACAGTTTAGCTCCACGCAGTACTTTCTAAAGTCGCCAGAAAACTGCAGCATTCGCCTGTTTACTCACTGTGGCTACTTTTAACATGAAAGGTAGCTGATAATCAGCGAACTTATGTGCAGCATAGTTGGTTGCAACTTATATCTAATACTTTTTCCAGCTCAAAAGCTTCAGTCTCTCTTTTCTCCTGCCAGCACGCGACTACCTCCACACATAGCAGCGAACACAGAGCAGGTGGGTGGGACATACAGCGGCAGGCTGCTTTCCCATTGGCCAAAGCATACTGGGGCCTGTGCATTCTGATTGGTTGAGCAGGCTGTCCATCTCTCCTCATATCTATCACTCCTTAAAGTGGTACCCTCATTTTATGTGGGTTACACTGAACCATGAAATAATTGCTAATTGTTAAATAAGTCCCATCTGAAAGCTTTCCCATCAGCCTTACATTTCCACCAAATGAATCAAACCGAGATGTTGATCAGGTTTCTCCATTAACTGACTGTAGAATGATATTTTGAGTACACCTAAAATCTAAATAGTCTGCCAACTTTTTAATTATTGGATTTTCAAGTGTTATAGCTATAAGAAAGACCGATCGTTTGTCAATTCAAGCAATTCATCATGCAGTGACCCATGATAATTGATTTTTGTCTTGGTAATAGTGTTGCCAAAATACCTAAAATGTTGATGTTTTGACAAATGTAACTGAGAGTTAAAAAAAAAAATACCCCCCCCCCCAAAAAAAACCCAACAAAAAAAACCTGCACCGCTAATCTCTTAGCGCCGAGAATAAACGTTTATAGACTGGAGTGCTGGAGGAGCTGGAATGATTTTGCAACAACCTGAATGGTGCGATTCGCTGGCTTAGATAAATCATGCGGTCGGGGGTCTGTGGGCTTCAGCAAAGTGAATCAGCCAGATGCAAAAGTGTATGTGTGGGTAAGTGCATGTGTATGTGTGTCCATGAAAGAGCAGACCTTTCCCACACGGCAATAGGCTTCACTGGAGCAGACAATTGCAATGTAGCCATGTGAGAACAGGGCAAGATGGAGTCACTTTTGCTGACGGCTCATAGAAAACCCAACAATTTTGATACAGGAAGACAGTATGCCAAAGGCTGGACAAACATTAACAAAGTCTCAAAGGTTTCCTCCTGCTGCTTGCTGTGGGGGATGCTGTGCACTGCTAGAATTTCCTTAATCCTCTGAGTTTTGACATGTGTGCGCACTGCATAGGTGTTAGTGGGTGCATATAAACATTAATAAGTGTGAGTGATAAATGAGCTCACTGCTAAATTGATATGATCATCTTACCGGCACTATGTTAGAAGTTGTAGCAAACAAACCAACCTCTTCTGGTGTTGCATGGAGTTAAATGCAAACACTCAAAATGGACTTACTCATTAAAAAGGTCAAATATGATCTAGTTTTATATTGTAGTAGAAGTAGTATTGTACCTTTGTTCATGACATTCTTATGTGTGTTTATGTTCTGGAGAAAAAGCAGCGTTGCCTTGCTTAATTGCCTGATTATCAGCCAACTGCCTTACGGTATATGGTTACATTATAAATACTGGGTAGTGCACAACCTATCACCTGATCACCTAATTTGCAAAAGCTGTCACAGGTACATTTGACTTGTATGTTATGTTAGCTTGCTGCAATGCTAGATTTATATTTTTTATTTTCATCTTTGGCCTTAACATTATTTTACTATCTGTCACAGGGACTTGGCAGCTCTTATAGAGGAGCAGCAACTGCTACTCTGGCCAACCGTGCATGAGCGCTGCTTTTTGTGTTGCTTTTGAACTGCTGGGCCTTGGCTAACATCTTACTCACCTTTTCTCTTCATGTACAGCTGACTTAATTTTAAGTGGTGACCCTGTAACGTTCTATAAGATTTGATGTAATGCATTAAACAATAAGTGAGCCATAGTGCGATACATGACACATGACACTTTCAAAATATTAACTTTCGGTTCATTTCAAAGTAAATGAGTTTGGTTAATCATCTCATATTACTAATATTTGGTATAGCAGCAAGATTAAATAAACTAAGGGTGTGTTTGATTGTTTCCTTATGGTTTGGACAAAATAATAACTTCTTTGTCTTTGTGCTATTCAAAAACGAATTGTCTAAACTGGGGTCCACACCCTGGTTTGAAATGCCCCTTAGTGAGTGTGTGCAGACATGAGGCAAACATGTGCTTTAAGGTGATTCTCTCAGACCTCTCTTTACTTTATAGCCCATCCATCCACAGCTCTGAGATGATGTTTTAAATCATGTATGGATGGATGGATCTTTTATTACTTGTTTTAATAGTTAATAAACCACATCTTAATCACAAGAACTGTCTAGTAATTGTAAACTGACCTGAATGCCATTTTGCTGATTGGTACTGGTTTAAAGTAAATATTTCAAATACTCCACAAATATTCACAAATAATAAATTTCTTACATGTTTGGAAAATTTTTTTTAAATATATTTTCAGATGAAAACTGTTGAGCCACACATCATACTTCTCCAGTGTCTTATAGAGTTTTAATGCACTGAATTTCTACTGTAAAAAAAATAAAAAATTGGGAATGTTATTTTGTGCCTGAGGGTTTCTGCCATTTTCAAACATATAGATCCAATGTGGAGGCACTGAGCCATGCTGTCAGTGCTGAAGGGCTGCTTCCTCTCGCACAGCAGAGCTTATTGGTGGCATTAGGTCTAATAGCCATCAGTGCAACCTTTGTGCCTTCACTTACAGCAATTGCAGTGTGGCCTAATGACAACATAAAAAGTCAATGTACAGGGAGAGCACGGGTAGGTATGCTGAAAAGGATTGGATGCCGAGTGGAAATTGTTATGACTATGGTCAAGCTTTGTGCACAGAAAATATGTGAGGGTCATGTGAAACTATGACAAAGACAACCAAGAGTAAAAATAATTCATTAAAAAGACTAAAAGGCCCATTTTTATTGGGAGCTTTTTGGAAAATTACTTTTACACATTCAATTTACTTCCAAACACAACCCCACGTGTGCATATAGAAGTTAGTAGCATATAAGTAGCATAACAATATTAATATTGTCATCTTTAACAACACTACTGCAGAGCAAATGTAAGCCACCTATACATTTTCTCTGCAATACGATGGTTTTAATGCATGTAAATATAAATCAGCACTCAGTGCATATTTTTTGTATAGTCTTCAATCCACTCAACCATGTAATGTCAGCTGTCATGTGGGTGATGTATATATTTTCTAATCTGTACTGCAGGATCAAGTTGATATGTCAAGCGTGCTCTAATGGATTTAAAGGTCTAATAACCCAACTCACCCTGCCATTTCAGGCAAAACTTGTGGCACAAATGATCTAGTGATTCATACTTACAGTACTGTGACGGAAAATGCGAGGTTGCACTTGCTGCCATGCCAGCAAAGGAAAAAATAAGTTACATCTAGAAGGGAAGAAGATTCAGAACAAATAAATGCATGTGTCTGTAACTGCATTTCATCAAAGATCGTGTACATATTTCTGTGAAACTGATTTAGACCCAAGGTTGAGAATACTGTTAAGCATGCACATAAACAATGCCCGGTTGTTGTAGCATTATTAAAACATACCGAAAACACAATTTAAACACACACACACACACACACACACACACACACACACACACACACACACACACACACACACACACACACACACACACACACACACACACACTAATGCTTAGCTAAATAGATTATGCCCTTCTGCCTCTTCCTCCGTTTCTCTTTTCCTCTTTTTCTCTCTTTCCCTCCAGCAGATAACGCCAATCTTGGGGCTGGCTCCTGCCACAAAACGTTCTGTAATAGTCTAATTGTGGCTAATGGTTTGTGCAGCTAATTAAAGTGTATGAATTACAATAATCAGTCAGCCGCACGGAGGCCATGCCGCCTCATGCTGTTCCTCCAAGCGTGGAAGGCCAAGACCAGAGAGGGGATTGTGTAGGTGGGGGTTGGGTGCTAAAGAAAAAGGTGAGATGAAAGTGATGAAGAGGAGTTGACACAAATGTTTGAAACAAAATCCCAAGGCCACCGGACTGCATCGACATGAGTTTATACAGTGGGTTGCAAAGAAGATTGGGAGATATAATGTGGGCAGAAAAGAAAAGAAGTCATTAAAATTCCTAGCTAACCTCTCAGTTTGCCTGCATATGTAGAACAAAGTTTGAAAATCATTGTAGTTGTCCATGGCTATTATACTGTGTATTTGTGCCTAACAGCATTGCAGTCTGATACAAATCTGACCACTTACCTAAAGTGACGGGATGCTGTGAGAGCAGCTGGTTGCCATGGTTTGGGTTCGCTTGTCCCCATAAAGAGTCAAAGCAAATCAATGCAAAAATGCCCTGAGTGATCAACCTTTCCTCTATGAAGACACATTTCTTTTATGGTAGGAGTGGTCTCTTTCAGAAACACAATGTGCCATGTATCCATTGAGTGCTAGAGGGTCACTGAATGGTTTGATGACTATGAAAATGATGTGAATCATAGGCTATGTCTTCTTGTTGGCTGTAAGTGTGAAAACAGAGATGAAATGCTCTTTCACCATCTGAGAACCGGAATATTTGATGCCTTAGAATTATATGCACAGTAGCTGTGGAGCACCTACTGTTTTGTTGTACTTGTACAATGACAATAAAGGGCTATTCTGTTCTATTCTATTCTATTCTATTCTATTCTATTCTAACTTTTGAAAATCAAGCCCAGAAAGTGTAGGAACTTTAAGACGATTGGAATTTCAAATTTTTTCAATTAAATTAAATTACATTTATATAATGCCAAATCATAATAGTTGCCTCAAGATGCTTTATATTGAGAGGTAAAGACCATACAGTATTACAGAAAAAACAGTGAAAACCCAAATAATTAGATGGCGACAGTGGAAAGAAAAAACTCTCTTTTAACAGGAAGCTCTGGCAAAACCAGGCTCAGGGAGGGGCAGCCATCTGCTGCAACCGGAGGGGGGGGGGGGATTGGACAAAGACACGCTATGGAAGAGAGTCAGAGTTTAATTCATAGTTTTCATGCGACATCAGAGCTACTGAGACGCTCCCACCTGGCGGGCAAAACAGTACTATGGTCCTTTGTCCCCCAGCTTTCCTTTGAATGTCTTGAATGTCAGAATTTAACTTAGCCTAAATGCTAGATAGTTGCTATGCTATTGGATGCAGTAAGCGAGGGTTTTTAAAAAAAAAAACAAAAAAACTTTTTCTTACAGCTGCCAGAATGGTGTAGAGTATGGCACAAACATGTCGCACACCTCTTCTAACCCTGCCTTACAGGCTAAATTGCACCAATTCCTACTTCTCCACAGCAACTCAGGCTATCAGTGGTGGATCATTTAAACTGTAGGAATGATTTTTTATTTTGACACTGGAAAAATACTAGCTCAACTTTACTATTATCACACCACATTAATGTGACAGATTAATACTACCAGAACCTTTCTGGCCTTACAAGTCCCAGTCAACAAAATGATTAATGTTTGGTAGTTCATGTAAGCTGGCTATGTAGGGCTTACTTTTGCTTTAACAATGAACAATTTATTGTTCATCACCTCCCACATGGCAGCATTATTTACTCATCCAGATCAAAAATACATGTAGCTGTCCATACTTTGAAAGCTTTTATCCCGGCAGCAGTGTGAGGTGAGAGATTCTCTACAAGATACACGTAGATGTCACTGAACTGGAGCTCTGGGAGAGACGTCGCCACTTTCAGGGATTTAAATAAAGCTGGCGGAGCAGAATATGGATCACAAGTCCCTAAAATTTATAATTTTTCTTCATACCTTTGGTTTTCCTCCTTGGCTCAAGACGGGTGAAAAAACCCCAAACACCTTTCATCAGTACAACCAACTGTCCATTATTGGCGGTACGATGGAATGATGTTTTTCCCGCCAGGGTAGTGAGTCAGTCATGTGACTGAAAACTATAGATAATAACTAATGATTAAATACAGAGCGACGCATAAACTCACATTCAAAAATTAGGGGCCTGAAAGATGAAGTCTCTGCCTCCCATTCTAGTTTTAAATATTGTAGGAATCACAAACCAGGTGTGTGACAGCGAAGTGCTCTAATGGGGTGATATGGTAGTATGAGGTCGAGGATGTGATGGGGTCTGATATTCAACCCCTTGCATGTGAGCAGCAGGATTTTAAATTTGATTCTGGTTTTAAAAGAGCGCCAATAAAGAGAAGCCAAAACAAAAGCGCTTGGTGTTGATTCGTGTTTAGTGTTGCCTTTTGTGCTACATTGCAGCTTAAACTCAGCTGGATGTTTTGCTAACATTTCCCTGTAGATACAGATAAAAACTCAGCACAGCAGCAATGTCCATTATGTGTTTGTGCTAACTGGAGACTTCCCTCCAAAATAAAATTAGATTTAAAGAATATTATGCTGACATGAGCAGCAACATGGCACTGTAAGGACATACCGTGGATACATTTCTCTAAATGGAACAACAACAACAAAAAATCTGGTGTAGAGCTGCAAGCCACAACTTCCTCGGTTTAAGTGCACATAATGGCAGTAGTAAAGTTTTACAGGTTGGCTCGGACATCATTACAACATGCCCAAAGTGTCTCCTTGTCAGTTACATGTTAAACAAATGAGGACAGCAGTCATAAAGAACGCCCTTGTAAAACATCGAAACGCAGACACAAATGCATTTTTGCACCCAGCTACTCTGTGATATAGAAACAGCAAATACAGCGTCGTTGTGGAACAACCTAAAGATTTATTTCTTCCATTTGCCTCTGAGAAATGAACTTGACAGTCTCTGGAATCCTATAGATGCAGAACAAAGACAGAGAAACTGAAGCGACTGAAAGCGACTGATGGCTAAACACACAAATGGAAAAAGAAGGAAGGAAGAAATAAAACACAAAGCATGAGGGGTGGTGACAGAGAGCGGCGTGGGGGAGAATTGTAAATCCTGATGGACACAGAGCACACAAGTGGGAAGAGAGCAAAATTGCGATGACAGTTTTTATACAGAGAATTTCAGCGAATGAATGATAGAGGCTCACACCCCATTGTTTTGTCTTGTCAAATCAAATGGGCATTTTAGCAAGTTGTCCAAACAATGACTGCTGAAGAAGGAAAGGAATCAATTATTCATGATACTGAGAGCCACTTAATACACGATAGTCAGATAAACACGTACACCCACACCCACACACACACATCATTTCCTAGATGGTGAAATGACTTAGTAACCAGGCGATTTATTCCCTTTTAATAGGGTCTCAATTGCGGCAGCCACACTCAGACAAATGAGCAAACAAGTCAGAGAGTGACAGTGATATCCATTATGTGTTTAATTATCTTCAAAGTTTCAGTGAAGGGCATTTCTTTGGCTAATGGGAAGACAGTGCTAAGTGTCACAGCAAAGTGCTCCTCAAATGCTCCAACAAAGCGCCTTTTTTGCCGGCTCTTATCTGAGTTTTGACAGGCATCGTTACATTTGGTAAATTGGCACAATCAGTGTCCTTGTCAAAAATAACCAGCATTTGTTGTTATTTGTTTCTTTTTCCCTTTCCAATTCCAAGTCAAATTCCCTTGGCAATAATTTGACTGAATCCCTTTAGTTGGCACTGAAACAAGGCATGTTGATTGGTATAATAAGGGTGAGATGATTGAGGCGAAGATTGGGCCCTGGATCAAAATGTCATTTCTGAGTGGGTCTGATTGCATTGTGGCAAAGCAGGAATCTGTGACTTTTCCTAATGCAATAATCACACTGAGATTAGCTGGAAATCTTTGACAAAGATTCCCCGAATGCCAACATGCCGTTGTATGTGTGTGTGTGTGTGTGTGTGTGTGCCTCTGCGCAGGGAAGTGACAGTTTACCAAAGTGAATTTGAAGCACTACATTTTCTTGCAAGATTTATAGAAACTCTTCAAAGACACACTTTTTACTATGACTGATAAAAGGCAGCATGAAGATTTTCTCTGATTTAAATGGGAAAAAATTGTGGAACTTTATGGGACCAAAAAAAGGCATCTTGATGGCAAAGACACCCCAAACACTTAAACTGATACTTTGGAATTATGAACGCACCAGCTGACGTGTTACTAACATACTAGCATTTATTAGCTGAACAGAGTGATAAATTACACCTATTCCCCTCCTCCATCTCATCTTTCAACTCTACAGCTCTGCAGCCCATCTGGAGGTTGGCAATAACTTACTGTTGAGGCCCAGAGTGACTGGGACACGGCTAAATGTTCGTATTTATTTGCAGTCAGACATTAAACTGGGAGTGAATGGAATGAATGGGAGCATCTGCTGATGTGTGCTGATAGCCCTTTTGGCCATGGTGGTGACTGTCCACCCTGTCATCGCACAAACACACACACACACACACACACACACACACACACACACACACACACTCATACAGTCCCGATCAAAAGTGTAAGACCACTTGAAAAAAAGGCAAAAAATCATATTTTGCATGTTTGGATCTTAACAATGTTCCAAGACAAAATACTTTTTTGAGCATGCAATTTATTGAGCACAACACTTAAACTGAAACAGGCTGTTTTACAGCTGATCAAAAGTTTAGGACCAGACCTCCAAAGAACAACCTGTAAACCTGCCCCAAAACAGATACATGTCAGGGATCGCCAAGTCCACCCTTTTCCTTTCCAATACCAGTATATTGGTCGTGTTAAATTAATAATCTGTAAACTAACAGCAGGCTCAACTTAAACAACTTTTCTAAATTTTTAAATAATAATAAATAACTACATTCAGGAGTAAAAATTACCTGTGTTATTTTAGTGAAATAATAAAGGGAAACAAGCCAAGGATAAATACAATAAAAAATGTGCTGGTGTTATTCATCTAATCTATTTGCACAAGTCTTATTTTGGATCAAAATGAGTCATTTTGTGTACACTTCTGACATTTACAGTCACAGTAGTTTCTTCTTTGTAATTCTCATACATGTTTTGCTGACAGGAGACAGCTTAAGTGGAATAATATTTACTTGCATGGACAACAGTGAGTTATCTTACACCTTATGTAGTCTAATGAAAGCTTACCAGTAAGCCTTTTCAGTAAGTGTTAGACTGAACCAATGTCCAAATGAGCAATGACCTAGAACACAGAATTGATGTCATGCAAACATAACAGTAGACCCAATTAATGAAATTATATGCAACCTGGTAACACCAACATACTAACATACTAACAACATGCGCTCACCGAGACTGGCTAGCGAAGGGCAGAATAATCCTGATCATGACGGATGCACGAGCTACTGGCTATTAGAGAAGTATACCAAAACTTTTGGCAGACCATTCTGAGCAGTGACTAGACTGATGGCAAGCTACTGAAAAATTTTATCGAGATTGCAATGCAGCTGTGAAAAACTCAACACTGGAAGCCACCTTTGCATAAGCATTAACTCGCCTATCAAACCCATCCTAAAGAATGAATTCTTAAGCGGAGTGATCAGCCACCTCCTGATGATATCAACCTGTACGAGTGAAAGTCATTGAGCCATGTCACCCTTAGAGGTTAGGTTACCAGAAGCTATACAGAAGACATACAAGAGAGCTATAAGTACCTGGGTATCCTGCAGGCCAACAGGAACCATGGTGAGGATAAGTGACAGCTAAATCATTTCACAGCCATCAGGAAGACAGTCCTCCAAGATGAAGTGCTACAAGAATCGCAAATCTTGAACTGACCCATCCAAAACATTGTTTAGCCCAGCAACACTGAAATCCTGTGGAATTTCAAATTTGAGTGGAAGAAGAAGCTGGAGGCTAACCACTGAAACATAGTAGTACCTGAAAAGGGGTAAAAACTTTACTTATTGTAAACACACAGCCAGTGTTGGGGAGTAACGGAATACATGTACCGGCATTACGTATGTAAAATACAAAATATGAGTAACTGTATTCCGTTACAGTTACCATCTAAAAAGGTGGTATTCAGAATACAGTTACTTTGTTGAAATAAATGGATTACACGGTGGTCTTTTCCTGTTTCATATGTTAGGCTATGCCCTCTCTATTTTTGGTAATTCCACGCCGGTGGAAACCCAAACAAAACACGCATTAAGAGGCTCTAATGCCTGTGTCTCAATCTCGCGGCCTATGTCACCTCTACTTGCGGCCCGCATAATGAAGAAAGTGAAGAAATATTTTTAAAAATTATTGTTCAAAAAATTATTTAATATGAAGGCAATAGGCAGAGTGTTACAGGCATAGCCCTAAAGAATGTAGCCTCATGGGCAGTGTAGCCTAGTTGTAAATAAGCTATTAAGACTCGACTGTACACTGTGTTCACGTTTTCCTCCGAAACAATAAATTCCGTTGGAGCAGCCTTTCAACGCCTCTCTATGTCTCTCGTTAGCAAAGTTGACCCAGACAACAAAGTAAAGCTAGTTTTCAGCTACGAGCCTGACGCAGAACCCGACGTATTAGCCAGAGGTCCCGTTAGTACGGTTCGGAGCCGCGGACCTGTTTTATATACGCGCAGAATAGTTTTCTATACAAGATCGCTGCAAAAAAGTGCAGCCTTACCTAATGTCCACCCTACTGTTACTCATTTTATATTAAGATTTAAAAATCTACTTGGTATTGGTATGGCGAGTAACCTTCAGTAAAAGTAATAAATCACACAGCAATAGTACATTCATGTAGTTGTAAAAAGCATGATAATATATTAAGTAATCCAAAGTATTCAGAATACATTACTCTCATTGAGTAACGTAACGGAATAAGTTACAAAATACATTTTGGAACATGTATTCTGTAATCTGTAGTGGAATACATTTTAAAAGTAACCTTCCCAACACTGCACACAGCCAAAAATATGTGTAAATTGTAGCAGTTACCATTGCTCTTGGGTTCTTTTTAATCTCTTTCAGGATTGTACATTGCAGTTGCATAACACGTTTGGTGTTATCATTGCAGAACATCCACTTTTAGTGAGAGTTGCAACAATTCTAAATTTCTTAATTTGTACTCAATTTGCCTTTTTGTTCAGTGAACAGCCAGGTGTTGAGAAATTCCTTGGAGTCTTTTTTCCACCTTTATGCCCGTCTGTACTCCTTTCTCCATTGCCCTGTGAAAGCTGCTGTGATCAAGGCATGGTGCACGCCAGCCAGTCTTTCTTGAGAAGAGCCGACTTTGTTAGTGCAAACCCACATTTCACATATGCGTCCTTAATTGGAGCATCTGACTCCAAGTAGCTTTTGAAGAAGTCATTAGCAAGGAGACTGACTTACTTTTTCCACCCTGCACTGAAAGTGGCTACTTAGCCAGATCAATAAAGACATGAAAAGTACAACTGTTCATATGTGTCATTAGCTTAAAAGCTACAAAGGGCAAACAACATAAAATCATCCTAATAAGTGTAATTTGTGCATGCAGCTCACTTTTTTAGGTTGCAAAGAAACTGAGAGACAAAAATGGTACTCACTCATTTGCCCTCATATTTTTTAATGATAGTAACATTAAACATCCTTGCATCCTCCTGACTTTTTACAGCTAAAGGAAGATGACAAATGTTAAAGAATCACAGAAGTAGCTTTTAGGTATGGTTCCAAAACAGTAACCCCCCCCCCCCCCCCCCCCCCCCCCCCACACACACACACAGTGTCCATATGAAAACTGTAATGGTATTGTGAAAAAAATAGAATAGTTCTTAATATAGCATTTTCTAACACATCCGATAGTGTCAGAATGTGACAGCTGTTATGACTTGCATCTGCTTACCAAGCAATAAGAATGCAGCATGAAATGATGCACCTATCGATGCAGAACTGGTCCCCTAGTGAAATTCCAGTATAAATAGGTTGAGGTAAAATGTGCAAAACAAAATATTTTTTGGTTCCAAAAAAGGATGTAAATCTAACAGTGGCAGCAACAGCCTTGTTTCTGTGATATTTCCTGCAGCTATTATCATGACTGTGCATGAAAAGAAATAGCAGAGGAATTGCAGCCATGGACCGGAGCCTGATTCAATAGGTATTATTAGTGTACACCCTATCTACGTCAAAGCTGATGCATAATGAAAGAACACCACTCTTTACTTCTCTAAAATACCGTGCAGCACATCTCCCTGTGCATAAAAACAGCCCAATCAAATAAGAAAGCATAGCCTAAAATTATCACAAGATTGCTGCTGTCTTGAAGGTTGAAGGTTTTTTAATTACCAAAATAACTGGCACTCTTTTCAGTCATTAGGTAATTCTGTCCGATGCCAATAAATATTTACTGCCATAAACAATATTATCCATCGATATCTTTAGAAATGTGCAAGTATAATACACATTTAAATGATATAAAGTATCCAAAAAACTTAATATTAATAAACGATGTGTAAAAATCAATGCTGAGTGACACATCTAACAGTGCCATTCATCTGTATTCTGTCTCTCTGAAATGCAGTCTTGGTTTTATGCTCACTTTCCAAAGCATATATAACATTTCTTTTCAGTTTTGTTTGTCATTGGTTAAATCAGGATGTTTTGAGCAGAACAGGGACAAGAGGGACATTTGAGAGGTGGGAAGGGACTATTCAAGTGGCTGCAGTTGATGCGAAGCATCAATCTTTCATATGCTTTGAGGCCACTTCAAATCAATTTCACCCCAGCCGCTTCCAGGCTAATCATGTGGCAGAGGGCAGGCAATGTGCCAAGTCTGTCTGGATAGAGGAAAAGACAGACAGACACAGAGGCAAACAGACACCCAGTCACACAGACAGATAAGCAGATAGACAGACAAACATCCCAAACCTGCACTGGGCTAGATATGGAGGAGGTTGATCTGAAATGACAGGCAGTCAACCATTTCTGCCTCAACAATATTTGCACTCTGTTTTGGTATACAAATTTATTCCACTATCTAGTCTGGTGTATTCTGAATATTGGAAAACTTCTGTTCCAAGGCCAAGGTAGAAGTACCCATAAAAATATCAGGTGAATAGTTTTAAATATCAGTCAGAATGCAATGATCTATTGTATCGGTGTTAAAACAAATGCAGTTACTGTTGTGAATACATGAAACAATCGAAAAGCTTTTTACAAATGCAAAGCATTTTCACACATAGGTAGAATGATTCATTGTGTGCAATCCCAAAAGCTCTTAGCTCATAAGTGGTGCACGCATATGCAGGGTTGACTCACAAGGCTGGACACTACCCTTGCTGTGCTGCTGAGTTAGTGGTGCATATGTACACTGAGCACGCTGGCTTTGTTTATTCTATTGACTTATTTGTTCTGTCCATTGACTGTGTTCCCCGTAGCCAAGCCTCGCTTTTCTCCCTTTAAATCACCACCTCCTAATTATCTGTCACATTTTCTCCTATCCCATGCCAAAGACACACAATGGCCAATAATGACCCCGTAGACAGCATCTATCAGGCGCCCCGCCATTGATTCCTTTCTCTCTCTTTTTCCTCTCTCTCATTTTCTCGCTGTTTCCTCTTTGGCTTGCATAGTCCTCGTCCTCCCGTCTTGTTCAGCCATTTCCCTCCCCTCCTCTCACTTTGTTTCTCTGTCACTCTGTGTCGGCCTCTAACGACTGCACAGACCTAATGCTGGGTGCCTGAAAGAGAGGGGCATCATCCTAATGTACTGTTTTACGGAAATGTCGCTCGTCTTTCTTTTCTTCTGTTCACAATCAATAAAAATATGCCAACACTTTTTTTTTTTTAAATTGCGAGTGCTCACACACTCAGATGCATTAGGGCTGTGTGTGGCAGTATAAGTTTAAGTCAAAAGTTGCCACATTAAAGTCTGGAAAAGTGCCTCAAGTAGAAGCTGTTTAACTGCTGTCACTGGCTGACTGAACAGACAGTGGGGAGTCAAAGTGGGTGACGGGCCAATGTTTGGCCAGAATGGACTCCTATATGACAGTAATGTGGTTGGAGTGTTAGCTGCCTGAGGGCTGGAGAGAAACTCGTTCCCCTCCCACAGTTTCAGCTGGCATCTGTCTCCCTTGTGCGCCTCACCCACAGCCACTACCCCTCACCCCTCGTTCACTCTTTTCCGTCTCCAAAAGCTTCACCCTGCCGAGAGCGCAGGAGCTCAGGTCATTACAGCAAACTGTCACAGCTAACTGTCACATGGCCCAGGATGCTAGCGTCACTGTCCTCGTGTCCTGACGAGCTAGGCTTGTTCCCAGTACAAACATAGCATCCATCTTCTCACCCACATCACTGACACACTGAGCACCAATGTGAGAGAAGTCAACTTATTTAACTAGTGTACGATGAAAGGCAGAGAAATGCAAGTTACCTCTAGTGTCATCTAAGAAGTCATGCATACCTTTTGGAGATCTTATTTAGAGTCGTGTTTAATAATCTCACTTTTGAATTTTTGCTTCCACTTGAACTGAGATTAGTCACCGTTAAGACAACTACAATATCCACACTGAACTACTGTAATCCTATCTTAACAGCTCTTTCTAAAAAGCTACATTTTAGCTGAACTGAGAAATAAGCCAACATTTCTTCAAATACAAGTCATATCAAATATAAAACAGGATTTAGTTGTGAATGCTTCGGTGAGGTCTTTGGAAGTCCAAGATGTTGGCCCTTTTTTAAAAATCTTCTACAACTTTCCGGTTCCATCCAAAGCTATTCTTGATGCAGAAACCTCCCTCCCACGCTATCTGTTTGGGTGAATTTGAGTCACTGTCGGTGATTGTTTGAGGAAAAAAAACAAAACAAAAAAACCACCGCAGGAAAGTAATGCCTGACAGCCTGAACCAGGAAGAGAGAAGTGTTGTTTTATTACCAGAGGGGTAATAACAGCGCAGATAGCATCTATCAGCAGGGTGCCGAGAAGAGGCAGAAGATAAACTGTGGAGCACCTCAGCACAGATGATGCTCGACACTTCAGAGGAAACGAGGCTAGGACCGTTGACAGAGTTAGTGACGTGCCCCCCACCCATCACATTAGCGACAGATGCTCCAGAAAGGGGAGACTAGAAAATATCAAATGCGCTAAACTGAGCAATAACCGTTTGTGTCTGTACGGTGTGCATGTGTTTATGAGGTCCAACATGAAAACGCCACTTCAAATGTGAAGTCCTTTTGACAATAGTAGTGTGCTCTGAATTTTACAGAGACCACATGCGACCAGGGTTTGTGTATAAGTTTTCCACAGAATGGTCGCTTTTCCACGTTTGTGTGTGTGTGTGTGTAGGTGAGTGTGTGTGTGTGTGTTCGTGTCCCTGGGGCCCTCTCCCTGTGTGAGTCAGTCTAGTTGCTGTAATCACTCTGCTCACTACCTTCCACTCCAAACCTGATTTGGCCAGATTGTTTCATTTTCTTTTTCCTGGCTCCTGCCCCCAATCCTCCCGGTTTCTGCTCGCAACCTATCTTTTTTACCCCCCCTCTTCTTTTTCTGTCCTCTCTTCATCCTTTTCTTAACCCCCACCTACCCACCCCCAACCCTGTGCATACCTCCTGCGTTTCTTTACCTCCTTCCACCAGTTTTTTCCCCACTTCCCTTTCCACCCTCCTCCCCTTTTCGTGGTAATGGCAGCTGATTGATGAAGTTTGTTTTGCTTTAATTACACTGCAGGTGAGTGGCCAGGGCTGTTCATGCTAGTGAAGCAGAAAACTCACCTTGGTTAGGCTAGAAATTGGATTGCCCAAAGTGGAAACCCAGCGCACTGGTCGGATCTTAAAACTATTGCATTTTATTACTGTTTTTTTTCTTCTAGTTTCTCCCTGATTGTTTAACTGTTTGTCTTACAAGCTTATTAGACATATAAACTCTACTTCTAAAAACATAGAGTAAACAACATTGCTAAGATTTAACGTGTGATTTAACTTTTTTTTTTGCTTAACATTTCCTTTATTGCCACATTTTTTTTTAGCTAAGTGTGTGCTATTGCAGCCAGGTAATCTCTGATTTTATTCGGAGTTTGCTAACATTTAGACTTCTGGTTTGCTTGGTTTAGTTTAGCATTTTATTTTGAAAGTATCTTATTTTTTCTTCTTGTCTCCTCTGTTTTTCCACTACCCCACCCTGTTGTCTCAACTATATGTATATCTAGGCTATGTCTCATTATGCTAACATGCCCCCTTGCTTCCTTCATGTCTCAGCTCTGCCTTGCACTGATGTGACAGAGTGGTGAAAGGATGGAGGGGCTGAAGCTCTTAAATGAGAAACGCTTGCTTCCAGAGCAAAGTCAGCTTAAGCACTTAAGCAAAGCCAGCTTCTTATGATATGACATGCTAAACAAAGCTTGCATTAGACTCACTTGTTACATGGCCACTGTAAATGATTTTGATTTTTATGAAACTATTTATTTATTTGAATATTTGTTAGTTTCAAATTATGACACAGCATCTGCATGAGCTGTAGAAGCTTAAAAAACAAAAATGTGCGATGCTTTGCAAGCAAATTACTCTTTGTAATCTACTGTGTTTGATTTACATATGCCTGATTATGCATTATATTGCACCTCAGAATATAACTGTGATGTATTATACTCTAACGACAAAATAAATTAAGCGCTGTGAGAATGAATTGTGTACAGTCTATGCTCACATGTGGAGGTGCAGAATACATCCATCAAACCATGTGATACAATGAAAGGTTTTGCATAGAATTTACCTGTGCTTTATTGCCCTTAATGAATGTAAACACAGGAGGCTAGCAGCAATGTGGCAACCACTCAAACTGTGGAACGTCAGTGAAATTCAGAAACTCGTAGTGATGAGAAAATAACATGAGGGACTTAGTTGGTGGGCGGGGCCTGAAATGACTACCAACATCTAAGAGCAACAAATTATCAGCTAAGCCATGCAAAGAGAGCAAATGGCTTTGTACTGATGAGGGTTATCTTTTTGAGAAGGCTCCTCTCTCCTCATGCCGTTCACATGGAAGAGTCATGTTTAATTAAGGGGTTGGGAAATCCTTTATGATACCAGTTGGGGAACAATTTCTGGGGATAAAATACAAGGAAGCACAAATTAGCATAATGAAAAGCACCTATAGGTTTCCTCTCCTTCTGCATTTGCTGGTCCATTTTTAACACCCTCTTTACATTCTCCTGAGATGTCCCATTACTTTTGTGGATCTTTACTAACTAACTTAACTAACCTGGCTCTAGGGATGGGTGAAAAGTTGAGAGCTGCTGAGGAGTAATGTTATTAGCAGCTGGATGCATTGTAACATGCGTTCCAACAGGACTAATGAAGTTGCTGAAATTAGCTGTAAAGAGTCCAAAATTCATACTAAAAAGTGTCCAAATGTTGTCCAGAAAATGTTATGTTTCCCTCACAGTGAGAATTTACTGTTTTTGTGTTTCATATCTTTTATTCACTACTATCAAATACAAGTATTCTTTTTTTGTCTGCATATGTGTTGTTTTTGTGAACCGTGCAAAGTAATAAAAGCTTCATTTCTACCAGTAAATGAGCATCTCTTACATGCAGGGCAATAGCTGTGGCTTTAGCACTCTCTTTCAAATTACACGGGCTCTTTTCACTTATTCTGAATTTGCCTCCCTGCAATCTGCGTTGAATTTTTCATCTGCTACTATTTAACTACTCATTAAATTAAAAATTAAAAAAGAGACTTTTTGGTAATTTAAATGCACGGACAAGACCTACAAATAACGTCATATACAAATAAAACCTCACTTTAGCTCAGACACTAAAGTCATAGATGCATTATTGATCAGGAGCTTATTTGTTCTGGTATGGCTGATTGGTGAATAAAATATCAGCGGATATGCCCTTTTAATGACTAGAGACATCCAGCCACACTGAGCATGTAAAAAAGATCTTCTGCGCTGATGTTTTGTTTAAAAGTTTCAGGCTTATGCTCTCATTTGATTTGTCTGTATGCCCTGAGGGATTTAGTGTTCCCAGCAGAATCTCTTGTGGGCAGCTTAGATCCTTTAAGGAGCTCCCTTGAGAGCAGAAACTTTCCCATCATTTATAATAAACGCTATAACTCTTTGACAGTAACTGTCTGCTGGAAGTGCTTGTCAAATGTTGGGGCTTTTCCCTTCTGGTAATTAAATGCAGATTTTCATCATTTAGAAGAAGGAATCAGATTTCTGTCTGCAGGCTTAATTGTAAGGATCCTTAAAGATCTGAGGTGCATGTGCAAATGTAACAGGAACATTTTTTGCAACTTGATTAATAAAAAGTAAATGAGAAACTCAACTTTTGCTGCTCTCTAACTACAGTTGGATTGTGGCTAGTGTATTAAAAATCCAAGCAACTGTAGCCCGTAACATCAATGATTAAAACAAACATAGAAACAAACAAACAAAGAAACAAACGAATGACATTGCCGACATCGTCTCTGTAAGTATTTCAGATGAAGTAACTAACATTTAATATTTTTCATTTACATTTACCTGTGGTCACAAACTGCTGTACACAAAATACAAAATGAGCAAACAATACAAGAAAATTAAATGCCATGAAACAAAAACAAAAACAAGTTCCAAAGATAACCTAAAAAAAGTTAGTGTTGTATCCCTAATTAATTAAAATTGTTAAAGTCATCTTGTAAATTTTAACAACTTATTTTGTCAAAATGAAATAGTTCTTGCCAGTGGACAGCTTTCTTGTTTTACTTATTTATTTATTTTTTTTTTTTACCAAATGCAGGCCGTTTTGGCATAATTTAGTTGCTGTTTTCCCAGGAAAAAAAGGTGGACTTGGCACGGTGTCATAAAAGCATACTTCATAAATCACCCCAAACATTTTGGGGCTTAAATACACCCCTATGTTATCTTGATAACTGCATGCATTTGTCTGCTTAACTAGTAGATACAGAGTGGTGCTTACAAACTATGTGAGTGACTACAACTGATAACAGATATTAAGTAGACTGATAGCATTTGAAGCAGGATACAAATGACTATATTGATGTGAAGCTTCAGTACAAATGCACCACTTTATTTACCTGAATAGAAGGAGAAAAGAAATACCAGACTTCTACTTTATCAGCTCCAACTTCTCTAACAGCAAAAGTCACCCCAAGTCTAGACAGTTCTAGCTTTCCTTAAAACCCCTCTTTATGGAAACATCTGGCCCGCTGATTGTTACTTGCTCTTCTAGCTATCCTTGTACCTTTCAGGACACAGAATACTTACTGAGCAATTTCCTGCTCTCTGTCTCTCAATACTGCAGCATGTCAGGACCATGGACAGATCCAGTGGCTAGAAGACTCAGGGAAAAGATTGCTCTAGCAATGTTAATACTTTACTGTCACAGCTTGTTAGCATCATTTATATTCCTCATTTAAAATGACTGTTTGCAACTTAATCTCAGCTACAACTGATTTTGCCCTTGGGGAATGAAACAGCATCAACCTTTTTTTCCCCCCATAACATGACAATTGTATAGTTACAAATTCAGCACATCATAGCTCTTCTGTAGCAACCGCTGCCCCACTAATTATTGCTTGCGCCAGTGAATTGATATGGAGTTGATGTTTGCATTGCATGAGCAGTGAAATGGCTTGGTTTACTTAAACCTGATGGTTACCAAAGTCATTATCATTCTATTCACTTTGCGGTGTTGCATTTGTACTATTCAAATTACTGAACACAGCCTAAAGTAATCAGCCATTAGCAGACTTGGATTTAGCATTTAAGAGCAAAGGCTAAATGTACAGCTAAAACTTACTGAATGATTTAAAACAAATGACAAACAAAATAAAGGAATAAAGAAAGAGAGACTGTGGAAAAGTGTGAGATGAATATAGAATATTTTAGAGTTTGAGCAAATGGAGGAGGAATAATCCCATATTATCAAATTCTTATATGTTCTCATACTTAGCGACTTACTCTTTTATGCTCCTTCAACCTTTCCGTGTACTTGAATTAATTATGCAGTGGTAGCGCGGAGCATGCTAATTTGTTAAAACAGAAAAAACAGATGGGAGTTTTAAAGACTTAAAATCAAAACAAAATTCAAAAAAGAACATAAAGAACGTGTAAACCTATCTCACGCTTACCTCTATATGTACAGAAACAGGACATCATACCGTATACCTCCATGCTCATCCTGCCTGTCATTCCTGTTCACCTTTGGCACCTTTTTGTTTTCCCCTGTGAGGTGGTCATCCCATCCACTTCTTTCTTATTCTCACTATTCCATCTGCTCTCTACCCTTTTTTGTCTATTTGTCAGAAAAATGGGTCATCAGGGAAATTCAAACAACCTGGAAGTCGTCCATACTGTTGCCATCTGCCTTGTACACGCATGACTGCATAGCCATACAAGACCCTATAGCACCCAACGTCCACACTGTGGGAGTAATGTAGTCCACGCTCTTCACATAAGCTTATCCCTAAAACATTCTAAAGTTTGTTGTTGCAGATTTTGTTTGTTTGATCAGTTTGCTTACATTACATAGAGTCTTGTACATTTGCCATTGCTGATACATAATGCAATATGAATAAATATTATTATTATTATTATTAATAATGAAAAAATTTTTCAAGAAAAAAATAGGCATAAACATTAAAGCAATTATACAGAAAGTTTATCACAATTTACAACTTCCAGTGATCTACTGTTTGCATTATCATGTGGTGCACAGAGATGTCCTGCACAATGACTGCATCTCTGAAGAAAAACAAAGGTTAAGTGATCTAGCAAAAATGTCACCTTACTGTGTTTGCAGATTATCAGAGTTGTCATGCTGCTTGCCCTTTTGGATTACATGTTTCTATCCCTGAAGTTATTTTGGTGAATACAATGTTATCAGAACCCCTTAGACATTATGGCCAAAGAAACAAACACTGTGCCCAGGTAATCACCTGGGATTATTAGTGATTATTAGTGATCAGTCTCGATGATCATCGTGTCTACAATGTAAACATACCAGTGGGCAATGTGAGCATGTAAGAACACACAACAAAGAACAAATATTTAAGTCACCTTTCGTTTCTTCTCATTGATTCTTAAACAAGATTCCTTATGGCACCAACCCCTGCACAGGCTAATACACCCAGTCTGCCCATTAACCAAAACTGATACCAACTCTCCATAAAACTACTTCTACAACATCGAACAAGCAAACCCATGAGGACTGGGAAATCCTGTAAGTCTAAATAAACTTTTTTTAAGAAATGTATCCAGATTTAGAAATTTCTTTTGATAAACTGTTAAAAAAAATTAAACACAAGAAACTTTTTACGAATTAAATACAGTCTCAAGCCACTCCTCTCTTTTTTATATTTTACTTCCAGTGAGACAGACTTGTAATTTTTAAAACTCGTCTTAAGCAAAAGTTCTTCAGACTTTCTAAAGGTCTTTTAAAGTTTTTCTTTGGGCAGTTTTTCTTAGGTGTGCTAAATAAATTTGAGAAACTGGACAAGTGGAGGACAAAAGAACAAGTGGCAGGCTTAGAAATTAACAAACACACAAAACAGTATCTGAAAGTCATATCCTTAACCCTTTAAAGCCAAGTGTATCGTATTTGATACATGACTTTTTGAGACTTCTACATCATCAGTCAGAAAAACTAAAATAAATTGCATGATACATTTTAAAAAAACAAATTACAAGAAGTGCCCGATGTAGCAAATATGAAACTAATTAATACTCAGATATCCAAATTAAAATTTAATTCATTTCTTTTTTAATTTATAATTTTGTCAGAAGCTTCACTAAAACACTTTTCTTTTAAATTTTCATGCATTAAAGTGTTAAGAAATTTGAAGACCTGCCCATGGACCTGATAGATGCATCTGACCCATTAATATGAAACCATCTTCTATTCAGTGAAGCCTCATCAGATTTAGTCTAAGAAGTCATTCTTAAGGAAAGGAAACAGGGAGAAAAGGCTGAGGTAAAATACACAAGAACTGGACTGCAAATCAGTGGCAACAGGTTCTGACAGAGTGATGAATCCAAATGTCTTGATTTTCCACATGACGATGATCCCAAACACACTGCCAGTCCAGTAAAAGCATACCTGGGTAGAAAAACACACAGTGGAAGACGATCAGACATAGACTGTCTTCCCCAGAGCTTGGATGTCAACATTATGAAGCCACGTGGGATCATCTTGACAGTGAACACAACAAAAGGCAAAGCCAAAGAAGAGCTTTGAAGGTCCTTCAAGAAGCCTGGAGAAGTATTCCAGAAGACTGCTTAAAGAAATGACAAAAATGGCAAAATGATCAAACTATTAACGTTTAAGGATAGGTCAGAGGTCAAAGTGTGACCTCTGACCTTCTCTGTGTTGACAATACACACTTGTAAGAGTCACAGATTCTAGTTTCATCAGAATTCATTTCAAACTTTTCGAGCTGTCATGTTGACTGACAGAATGACACGCATCCAAACACTAACAAAAACACAGTCTCCTTGGTGGAGGTGACAAGTGAACTATTTCAAAATCAACAAAGCAAGACGATAATCTAAAAAGCTAACTAAATGTATATAAAAACAGATGACATGAGGCGCTTAAGTACAGCAGTGGAACGTGTAATAGTGCAATAAAGTGTTTTAGTGTGTAGAAAAGGTGCGACAGTGTAGGGTTGTAAAAAAATGTTAAAATGAGAGAATGGCTAATTCTCTGCTCGACCGATGTGTTGCCTTGTAGAGAATCACTGCATGAGGTAGAAGAGCTTTCCATTATCTGCCCTTGTGGCAGTGGAGCTGAATCAGTCTGCTGGAGAAGGTGCTCTGCTGCCTGTCCAGTAAATGGTGCAGAGTATGGTTAGAATTATCCTTAATGGATAACAATTTGTTCCATGACCTCCACTCCACCGCAGCTTCAAGTGCCCAGTTTGCAGCCAATCACAGAGCAGGCCTTCCTGATCACTTTATTCACTTTGTTGGTGTCACCACATCTGCTGTATCTTCCTATACATGTCAAAGGATCTCAGTTTCCTAAGACGAGCCTGCTCATCCACGTCTTACAGCTTCAGTGTCATACAGTTCAGCCTGTTCTTGTTATAGATGCGTGGGTGCTTTTCTAGGGATAAGCAATACCCCTGTACAAAAAAGGTACCAATAGCTAATATATGTTTATTCATTAGTCCTACTAATGTTTTTAGTTTAGCCATGTGGCATACCTACAGTATAGGTCATTGTTTGGCACATTTTTTTTCGTCAGTAAGATTTCCCACTTTCTTTTTCCTAACAGCTATCTCATCCTCTGCACTCAACTCAGAGCTAAAGTCTTCACTGGAGTTATAATCCTCTGCCAACACAATTTATTTGAATGTTTTCTTTAGGCACATTTCCAATAAAACGTATAAAATTATGATACATTATGAAAAAATAAATATTTTTTTCTCATTCATGACTAACGTCCATTTCCTTTATGCAGTCTGGACTGTGTATGGCTCACTGTAAAGTCAGGATGTCGTAGCAGCAGCTACTTCTTCTTTTACTGCACCTTGAGTAGATTTTCAAACTGCATTTCTTCAGCACATAAGGTTTGAGGTCAGAACTTTGTTTCTATAGAGGCTAATGGTGAATTGTGAGTTGTTAAATCTTGCCAGGTCTCCTGTTCCCAATGGTAGTTAGATATGTACTCCACTACCATTACCCAAACCCCACAGCAACCAGAGAGCTTTCCTTCTGATTGCTGTCATCAGCACTGAATGATCATAAACTTCTCTCTTGTAGGACTTGCACACAGCAACATCTTGATATAACTTTCTATTAAGTTAGTGAAAGCTGACTGTGCTGTGTTCCACTTACTCTATCTGCAATCATTATTTTGTGGTTACATCTGATGATAGTGGACATGTTTGGGCATAGCATGTAAAAAAAGCCACCACTATTTTTTACACCTTTTGTCTTGATTAAAAAGGATGTGAAATAGAACAGCATGTGTGAATGATTTCACACCATCCGGGCTGGTGGCAAAGAAAAATAGATCTGCTGGGTTGTGGTAAATATCTCATGCATGCTGCCCACTTTCTTTATTATTATATTCATTGACAACCTCTGTGTTATGTAAAAAGGTAAGTCCAAATGCCCTCTTCATATCAAAACATTCATTCTTTCACAGTTCAGTGGAATATACAGAAGATATGCAGAGTGTAGTAAAGAAAAGCATAGTCAGAATTAATGAGAACTGCCCATATCAGGCAGTTTGTCAGTTGTGCCTCTTATTCCACTGTCTGTTTGTAATTGTGCCAAACACCTCGCTTCCCAGGGCGATTTGAAGCATCTTATTGTGAGCCATTGCCAGTTGGCTGATAAAGCCTTCTATAAATGTCTTAGGGATTTTCTGATAATACATTGCGTTGTGCGAGTTTTCTCTGAAATTGTTCCTGATTATTCAATGCAAATATAAATTATGGTGTGATCGGAAATAGAGGCCATGGTGTTAGATGCAGTGTGCAAATAAGCAAGATTAAAGGGCCACCTTGGGGTTGTGCTCAGTGTAGGTTTACATATTGTCACGTACTAAGTGATTGAAGCTTTTTCTATTTTCTCTATTTTTTTGTTGGTCACAGATAAACATACACCTTAAGCATCAACTAATTAATTAATCTTGATAAGCGAATTACACGGAGAATTCAATGTGAAACATTAACATGTAAATCACAATAACTTGGAAGGAAGATCTGCAAGTTAGATCTCAGTATTAAACAGCTGTGGCAGACCCACCGTCGCCACTGAGCTAGATATTACTCTTCTAGATAGAGGCATTATTGGTGGATGTATCATCATTATACCAACTCAGTCAACATCTCTGGTAATTTCATGAACTGGCAGGTATACCAAAAACCCAAGCCAAAATAAATTCGTGACAATGATATTCCCTATAAATCATCTGGAGCAGGAGAAAACAGAGCAAAAGGATGAGAAGAGCAGGACAACTTGAGCTAAACTGAAACACAGATTCTTCTGGTGTGGAGTTTGGGGAATTTATCAAACACTGATAAAAAAAAAAGAAAGAAAGAGAAACAAAAAATAAGAACATAAAGAGTTTGTAGGTGCCATGTTTGGGCTGTACTAACAGTGTGATTCCTTGGAGTACACTGTGAAGGTGAAACGAGTCTTATTTGAAATGGACAAAAGCAATCAGGAATATACAACAATGACAACAAAATAAAAAAAACACCAACACACTTATATCAGCTTGCTATACACAGAATAAATTATCCTTCTTCTCAGACAAAAGGAGAGCATGAAAGTTGGGGCGTAGTAATAAAGAGGAGAGCAGAAATTCATACAGACAAATGAAGAGGGGTGGACTCTGCATGGAGCAGTAATCACAGGGGGTGCTACTCAACTGGAGGACCGAGCAAACGAAAATACACATAAACAAAGCCCTTTTTGATCTTCAGAGAAGCAAAAATATTGATTGGAGCTCTATGTGGTCAGTTAGGCTCTGCATTCAGAAATAAAGTTGAGCTAGGCGGTGGGTAGGCGAGGGAAGCAGCTGAGGCAAAGAGAACCTCAGGCTAATGTGTCTGTGTCGAAGGCATCATGGGCTGAAGAGTCAACAGGTGGCCACCATGCTTCAGGGTACAGACTCACCTGGTGGATGCTGCGCCACAACCCCTACAAAGAAAAATGAAGTGTTTGATCTCCAGCAAGAGGCTATGAGGGGAGAATTCAGTGGCTCAGAGCAAACACACAAATACAGTGTTACAAGTTTAAAGTTGATATTTTCAGTACACTCTGTTCCCTGACTAACTTAATTGATGATTTTTGTGTACTGCAGAATATTTTAATGTCTAAAAGAAAACATTGTAGAAGGCAGTACATGCCAGATCAGATCGGCTTTATTATGATTTGAACGAAAAGGTAGAATTGTGCTATGTAGCTGGGTATTTGGTGTAGGTATTGGTGTCCACCTCATTGTTACCAACTGGCTAGATTTAGCAATATTTATTATTATTTCTGCAGGTAGAGGTGTAGGCTACAATTGCAATTCTGGAGATGTTGGTTCTTGTTTTGTTGCACTCACTGTTTGGTTAGATTTTTGCAACAATACTATTTAGCTAGACTGAAGTTAAAAAAATAGTTTGGGTTCAATTCAGGGTGTGCTAACATCAGTGGATCAGTGACCTGCCCTGTTTGACCTGAAAAGCACAATTTGTTTGACTTGTGTGCCTTGGTGTGATAAAGGAAACTGTACCTTGTTATACTTTCATCAAAGAAATCCAGCTCTTCACTGATGACAGCTGCCTTCATAAAACTGAGTTTAGGTAATTAACTACTCTAAAAGGCATGTGAGAAGACGCTGTGTCACTTCTTTCATGATTAACCTACAAAATGCATAAAATCACGAAGCCTCTGTTCTCTGCAAGATTGCTTTTCAAGGCCACGCATGTGTGTAAAAGTGAAAGCAAGTGTGAGAGAGAGGGAGCAGTTGATGCTGTAGTTCACTCAGTCCTGGATCATTAAGAGCAGTGTGTGTGCAGTGTGTGTGCAGGCCAAGAGGGGAGGGGGCAGAATCGTGCTCGGGCACAGTGCAGGGTAATCATAACTAGGGTGGCTAAACTGAAACAATGCTCTCATTGATCACTAGTGAAATGATGATAAAACTTCACTATTGATGATTAGTAAAACTTATTTATTATAACTCACTTGTTAAAAGGAAAACAAAGAAAACTATTTGGTGAACCTTAATTAAGCACTTTACAAGTTAAGTTACAAACTGTTCATCGCCCTATGATGATTATGTATTTGGACCGTTTGCGGTCTCAGTCAAAGATAGTATATAATGTAACATGCATGTAGCTTCTGGTTTGGGAAAAGGCCAGTGTGGAAGACTGAAGGGCACCAGATAATTGTGGTTATAACAAAAAGACTTTCAGTCCCATCCAAAACTATGAGAAAACAGCTTTTTGACTTCCTGACAAGTTTATGGTCTTAGTCACTTTATATAGAATATAAAATTAAGTCTGTTTTGTAAATCTTGGTCATACCATGTTTCCATAGATCAGGGGTGTCGAACTCCAGGCCTTGAGGGCCGGTGTCCTGCAGGTTTTAGATAACACCCTGGGTCAACACACCTGAATCAAATGATTAGTTCATTACCAGGCTTCTGGAGAACTTCAAGACATGTTGAGGAGGTAATTTAGCCATTTAAATCAGCTGTGTTGGATCAAGGACACATCTAAAACCTGCAGGACACCGGCCCTCGAGGCCTGGAGTTCGACACCTGTGCCATAGATTATCCATGATACGCTCATTAGATGATGATTTGCAATTTTGAAACCAAGATGGCAACAGCACAAATGTTAATCTCGAGGCTTCAAAAGGAGCCTTCAGATACCAGTGGCTGATGTTTGTGGTAACTACTTTTATACTATTTTTGGTGCCAATTAATCATATAAATAGAAGTAACCCTTCATATATTTGGATGGATTTTGCACTTGTACAATGCTGCAGTTGAACACATTGTGACAGCAGCCACACCCTGCAGTTGCACTGCATAGTGGATTTGACTGTCCACAGTGGGATATAACTGTTAAATTTTTGATGTACGTTTTGAAACAGGGCAGCTTAGACACTTTTAGATGATCTGATAAGTACTTTAGCTGCAGCATTGTGAGGTTTTAATCTGTTAGCTTCTTGTTATCACCCCTGTAAAACGCTCTCAGTTGAGGCACGAAATGATGGAAGATGTTCATAAACAGTTGAGTGAAGGCTATGAAATTATAATTGGGGCTGTTAATGCTGTTTGCGAAATCCTGCCATAATTCAATCCCATCACCTTTGATATCTCTTTTAGCATGTTTATGATCAATTGGGGATAACAACATTTGTATTTATTATTATTCTGATGTGCATAAAGGGGCAAGAAACCGCTTTAATTCCAATTGCAGTAAGTAATTTTCATTAAATGTCAATTTGTTATTAATTCAGAGCAACGCTGAAATCAAATAGTGTTCATTAATCACTGTGCCGTCCGGCGCGCTGCTAATTAAAATGTTGGGGGCGAGCTCGTTATTCACTGGCAGACCTGATTGTTAATGTCGACTCATTGTCCTCCTCCACCACGCTATCATTTATTTTCTTTGGTTTTCTTGTAAACTCTTGTTAATTATTAAATAGCTTTTTTGGACCCCTTGTGACAATTTTCAGATATTCATCCGAATGCTGCCACCGAGAGGAAACTGTCCTTTGCTCTAGGAGAGTGCACTGCAACCGACCATAAGGGAAGGGTTCTATTAAAACCACATATTTAACAACATGAAAAAGACATGAAGCAAAATACATTTGAATCAGAATTGAAAGTTTTTGAAAAGTATAAAAATCTGCAGATGTTGCATCTTTGTGTGCTGAAAGACAGAACTCTGGTCAGTGCGCAGCATTTTTTTCAGTGCGTAGTTCGAGAGTATTGAATAATTAGCAGTAGGCGTTCAAACAGAGGTCTACTCCCATTGCCGTGGGCACAGAGGACCAAGGTTGGTGTCTTTGACTCACACACATCGTAGTCAGGGATATAACCTGTTTTTCCATCCCTCAATTATGCATGTTATCCAAGAGCACCCATATGTCTCTGTCAATACCTTTTCCTAGCATTCAGTGGCGGTCTGTTTGGGATTTGTGTGCGTTAAATAATGCAGTACTGAAAGGTCAGGAACGAGATGGGGAGAGGGTCAGTGCTTTGACGAGTTGCACATGGGGGGGTTGGAGCTGAGGCTCCGGGAAGCTGCCGTTAATTTCCAGGTCAGTTCCAATAATGAAATGCATACGGTAAATGTCAAACAGCACCCGTTGACGAGTAATCCACCTCCTCTGGGAAATAATGAATGGCTTTCTTTAAGACCCCAACTAACTCCTTCGAACGGAGAAATCAGCATGCAGTTGAATTATGTTTAGGCACAACCAGCCTTTTCTGTGTCTTACACTCGGGTTTGTGGCTTCAAGTTTAACATGTGTGATACGAAGTGCAGTAAAACCATAACTGTAGGCTGATTTTAAAAATGAAAATTGCACACTTAGAGAAACAGAGCAGAATTCTTAACCTTCACAACCCTGGTGTAGGTTTATTTTATAGTGTGTTCTAAAATACCCACAGTTACAGAACAGCACACGGTTCTGGATGTAATAGTGCATCAATATCCTATTTACAACTAGTGCATTTTGTATCTTTAATGTACCCTTATATGTTTATATACAGAATAAACAAACACTGAGAAATCCCAGAGGATAATCTTTATTCTAAGATGCAAGCATATCCAATATCTTCCCTTAAAAGGGTAGATTCATTATACTCGGTATCCTTTATTAAGCAAACATTTCCCCAACTAGAAAAAGGAAGACTCTTTCTAGCCAACTTACATCAAAAACTCGTTGCAGCTGGAAACATTTCACCTGGCTCTGTCTAAAGTACAAAAAATAGGCTACAGCTAGCAGCACTTCTAATGCTAAATATCCCCACTCAACATGTTGATTATTGTTAGTTCACAGTGCACACACACTGAAATGCAAGAAGAACCATTTAGGTGTTTGTAGGGTGTTAAATGCTGTAAATATATCTTGGCAACCAGCAGCCAAAGGTGCAGCGAGTTCCCCGAGCCTCTGATGTTTGCTTGGCTCATAGTAACAACAAAATTCCTACAAGGCAAGAAACAGTAAATCCTTGTGAAAGCACAACTTGACATTCTGTTTGTGCGCGGATTAAAAACAAACTGCAATGTGTTGACTAGTGAGTTGGAGAGGCACCTGTAGGCCTATTCTGAAACTTTAAAAAAATGAAAAGGTGGCTGCTTCACCCCGCTGATTATGCAAAGCTAACTACCTGCTGGTCTGAGCATCATTCTTAGCACAAAGGCTAGACAGTGGTATCAGTCAACTTAGTGTCAGAAAACAAAACAACCACACCCCAAAAACAAATAAGTGTATTTCACAGAATGTCAAACCTGCGTTCTGTGCTGACTGACATGCAACCAACACTTGCAGACAGGATCTGCAACATCAAATCATAAACAAACTTATGGGAATAGATACTTGGGTTTTCCATTTTATTAAGCGTCAAACTGCTTCTGTGAATTTCAAATAAATCATTCTGAACAACAAACCAAGTTGCTGTGAGCGTGTTCGTACTTTTCACAAAAGGCAAAAGAGCATCCCCTTTAAAACACTGTCATGGCTCTTCATTGTGGCGAATGAAGACACTTTGTGTCTTATCAACAGTTTTATGCAGAGCACAGCTCTCTTAGTTTCATTGTCATAAATTATTGAGGTGATTGTTGGGAAGAGAACAACAACACAGCTACCTTTAGTGAAAGACGAAAGCTGTAATGAAAGGGGGGGGGGGGGGACTCAAGGTGACTCGCAGACTACATTATCTTTTGGTTGCTCTGTTTCAATGTCAGCTGCAAAGACAGATTCTCCTTTCATCTATGCCCTTGTTCTGTTTTTGCGTCTGTGCGGGAGAATAAAATATGCGGAAATTTGTGGGTATGCTGTATGTGTGTGCAAAATGAGAGAAATCACTGGAGAAGCATCAGTTAGTTTGAGAGGCGTTGGGAGGGCGGGCTATTGGGGGAGGGTGGAAATGACTAACGGCCTTTTGTGTAATTAATGAGGACAGCGTTGATTTCCACCGATAATTTAGCATGGTTGCCAGCGCTTGACTTCTGATCCCCATTTACCCTGCTCTGTCTCTATTTAGATCAGCCTAGTGTGGGAGGACTGTGTTAACCTTGGAGAATAGACACAAATCACAGGCAGATGCACAGAAAAACACAAAGCCTTATCCACGTCCGCACACAGGACCCCCCTGAAGTCGCCCACACGTACACACGCAAACATTTATACCCCCTTCATCTATTTTGCACCTTCTCTCTTTTCACACACATACATCAACCATGTGCACACATGCAAACAAGGAAAAGGCATCTGAAAGCGCACAAGCGCGCACATGCACACACACACATACACCCACAAGCACCTGAGGCAATGGAATAAATGCATCTGTAATGATAGCAGATAAGGACTCCCAACCAGGCCTGTAGTCATAGCTCAGTGATTTGGCTAGCAGGGAAAGGGATTGTGGGAATGAAAAACAAGCCAGTGGAAACTTCTGGGCCTCCAGGAGTCAGCAACCAAAAACCCACAGTCAGTCAGTCGGACAGAGAGGAAAAGCTCCAAGGTACTCTTTCAATATGCTGTCAGAAGCTAAGCAGAAATCCTATTAAAACAACAATAATACTCTGTTTCTTTTAAACATGCTAGCGAGATTCAGCACACAGTTTAAAGCAGACTTATATTCAAACTACTTGTCCTTTTGTACATGGACATCTTGGTAATGATATGTTTGCTCCTGTTAATGAAATTGCTAATCACTTTCTGCTGTGACATGTTGATTTGACAGACGTCTGAAAAGTCAAAGTCAAAGTCAAAGTCAGTTTTATTTGTCAATTTCTTCAGATGTACTTGCCATACAAAGGAATTGAAATTACGTTTCACACTGTCCCATGCGTAGACATAGACAACAATAAAGTGCAGATGCACAACATTTAGGTAACATACAGGATATAACAAGACAGGACCTACACATAACATATAACATATAATAAAGTGTTCCACAGTGCGCCCTGGAAAGTAGTGTACTAGTTCACTTGACGTAGTCCCAGGTTGTGGTTGGTAAGTGTTTTTGTTTTAATGCAGCATAAGACTGTAGCAGCAGTAATAGTAATATAAATAATATAAATAGTGCTAAAGAAAATACTAAAAATACAAAAAATATAAGGCAGCAGGTGTGTGCAATTGTAATGCAGAGGTAGTCGTGTGTGTGTGTGTGGGGGGGGGGTCCAGTCTGTCTTCCTATACTCCTGCCAGTCTGGTGTTTCTGCTGGCTGGGAGCCGGGAGGGGAGAGAGTTCAGCAGTCTCACAGCCTGGTGGATGAAGCTGTTGGTGAGCCTGGTAGTGCGGGAGCGGAGACTTCTGTATCTTTTTCCAGAGGGCAGGAGGCTGAACAGACAGTGCGCGGGGTGGGTTGCATCGTTGACAATTGTGATGGCTTTGCGGGTAAGGCGGGTGGTGTAGATGTCTTGCAGGGAGGGGAGTGGTACACCAACTATCCTCTCAGCTGTTCTCACAATGCGCTGTAGAGCTTTCCTGTTATAGTCAGTGCAGCTGAAGCGTGATGCGAGCAAGCTGGTGATGGCAGAAGCATTGATCAAAACACCCAATAACCACCTGCATTATTTATTTATTTCTGATGGCTTATTGTATATCAGGAACATATGTTGGCTTAAGGCTCGCCGTGTTCAGGTCGCTGTAAAGACCTGATTGACATGCAAGTGCCGGCATTCTTTATTCATTCACTTCTATCCAAACATCAATGGCACAAGGCTGTATCACCAGCTAGAGCTTAAACAAATGGCACGCGTCTCCCTCAGGCCTCACAGCTGACATTTCCTAGATTTATTATGCATGTGGATAGGCTGCAGGGAATTCAGGTGCAACTAGATAATACTTGAGGTATAATAGTGGGTTTGTACGTCTTACAAAAACACAAATGCCCATATGGCACGGGGGAACTTAGATTTGTTCATCTTCAATATTCACGGCCTTCCTGTGACACAACCCACATGTACATGCCCTGAAATATTTTCACAACACAGTTTCACTCTTTCTTGTTACGAGTTGTGTACAGTTTTCATACTTTTCCTTGCTTATTGTTGAAATGTAAGCGATACTCCTGCAGGCGACTCAAAGAAGGGGTGTGTTTCTTTTTTCAGCGTGAATCACCCAGCCAGCCTGTCAGTGCATCCATCACTGATGCCGGGCAGTTCTGCGTTATTAAACTTTACGCACGCTAGTGTTACGTGAGAGACCCCCAACTGTCATGCATTATGCATGCTGTAGGTATTTTTCAGGGGCTTTCAGTAATGAGCTCAAAGCTTGCTTTGGAGGACCCTGGTGTTTTAAAGCGGGGTTCCAGCCCTGGCATCAACATCGGAGGATGTGAAATTTACAAAAAAAAAAAAAAATCACACTAGTGAGCAGTGCCATGCTGCCCCCGCTCATACACCCGCCTTTGACCATCCCCAGCCTGCAATGCCACACATGATAAGCTTCTTATTCATATGTAAAGCAGGGGCTGTGGGGTCACCCAAATGATCTTACTGCTGGACTTCTGACGAGAGCGGCTTAAAATGCCACATGAAACTCATTAATCAGGGACAAGTTGATGTTGCAGTTGTAGGTGAATGCAGCAAAAGTCCCGGCTGGAGGTTAAATATGCTTTTTAAAAGTTTGACATGTAGTTTCTTTCAGACGACGGTCAAGTTTACTATCACAGAATGTCAGGATGGACTGGACTTTGAGCAAAGCAAAGCTGCACACACTGCACCACCTCCATAAATCTCTAACAAAGCTGAGACATCTTTACTGTTTTTAGCCAAAAGTTTTGTTACATAGAAGTTGCGATCTCATTGCCATGTTGTCTGCATCCCAGAGATAAAAAAAAAGCATCTTACCTCAGTATTGTTTAAATTTATTCTCCGAGTCATATAGCCAACATTCATCATGTAAAAATATGTCAAACATTGCATCAAATCTTCAATTATAAATCACCTTTACCAATAATATGGCACTTTGAGAGGAAGAGGTGGTAAAAAGAGATGGATCATAACCAAAAACAGGAACAGGGCAAAAAAGAAATCCTGTCAAGGGTATTATGGAAGTGTCTGAGAAGGAAGGCCATAGATCAAAGCGTGGGACGGCCATTTGTTCCTGAGGAATAATAGCTGTGATGTGTGTCGGACCCGCTGACCCGCTGGAACAATAAAGCCGAGTTGCGGCTGCCTAAGAGCAATGACCTTGTGCGGTTGAAACCTGCCTGAAACAGGAAAAAAAAGAGAGATGGATGGGTAGAGAGACGCATGACCAGGGAGAAACAATTACAATCTATATAAAGGCTGATTCCTGTCCGACACCGCCACTCACACTGCTGAGAGAAGATTGTTGTCGGCTTTCTCTTAACAGTAGAGTAAGAAAAAGAGACTCTTTTTCTTTTATAAGGCATGAGGGTAGAAGACTTTTTTAAGGCAGCCCACTGTTTTACTACCTGTAAAACAGTTGATCCAATTTAGTTATGAGTTTTGCTTTAAAAGACTTGAATCTTATAAACACCAAGCCGTATCAGCCTTATTCTTTTATACCAGTAGCATAGTTTCTGTAATACGTTTTCTCATCGAAATGTCTTTGCAATGAATATGATGCCACATTATATACTTATTCTGTCCGTGACTGACTGCTATAAAGATGCCCCAGACAAAATTTTAGAGGCTGGGACCACATCATAAAAAAAGAATGGTATCCAACAGCCAAGACATAGGACTACTTTGTCACATCTGAAAAGTGCGAGAGAGAAATATCCAGTGTGAGGGGGGAAAATGGCAAAGTACAAATCAAAGGAAAAAGCCATTCAGCCACCTCGGGGATAGGTAACAAAAGGGCTTCCACGAGCTGTGGGCTTCTTCACAGATAAAAGTCTGTCTGGGAGAGAGCGACAGACTGGTGTTCATTGTGCTACCATGGGAGGGTGCAGACAGTGGTGTGAAAGGAGCCATCAAGGTTGAATGGGTGAGAAAAGGGGATCTGTGGGAGTAAATGAAAAGGGCCTGGATCAAGCATGCCATTGGTCTCAATAGAATGAAATGACAGCACCTTGTATGGAGGTAATCTCAACATGTGACCACCAGCAACCGTGTAATCACAAAGCAGAAAGGGTGCAGAGCAGAAACAGCTGTATTGGCTCTATTTTAGTAGCTCACAAAACTAATCATTTCATTGAAAAACTGGGTTTTGCCTACTTGCCATACTGAAAACATTGGGAGAAGAAATGATATATCTTCATTTCAAACAGTTCATGCAGACTTGCTTTTTAAAAAAGAAATTTTTATGTGTTCAGTATTAATTAGGAACATATCACGCAATAATCTGTGGAATTAATCACATTCTTTATAGGCCCAAAGTAGGTCTATTTCCACACCCTGTGCTTTACCCTGTATATTTGCTACTGCTTAAAGATGTTGCAGATTGACCCAAGAAAGAAAAGTATCTTCCACAGCAATGCAACACCAAACTTTGCAATGTTTTACAGCCAGCACTGTGGAGCCACCCTGGAAATTCTGAACCTGTACCACAAATATGCGCCTACTAGTGTCTGCTTTGTGCTTTAAAGACACCGGAAAATTTAAAAGGGAGCTAGGATCTAGGATCGGAATATGAAAGGAATTCATAAGCAGTACACTCCCATGAGCTGGTGATGAAAGAACTCAGCTGGCCAAACAGTATAAAAAATTCTCCCATAAAGCACAAGAACAGGTCCCAGTCAAGAGAAGACGCTGTTGCCGGTCAACCTAACACCATCTGCGCAACAGACTGCACGCACATGCGCTCTACAGCACAGTTTCTGCTTCATAGGACAGGTTCAAATGCTCAGCTGATGGCACACCAAAGAGCGCTGTGCAAATAGCACAGATGCACTGGTCTAGCTCAGATAACTCTGGGCAAGCCTTTTTCGCTCCAGTGAACAGTGTCTCGTTTGCGTTTGCCAATATTTTTTTGGCCCTAGATTTGAGATCAAACCATTTTTACGCCTCAGCACGGGTACTGTTTTCAGGTTGTCAGGCAGATGTTACTTTCATTCCTGTGGATGTGATATGTACTGAATATAACATGGGAATTTCTTCAAATCTGGCACAAAATTTCACTTGGACTTAAAGACGAAGTGATTACAACTGAACGTGTAAACTGCCAGTTTGTGGAGGCATGTTTTTTATTTTCTTGGTTTGTAAGAGAAAGTCTGTCTGGATCAATATCAGTCACAAAACAAGGTCCCCTCTGGCAGTCTGCCGCATAACTGCGCTGCAGATTTGGGTATCCATGACCTTTTATTACACAATATCGTTGTCTCAACAATGTTTGTTCGATTGCTCTTTACTTCCTGCGGTGAACCTCCACTTCAGACCATTAGTTTTAACTTATGGCACCGATGAGCTCGCTGTCGACACATACTAATAAGAAACAAGTAGCAGATGCTTTCAGTTTACAAGGACGATCACATTGACTCAGGACCTTTCTTGAGAACTTATAATGGTGAATTATGAAGAAAGCCTGTGGTCTCTCTGCACCAGGCCACACTATTATATTTTATTTACATTTACAATAAATCATTGGACTTTCAACCAGTTTAAGTCTTGTGAAAAGATAGTTATTGTTTTTTGGTTGTTGTTGGCCTTGTCATCAGTTTTGAAACAAACTTAAATGTTGGATTTGACCACTGTGTCAACCTGAAGATAAATTTAAAAGATCTTCATCAAAGAACATTAACCATCAAGGCTTCTTGGTTTCATTTCATCATAGTGTAAACTATGCAAGAAACAGCAGAGCAAACTCTCAGGATCCATCCATTCTCTTCCGCTTATCGTTATCAGGGTTGCGGGGAGCCTATCCCGGCTGTCTTAGGGTGAGAGGCAGGGTACACCCTGGACAGGTCGCCAGTCTGCTGCAGAGAGAACACGTAGACACAGACAACCATTTGCACTCACATTCATGCCTATGGGCAATTTAGAGTTTCCAGTTAACCTATCCCCACTAACTGCATGCCTTTGGACTGTGGGAGGAAGCCGAAGTACCCGGAGAGAACCCACGCAAACATGAGGAGAACATGCAAAATCCACCCACAAAGACCCTGGCATGATTGTGGAATTGAGCTCAGGACCTTTCTGCTGTGAGGCAATAGTACTAACCACCATGTCACCATGCTGCACAAACTTTTATGATATCCTTTATAATTTGACAATGTCTGTTTCTCAGCCACAAACAGTCCACTGTCAGGAAACAACTGACTACGTATCTAAAGTCTTAAGCTCCTGAAGATTCAGTGCTTCCATCATTCATAAGTCTCAGGATGAATTGTTTGGAGCCTCTGTAAAGATCAGCCACAAAAGAACAGATCTGTAACAATTCACACTGTCATTGAGGATAAAGAAAAATTAAGCTAATTCGAAGTGGGCGGGTCAGGATTTGTCATAGTGCATGAAAGAAAAGGGTTGTGACAAAATCACAATGATGAAAGTGACAACCAGGTCTGATTATGTCTGAATGCCTTCTAATCATATCAGTCCACACTTATGCTCTCGGGGGAACTGATTCATAAATCAAGGGTGCATTTGTCATGAGCAATCGAGGAAGCCTTGCACGTGAAACCACAAACCTCCGACTGGCGAGTTTCAACTGGGAGGGCAGTGGTGATTCACGCTTCTGGGGACATGCTCTCTCCCCTGGCACCTTCCTCCGTCTCCAGACACCAGGTGGTGTCATGACAGTCTGCCGGAATGCAAATGTGTTCTCAACAACGCCTGAACTGTTACGATTTGCCCATTTGTCACAGGATATGTTCATTACCCACAGCTTTGGGCCCAAAATTAGTGTCGGTACAAGACATCCCGGCTGTGTGATGAATCCCCCTCGCCGCCTGCCTTGTCATCCCCTGTTTCAGATCGAAGGGTCTCCTTCCTCCCCTTTCCTCCCTCCTTTGCTCCTCCGTGTCCTTCATATCTCCACGCTTCTGTTCTTTATTTTTTCACAAAGAAATATTAGTCAACAAAGCTGTGCACAGCAAGGGCCCAAACCATGGCTCCAGAGGACGTCACATTACCCTTCCAGATGGTGCGCTAATGTTGCGGTGGATATCAAGGTGTTCCAACTCATAATAAGAGGGATCCATTGGCGTCAACAGTCATTGAGTTATAACCTTGCAACAATACGTGGCATCTTGGCGGAGGGGCGTCAGTGTGATGCCATGGTAACCTTGTCATGAGGACAACAAAGTGACACATGTTGATAGATAGAACGCACTAAATGGTTTTATGCATGTGGTGACTAGTCAGTAACTGCTAGGGGAGGTCAGACATAGTAATTACGCCACTTCATATGAGGAGCTATTATTATTCCACGCTAGAGTTATTTGCATGACAGGATTAGGGTCAACTTGTGTCTCAGTTGAGTCAGTTCAGAAAATGAATGCAAATGTAAAATGTTATTTAAGCAGATCTTTGGAGTGAAGGCAGGACTGCAGTGTGTGAGAGAGATCATATTCTTGTGTTTTTGTGCTGGTGTACGGTGCTCAGCCACTGTTGCAGACCCATCTCATGCTTTTTTGGCAGATTTGTCACCTCTGGTAGCACAGACCAAATACCGAAGGAGAGAAAGGACAAAGAGACAAACAAAACTGAATCGCTTCATAACTATCCTTTCCCTTCGCTTCAAGAGCAGACACGGCAACATTTTATGCCACGCCACCCCTGTCATGTATTTATGATGAGCGTCGGAACAGTCTCCCGCCATAATGAATGCGAAGCCAGCGAGCAGACGTTCAGACATGACAGAAGGACAACAGCCCTGCCTTACACTTGCTGAAGACAACAGCGTACGTCCCACTTTCACTTCCCCTACCCCTTCCTCCTCCCTCACTGTGGTAATGGTTTCTCTGACCTCTGTCTCCCCATTACTGTACGCTTCACCCAACATCAACCGTCAGACAGCATCACTCATCAACACACATCACACATCATGAACACACCAGCACCGCTGCCCATTGCCTGGTTCCCGCCACATCAACTGGTGACAGCCGGTGTTTGTAGGATGATAGAGATGACGGGAGCTCTGTTTGAGATAGCAATGATGACCCTGATGATGACCTAATTAGTAAAGTGTTTGACAGCACTGCACAGGAGGAAAGTAGTAGAAGAGCACAATGTATGAATTTTTGAATGTTAGGCATCTTATCATAGGCCAGTTGTAGCATGTACTGTTCTGACTGATCAGGGGAAGAGTCGAGGATTTGCTGCGTTTGATTTATTTTCTGTTAGGTGTCTCCTATGGCTGAATTCAAAATAGTACATACATTGGCGATCCTATTGTTTCTGGGTGGGTTTTTTTTTTTTTTCTGTTGCAAAAGGCAACATAGAGGTAGTTTGTAAGGCTGCCAGAATCACAGCACATGTTTACTCCATGGGACATTTGATTCATAGCCCAGCAGCCTTTCACACTGTGTCTATAACGTATGCCTACATAGATATGACAAATCTCTGCTAAACAAGAACACAGCCTGAACAACCCTGTTGTGTAACAGTAGAGATGTGACTGGAAAGAAAGAAGAAATGTTTGAAGAAGGATGATAGCAATATATATATATAAAAAATGGCCCTGTAACTCTCACACTCCTTTTCACTCCTCATATTGGCCTTATCATAGTGATCATTTAATGTGAAATCAGTCAAATTCGCTCGAGATAATTGACTGAAAAGCTTAATTTTGTGAACTTTAAATATACTGAAAACAAACTACCCTGTCAAACTGCAGGTTACACTTGACATTAATGTAATTTTAAGGCGTGCCGCGTTCATTTCTGGGACTCCCGTAAACGTGTAATGAATGTAACGAATTAGGGCTTCTAGTTTCTGAAGGCATAAAAGACAACATCACCTCCTGCACACATGGCTACTGCCATCCTTTCAGGAAGATTCATTAACTCTGGGTATTACTGTACAAGCGTTTGTTTTAACTGATGTCAGTCTGCTCACTTTGAATGTGTGTGGCAGCTAACAGACAGAAACCAAATGAAGAAAAAAACTTTCCCTCTGTTCCTTTCTTCTTAATCAATATTACTTTCCCTCAGGGGAGGATTAAGAAAAAGGTTTTCGTGATAGTCGTACAAATTCAATTTCAAATTGAATTGTTCTTCTTGCGGGCAGGTGCGTTTTGTCACATGTGAACATTTTATCACTGATGCCATCTTGACAGTCTCCCTTGGCAATGCTCAGATGGTAGGTTATTAACACATGCTGAGAGGGAAGAAAATCCATATTCTACAACTTGTTGTTTGTCATTTTGACAGTCGTCAGCATTAACAACATAGTCAGCCTGCAGCAAACGTAGCAATTACCTCTAGACTCTCAATTAATGAGCTTTATGAAAATGTTATTATAATTGTTACAGGACCTTATCAGACCTTGCCAGGCTCTTCTCTCCCCTCCTTCTTTAAGACACAGGGAGTCGAGTGCACGATATAATTGTTTATGCTTTAAGATTTTTTTTTTCTTCATCTGTTTGCTCCACAACATTTCTCCCCATGCGTGCTTTGCTCCACAAAATGGCGACTTTTAAACTGGAAGCGTTCCATATTAAAGTGTACAAAATGAAGTCAGGTTTCCTTTGGGGGAAGAAGAAAAAATCGAAACATGTGCTGGGATAACAAAGATTATGCTTTAAGGAAATTCTATGGAGAAGGTAGAAAAGAATGACATCTTTCTAAAACATTCACATCCATAAACAGTATTACTGTTGCACAAAGTATATTTTAAAGATAAAATTATTATTTGTCATCATCAGGGAAGAGGGAGAAGTGATCTTGTTTAAAACTGGGAATGAGTGTGAACATTTTTCAGGTAGTCTCTCCAGGGAGACGCTGAGAGTTTTTCAGTTGTACACATGAAAAAAAAAAGCCTCTAATATTTAAGTAACACCCCCCAAAAGATGTGGTGAGAAGGAGTTTCTGAGGTTATCCAGCCTATCAGTATGCAGTGCAAATAGACTACAAATTCTGCTTAATACAGATAAAACTGCTGGTGGTTCTTTAATGTGTCCTTATAGCCTTTTTTTTATAAGCCTTTTTTTGCCCCCCATCGTTTACAAGCCGTCTTCCTGTCTGGCAAAATTCAAAATAGACCAACTACCAGGCTTATTTGGTTTTCCCACATCTGCTGCTTCATATCCTTGGCTCAGATTCGCAGGTCTGGAGCCAGTGTCAGACTCAGCATCGGAAGGCGGCAGGTCTCCCATCAACCTCCTCCAACCATAAGCTATCCTCCTCACTGAAACAGGCCCCAGATGGAAATGGTGTAAGACTGTGAAAGAATCTTGTTGACAGAATTCAGGACCCAGTTAAAGGTCTCACTTTGACAAGACGAATCCTAGCCTCAGGCTTCCTTCTGCCTCCAATTCGCTCTCTCCCATTCTTTTGCCCTTTCTCTCTCTTTCTCCTCTCTTTGTCTCTGTCTTTCTACCCTCTGTCTCTTTGAGTGCGGGCACTGGCAAAATTTCAAGTCTTCTTATTTATTTATCAACTCATTAAGATTCCCCCTCGCACCTCAGTCCCACAGAGGCTTTTCTGGAGGAAGAGATTCCTAAAACAGCCCTTATCTGAAGTCTCCTTTGTCCCCAAGTTCTTAGGAATTGTTTAACAGGATTATTACCGAGGTTACACTATCCATTATACATTCAGCTGGAAGTGGGAGAGTGATTTACATTACGAATAAATTTCTTTCCTCTGTCTACTTCATTTCTGACGTAACTGCGTGCAGAAATGACCTCCGCTCAAAGCACAGAGGGATAAGCCTTGGTAGGTACATTATGAGAATTAATTTGACAGTTTTTCAGATGAAGAATAGAAAAAGACAAAAGTTTAAGGCATGTGATGGAATCGCTTGTCTCCCAGGATCTGTCTGTACACGTTGAGCTGCGCAAAAGTGAAACACCATGAAGCTGTTTTATCTGTATTAAGACTGGAAAATGAAAGTGTAATACGATATGCAAATATATTCCATGCTCGAGTGCTAAAACGTAGACCCAGACATGATCTCCTAGAAAAGTAACAAATCTAAAGATCCGATTGTTAATGGTGTACAAGAGTGATAAACTCTTCAGGAAACTGTTCAGCGTTTAACTAGTCAGGGGATGAAGTACAAGAAAGAAAATAAACTGCTGACATACTGAGTGAATATGGGCATTTCTCCAGGTTTGCAGGGTTTGTTGCCTAGTGATACATGTAATTGCAGCTATAACTGACATAGCTTAATATGTCCTGGTATAAAATTAAATTTTCAAGTGTTGCAAATACGCGCTTTCCAACTGAAGCCCAATTAACCAAATTGATTGATGCTGGAATAGCTTTCAGCGCAAACGATAATGAGGAAAATGTAAAAGAACGAAATCAACAAAAATTACGCTTGAAGACGTATGCGCGCCTTTCCAGCAGTTTGTTTCGAGCCGTGCAGTGATACTCACGACAGTGTGAGGGACTCTCTGCGATGGAAGCAGCTTCCCCCACCATGTGGTAAATGGTTTGTGACTGGTATTGAGTGATGCACCCGCTCTAGGATACCCAACGATAATGTGTTCTGCACACAGTGTTTCATGCTGCATAGCGACAGAGTATCATTCAGAAAATGTCTTTGTGTGTGCACAAAACCACAAAAAAGCCACAAAAAAATGTTTGAAATCATTTCTATTCTGGCTTCATACCATCTGTGCTGTGCAAAATAGCCACAGATAAAAATAAGGATGAGCCACATTATCTGGCTTCAAACACTGATGAAGAGTAGTGAATGAATAAAAATGTATTTTAACCACAAATTAGAACTGCCTGAATGGTTATTGAAAGTGCTGCCTAATGACTTTTCAAAAGCATTGACAACACTAAGTAAAAGCACTGCTCTAATCTCAGCTTGCTGCACGACATATTAATAGCGTGTTTTGAAGATGACACACCGTTTTTTTTGGGGGGGGGGAGCAGTGCGCCTATCAAAGCCTCACAGGACTCTGTGTTCTCACTTCCTTGTGTCTTTAGCTGCTGTTTGACTCCCATGACCTCACTTACATACAATAGAGCGCCATTATGCGATCAGTTATTTCTGGCAGGCCTTTGACAACTGTTTTCATCTCATGCCCTCATATTGATGAGTTAATGTGTTCTTTTAGCTTTTCATTTGAGCCAGCTGCCTGGCAAGGTGAATCTCCCCCAGGCATTAATGGCCTGCTGTACAGCAGAGAGTCAATCCTACCATACACTGATAGATAAATCACATACAGAGAGGGGCAGATAGAGGGCTAAAGGTGCATGTAGAGTAACTGGCTGTAGGAGGGGTTGCGGGTACTTTTTTCCACATTTTCCCATTCATCACTTGTGTACTAACTGAATACAAAAAAAAAGAAGCTCACCCCTCAACTTATTTCCCCCCCCCTCTCATTTCATTAGGAAAAAGAAAAAGATGACTGATGTATGTGGAGAGAAACAAGATTGAAAGTTGCGATGATGGCCACTCCATTTGGCGGAAAAATTGACTCCGACATCCTCATTTCCTCTCCCAATGGCTTCAAGACCCCCATCATATTTTTGACAAAATTAATCTACATCTTTGAAACTGTCACTCAGCCCAGAAATGTTAGGGATGCTGTGTAATACAACTGTCTTCTTCTGCTGATTAATTGGATTGAAGTGCCGTGTGAGAATGAAAATGGGAACTCTTGACAGAGTATTCCATCCATCTAGTTTTGTTTTCAAAAGATGTCCTCCCTGTTGCCCCGTTTCTCCACTTATGTTTGACCAAAATAAAGCACATTCCTACACAGAACCATTTGACAATTTTATCCTTGGGAAGGGAAAAAAAAATGTAGACCTCTGTTTCGAATGACCCTCCTTGATAGTGACACTCTGCTGTGTCTCATCAAATTAATTAACTGTCTGATGGATCATAAATCAGCCAACACATTAACAGGGCCTGGTGTTTTATGCTGATTCAAGCCTTTCTAACGTTGTAGGAAGTATATGGTACAAACCCACCCGTGAACACTACTACAGGCCACTTATTCTACTGTCATTGTGTCAGATCTGGAGTACATGAGAGATGTTTTCGTTTAAATCTCGACAAGTGCATAGCTTAATAGCTTGAACATTAGACAGCTATAAATAGAGAAACGCATAATCAAACTTGGCATAAGTGGAAAATGTATATTTTCTGCACTGATTACAATTAGAGTTAGTTCATAGTAAAGCTGAAAAAACTGTAAGGGCTCAACCTTTTTTACTGCTAACTCCAGATGGTGTTCCATTCATTCATACAGTACGTGTGAGACTACATGATGTGGTAGAGACACTGAACTCTTGACAGTGTCTCTCTGCACACAGCTGTGAATCAAATGCTCCATTGATTTTCAAAACTTTTCCATAACCAGATCCTTGGATTCACTGGCAGTTCAGTGAAGGCTGCGTATGAAGAGTACTGTGTTGTTTTCAGAGAGCGCTTAAGCGCATGTGTATGAAACCTGAACGCATCATCATAAGTCAGAGTATCGTCTCAAGACCCTGACATTTATAGTAAAGCATAAAACATGAGAGTTTATGCTCCATTCCTGCCCACATGGAGACACACACCCAAGCGGGCTAATGTAGACACACAAATTCGCAAGCACCAATCCCCAACCATGCACACAAAAACACCAAAGTTTAACCCTGACCCCAACACGACCACCTGATTAAATTGTTCTTTCATTTAAAATATCAGTCAGAGAATATTCAACATATTTTTTTTAACTGAAACTAAAGGGGGGTTGATAGAATAATAACAAAAAAATATCTGCTCTTTAGTGTTTTTAATGCAAATCACTTTTCATCTCCACACATTGCATCACTCTGTTTAAGCTACTGCATAACATGCTTTCACTGAGTAGTGAAATCCCACTGAACAGATACCTTCAAGGTGACATTGCATCATTTCACGCATTATTCCTCTGTAACTGAGCCTGTCATTTTCTGTATCTTTGTAATATCTGAGATCTTGAGTAGAATTCAAATGAAAGATGTAGGTTAGTATCTCACTTGATGAATTACTATCTTAATTAAGCCTGAATGAGCCCTGCAGCTATAATGTCACTTTATCACGCTTAACAACAGAAGCAGTAAGATGTGAGCAACTGGTGTCATTAACTTTAAAACAAAGTTTATCACTTTTTTCCTAGCATGCTACTATCCTGCTAGCACAATGTTACCGTTTCATGTGTATTTATGTATTTACTGTGTATAAAAATCCCGATAGAAAAGCCAATGTGAGGGCTCATGTAGCGTCCATGAGGTATTCAAGTGTCAGTGTCTGCACTGACCTGCTGGGGAAGTGTACTGATCTCAAATACATCAGACTTTTTAAAAGATGAGGACTGTTGAATTCATCTGATGAGCTACCGAGCATCTGACAATCTTCTATTCAGATGCAAAGCCAGGTGATCCATTTATCACAAATCCTGCATTCGCTCACACAATCCGTCACCGAACCACATTCAATTTTGCAACTATTTTGGGATGTGGCTGCAGTTGCATCTGTGTTATTGTATTTATCTTCTTTCCACAAAAAGAAAGCTATGCCAAGTATGAGACAAGGTATTAGTGACTTCAAAGAAGTGAGAAACATGTCAGAGAAATCATGAGGGACTAATGGGCTCATGCCAACTCCACCTCCAGCGGGATGTTGTCCTAATCCTGGAGTGTTTTGGGGGATAAGCCCCAATGTTGGCTCACAGAGACAATTCTTTCCAGCTCGATCTCATCAATTTCTCAGTGAAGGGTCCCCATCCAATGTTCTCCCCTTTTGTTGTGCTGTGACTTGTGTCATCTCCCAATTTATCGCACTGTGAGCGGGCAGTTTTTATCATGAAAGGTTTCTCTCCGCCTCTTTCACTCTCTGCTCCTTTGCTTCCACAGTCGTTCTCTCTCCTCTCTGTTCTGCTCTGTTTGCCGCTGCTGAAGTCTTATGGCAAGATCACAGCGGTGACACAATGTGGTCACAATTCACAAGACTGATTAACCCCCCTCCCCATTTATAATGTACTGAAACCTATTTCTGTCAGTTCCTTCACCCAAACTTTAAGCCTGATAGATTTCTCTTGTTTTCTGTAATATCTGTAGGTCCTGTTTGTTGAATGTCAACAATACATAGTCTTCTAAAGCAACAGCAAATATGCATGAATTGAATTTGCATAAATGAAATTTAATGTAATGAATTTAATAATGAACTGCCAGCAAGGAAACACTTAAGATCTCCACCAGAATCAACAAATAACAGGATAAAGTAATGCGCTACTTAGCAAGAAACAGACAACAACAAACTACTTATTAACAGTAAAATGGCTTTGAAGTTGCAGTCACAGATTAAATTCTCTCTAACTGCGTTATAATCACAGCCAAATAGCACCCCACTTCACCCCCCTCCTGTCCGTACCCCCATTTCCACCCACCCCAAAAAAGGTAAAATGACTACCATGTGAAGACCGCTCATCAATGATGAATATTCATAGCTCTTTGGTAATGGCCGTTTATATAATCAGCGGGGATGGGGTTGGAGATGGATATGGGTTAATTATCAAGAGCAGTTTTAATTGCATTCTTCGTCACTACGATGATGTTTCCGAATTAGCGAGAGTCTTTCTTTCTTTGTTTATGTGCTTGCATTTGGAGTCAGTTAAACCAGCTGATGTGGAGACGGGATCTCTGAATGTTTTTTCTGCTTCCATAACTTCAGTAGATGAGAAAATGAAGCCCCGGTAGACGGGCTACAGGGCTCGAGAGAAGTCTGTGGAGATGCCTGCGGAAGTGAGGATAGTGGAAAACATGCTCCTAATTCTTCCCATGGTCTCACCCTCTTAACCCCTCCACTGTTCTGAAGGCTTCAGCATTTTCTTGCAAGCACTGAAGTCCCTGTTCTGGGATACCAGATCCACTTGTAACTGTTTGCAACGATTATATGTTAAGAGACATTTCTGGAATGTCAGGCTCTTGAGTTTGACTAGCCAGTTTCAGTCATGAACTAAAACACTGCTGGTTAAACTCAGGCTTTAAACATTAACATAAATGTATTTAAGCTGTACATATGTTAATATTTAACTGTGGAAGATAGGTGAGAAATAGATTTGTTATGTTTTGCATAGCAAATGTACATTTCCTGAAAAACAAGCAGACTTTGTATTTCTCTACCTGCAAAAAGAAGGCACTGGGTACATGCTGATCAGCCACTCTTGGGAAATCTTTGGTCTTGGGTTTCGTGAAGATGTTAGGTTGATACTCACCACCTGAATATTGCTATACTCCACAAGGACAGCCTCCCCACAGCACAGCATAACTGCAGTGATGTAAGGAAAACAAAAACCACAAAATTCAGAATAAGCTGCCATCAGAAATAACTTAATTCATAATTTATTGATTAATTTTCATTTCCAATATTTTGGTTGTTACTTCAGTGCACCATGGGTCAAACAGCGACTTTTTATTTTCCCACTGAACTGCAAATGAAAGATAGATTCCAGTGAAGCTACCTATGTTTTTCTAGAGGCCAAAAATGGTTTACACTTAAAAAAAAATCTTAAGAAATACAGGAGAATGTACTGTTTGAAAATAAAATAGCAAAAGAAATAAAAGAATACATAAAAATAAAAGAATTAAGAAAAACTACATAGGGAGGATGCACTTACAGATTCTTATCATTTTTGTTTTTGTTTACATATATCTGTGGTGTCAGGAGCAAGAGTTACTATGTTCTGAGCAAGTATTACAGCACATTTTGCAAAGTGGTGCAATCGTCCAACCGATATCACGACAAACATGTAATACACAAGCTGGGCACACTTTGCCTCTCCACAGCGTGAAATGGACACACATGCAGGAAGCTGCAGTACCAGCAGAGGGAGATATTTTAATTTAAGCCAACAAATAAAATTATCACGGGAAAATGTTTAAAAAGACATTATTAACACATTTACACGTAAATACAGATTAGCAAGCTAGCTTAATCATTTCTGGCACAGAAGGACCCTGGAACGTACTTCATACCTTCCTTGGTCAGTAGTGACTTCTTGGCTTTAAATATGTTATCTCCCCTCAGCTGGTTCTCCAACATCTGCACTGTAAAATATAACTTGTTGTTTCAACTTAAAAATATGAGGTAAAGGGCTGCCTTAAAATTTTAAGTTAAGTCAAGAAATAGAGTTTGTTCTTATAACACAACCAATTGTTATCTTAATGAAAAATCACATGTTGTCTAAACTTTCATCTTAGTTTAGTTGACTGAGATTTATTAGTCAGTTCAACTCCTTTAATTGTCATTTTTACTTGGGAAAACCCTTTCAGCTAAATTAAAATAATCTATTGTTTAAACTCTTGTCCTAGTTCAGTTGACTTGGGTTTTTTAGTTAATTCAAATACTTTAGTAGTTCTTTTAACTTAGAATCTATTTTAGCTTAACTAACATAATCTGTTAGCTAAGTTGATTTAAGTTTATTAATTAACTGAGCTCCTTAAGGTAGCTGAGTGAACTTGTAAATCAGTTTCATTTTAATTATCAGAGTTGATTGACTGGATGTAAAGAAAAATGTGTATTAAACATCTTAAGTTTTGTTTTGTTTTTTTTTTGGCTTTCTAACATCCATTTCAGCAAAACTACCTGTTAGGTTTATCTTAGATCTCAGGTTTAAATATCTACATTCCTTTAAATTAATTTTCTGTTGTTTACAGAAAAAAAATAAAACCCCACAGATTCCATTAAAGTCTATCTGATCATTTCATACAGAAAGTTTGTTTTAAGAACATGACAAGACAATTACTCATGAGCACCCATAATTCACCATTTATTGTGCCATCTTAGTCATCTGAGAAACAGAAAAATCAGTGACGTAGCTCATCAGGCTCACAATCCATCAAAACTCAAAGGCTGCTCCCTGTGAAACAATAAATTTGAACTTGGTCTTGAGCCCAGTTTGGGTGAAGATGAAATTCTGACCAATACTCTCGGAGCAGTAGTGATTCTTGTGAAGTAACAACATAAAGTCTGCATTAATGTAATGTATCAACGGGACACTTGCTATTTTAGAAAAGTTATTCTTTACATTTACAAAATTTTTAAACTTCATTGTGCTCAGTCACACCTGTTAGCATAAAACTTGAAATATTAAAATAGTACAAAACCTTTGATAAGTGACAGTAAAGATCAGTTTATAACAACTAAGACATCAAACTCTTGTATTTGTCTTCGTTTACAATTGCAACAAATTCCACAGAACCAATATCTCTGAAAATGACTGCATGCTTCTGAAACATTTGATAATATGGATATTTCAGAAACATTAGTTTGAGTCTGCTCAATTGCAAAACAAAGGAAAAACTACTGACTTGCATGAGATAAGCATCTGCAAAGTCCAGCATTATATTGTTGTTCACATAAGTTTCTTAAACCATGAACAAATGAGTAATTGTCTAATCTGGAATGTAAAGTGTAGTCATTTAGTGACATACAAAAGTGAGAATGAGAACTTGCAAGAATAAAAAAACAAACAGTAAAATAAAAACTGTCCTTAACACTAAGGATCATACAATTACAGTTCTGCATGGCTTTCTGCAAGAGTCTGTTTCTTAGACCATGCACTAGTGAGATGCACTGCCTTCCACCAATGTTCATTAGGATGTTCTGAATGACTTCAAAGATGTCCTTAAGTTCCTTTGGATAGTGTATGTTGAGGGCAAAAAGAAGGCCCATCAGCATGGAAATGGCACTTGAGACATCCCTCAGATTAGACAGGATTACTGCCGCCTCAAGGACAACCAACACATCGATGTCTTCTTCTTTCACCATCGCAATGCCAACTTTCATCCTCTTAGAAAACGTGTCTTCAATACCTGTCGGCTATAAAAGGGTTCAAAGACAAAAAAAAAAAAAAATTACACAATTACAATTACACAATATCCCGTGTGCTTAACAATTCATGTCTTTCCAAAGAAGAGCCATACTGATGCTTTGGATGATGGTGATTGGCTTTGGGTAACACTTATTAGTTGTTAAAGTTTTTTCAGAATGAGATATGCACCCCCATGTTACAAATCCATTTCTTGCTTTAAACAAAGACCATGTTCATAAATAACTGAGCATGTCTTCAATTGGAGAATTCAAACAAAATTTTCAATTTAAATGGTAAATGGCCTGTATTTGTATAGTGCTTTACTAGTCCCCTAAGGACTCCAAAGTGCTTTACACATTCAGTCATTCACACACATGGGTGGATGACTGAATCGTGACTCAAGAGTTGACAGTTCGTCTTATAATTGGAAGGTTGCCGGTTCGAGCCCTGGCTCCGACAGTTTCAGTCGTTGTGTCCTTGGGCAAGACACTTCACCTGTTGCCTACTGGTGGTGGTCAGAGGGCCCGGTGGTGCCAGTGTCCGGCAGCCTCGCCTCTGTCAGTGCGCCCCAGGGTGGCTGTGGCTACAATGTAGCTTGCCATCACCAGTGTGTGAATTTAAATCTACTTATGCTAAATATTGGCTGTGCTCTAAACCAAATCTGGCTGAGAATACATGAAATGTGCAAACTGCAGCTACACTACAGGATCAGATTATGGCTCCATAGACAATGCTTCTTTAATCAGTTTATTGATTAAAGTTTATTTTTTCCCCCTATATTAACAGCATGAAAAAAGAGCATATAGACATGGCTGAACAGGTTGCATAATTGGCACTGAATATCAACATCCACCTTTACCCAGCTGCCCAATGACTCTCGGCCAGTAACCTTTAATTGCTTACCCAGTCTACACAGTCTCTTTTCCAGGGTCCAGGACATTTCACCAAAGTATTGCCCCCCACAGCTGTAGCAGCCACTGCAGCCCCTTAAATATCCTAATATCTCTGCCATTACAATATACAATGTGAGAAATCAAACGTAAAGCTGAAGTGAACAGTACAGCAGCGAAATGTCAAAGACCCTGGTGAAGACATGAATAAACACAAGACACTAATAATATCAATGCTAGCTTGCCAGTTAGTTTCTCTGAAACCCAGACCAAATCCAGTGTCAAAGATCTTGTAATAATACATTTGGTGAGGAAAAAGTACACATGTACTTTTTAATTTAAAATCCACTGTGGTGCTGTCATTATTAAATTTACTAAAAGAAACAATGCTAACCTTCACAGTCTTGAAAGTGTGTGAGGGATCTTCCTTTAGAAAATGAGGTCCTCTGTCCTCTTCCTTTGTGTAGGGCTCTGGTCAAAGAAGTCAAAAAGAAAACAAAAACACTTTTTAAACAGTGTTTATGAAGCATGTAGACAGCTCCAAATTCACAGCTTTTTGATGCATAATTCCATCAATATATGATTATCATTGGAGATTTTGAATCAGGCTTATCAGGACATTCAAGTAGAATATGATATCCAACCTACCACCAATATACATAGATTCTGTAAAAGTTACCACACTAAATGTCCAGTTGTGAAATATGATGACAGACTTTACTTATCAGCTTTCTTTCAATGAGTTCATCAGTTGAACTGGATAACCTAAAACTTAAACAAAGGATTAGATTTCGCAGTTGAACACTTACATCATCTCCGAAGCATCTTATGAGCCTAGTTAGCCTTTCTATGCCGCTCTTGATTTTGTACAGCTCCACGAACCTCTCCATAATGGTCAAGCACAGCAAAAAGGAACCCTTTCAGGTCAACAGATGTAAGACGGGCAAATTCTGCTTCAACCTGAGCAATAGAAGAAGAGGGGTGGAGAGTACAGGCAGAATTAAAAAAAGATTCTTTGAGACCCAAATTTAAGCAAACAGTCATCTGAGGCCCATTAGAGAAAACACAAACACACAAAAGCAAACAAACAAAAAGATGCACTTTACCTGCCGTTCAGCAAACAAGGAAGTTCAGAGAACAATAAGCTCTGTCTTGAAATCTTTTAAAGTAGAATGATTGTGAAAATGACTTATGTGATGTAAAACTTTAGTAAACGTGCGATTAAAAGAACACTGAGTAAAAGGACAAGTAACAGTTTCCTTATTCCTCAGATGTTTACCTTGATGAGCAATACTGTTTTAGTCCATCTGCCTCATTAAAGTTACACAACAGGCTTTTTACATTAAAGCCAGCAAGTCCATTACATACTCCCTTTTTAGATCTGAAATACTGTGCAGATTCTGTGTATACAGTGGCTTGCAAAAGTATTCGGCCCCCTTGAACTTTTCCACATTTTGTCACATTACAGCCACAAACATGAATCAATTTTATTGGAATTCCACGTGAAAGACCAATACAAAGTGGTGTACACGTGAGAAGTGGAATGAAAATCATACATGATTCCAAACATTTTTTACTAATAAATAACTGCAAAGTGGGGTGTGCGTAATTATTCAGCCCCCTGAGTCAATACTTTGTAGAACCACCTTTTGCTGCAATTACAGCTGCCAGTCTTTTAGGGTATGTCTCTACCAGCTTTGCACATCTAGAGACTGAAATCCTTGTCCATTCTTCTATGCAAAGCAGCTCCAGCTCAGTCAGATTAGATGGACAGCGTTTGTGAACAGCAGTTTTCAGATCTTGCCACAGATTCTCGATTGGATTTAGATCTGGACTTTGACTGGGCCATTCTAACACATGGATATGTTTTGTTTTAAACCATTCCATTGTTGCCCTGGCTTTATGTTTAGGGTCGTTGTCCTGCTGGAAGGTGAACCTCCGCCCCAGTCTCAAGTCTTTTGCAGACTCCAAGAGGTTTTCTTCCAAGATTGCCCTGTATTTGGCTCCATCCATCTTCCCATCAACTCTGACCAGCTTCCCTGTCCCTGCTGAAGAGAAGCACCCCCAGAGCATGATGCTGCCACCACCATATTTGACAGTGGGGATGGTGTGTTCAGAGTGATGTGCAGTGTTAGTTTTCCGCCACACATAGTGTTTTGCATTTTGGCCAAAAAGTTCCATTTTGGTCTCATCTGACCAGAGCACCTTCTTCCACATGTTTGCTGTGTCCCCCACATGGCTTGTGGCAAACTGGAAACGGGACTTCTTATGGTTTGCTGTTAACAATGGCTTTCTTCTTGCCACTCTTCCATAAAGGCCAACTTTGTGCAGTGCACGACTAATAGTTGTCCTATGGACAGATTCCCCCACCTGAGCTGTAGATCTCTGCAGCTCGTCCAGAGTCACCATGGGCCTCTTGGCTGCATTTCTGATCAGCGCTCTCCTTGTTCGGTCTGTGAGTTTAGGTGGACGGCCTTGTCTTGGTAGGTTTACACTTGTGCCATACTCCTTCCATTTCTGAATGATCGCTTGAACAGTGCTCCGTGGGATGTTCAAGGCTTGGGAAATCTTTTTGTAGCCTAAGCCTGCTTTAAATTTCTCAATAACTTTATCTCTGACCTGTCTGGTGTGTTCTTTGGACTTCATGGTGTTGTTGCTCCCAATATTCTCTTAGACAACCTCTGAGGCCATCACAGGGCAGTTGTGGAGCTGTTTTGCAAAGAAGAATGGGCAAGGATTTCAGTCTCTAGATGTGCAAAGCTGGTAGAGACATACCCTAAAAGACTGGCAGCTGTATTTGCAGCAAGAGGTGGTTCTACAAAGTATTGACTCAGGGGGCTGAATAATTACGCACACTCCACTTTTCAGTTATTTATTTGTAAAAAATGTTTGGAATCATGTATGATTTTCGTTCCACTTCTCACGTGTACACCACTTTGTATTGGTCTTTCACGTGGAATTCCAATAAAATTGATTCATGTTTGTGGCTGCAATGTGACAAAATGTGGGAAAGTTCAAGGGGGCCGAATACTTTTGCAAGCCACTGTATGTAGTGGACAGCAATTTACCCCAAAGAGCGCAAAGTTTGCAAGTCCACCTCATTTAAATGACAAAGTCAAATGTGATCATCTAGACCTGTGAAAATAAATTAATGACAAACTTGCAGTTATGGATGTTATTACAACCACAAGAACCTAAACAGTCTGCTCCATTGCTTTTGTTAATGAATCATTTGTTGGTAACACGTCTGAATATTTAGTTTATGCCACCTGCATGTGATCATCAATAGTGCCATATTACTTCTTAAGAAGTACCCTGAGACTACAATCTTTATATCATTTGTTCTACAGAGCTATTAAATTACAATATAATCTGAGGTGTTTCCAGTATGACAAAATGCACAAATTGTAACTTACCATTTGACTCCACTGACAAAAATAAATCCCCAGCATCAAGTTTGGCTTCACAGACCTAAAATAAGTAAAATAAAAATATATGTTATAATTATATTGTTTTCGCCATTTATTCATGTTTGCTAATTTTCTGACATATAAACAATGTTAGTTTTGTTACAATACAGAGAATGCAGTTTAATTAAAAGGTAAATTATGCAAAAAAAAAAAAACTTCTGCAGTATACCATGCCAAAAATCAGTGTCTCTGATGCCAATTATTTTATCACTACAGCTCGTTTAGTATGGAAACTCACACAATCTAGTCATACTGATCACAAGAGTTCAAAAATAAGTCAAAATAGTGAACTGTTGTTAAGCATAAAGCATTTCAGGGTAACAAATAACTGCACAATATAATTAAAGCAAAAAATAAGCACACTGGAGGACTATCTGATAAAAACTAATATAATGCTGGTTTGTAGACCATATTTTGTCTCTGTCCTCAGTGCACTCTTGCAGCTTAGCATGCAGCAGTTAATAACACCTTAAGTGATTACATAGGGATAAACAGATGACAACAAGCATCCGAGTCCTGCCAAAAAGGTCTTTTTGAACCCAGCCAGTTATTGGAAATATTGCCAAAATGAACTTCCACCAAAATACAACAGCCTGTGAACTTGAAAGGAATTTACAAGTACAGAGACAATATGAAATAAGCTTTATTAATTAGCTGAGTTAGCTTGCTAATATCGCAACAGTGGTTGAGTGCACAACCTTAAAGCTAGCGGCACAATACTTGTGATTTGCTCAGCGCCACATTAAACCCATAAAAAAGGCCATATGTCAGTTTATTAGGTCAAGTTTGGTCATGACACACAAGCTGGACCTTGTCGGCTAAAGTTACATTAGCTAAAGCAAACATTTCGGTAAAAGAGAAAAACACACGTCATGCCATAAATTCAAAACATGTTCCAACTTTTGTAGCTCTCTTTCCTTATAGTTATAACCAATGTTACTCACCTTGAAAGCATATTCCAAAGAAGACGATTAGAAAACGTCCAAGTAAAGTGAGCATGTCGTTAACCGCCAATTCCCCATGATGCACCTCGGTAGCAGTCACGTGAGGCAGTTTTGAATCCTGCTGTGCTCAACTTACCCGCATTGTCAAGTTCACATAAGTTTCTGATTTAGCTGGACATGAGTTTTCAAGTTAGCTTTTTTTGGTGTAATTGGGACGTTTTTAACTTGTAATTCTATGTTATAACAACAACTTCAGTCATCTATCGTCAAACTGATATAGAATAATATGTTGAAATAACAAACAGCTAGAATTACATTTTACAGTGTGCATGCGTGTCCTTTACATGTTTTGGAGAGGCAAAGCGTGTAATGGACACAGTGGACGGACGTGTCTATTGAACCCACTCCCAAATATCTTTGTTCCTTTTTCAATATAATAATGTCGGTTTGCAGCCATAAAGTGCATTTTGTGACAAATTAAAAGGTACAGGCTAGCCAGAGATCGACTATACATTTGTAATCTAATCAACATACTCTAAGTGGGCGTGGCTTAACCAGCAGACAAAGGAAACTATGAACAGCAATATAGTTTAAATTATATACTGCCTTTGACCACAGTACACGAACAAAACAGACTGCATCTTCTCCAGCAGCTCTCTAGAGCTTAGCGCAAGTGTCTCATCCAACAACATTGTCGGCCACTGATGATAGAAACGTCAGCATGTGATAAATAGGACCATTTTTGGTTGGATGAGGAGAGGTGTAAGCTCCTTCAAACAGGGATCAGGTGGTAAAGAGGATAAGAAGTGGCTTGGTTCAAGAAAAGTGCCACAACCCATGGATTCTCCAGACGCTCACATTTATGACAAGGGTGGTTTTCCCTCGTCTTTCGCCGCAGATTCCCCGGCTCTTCCTCATGGGGCATCAATCACCAAGCCCCTCATCGCCACAAACCATTCATGTAGCCTGCACCGTGCCCCAAAAAAGAATGGCCTGTCATTTCTATGGTTAAATTCAATCCCATCCACTTGAACATGCATCGACAGGGATCCGTCGGGACGAGAGCGTCATTCATCACGCCTCAGCTGCTGTTGTTGCTGTGCATAGTGGTTTACGTGTGTGTGCATGGCAGCAGCCCAGATTTGTCTTGGAGACGCCAGGGAAAGATGATAGGAGCGCAACGTGATCGGCAAAGCAATAGAGCATTTAAGCTTGCATCAGACAGCGTGAGATTATGATTTTTTCCCCTCTTCTTCTGTCTCTGTGAGGCAAGAACAGAGCACAGCTGTAGCTGTCTCGTCTTTTAGCCCCCCGCCCTTGATTCTTACTCACCCCACTGAGCTTCAATATTGGCAATTTTAGGGTCACAATAGGCCCCAGTGGTAGGTAAAATGGATGAGAGGTCAGACCGTATGCCTGTAAATCCCCACGTGTTTTCATTTTGATGTAATTGACAAAGACAGAAAACAATGGCTTAGATTTAAAGATGAGGTGACCAATGGGTTCATTTTTCTACAATTCTGTGCTTTTTCATCTCCAACCCATTTGATGGAAAGTAGATAATAGATGTTGTAGATCACAATAGCATTCACATTACTGTGCAGCATGCGTAGACACGTGGTGGGATGAGTAGTACACTTCTGATTTTTCGCTACAAATCCTGTCCAAAGTCCAGATTTAACACCTTTGTGGGTGATTTTTTAAATAATTTTACAAGTTTATTAAAATTTCTGAAACTCTCAAAATGACAGAACTAATTATAAAAACAAAATGCGTCATGAGTGCAAATTTAGCTTCCTGTCACTTTTTTTTTTTACGCTTGCATTCAAGTGCGGTTTGATGTATGCCTAACATTTCTCAGAACAGTTCAGAAAATTCATATTTCATTCTCCTTGTCATATTTTCAAAGCAAAACAAAGTGAATGACACTGGTAATGATACTAATCTTCTTCTTCTATTCAAGCCCATTGTTTTGTCTGTGTTTCCACCACAGGTCCATCTGAATACCCCTCAATCCCTCCCCCCATCATCATCTTCCTAATGAGTGACTTGTCTGCTGCTGGTATTTATAGTAATTCCAAGAGATGGCATCCACTCTGATTGCCGCTTTTTGTTTTTTGATGTCCTGGGCAATTGCATTGCAGTAAGCAACAATATACTCGTCTGTTCTGTGCCTTATTGGTTATGAGCTGGAGTGAGCACCACAAAGCACGAGTTGAACAAACTCATTTCCTTTTCTCTTTGTTTACAAGCATGAGCTTGCATGCATACCAGCTATACCTACGTGACAGCTGACCAAGAAACAAAAAGGATTTTAGTTCACACGTCTTCTCTATTCTTATCCAAAGAAGATCTTTAACATATAGTATAAGCAGTGCCTTATTACATTGCTCACAAAAAGATCCAAACATAGTCATATATTCATGTGTCAGTTGTTCTTTTATTAAAGGCTATGAGCTTCTGCTATATGCTTTAAGCTACTTATCAAAACGACGGCCATGGAACTGCAGGCTGTGTTTGTCTGAGTCCCAGCAGGTGTGTACCATTCATCAGGGAAGTCTCAGTGTCCCCACTGTCAGCTGAGTGGGGAATATCCCCTCCTGCTAAAGTGTCTGGACCCTCCGGGGAAGTCAGGCGCAAACAGTTATGCAGCTTTATTGGACTTATATATCTGTTTTATGTATTAGCAGGCATATAGCTGTGAAATATTTACATTATTCTAGACACAGGCGAGCAGAGTTCGCAAAGTGCCCGCAATCTAAAAACAATAAAGAGCAGTCTATCTCTTTATCGCTGCCATTTTATGAAATGACTTGAGGCAGGAGATGGTTTTGATGCTGGAATGTTGGGGGTCCGGAGCGTTCTTCTTCTGTCTCTGAGTATTTTAGGGTGGCTGCTTTTATGAAGTGCATCTTAATAGTGCACCACAATAGGGGCTCTGACTTTTAAGGTGAGCAAGGCTGTCACATATTTTTCTAGTAATAAATCATTCCTACTATAGGATTTTTTATTTCCTGTAGTGTGGATTTGCCTGATTCCTTTGAGAACAAAAAAATGGCACCTCCACAAATGAGCTGTGACTCTTCGATACCGAGGTTTTCGTTTTTCTGAAATGTTAACTTGCTGTACGTGGTATTTTTTTTTTCTTTTTTCCATGTCCGGTGGGCTTTACTTACTGTTGTGTTTTGGCATTTCCGATGCGAACAGACAAAAATGCATTTTTAATGAGCAAACTTTAAAGTCAGTTTCTTTTTATTGCCGTACTGTTGGGATAACAGCTGGAGATGACTGCGAATCTTTTAACTAATAAGATTTGTATGTAATTTGAACAAATTTGCAGCTATTGAGGCCTTTCATGGCCCTTAAAACCTTCACTGAACTTTGAGATGTCTTTGCAGTGCATTGCAGTGTGTGTTTAAAATGCTAAAAAACAAACAAACATTGTTTTAATTGTTTCCTATTAGCGTGGCCCAAAATAACTTGACAATATATTCCAAAACACTTCTAATTATCTTTTTTCTCTTCACACATGGTATACATCTTGTGCCTTGGTGACTGCAATTCCTGTTTGTGTCTAACCTTATCAAAGGTTCATTCTGGTGTGCCTCTTGAACAGCTTGGCCAGTCAGACCCACATATGCCTTCCTCTCAAGAAGCCGACCAGACCGCCAAACAGCTGCTGCTCTCCTGACCAGACTAACTCAACACACCAATCATGCAACATGCTGCAGGGGCAGCTGGAGTACACTGACTAAGGTCATATTGCACACAGTGTACTTTATGCAGAAACTCATGCATGCATGCATGCACAAAGCCAGACACTGTAGAACAGACGCACCCGCAAGAGAGCATTACCAGTGGCCTTTTTCTAATTCACTGTACTGCGAGTAACCGGGTGGCCGGCAGATGAAGTTTACACATGGAAATACAAATTGTTGGAAGAAGAGACAGCCGCTCGTTTCTGTAGACAAGACAAGTGCAAACCATTTACACAATCCACATTTTTCTCTTTGTTGTGTGCAATCATGTCAGCTGAACCATGAGGAAACAGTTCAGTGTGTGAGCAAATCAAGAATCAATGTAATGATATGGCCCATTAAGTTATGAAATGAGGTTCTTCACAAATTGTTTTGCTTCTAGTAGATTTCTCCAAACAGGTTCTCCTGTAATGGGCTGGAAAGACAAACACCTCTATCAGCAAGTCAACTTCAGGCTCAGTCCTGGTTTCTATTCTTGTGTTTATTTCCTGTAAGTGGGGAAGGGATCAATTTTTTATGCAGCTTAAACAAATTTGATATGTAGATCTGATTTGTAATCACACACTGTACAAGGCATTGTGTTTTGTTCTGGTGTTTACTTCACGTGTAATCTCAGATAATTTGGTAAGTATAGACGATTAAAGTACTACGACAAATCCAGTGAAATACAAATCATAGCAAAGTCAGAGCTACACTATATGATGAACCATATGCAAACCCCACATGCTATTTTTAGACTGGCCACACTCTTATTCTGATATTAATTTCATCAACAATGACTTAGTTAATGTGCCGTGACGGTTGTAATTATAAACATAATATCAAATGCAACCACCCCATTATCACTGGGGACACATGGGAATCAGTAAGCAATCATGTATGCCGCTTGATATTTTAAACCTTGTTTGAGCAGCCGATTTCAGCAAGGTGTTAGCACCTTGTCGCCGCTCATCAAATTAAAATTTTGAACCTGAACAGCATGAATGAGGCTGCTGAATACCGAATTAGAAAGAATAAAAATCTATCTAGCATCTCTATAAGGTCAGAAACTTCATAATATACAGTATCCGTTGTGGGAGCATTGTGGGTGAATTTAAAATGCATTATGTTTTGGGTGAAAAAGCATTTAAATTCATACTGCCGAATGTAAATGAAATGTCATAACCCACTGTGTGCTTTCTACCACTTAACATATTCATTTCAAACAACAGCTAAACAGAGCAGCCCCGCACTGCTTTGATAAATACATTCATTTATATGCTTGGGTATTTAAGAAGAGAGAGTGCCTTCAGCATCAGATATGCATAATAGTATACAGTACTGTGAAAATCACCACATCTGCTCCATAATGAAAAGGTCTTTGCAAAAGCTGAAAAAAATCCAGCAACTCTATTTGAATTTATAAAATCCCACACACCATGTGTGGAGGGCAAAATGCAAATACATGTTTTAATATTTCACAAAAAGAGAAGCATTAGTTACATAATTTAAATTAAAGTGTTTTGTATTTGGCAATATTTGCAAGAGAAACTGAGCGACAGGAATGGGTCTATCTCAACACTATATAAACATTTATACTGAGTTCAAAGTCAGCTTAATCAACCTGCTGGAGGATTTCTCTTTAAGAATATTTATGGGCTTAAGCGATACTTCAGGTGAAGTCTGGGTTATAAGTAAAGATGAAAATAGACGTGCGTTATTCATTTATACCAGTCAGGAAGTAGCTATAAGTACTAGTAATCAAGACTGTCCTCACTTGTGCTTCACCACAATACCAATCACTGCAGCACTTGTGTCACCTCATGTTACCAAGATTTAAAGGAACATTGTCTCTGAAATGGGTTTCCCATCATGTCAGTCCAATTGTGACACATTAGGTTTGATTTTAGGCCATGGGGATGTTTTAAAACATCTACGTGGTAACTTATCACCGCCCTCGGCTCACGTTGTATCTGAAAGTGTTTTATGGCTCAAATAGAATAAAAGCAATAATGTTTTTAGTCTTGGAGGTTAGCTGATCCATTAAGGTCCAACGATGGCATGCTGAACTCAGTTCAGGATAAAAAAAAAATCCCTCCTAGTGTTAACAACACCTCCCCTTACATTGATTGGCAATTAAGACCCACTGTCCAAAGTCTATATTACTAGGAGAATGGGGGGAAAAAAGCCCGTCCATTAAGGGTTCAGTTGAAGCTGCAGTTCTCTCCCAGGGCCATACCATGAGGTTTAATAATAAAGTTAGCAGCCTTCATAATGTACCCTCTGTGGATCACAGTTCATTAATGCAGTTACAGCCTTACAAGAGTATAAGGGCTGAGAGGTGACACTGTATTGATTACAAAACCGCCACCCCATATAGAAAAATAGACATGCGCAGGCACACACGAACACACCCTACACCTGACCCATGTCAGCCTTGTATATAGTGAGGCCAGCAGTGATGATTCAGCACTTTCACCACAGAACCAGAGTTCAGTTAAATGCAGGGCATGAGGAACGGAGGAGGAGGGGGAGGAGGAAGGTGCGTGGTGGAATCCAGCCAAGCCTTTAGAGTGGAGAGTGTGTGGTGGGTGGAAGGGTAAGAGTTGCAGGATGGGGGTCGGTGGTGATGTCATCTGATGCTTGGAGTGATGGATAACCTTACCAAGGCTAGAGGGCACACATAAACACACAAACGCATATAGGCATTTCTACACAAATATTTACAGTAGAAGCAAACTTGTGCACTCTTACAGAGAGAAAGAGTAAAGTGCGCACGCACATCGCAATATTCAGCTCTCACTGTAACCGATGTAGGCTCGCACACACACACAGACCCACATTTTTAACTGCACACGCAGATGGAGGCATCCGCCCACGTACGGGCACAGAGTTTTCTCTTGGTATTAAAGCACTTCTTTGGCTCTGATGCCTTGTCACTTATCTTAAGCACTGGGAAGATGTGGGGGAAGGGGGAGGAGAGAGAGAGAGAGAAAGATGACACACGAGCCAGCTTCATTCTGCTGACTGCTCAACTTTAGGTGTTGGTGAGTACAGATTAACAATGACGGAAGGTACTAACATCCATCCACCATAAACTGTGATTCACTTGAACTTTTTTCATCTTCTAGATCCAAAGTCATCTTAAGTTAAGTCTCTTCTGACACAGAGCTGTCAGGTCTTTGATGCTCATGTACTGCGTACTGTATTATTATTAATACATCTTGTGCAGTCTTTGCATACATACCTTTTATCTTATATAAAAGGCTTAAATAGCCTTTGCTAGGTAGATGTCAGTGATGATCAGCTAAAATGATTAAACTGTTTTATTACAACTTTGACTCATGACATACTGATGGAGCTACAGTGAATCAATACAGTGAATTAATACATATTGCGCAGATATTTTTCCAGTTATTACGAAATGCACAAATCATGCTGGGTTCTCTATGTGTCTTCTAAATGTGTTGCATCTCTGCTGCGCACATCTGTCCCCATTTACATTCTTGGATATCTGGCTCATTCCCTTCACCTGAAATATTCATTTCCTTTTCCATCTCCATTTCAAACTTGCATGTGTTTGTTTCCTCTGACTTCTAGTTTGGTGCAGTGGAAGGATTTTCTTTCTTCCTCCCTGACTTTCCTTCTTTCTCCCCCCTTTGTCTTCCTCTGTCTGTCACACTCTCTCGCTCCCTTATGAGCTTTCATTCCCTCTCACTTCTTTGTCAACCTCCTCTTGTAAAGAGAGCGAATGTCTATTTTAAGCAATGTGTCATGCACCAGCCACCCCCACACAGACACAGCGCAGAGGAGAAGACTGGCACAACTCAAGCATGTTGTGTGTAAGTATCTGGGTGCTCGTGCGCCCTGTGCTGGGAAGATCATGCTCCCTTTTTTTTCCCTAACTTTAACAAAACACAGCCTACAAAAGGGCCACAAGAAGCATCGGTGATGTCACGGTTTCTGATATGTTTATTATACATGCTTTAAATTAAACATACAACTGAGTACTCACAGGCTGGGAAATATAAGTGCTTTTACATGCTTCGAAGCCCAACTAAGGATCCACTAGGAGCAGTTACTTTGGTTAGAAATGGCAAAAAATGTATGAAATTTGACAACTCAGTAGTCAGGCATCATGGGAAAACACTTGTTATATCAAATATCAGAATCTTATAAAATTCCGCTTGATAGTATTATAAACTCACTCAGTAGCTGGTATTTAATACCATATCTAATAATGTATCACATACATGCATCTCTCATTTGATATTGAATATACAATATTTATTCATGTTGTACATCAAAAAGTACATTTTTCTTTAAATGAGATCTCTGATTTCGTGTGGCACACCTTCTCCATTAGATGCAAAATGGATCATTTTTTAATTGCTTCAACTGACCTCACTTTTACGATATTAATATCCCCTTTTTTTACACAATAACCAATCTAAAAAATGTTAATTCCTATTTCTTTTTGTGTGCCAGTGTTCTGACAAAACGTCCTACTTTGTCAAAACATCCTACCGTAGCGTAAATTTATTGTCATGTCTATCATTCCGTGCTACCTTATCAGAATATACTACCTTACGTGGTTTTTGCCTCCATTGTACATATCTATAGGTAGGATGTTCTGATGGCCAAAAGAAGTACTAAATCAAGACTTGAAACATGAATTCAATTGAGACTCCAAACTGGAGTATTTGCACAAAAAACAAAACGTACGTTAGCTTGAAAAGTTAACAAATTGACAAAAGCTTAAGGAAAACAAGTATCAACTGTAATAAAGAAGTAAAACATATAATACTAACCGTTTTTCGCACGCACGAGATCGGGGTAGAATCAAATAATAGGCGTGTACTATTAACACCGAAAACATGGCCGTTTTGAGTTGTGCGCATGCGCAGTAACAAGTAGGACAGCTTGATAGGTAGGGTGTTTTGTCAGAACACCAGCAATAACTTAGTAATGTTTCATTTACATGGTTGTTACTCTGAAGAAGTCTTTCACATGTATGGCTTTTTTTCTAACTGAACGACTGGGAACAGTTATCACTAGCCCCTCAAATTTATATACAGTAATACACCCCATACAAAATATGCACGATCTATAAGCTATTGATTTTAAAACATCATATTGAACATGTAATATGCTGACACAGGTACACGGGCAAAAGGTTTTATTCCTCTTTTGATCTGCAATGAACACAGCAAGTATCACTGTGATTTATTTTGAGTACCTTGTCAGTTCTGTGCTGACACGCATGTTACGCATGCATACATAATATTCAGGCTTTTGTCTGCAGCAGATTGAAGTGTATATGAGGCCGGCTACAGTATGTAAAATACCCGCGAACAGAGTCAGTGTTCCACTGTGATTTAAATGTGTGAACATCCTGCTTCTTATATTTCTAGTATACACAAATGTGTGCTTTCAGCTTTTTTGTCTCTCATCTCGCAAACATCTCACCTCCTTCTGCTCCTTTCCCCCTCCTCCCTCACTCTCTCTCCTTCTCTGATAGCTGGGTGTGAGATGACTCACGGGACGAGGCAAAGCGCCGGGCACACACGGCTCTCAGGTAATGAGAAATGATGTTGGTGTCAATGGTGGAATCGTCCAAATCATCCCTGAGCTGAGTTACATAATTCAAATATCATTCTTATACTCCCCCTCCTCTTTTATCCGTTATCACTGCCTTGTCCTCTGGCACACTCTCCCTCGCTTACTCTCAGTTCAAACAGATTTGATTTCTATTCCTCTATGTTCCAGTGACATCGCCGCTCCTCCGAGAGGTGTGTGCTCGGATTGGAACAAGGATCAAGTCACCCATCACAGCGAAGCATGCAGGGAAAGGCCAAGAGGTAGAAAATCTGTCTGCCTATACCTGTAAGTTAGAGTATATAGCTTTTATCTTTTTTTTAATATCTTTTTTCTTTGCCATGTTTGATGTTTATGTTTGTTGTGCGCTGTTGTATTTTTGTCTGTTGCAGTTTTTCTGTGTGTGTCTGTTTTAATGTTCCTTTCTTTGTTCCCCCCCATTTTTTTTTTAACTCTGACCTTAAAGGGATTACCCAGTGAAATAAATAATTCAGCATTTGGGGAAATAAGCTTATTAGGTTTCTGCTTCCAACACTTACAAGAGAAAATTTAAACCACCATCAACATTTCTGTAGGCTATGGTGAAATGACTCTGCAGCCAGCTCCTGGTTAGCACGTTTTCAGCTTCTACAAACCTCACTAATAAACATGTAATTTCTCTGTTTGGCTATTTGCTTAAATATTTCACAGAGGAATAACCATCGGCTAATTTCCTTTTTCTCGTCGTCTAGTCCAATAGCTCGGAAATGAAAGATGTACCAGTGTTGGGAACATAAGTTTGTTGTTGGCTGGATGGGTACATCAACAAATTTGTTTAAAAAAAAAACATGCATTTAATTAATTCATTTCAATAATCTGATGAGTATTTGCCTGTAAGAGGACAGTCTCATTCAATCAACACCAACGTCAGCCTGTTTAGGTTTTTGACCAGGAGGTTGAGTTGCTGTTTCTGCCATGTTTGGAAACCTTAAGCAGTTTAATATGTTAATAGAACCAAGTAAAGTCAAGGACATAAACCCGTGGAAAATCACAATCTGTCATTTTCAAACATTGGTCGTCGCTATAACAAGATAAAATGTTTATAGGTGGCAATCATAATAATCAGACAACCCTCATCCCGTGGCACTAAAAATAAAAACCGAAGAGAACAAAATAAAAAAAGACTACAATAAATGATCATATTTTCCTAAAAATGGAAAGAGAAGAAAATATGTGACTATAATAATAGTATAATACCTCTGATGATGTAATTTAACAGCTCTGTGTTGTTATCACAATGCTGATATGATATGTAATATACCTACTACTAATAGATGGGAATAAGGGCGAAAAGAAAAGAAAACCTTTCTAAGGATTCTCTATACTGATGCCACACACTGAACACTGGATTGCCCTCGAGGGCTGTTTGTGCTCAGCTTCGGGAAAAGGAAATGAAGTTCACCAGATTGTTTTTTTGGAATCTGAATTGAAAACTTTCCAGGCCAGGGCTGAGTCTGCACCGGCCAGATTGAGGTGAGATAGAGTGGAGAATATGAGCAGAGAGATGAAGTTGACCCCAACCTTTTTTTTCACCCTCCTGCCGTTTAGAGCTGAGACTAGCAGGCTCCTTGGCAAGGTGGGAGAAAATATGCTGTTAACTGTGAGCATGTAGTCACTTCAGCCTCTGTCTCTTTATTTTCATCCACTTGTATTCGCTGTGATTCATTGTTCCCCTGCACTACGTGTCTTGAGTACAGTGCTTGCACTTCCATCTTTTTTGCGTGAGCACTTGCATGTGCATGCACACATGAAGCCTCACACCCTTTTCACTTCCATCTACTCTGTCTGCTCTCCTACTTTTCCCTTCTATCCTTCTTCTCTCCAGCAGTGGTTGAAATCTTGGATGTATTGGCATGTCTCCTCTCATCACCCCACCACTTGTGAGGAGGATCGAGGAGAGTTTAGGTGGGAGAGCGTGTGTTGAGGCGTAAAGGACCCTCTCAGCCCTAAGCCAAGTCCTGTCCATCCAACGGAGAGCCCAGACGGTGTGATTCAGCCCTCCTGAAGCCTGGCCAACTCATACTCACACAAACACACGCAGTTACACACACACGAGGCACTCGGTGAGAAAGTCACAGACATCCTTTCTCCTCTCTTAAGTCACCACAGTGAGGCTGCACTGGAGGAGAGGCACAAAGAAGAGGTGTGGAGGGGTAGCGCTGCAGTTCTCAATCCTCAAGGCAAGGTCACTTTTGCCTGGCTGAAAGCACGCATAAGTGATAGAAGCACTGAGGGGGGTACAGGTAAAAGAAAAGATTTTGGTCTTTTTAAAACTTGGGCCTTGTTTTCCCATCTTTTGGGGTTTAAATTTTTAATAGGGACAAAGATGTTTGGAGTCAGCTCACTACAGAGCAATAACCAGCAATGGTGAAGCAACTGCAAAATAATCCTACGAGGCTATTGCCCAACCTCACATTGCTTATATTTGATACTTTACTGTAAGTGTCTGTAGTCTTTAAGTTATCCTGCCATGGTTTTGATTGATTGATTGATTTTATTTAGTTCCAATACATATTAAGACAGTGATAGTGTGCAGGTAATAAATACCTGAATAAGGAGCAGTAAAAAGTAATCATAAAAATCAACCTATTTCCATAGTGTACCTTTTTTGGAAGCATTTTGCATTGCAGCGATGCCATGTCAACAAAATAGCTTGAGCAATAACATTAACTCCAGTACATTTGCATTTTTCTTGTAGAAAATGTGCTTTGCTGTTCTCTGTGATTGACCCCAGTAATCTCAGATAAAATGGTCACACAAACCAGATGGTTTCCAAGGTGCAGTGCACGAACAGGAGTGTTTTCGTTAATTTGTAGCACAGCTGGTCACATCTTAGGCATGTCCCCATTGCCCAAAGTTACTCTGCAAAAGCTTTGTGAAGGGTAGTGTGTCATTGTGTTGCCACAACTCAGAAATCTGCACCCATAAACCATTTGTTTGTCTGTGTTGTTTTTTTCAATAACAATATCTACATTTTCTGTAACTATGTAACTGGAGACTTTTGCACGGTACTGGTCTGTCCCTGTTGGGATCTTTTGTTAACGTTTTGCTCAACAATCTGAACCTGGGAAAACAAGCACTTTTCTTGAATGTAGACAATTGCCCTGTGGGATTACATTGGAGCCGCTTCACGGTAGCCAGTTGTAGCTATGTTTCTCATTATTGGACTTCTTCCAAACATTTTTGTCCTTATTAACAATCTAGACCCATAAAGTTTGAAAAATACCACCAGATTTCAAAAATAGTGGAATTTTTGTTACAAACAGATTCAACTCCCTCTAGGGCAAACACATATATTGATCTACAAGCATGAGGAACTGTCATCTTTCTAGATTTGAATGCATGACTTGGGGGAGAAAGACCTAACTGATAGACAGCTGATAAGTACGAATCTATAAGCCATGGGGACTTTGGCATGGACATTTTTTGCGGTTTGTTACCAGTGGGTGCCGTAGAGCAGTTCTCATTCAGACTTTCTTTGGAGGTAAAATGAAGGTTGTTTTGCATCTAATGATTTTCTTATGCCTTTTAAATGAGCTCCTCTGAGTGTTTTCCTTCACTAGAAACTCCTCTTTGTCAAGTGAAGGCTGTGTGCAGGCAGAAACGGAATGGTGGACCCAAAGTGCAGACTCTGAGAAACGAAAAAGGTGAACTCGAAAACAGCTTTAATGGTGAACCGGACCAAAAACTAAACCGAAAATAAACAAAAACTAACCAGGCTAGCAAACAGAACACACAGTACAGAATGAGGGTAGATCGCAACACAGACAAAGGAAAACACAGGGCTAAAATACACAGAGGAAGCAATCAGGGAATGGGAGACAGGAGGGAAACACAGCTGGGGCAAATCAGGGCTGACGAGACAAAGGAAGTAAATCCAGACACATTAACGTGAAACACAGACTTTCAAAGTAAAACAGGAAACACAGACTGGACTTACAGTCACAGACTCACAAGCAGACTGGAACAGAGACGTGGGACCAGGACAGACACAGACGCCGACTGGACACAGAACAGAGGGAGTATGGAAACCTAAACTTAAGAACTACAAAATCACAAACCAAGAAGAACTGGGGAAAATAGAAATGCAAAACAGAAACCAGAACATTCACAGTAATAAACCAAGATGAGAACACAAATAAAGGTACAAAACTGAAAACACTGGGTCAACGACCCAGGTACCCTAACACTCTTAACCCACCCATGCAGCCGATCCCAAGCTAAATAAAGAATTATTTCCAAATTCCAAATGCTAGATTAATATTATGGACAGATTTCTATTACGCATTATTCTTTTTTCACTTAAGGTATCATAAGAAGTTGCATTAAGGAGCAAGATTTTTTCCTTTCACAATATTGACTGATTTGCTCATAAAACAAATAAATACATAAATCTTCAAATATTTGTATGGCCTGGATTCAGCAGTTCTTGCGGTAGCAGTCTGACATCCCACTAGCACTCAGCCTGATGACAAGCAGCTTTGTTTACCGTGTGACACGTGCAGGTGCTCCCACTTCACAGGACCTAATAACTCATGTCACATTCTTCAGCTTCAAAGTCTATTCAGTCAGTCTTCTGAATGTGTGCTCGTGTTACATTTTACTTCACATTTAGCACCAAAAGGTAAAGTTTTCATAATCCTGGTGAGTTTATTGTGGTTTATCTTGTCAAGTTTTCATTAAGCATGTCACTGCCAGTGTTGGGGCCCTTATTTAAAAAAAGTAATCAGTTCAAATTACACACGTTATTTTTTATACATTAATAATACATGCATTACATTACTGAACTACTGGTTACTATATATGGGCTTGTACTTCTTTCTAAATCCCAGACTAGCTTCTTTTTCTGTCCTAAAGCCAATAGGATGCCTGCTTTAGCATTAGCCTCATTGTGTCCAGGTAGATTAGCATTGAGACAGCACTGCGACAGGGGGCTCCTTGAATGACCAAGAGACCTTCTCTGCCTCGTACTCTGTTCACCCTCCCCCTCCTTCTTCAAAACCCAACCTCCACGAAAGAAACAATGAAAGGCTGACCTGCCACTCAGTTCACTACAGTTCATCCACATCTAGGCCTTGAGGGGCTCGGAGCGCCTGAGTGCACACACAGTGCTAACCTTGACTTATGAGTTATATGGATATATCACAGTAAGATCATATAGGAAGACATAGATATGTACTGGGGTTAGGAAAATGAGTGCAGGGTACATTGAATAATATATCAGCATTACTACCAAGAGTGGACCAAGAATACTGTATTTGAACCCATGAATGGGTCAAGGAAGAGCAGGAAAAGTAAGAGTAAAGAAGACGAGGGAAGAAATAGAGAGAAAGAGTGAGAGAGGGTGGGTGAGTGTGACAAGCGCCATAACGTCCTCTGAGATGCATTTGGACACAGTGAGCATCTGTCAAAACAAGGCAGCCTCAACGGCCGCCTCACTAATGGCTATGGACGTGAGCGACAGAGGGGTAGGGAGAGGTGGGGAGAGACACACAAACCTTCTGCTGCACGTGCACACACAAATCACACATGCATACACAGGCACAACAGAGCGGACACTTTTTTTGTTTGCAGCAAATCATTGATACCAGATTTGTACAAAGCTACAGTGTAATAGCTATTGAACTATTTTGACGTTCGTGCACGAGCGCGTGCGTTCGTGTGTGTGTGTGCATTCATGCACCCGATTATGTTGGTTTCTGTGTGCAAGCGCAGTGTGTGCATGTTTACCTTCCAACTGTGGTTTTTGGTTGTCAGATACTTTCCACCATCTCTCATTGTGATGAATTGGGTGCTGTGTCAATCAGTCATCTGAATTGTTTTTTTTTCCCCTTCTTCATTTTTTTCAAGGCACTTTGGGCTGAGTTGTGTTCACTCTCCATTTCTCTCTCTCTCTCTCTCCTCCTTTCTCTCAGTGTTGCTGTCTCTGTACAAGAAACATCCATAAGAAATCATCATAGGGTTTAAATCAATGTGGTGAAAGAAAATGTGACTATACATGGCAGTTACACACACATGTGCGCATTGTTGTCAGCTTACCATAATTGTAATAGAAATCCTTTTTTACAGGTAACATTACCCTATCTGTTTGATAAGAAAAACACCAGATTAAATTTAAAGTTATATGAGACATGTACATCATATTTCCCCCTCGGGTGTGTAGAGAGAGTGAACAGGAACAAAACAGTACAATGCTACCCAAATCTTAACCGCCTAAGGCTACTGCTGCTGTGCGTACAACAGCAGCCCATGCACAAAGAGTAGCATTGGACGCCCAAACTAAATTACTGCTTCAATGAAAAGTATTCATTAATTTTCTAAGCCCCTATGATTTATACTTAATAATGTGCTCCTGTTTTTTGTGGACATTTTTCTTTCAAAGATCCTTTTAACTAAAATGACATAAAACAGTTAAATACGAATATAAAGACTTGGTGAGTCATAACGTGGCAAATGCAAATACACTTGGAATGCTGGCTACCAATTACTGTAATTATTCTTCATTCAATGTTAGCAATTAGGCACAAATGAGTAGAAATGTTTCTTCAGAATTCAACTAAATGCTGTTATTTAATGATGATAATTTGAATTCATTGTGGGAAAATTAAAAGGAAACTATTTTTTAAAACAATATCCAATATTTTTTCAAGAAAATATTCCTTGCTTTTTTAAAAGGTTTGCACAAACCGACTGCCGATTTAAACTTTGACCTGTTTAGCAAAAATGAGGAATCTTGGATGCTAAATGTATTTTTGGTTAAGAGTTCTTTTAGTAGTGCTCAAACAAAACAAAACAACATTTTTAAAATCCAAAAAAGTACCCTGTTATGCGCCCATGCCCAGTCAGGAGGATTGATATTAAAGTACTATAACCTAAGCTGGATTTACACATGCACTGCACTCCTGAACTTTCCTAGACATTATCTGCCTGATGGGCATGTGAGAACAAAAAAGTCCAACTCCTGAATATGAATTTGATGTGATGAGTTATTGTGCCTTATTTGCATTCTATTTATTATGTGAGAGACAATTAAAATGGGTACTGCAGAGCCTCAGACTCTTTCACAAGAACATGTAGCTCTAGTTCAAATTCAAGTGCAAGCTGCAAATGCTCTAACACTGATCATTACTGATTTCTGTTTCCATGATTATAACAGAAAACACAATGTAATGTGTAAACATGTTATTAAATGCTATATTATAGTTCAACAGTCTTTAACAGTGCTCTGCTTATCTTATCCAGTCTGGATACTAGATTGACAGAATTAAGATATTGCTATACATAATGCATGCCCCCTTAACACACATAAAAAAAGCTATTAATGCAAAATCTTCTACAAGTGGAACACATCAGGTATGAAGTTAATTATATTACATATAATATTATATATTACATTAATACTGCTTGTAGATTAAAGCATTACAATATCATAAGCACATGAAAGTTTGAATACACATGAAAATAAAAAGTTAGTGCTACCGAAAGGAATACTATGTTCACTTGTGACTGGTGATTGGTTACTACAAAGCTGGAAACCATTGTTCATTTTAGTCAAATTGTGCATATAGAGGGGAAACTCCTGGAAAAATAATTTTTTTTGGTGGGACCACTGCCTGTGCCTGCAGATGGTCAGGCTATTAATAGTTATGTCATAACTGATTACGACAGACCAACCTTCACATCGCATAACACCGAAATAAAATAGAACATCCACCTACTGTCGCTTGATCCAATCAGCCACCACCCATTGCTGATGTGGACGTTGCCATCTTGTGCTAACAACATAATTTGGTGCCGGACTGTACACAGCAAAAAATCAGCCCATCCACTTGCATGAATTAGTCATACCAATCTAAATTTTACCCTGGCTCTAATAATAATGTCAATACTACAACTACCCACATAGGATTATTTAAAAACTCTAATAGACAATAAATTTATATGTGTACCTAACGTCATGTTTTTAATAATTAACATTAGATAATAGTCTTCTATCTCTTGTTCATACAGCCCACTCTTTACCTTGGTTTTGTCTGTGTAAAGAAATTGTTAGTCATCATTTTTGTCTTCATTAGTATAAAACCTGAAAACCAAATGCACCCTATTGTGATTTCAATTACTTCACAAAATCAACAAAGTTCTATTTTTTCATCATCAATGTAAGTCCAGAATCCACAGCTAACACTGTGCTGAAAAAATTTAAAAAATACAAAAAGATATACATTAGTTAAGAAAAGTAATGTGTTACGTTACTTAATTACTCCCTGTTACACTACTCATTACAATACTTTATAATGTGGCATGACACACATTGTCACATAATTACCATTTAACAACATAAACCTGAAGCTACAGTCCCACAAGATCACACAAATCCCTATTCTAATAAGGAAATACAAACGGTCTTTCTTTTAGAGTTGAGACATGAACACAAAGCTGACAACACAAAGCAAAATTGAAAACCACCCTATAAACTTCAAAGCAACTATTACTGCAGTTTCTCTGTAGAAACACTGAGGCTACAATGCTGCATTTCTGACTGTTCATTATTCCTATTGTAACCTGTTGAAGATCAGGCTCTGGGTGCTGGCCATGACTTTGCGTTCTTTGCTAGCTTTGTGTTAGCATGTTCTCTATTTGGATGTTTGCAAAGAGCCGATGTTCTGCTAGCATGCAGTTAGTTCAGTCCTGGATGTAGTTTGCACTTTACAATTATACCGTTTTGTACATGAAAATAAAAGGAATGTCCATATCGCCACTCTTCAAAAACTCTTCAAAAACGCTCCACCATTTTGCTCCCTGCCACATCAGCTAATGATAGTGTACATTTCCAGGAGGGAAAATAAATGCTTGATTTTCTTCTTTCTTTCTATCCACTCAATGTCGATAGGATAGATGAATGCAAGCAATGGCGTGTTTGTAAAGGCAACAAATGTAACATAGTTACTGAATTGAGCACAGTACTGCATTTATTAAAAATATTGTGCTTGTTAATATACCTATAAGGCTATTAAGTAAGATAAGTCTGTGACATTAGTCCAGTACATTAATGTGTAACACATAAGCTGTGTGATTAAGACACTTTATTCAGGGACAGTTACAGTTGCCGTGGGGTAAGATGAGCAAGGCAGACAATCAGGACCAACCTCGGTCTGGATTCCTCTCCCTTTCTTCCATCCGTGTCTTGGAGGAACAGCATTGGCAGATGTGCTACCGATTCCCTGTGGCTGATTTTGGAAACATCCAAGAGTTTGTAGCTGGGCATGCAACATCTCTCAGGCAGTTCCCTCATATGAAAATAATCTTCCTCCCTCCCATAACCGTGATGATGCTGTTGGATTTCAAAGAAAAGTTTTTGGCTCAGTAAATATAAATAGTTACCTTCCAATACATAATATTTAATTATTGATATCATAAGAAACACCCATTATTTACTATATATAGCTTTTCATTAGCCCCTAAAAAATGCAGTGATCACTGTCAGTCTCTCTCAGTTTTTATCACCACTATTTAGTTTAAAGCTCAGTTTTTAAAACCTTATGATGTAACTACAGCCCAGCCCATGCAGTAGTAAATGAATAACCTAACCTCATACTGTGGTTGGATTATCTCAGTTGTTCTCCTGACTGAAGTTTGGCCTGTTTACAGGATACTGCCATGTGACTGCATTTGTCTCTAACCATCAGGAACCCTCACGTTAACAATTATCGAATGGAAAAAAGTTAGCATTCATCCTCTAGCTTCACTGTGCTAATGTGTTTATATTATGCTAACCATAGCTATGTAGCTAGCCACCACGCAGCACGTCATTATTTACCAGGTAGTCCAACTTCAGTAACGCTAAAAAAGTCACTGCTGTTTAGTTTTTGGTCTTCATTTATGTCGGTAGTGATAGCAGAGCTATACGTTTATGTTTTTTCAGAAATCCCTCAGTCAGAACATGGTATATTATGTTTGGGTGGAAACTAGCAAGCTAACTCCCTGCTAACTTCTAACTCTGTTAAACTTCAAAAATTCTGTTTTCATGGATGCCTGTATGTTAAACTGAATTGTTGATCATTTTATTAAGATGAAAGAATTTAGACAGTTTGTAACGCTCAGTGATGCTGCAGTGTTCATTTGACTTTGGGACCTGAAGTGGAGTTTGGACTTGGAAACAGCTAATGGCATCAGACTTAAAGACCAGATTAACATGGGAACAGAAAAACAACAAAACAAAGCAAAAGAAAATAAACAACACCGATTTTAATACAAGGGGTATTTTTTCTTTGAATTTTAATGTCCAAAAAAGTCTGTTATTACCTACTTCACTCAGAGCTGTGGTTCAATAACTACCTCCCTAATAGAAAACATCCTCGTGGCCTCCTTTGCTGTGGCTTATTCCAGAACATCCTGCACAGTTTAGAGTTTGACATGACTTCAAGCAGTTCCTAGGCAGTTTGTTTTTTTGTTTTTTTGCAGTGCCATTGCCTTGAACCATTGTTGCTTGGTCTGCAACAATGGTTAGGTGCAGTGTTGCCAACTCCTCAGTAAGGAAAATTGCTATTGGTTGTCCTAAAAGTCGCTAGAAGTCGCTAAATGACGTCATCACCTAATTTGCATAATTGGTCATGCTAATATAATTGTAACCTATGTTGTTGGAGAGAGAAATAACATCCTGGAAGAGACATAAAGTGAGTAAAAAACGTCCTAAATGCATTTAGTTTATTTAGAACTACAAATTAAATTTCTTTTAGCAATTATTGTTTTTTTTAATGTCACAATTCCAACCCTGCTGCTTTACCCGGGCTTGGACCGGCAAAAGTGACCCGAAATAGGCACTCTGGTGGAGTTACTTTGTGTGTGTGTGTTTATAAGTAGTTTTAAACCTTGTGATCCACAAAGCAGCATAAGAGTAAAAGAGTAAAAGAAGAACTGACTGCGTTACAGCACCCGCTGCTTGTTGAGAGTAAAGGCGATATGCGCTTTCATGTCTTTTTTTAGCGACTTTTTTCAGAAAAAAACCCCCTAGCGACTTTTTTCAGAAAAAAAGTCGCTAGGGGGTCTGAAAAGTCGCTCAATATAGCGACAAAGTCGCTAAGTTGGCAACACTGGTTAGGTGGGTCAGGTGTTTCAAAGTTACATCCTCATTAATGCCAGTTGAGCAAATTATTGCACTAAGTTGATTTGATTTTTTCACCAATTAAATCACAGTTGTGGCTGATCTGTATACATTTTAGAATTTAAAAAAAATCTATGATATTTTTTATTGATTATTACTAGACTGGACATTAAGAAAAACTGGTAAAATTGTGTTAGAGCTACAGAGTTATTCTTGTAATTCATAAGATATAAGATGATCTTTTTTCCAGATGACATTTCTGTGCTAAATTTGTGCTAGACTGGCACTCCTGGTAGGATTGGGACAGATTTAAAAAACCTGCAACAACAACTGAGACATAACCAGTGACCAACCAGACAAGGAAGAAATCACACCTACTGTTGGCACACACACACCGCACCATGGTTAGGTCTGGATAAAATTGATATGATTTGACTGACAGCTCTTGTTTTACGATCCTTCAGGTTAAACACACAAACTTTCCCTCTTTCTCAATTTATGTGTTTGTCTCATACACACACACACACACACACACACGCAAAGAGCATCGCGTGGTGTGTTTTTGTTGGGATTTTGACAAACAACAACAGTGACCTTTAAGGGAGGCGAGGCAGCATGGCTGTGATCACAGGGAATGGAAACGGAGCCAGAGTGAAATGTCAACCGTCCCTGTGGTCTTAGCACTGACGCAAAACTGCCAGAAAAGGGAGAGAAAGAAAGAGTTTGCATGTGTGAGTGAATGTGTGACAGTGTGTGTGTGTTAATCTTGCAGTGGGGGGGTGTTCTTTGTGTCAGTGAGAGAAAAATGCATCACTACCACACATGTGTGTGGCAGAAGAGAGCACAAGAGCATAAGAGAAACGAAGCTTGCACTCTTTGAGATTCATATCAGTCATTCATCTGGTCAGATTACAAAAAGAAATCATCTCACATAGCTGATGCATCATCACTTCCACTATGTCAGGGAAGTTGCATAGCAGTCAGAGATAGAGTCATTACAGTCATATGATTGATGTGTGAAATGGCGTGCAAGGCATGAGGTACGATGGTGTTGATGCTTTTACATTGTCCTGATAATGATGCTCTTCCACGAGGTTGTGAATGGGAATAATTTTGCATGTGGGGCAGGTGCTGAACTGCAGCTGCTGAACTCACAGCAGCAATAAATGTAGCATGCAACTTCCACCATTCATACAAATCATATATCAAATTAAACCCTGCATAAGAAACACAAGCATATGGGCACTATCTGAATGTCAAAATCTTTCCAGGATTTAAAAGTTACACCTTCTACCAAGTTCAGTGACTGCCAGATGATGTGAATCACACAGAGGTTGATCCTTAAATAGTATTTGAGATGACAAAATTTGATTCCAAATTTCATAGATAATGCTGATGTTTCGCTGATGTTTTAAGTTTATCCAATAAATGAAATAAAAGATTAGCTACTGTGATATCAGCCATTGGTTTCTGAGCTTTGAAACCTTGAGATGAGTGTTCCTGCCATCACCATTTTGGTTGCATGAACCTGATTGTAAGGATAGATAAGGGGCGAGTCTTGGTGTAAAAATGCTCACTGGTTAAAGACCTATGAATGACATCTCATTTTGACTAATTTTTATTAGTTGCAGTTTATAAGCTATTCAGTATGTAGCAGTTTATAATCTGGAAATTTGAAGCTTATATGTTATATGCCAATGAATTTAAATGTATTCCATTTTAAACAGAGGATCTGTTTATGTTGTTTTGTTGTTATCTGGTTATCTATCACACTGTAAAAGATCATTTCATGGTATTCTATGGTTACACCAGACAGTAAATGCAGACAAAACCTCTGTTTTATATTATTGCACAATGATGAACTATGTTGCAATGGTGCAGTGTAGACTGTGATATCCATGATTGCTGTTAAGTTGGGTCCAGAGTAGCAACAGAGATATTATGGCACTCAAAGACTTCTAAATGAAAATACAGTGGAGAACAGCAAAAATTGTGGTAGAAGCTTTTAAAACTGCTTATTTGTGTACAAAGTCAGCAAACTTAAAAAAATCTTTTTAGCAGATTTGATTGGATGGTCAACACAGTAGATGCAATATTGGTTTGGTCACTGAAAATAAAAGCTAATTTATATAACTTTTCATAATAATTGCCCAGATGTGTTTCAGTATGCTGCTGGCTTTAATAACACTTTGCTGGCTAAGATGTAGAAATCAGCCATAATACAGTAGCTTATATAACATCTGCTTATATTCTGTAGAGTATAGTTGCCTAAAGCCACAGTCATTACACTTTAGAACCAACAGCAGCAGGTCATCTAATCACACTTTATCCATAAAAAATCTGCAGTCATGGTAAAGTAAACCCTCTCTCTAAAACTTTATGTATCCGGGTCTTATATGAAAAAAATCATCCAGTTTTTGTTAGGTTCTAAAAATACTTTAATAACTCTCATATGAAGAATAAATTATGACATATGGCATCATTTATTTTGTAAAGACTAGGCCAAAATGCAGAAGTGGTACATTAAAAATAAAGTACACCCCATGATTCAATAGCTTGTAGAGTGTCACGTTGCTGGGTCTGTTGAGTTTTAGTTTATTTAGATGTTATGTTTAAGTTCTTTAGGGTAGCTAAGTTCATTTGTTTATTAGTTTCTCTTTGTGTTTTCTACCCCTGTATTTAAGTTTCCCTCTCCCTGTTTCATGCTGCGTGTCTTATGTTGTCAAGTTTATATTGTCTTGTCTGCGTCTCATGTTTCCTGTTTTATTTTGAAGGTCTGTGTCCTATGTCAGTGTAGTCAGCTTTGCTTCCTTTGTCTCGTTATGTCAGACTAGTGTCAGCTGTTTCCCCATGTGTTTCCACTTCCCCTAATCACCCCTGTGTGTATTTAGTCTGTGTGTTTCTGTTCATTCTTGGTCAGGTCGTCTGTTCTCCACGCCATGTTTCTAGGTTTCATGTCCAGGTTTTTTCATGTTGTTTGTTTAGTTCTCCCAGTTTAGGTTAATGTTAGTTTTTTTTTTTCAGTTTGCCTTGCCCTTTGTTTGTACCTTTTTTTTACCAGCCTCATTAAACGGCTCGCTTTTTGTTAATTCAAATTTTGTTCCACGTCCTATTTTGTCTGCATTTCGGGTCCTCTACGTCACTCCATACAGTCTGCCTCTGCCAGACTGTGACAGAGTCACATTTGGATGTATGAATTTAGCTGTCTCTTACATCATTATGTTAATTTTTTTGCCCACTGTTCTTTAAAATGCAGCTTGAATTCTTTGAGCTTTATTGGCATTCACTTGTGCACAACTTCTTTTTTAGCTTTAGCTGTCGGACAGCTGGCCTCACATCTGACTCTAGAATACTTTGTTATACAAGTCCTGTGGCTGCAAAACAAGCCCCAATCATCACCCTTCCACCACCATGCCTGCCAGTTATAATGAGTTGTCTGTGCTGACATGCTGTGCTTGTGGGCCTGTGTACACATTATGGCCAAAGATTTCCTCTGTTGTTTTGTCTGTCCAAAGGACATTGTTCCAGATATTTTGTGGTTTGTTCAGATACAACTTCCAAACCTAAGCTATGCTGCCATGTGTCTTTTTTTTTTTAGAGAGAGAAGAGGCTGGAAATCCTTTGAATCATGCCATACTTCTAATTGAACTTTAACATTCAGCATGGTAACTACAGAGCTAACTTTTGAACAAGTTTTATTTTCTACTTGTGAATAAGCTTATACACTGTGGAATGATGAACGTCATATTGTTTGGAAATTACCTTATAACCTTCTGGAGATTAATGGGCACCAACAGTTGCTTCTCTAAGATCTCTGCTGAAGGCTTTCTTTCTTTGCATTAACACACACCTGAATGCTCCAGGCCAGAAATCTGCCAAAATGTCAGTTTTTATAAAGGTGGTCATACTTGCTGATGATCAGTCAATCAGTCAAGCTCATTTGGCTATCAGCACCTTCCTGCTACGTTCCCTCTTGATTCTTTTGGAAGTAGTAGTAATGATTACTACTGCTTCATATACTGCTTCTGCACTTTGGCTTAGTATTTGTTAAATAAATAAAGGTACTAGGTGCTGTGTAATGTGTTGTTGCTCATCTGAGGTTGTACTTACCTCATTTTAAGACCCACTAAGGACCAGAAGATCTTTATTATGTCCTGACACGTAAAGCCTTCAAACTACAAACTACAAAGAGCTTATTGAAGATATTTTGGTACCTAAAGGCTAAAGTATGGCCCACTGAGGAAAATTGAGATGTACATTACCCTTTAAGCACTGTCTGTTACAGGGCAACACAAATACAAGTTGTAAAACTTCAAGAAGTCTGTGGAGAAGTGTTGCCTTTGAGACAAACTCGGAGAAGAAATTTTGCCTCCATTGTTGTTCTATAAAGCCTGTTACACAGAAGCTTTAAATATCACACAAAAACAAAAATAAAATGAGCACATCAGCATACTTTGACATTGTCAGCAAAAAAGAAAATGTCTGTCAGTGCTTGGACCAGTATTTACTGCATTCTTACCATTCTCAGATCTATATCACTCGTGATATTAGAATAGGAAAGATACCCATTACAGGTTAAAGAGTACCAACAATAAAACTTCTTTATTTCATTCAGACTGATACACTTTATTCTTTTACTTCTCACCATTACAGTATAGAAAAATGAGAGTCAATTTTAAAGAATTAGATTCTAATTTAAGGGGCTGTTTGAGCTTTCAATTTAGATTATTGTATTAAATGTAATAACTAGCATTGTATGTCCCATATCATGTATAATATTCATTTTAGTTATCCAACCATTGTGCTTACTCTTCTTACTCCTGTGAAGTTTATTAAGTATTTGGAAAAGTACATGTTTTGGGGCTTAAGCTGCTTTCAAACTGTTGTTTCACATAGTTCCATAAAGATCATAAATGGAAAGGGCCAGAGTTTAGTGTGCTGCAAAATAAACCAGCTGCAACAGACTTATTAGTTTTGAAACATCAAGGTGAAGTTTTTTCTTCAAGAATAGGTTTTAAAAGTAGAAAGACACATTTTCAAAGCCTTTCATTCAAGCTTCGCTGACTACAAAAAACAGCCTTACAATCAATATGATGACCTCATGTGCTTTGCAAGAAGGGAGCTCAAGAGTAACCTAGTTCTTACTTTCTCTTGTAAAGTCATATAACAGAACAAGAAATGGCAACAAGTAATATTCCTGTAACCATTCACATTTTTAGAAGCATGGGACTGGCTCATTCATTGGGTTTCTTATAATTCATCAGTGTGCTACAATGGTCATGATATTAGCTAAGGCTAATGACCATTTTCTTTCGTACTAAGCAGTCTAATGATCCTCAAAGTAGGACATACAATAATAGGCAAAATAATAATTATAAAATAAAACATAAATGCAAGAGATTCATCACGACAGGGATTTAGGGGTTCCTTGCTACCTAAAAGATGCTCTTCATTTAGGTTCCACTTGATGCACACCCATGACACTGGGATACAGTTTGATAGGGCAGGAGAAGACATAGCATGTGGATCCTTCACAGTTTGAAGTCAGGAGCCCGTCTGTTGTAGCAGTATGCATCCTGTAGAAATGTGCCAGCTGATAGAAAGGCGTGTGGGGGGTGTCACCTTGGGGGCTTTATGCTATTTGAGACAATATGAACTGTAACTAACCCACCCACACACACACACACGCACGCACGCACGCACGCACGCACGCACGCACGCACGCACACACACACACACACACACAGACATACACATATACATACACATAGATACAAAAGCAGAACAATTGCACATTCTTTTTTTCCACTGTGGGAGACTTACATTTAATCAAAAGAAATTAGATTGCTGATTTTGCTTATGGATACTATAGACCAGTAATCAAATTTTATTGTGCTGTGTTCCACAATTAACTGCATCGCATTTGTATTTGGATCTATCATATTGTATCACACTGTGTCATATCCTGTTACTATGTTGCATTTCATCATATATTTGTTTTTGTTTTGTTATTGCATGTAAAGCATACGGGCACATTGTGAGATCATGGTATATAGCACCTTTTAAAAACAAAGGAACATTAAGACACATTTGAGATACAAAGGTTACACAACATTTCCAATGAGGCACGTACATGCATTCATTGTGTTAATGCAGATGTTGACTCGCGTAAAAGGAAGAAGACGTTCATTGAAAGTGAGGCGCACAAACGTGAGCGTGTGAATGCATGTGTGTGAATGAGTGAATGGGCTTCTGGGCTGTATTGGTATTTTGAAATGTGATTGACAAGGGAGAAGTCTATTAGGTGAGATCATTAACAGAGTTGAGCCTGTTATCTCCCCAAGGCAGCCGTGAAAGGAGACAGCTGATTCACAAGGAAGCTATTGAGAATTTCAAAGGTGTCGTCTGACTGATTTGGGCCCAGGCCCGCGTCACACTGAGCCAGCGAGCCAAGTTGTTCCCGAATCTGCACTGATCAATGTGCCTTCACATCCTCCCTCCTTCATTCTGCCTGGCTGTGCTGCATTTTCTGGAAAAAGTTTCTTTTTTCTATGATTTCTTCAAGCATTTTAAGTCTCCTTTTGTTTCTACTTTGCCAACTTTGCATTTTTCTTACTTTGTGGTACAAATTGTCTTCTCTGCCGTGCTGCATTTTTCAACACGCAAAAAAGTTTGCTTATACTGAACACAACTTAATCCACACAATTAAGCATATAGAGACAACTAATCAAACTAAACTTCTGCAGAGGCGAGCCCAAAAGCAAACAAAGTTAGTTGATTTGCTTACACTGTACTTCCCATCCTTGTTTTAGCTGCATGAATATTTTATGTCCTTTTTGTTTATGGTGCATGTGAGCATTACTTGAGCAGCCATCTCCACACCATGAATTTCTTTGAATACCAAATCCAGTTAACAGAGTATTCTCAGTGGCTGAATAAGATCTAAGAAATTTGACTGCAGGGGCCACATGCTCTTATACCAAAAAGAAATAATAATCAAGAAATGTGTGTGTCAGTGTACATTTGTCTGAATTTGTTGAATTTGTGTGTGTGTGTGTGTACAATGAACTCTGTTTGACCTTGGTTTTTCACCAAACATTGCCAAGGGGATGCAATGAATTCATGTGCATGTGTCTGTGTGTGTAAGTGCAAGTGTGAATGCATGTGTGGTTGAGTGCAAGGTTATCCATTGGCTAAGGAAAACCAAATATGACATCTAGAAACACACCCTGTCCAGAGCAACTCAACATATACACACCAACACCTGCAAACACACTTTGAAGGCCTGTGTGTATTCTCTGAACTGTGTGCAAAACCCCAGAGGCTGTCTGCTGGGCTCATTGGGCCCAGATTTAGGAGATGTGATTAACCAGTTCAGAGGGAGTTGAGAGGGAAGCAGGAGGGGTGCTGCAGGGAACTGGTCCAACAGGAGCATTACCCAAAAGAGATTGTACTTTACAGATCCATAAGGGATTTCCTTAACAGTCCTGCTGAAATGCAGACTGCAGTCCATGTACAATTTAGAAGATCACTATAAACATTTTCAAAAAAACAAATACAGGAACAGAACTGTAGCCGTTTGATTTCGGCCCATGGAAATATGGTGCAAGCTACTTTGACACGACCGAGTCTAAATGAATCAGCAAGCTGAACACTGACCTATATTCTGCGTGCAGTAATTTATTCAAATATATTTGTCATCTTTCTTATACCCCTCTGAGCTCTTGACCTATTTTATGTGTCCTGCCTTCTGTTTTGATTTGTACAAAAAGAAAATAAGATTAATATCAGTAAATATATACAATTTGTGTCCATCACTTCTCAACTGTCTCTCTGATAAAATATATGTGTGTGTGTATATATATATATATATATATATATATATATATATATATATATATATATATATATATATATATATATATATATATATATATATATATATATATATCACACAAGGCTAATCAGTTGTATATGACCAAGTGATCAATGATGGATCTTCATTCTGTGGTCTGTGTTAGAAATAAATAGTTCTAAAGGAACGAGGACTATTTTACATACATCTGGAAAATGTAAAACAATGTAAGCATTTTAAGTTTCTAACCACGATTAAATGATAACGTTTTACATAAAACTGTGTCTACATCATAAAACTGTTTCAAACCCTTTATTTCCTGTTTTTGTTTTATTACACACTCACCTCGTCTAATGCTGTGGCTTTGTTTCCTGTGTTTGGATCTTTTCTGCCTTCTGTGACTGTTTATTGTAATAGTCCCTTTATATTTATGGTCTAGTACATCTCCTTGAAGCTTTCAGTATGCCAACGCTCTTTGTTATTTTTTGTTACCCGTGTAGTATCTTTCCTTTGTTGCTGTTGCTTCTTGCCTATACCTTGTGCTTTGGTTTATAATTCTGGTTTTGTGTATTTTGTATCACCATTGCAACCTGACTGTACCGTCCTTCCTTTGGGTCAAACTCATTCGAACAGTAAGAACTAACAATGCAGTAAGAACTAACAATGGACCCAGTGGGCATCTTTGATAAAGTTTCACTTCAAGGTAATAAAATTATAACTATACTGAAATAACTGCCTATTTTATTTTACACCAGCAGGAAGCAAACCATTTACAGATACAGCCACTTAAAATGGCTGCGTCATCAGTGAAAGGACCATGATGGATGCCTGGTAGAAGCCTGACCAAATACTGGCCAATTGGTTTACGGTAATGATATCCCCAACCAGTGACATGGGCGAGGCAACCATGAGCAGTAACCCCTCTAAGCAGATCCGTGTATCCACCACGGATTTTGTGTATCCGTGGTGGATGCACAAGACATTACCATCGGTTTTCCTAAATACTGCTTTTAGGGAAACCGATGGTAATGTCTTGTGCATCCACCACAGTGAGCAGTGTGGAGGCTCACTCATTTACAGACTCGCTACACATTTGCGCTTCAGTTGCACAACAATATGTATGTGTGTGTATTTCTGGTGATGTAAAGACTCCAGCAACACTTGAAACACTAGGGAACAACTATTAACAGACCAACGCCTTCATCAGGGTCAGGTCACAAGCCAAAACGCGTTGGTCTGCTAATAAGTGGCAGACTGATTACTGAAGTAGTCTGCCACTTATTATTTCACTTTTGCGATTCATTTTAATACCCTGGTTGAAAAAGAGCTGTAAAAGAGACACTCCAAATGCAACAATGGGTCTATGTCCTGCCAACAAGTGTCCAACCGGCAGTATTTATTTATTTATTTAGTTAGTTAGTTATAAATCCAAAAACTAAATGTGAGATAACAGGTAAGTGAGAATTAACAGTCATTAGCATTCGCCTGGTCTTAATGAGCGACTATACGAACACCCTGCACTCACAGAATATGATTTTTTTAAAGGGGTAGGGGCAATTCTAGGTTTAAACTTTTACAGGGGCTCAGCTCCCAATCATAATGTCATGCATGCAGTTCCTTGTAATTAATATTAATGGAGTATGCTGTTTCCAAATGTAATCAACCCTTTTCACATTTGCAAACCTCAATTCAATTGGATAAACATTACAATGAAACCTTCAAAAGCAACCTAATTAATTGGATGACCTATTGTAGTGTCCAAGAATAATTCAGAACGAATAATCAGAGATTTCAAAATATTCAACCTGTTTTAGGGTGGAGCCTTTAATTATCAAACCAGAGGCAAAGACTCAGTCATTAAATAAATTAAAGAACCATTTGTGGCAAAGCAGATAAGATGAGAAGCATGCACAAATTATTTCAGTCTCTTTACCACATAGAGGCAATTTTGAGTGGCTGTATCTGTATATGTGTTAATACAGGCTAAATGATAGTCTAATGCCAGGGATTATACTTTGTCAGTCCACCTTTCAGACGGTAAGGATGAGGGTCGGTGCAGATGTCTGGGTCCTTGCGCAGACTCATCTGAGGAGAATTAGAATTGCATCACATAAACTACTCATGCGTTCATGCAGCGGACTTCAAGTGAGTTTTGAAGAGGTATAACAGGAATGACTACTTGGCTGGCAGATCTCTAGCCATTTCTACAACAGAGTCTAATCCAGGCTTTACTCCTTAAACCATAGATCGCAAAAGATTTATTGATGAGCAAATATAAGATTCTGTGGCTTCAAAAAAAATTCTAATCATACCCTAAGACGTGAAGAGAGAAAAAAGTAAAACATTAGTATACTTTAACATCCTGATCATATGGCAGTTCAGTTTAGTTGCTATATACTCATAAAATAATGAAAACAAACATTAATAATAATATTCTGCTTTAAACACTATTTTAATCAGCAATGGCAATCTTTGGGTAAGTGTTATTGGGAAATCTATCCAACTTAACAAAAATAATGAAATGAAAATTCATTAATGTACAGTTGCCATTAACTAAAAATAATCATGCTGTATCATCATGTGTAAAATGCAGGTTTTTCTCATTTAATTTAAGGATTCTTTATCTTATACATGCTTTGTTTTCTGTAAAACATGCTTGAACAACATAGCTTACAAGATTAATTCAACCACAGAATGCTAATCACATGTTATCTTCAAAACGAAGGGACAGTTTCGATTTTATGAGCACATGGAACAAGGTCGGTTATTATTTTGTTTTTTCATAGATTTTCAGTGCTCTAAGTCAGACTGTGTAAGCTGGCAAAACTGCTGCACAGTAGGCCTTTCACAGTGTGTTTATGGAGCCACAGCATCTGGTACTTGTTCATCAATAAATCTTTTGTGTACTATGATTTCAAGAGTTAGATCATCATTTCGCCTATATAGCTACGTATAAACAATTTACTCCCCACTGGTACAATGTAAAATGGCAAGAAAAGCAATGTTTGATTCATGATTATAACATTTACATTCAGCATATCCAGATATGGTTTTCTGGGTTATTGAATTTAGTACAAACGTTAACTTTTGCATTTTGGCAAACTGATACCTGGTTATTACACGCAAAGTACCGCAGGTGTTTCTAGGTAATAAGCCACAGCATTAAACATTTTGTTCTGTGTTTGACGGTAACACTTTTACCCTCAAACACATATTAATGCTGGGGACACAAGGTAGGACTAATCCCAGCATTATAACATGGTAGTAGTATATTATTTTATGAAAACATGAAGCAGTATTACTTTATTATTATTTTGACCTTACTATCATTTTAAAGTCAGTACATCAAAATTTTAATGCACAGATGTCACTATTTTATCTTATTATTACCAGGGTCTACAATAATATTACAAATTGGTTTTGCCACATAGAAATATGTTTCTTTTGTTTCAGACTGATCATTATCCAATTAATACGTTCCAGTGTAATATTACTCAGCTAAATCACTTTTGAAATGGCTTCATTTTTAGAAAATAAAGTAGCACTAACATCTATTTCAGTGTTATAACCTTTTGTTCCTTGTTTAAAACCGTACTATAACTACATTTTTAACAAGCAGTAATAAAAAAGTGCTACCAACATTTGTTTTCATCCATATCTCACTGCCTGTTGCCCTATTTTATTAGTAATAGTGCTGATTAGGGAGGTCGCAGTAGTTAACATAGAATAGAATAGAATAGAATTATCTAGAATTGTATTAATCTCTTGGGAAAATCCCCTTTAGGGAAATTATGGTTTCAGCAGCTCAACACCTGAAACACAAATAAGAAAAAAAAAATACCAAGCAGGTACAAATAATTACAAATAGAATATTAAGAACTAAATATCAGCAGCAATAGAATTTAAAAGTTAATAATCAAAGAAAGTCCGGGGATTAAAGTGTAAGTGTAATACAGTGGCAAAGTGTCAGTGTGTTGTTTAGTTAGTTATTTCACTGGGTCGACATTGTCCACCTCTCCTGTCCTCCTGCTACTCCGCCCCCTCTCCCCGACTGCCCAGTTGTACAGTTAGTTCTGGTAAACCAGTCTATGTACAAATTGATACAATAATCATTACTGCAACAACTGACTTCAAGCTTGTTAAATAACATTTTTTAAAGGGAAGTTTTGTTTTATTTATTAAACAGAAGATATGGGGTAGTTTAATTAGGTATAGTCACCTCCAGCTAGTTTCTTAGCCTGAAATGCACGCAGTCTTGAGCCTCCTTTCTAATTACCATTTTTATTGGTCAATATTTTGTTAATCAGAGACTCAACAGTGTAGCACACAGATTGTTTTGAAAAAAAAAATTATAGTGTTTGACTCCTCATGAATAGTCAACACAAAAGCATTTTCTGAAAGCAGGATAATTATATAGGAAAAAGAAATATACTTGATTAGACATTGTTTCTCAATATCTTTACATATGCACCTATCAGTTTGGCGTTCCTCATGCATGCTGGCAACTCATACAGCGGTACAACCACACCACAACAGCAATTTCTTTACTCTATTGAAAATGTAGCCTGAAGAGTTTCAGCATCTGTTCTTTGATTGCTCCCCTACTACTTCTCTCAGCGGCTGGCCATGTGATTTGTTTTTCTGTGTGATTCACAAACAAGCATAGAGAAATTGTTGGGGGAGGTTCACTTAAGCCACATTCACAAGGACTCTGCAGAAACCTCTATCAGCAACTCGGGCTTGCTTTTGTAGGTTTTCATCCTTCCTGTAGTTACGATCCCATTTCAGTCACAAGATGAGTGTTGTACACACACACACACATATATAAAGCATATATTAATGGATATTTCATATGCTAGTTTTAATAGGGTTTAGACAAGATGGCAAAGCAACCTATCAGATTATCTGACTTCTCAATTCCCTGTGGTACTGGGCTCTGTGGTATGGCTGTCTCTAGATTTACCCAGATCTCAGTTATACTAATCACTGAGATTTTGATGTGTGATGTATATAATCAGTATTCCATGATGCTGTCAAAAATTTGTTGATGGCTCTAAGGAAAAACACATATAAAGTGTTGTTTCATCCAATGCAACAGCACTAGAGCAGTTCCCATAAATTAAGCAAAGTCAAATAGTGGCTGCAGACTCTTGCGGCCTGTTTGTTCCACAGAGTAAAATTTACTATACTTATTTTTTTTTGTCAAAACTAGTGTTTTATAGTCTTTCCATGCCTCTTTAGGCTAAGTTAAACACAGTTAAATAAACACTCGGTGCAATTAGATTCTCTAACTAGGAGAATAGATAAAAAAAACAGACAGTTGCATAGTGGCTTAAAAGCTCTGTGTTGATTCTTGCATTATGAGTGCTGATTTCCTCAGAGGCATAGGCTAGATGAACACATCAAGGTGTGAAATAAATAACACATGATGGGAAGTGTGTAAATACTGCATCCTCTCGACCTCCCCGCACACACACTTTCATGCACACACAACTGCTGCGTGTCCCTGGGATGAAAGCGGTAACTGGCATCTGAGATAAGCAAATGCCTTTGAGCAGCATCCCTCACATCTACGCCGATGCATTATTGATCATGACTTCTCATAGTATGGGGATTTTACCCGAGCTGCTAGATGCCTCTTTGTGCGCACCACCAGATGAGCTACTGTGTCTCATTGAGCAGGTTACCTATACTGAATAAACAATTAATGAGTAGAAGAAGGTAATGGTGAAACTATGTAGAGTTTGCACATATAGCTATTCTTCAAAATAAGTAAACTCGCAAGGCGGTATCTCACAGAAAGTTAATTTTATCAAAGTCACTGAGCTGCTTGGAACACCTCCTCATTATACCGAGAGTCGTCTTATTTTTATAATCTTGGCATTAAAAAAAGCAAATATGGATGTTTCCAAAATGTCAAACAGATCTTTTAATTTTGTAAATTCGTGTTTCATATATTTGCTTGTCTTTCTTTGTTTTTGTTTTTTTTTGCTCTCTCAGTTTTTTTGGTGTTTTGGTGAATTACCTTCAGTTTGCTATTACTCCCCTTTTCAAACATGCACACACACACACACACACACACTCACAGACCACACAAATACACTCTCTTTCTCTCTGTCTTAAATTGCAGGTAGAGCGCACTCCATTGCAATGATCTCCCAGCGCTATGAAGGCCGAATTTGCCTGTTCTCGTTAGCTTGGTTAAATAGTCCTGGCTATGCTTTAATTAGTGTGAAAAGATCAATGATGTATAAAGGAGGGAAATGGTGTTAGGTTAACTCTTTACTGTCCATTCAATCTCAGTATCCCTTAAATTAAGAAAGAATGATTGTCCAGCTTTTCCTCATTAACCTTGTAAATTGTTTTAGTATTTTGAAAAATCTTTTAAGACTACATCAACTGCATAATCTTATTTGATTATCTGAAATACAGTACTGATCCTAGTTTTTGAACATTTATAGTTCAGTGCCTGAAGGTAGCATTAGTGATAACTAGACAGTGACTCATAGCTCTATGAGGAGATTTTAAATGCAGCATATCTAGGACTGGCACAAGAGAATATAAAAAGAAAAGAAAAATGTAGCTCTAATAAGGGAGAATCCTGATGCTTTAAACTTGTTAATAATAGCAGGAAAAATGAAGGATGCTAAAGAAATTTGGAAGGGAGAGTAAAAAATAAGTGTCACATTATATATATAATCACTGTCTGTCAACTACATAGGCCACTTAAAGCACACTGTTTGCATCTATAAAACAAAGTGAATCAATGAGTCAATGATTATAGCTAGCCACACAATGGAGATGATCAATAGTTGGATTGCTGTGAATTATATAAAGAATACTGACCAATCCCAGAGCTCAAATAAATTCAGTGTGTCTGAGGTTCCACTGAACTGAGGTCTGCTATGATCTGTCGTTACTACCACTGATGTTATTACTGTTTTTGTCTATCAGAATTACTAATCCCCCCCCCCCCCCCCTTTTTTTTTTACTAGTGGTAGCAAAGTGAAATTAGTCCTGAGATAAGGTGCATATAGTGCAGCGCATTCTTCTTTTTTTCAATAACAAAAAAATATCAAGTATCAAAACATTTATTAAAAGTGAAAGTGCAGACACACGGACAGTCTCACTAAATCCATCCTTCCCCCTTAGAGTCTTTTCACAAGATCCTCATCTCCCACTTTCTGCTTGCTACTTCAATATTAGTCTCCTCCTCCTCTCCTTTCTTATCCCCTCCTGTAGCCCTGCTCCTTCTCCTGCACTCTTATCTGGGCTGGAGCTCCTACTCCCCACACTCCACCCTTCCAGCTTGTTGCTATCTCTACCAGTCGGGGTAATCCACTTCTCCCTATGTGTCTGATGCCTGCTCCACTCAGCAGTGCCCAGGATTATCTCCCCACAGCCCCCACGGCCCAGTGCCACAGCTAAAGGGAAACCCAGCACGCAAACTGCTAAGGCTGGTTAGCTAGGTCCCACCAAGTGAGCCAAAGCTGGCACGGCTGTTTGTGTTTTACTGTCTGTGCAGATGGGATCGTGAAGAGGGAGAGAAACAGAGGGCCCACGCTGAAGCACACATGCAGTGATATGCCACAGTATGTTTTCTTTGAGGTTGTGATTGACAAGCGGCTGATGACGTTATTTAGAATAAAGTGTTTGCAGGTGAACAAATCGACTGCAACAAAGTCTTCCACCAAAAATGTTCCAAAGGTATGTTTTGTTTACTGATGCACAATATTTGGTTTACAAATGTGATCTATTTTTCTTTTCATACGGGCAATGTGCAGTTTCATACAATAGATTGTAAGTAATACAAACAACAATCTTGTTACTTGATAAATAAGTGCGTTCAGATTGAAATTCAAATGTAAGTTTGGAGATTTTGACAGTCGGAAGTCCTGTTTGTGATATACAGAGTATAAAAACCCATAATATAAATATAATAACAGTAATGATGATAATATCATGTTCATCAGTACTGAATGTTTCAATATTTAATGATATCAAAGCCACACAGAAGCATTATGTTTGTCACCGAGGTAATGTGGTTCTCACATTGCAAAATGGCCTCTATACTGCACAATTGCTTTTTTATACAGCGTCATTTTTGTGTAACCGTAAATGACGGTGCCATAAATTTAGCCTCAATGGTTGAGCTTGTGACTTATAGTAGTAATTATTACGAGAGTGTATAATGTAATGTGCATAACCATAGGTTCTGAAGAAAGAAAAGGGATAGAGGAAATATTCCTATGCTGGAATAGTTGTAGCCTATAGGCTGCAGTAGATTCACAGTCCATACTGGGCTATATCTGATTTGTAATCCATATATTCCTCTTGCTGCCTCCTTATTCAAAGCTCTCTCCCCAAGACACTTTCCCATCCAATTTTCTCCCTTTCTCTCCCATCTGCCCCTCCCCTCCTACCCCTTGCTGTTCAGTTTAGATTCGGGGATGGAAAGCTTCATAAACAATTTTCTCCCCTTGCCGTTGAGCCACTTTTACCCGGGCACTGTGTGAACGCCATGCCAATTTCCTGAATCCATACTTCACAGGCACCCCCTTGCTCCCCCTCCCCGCCACCACCTTTCTTCCTTTCTCACTCCTCACTCTGTCCATCGAAACAATGTTCATGTCAAGACAATTATAACCACTCGCTGCCGCACACACTAACTTGCTGTGTTTACCACCAAGGGGCTGGTGGCAGCAAAGCAATTTCCTCCTGATGTGAATGCTGTATGTCTCTCTCTCACCGTCTCCCTTTGTCTCTCTCTCATTCACAGTCTCTCATGGCTTCTCCAGCCCTGCAGACATCTGATCTCATAAGCGATATATCTGCTGTTATAGCCACTGGCACCTCCTTGCATCCGGCCACCAGCTCTGCCAACGCTGGTTATTTCTGCTGGGAGCTTGCAGAAACGTGACAGGCGCAGCATCACCGCAAACCGAAGGCCGCCAGCCCCAAGCTCTGGGCTAGGTGTGCGTCGAGATTATCACCGAACCTGCGGGCTTCACCTGTTCAACCCTGCTGCCGCTCTGTCTCGCTCAACATGTTGCCATCATAGTTTCGCCGGTCACATACATTCTTCTCATCTCCTCTACTCCGGGCTTGGTTACAGAAAAGAACAGCCTCAGTCACACCTGTACCACACCATCCATCACAGCTGTATGTTGTGTATCCTCTCCAGGCAGCTTGTGTCTTGTAGCTGCTATCTGTATTTGGAATAGGTAGATGCAGGGCATGATTTAGCCAGGAAGGAGTGGGAGAATATTAAAACCTAAAAGATGAGAAATGATTGCACCCCTGTGATGTTTCAAGAGTTGCATTGTAATTGCAGAATCATGCAAACACACGCATAAAAACTGAGTAGAGTAATAAAGCATAAAAACAGGAATGGAGACTAACGTACCATTCAGACAATCCAGTCCAATTTCTTTTCTTCATTGTTCAAGTTTTTTTTTTATTTGCTTGTTTTCAAGGTTGCCCTTGGGTGAAAAACGTAGACAAAGGTGCACACTTTGTGTGTTTTTGTTTATGACAATCCACTGTGCATCTGAAAAATCTCAAATATCAATTTAACACAGAAAGGCAAACTTTTATATATTCTATACTCGTTAAATGTGACGTGAAATATCTTAAACCTTAAACCTTTTTTACATTTTATTTTTAGCTCTTGAAAAGTGCAAATCCTCACCCTATAATTGCCGTCTTCTTTGCTTTCACAAGTGCAGATTCTAAATGGAAACTGAGAGAATAAGAGGGGGGAGGAAAACGGGGAACAGCAATCCGACATTTTGTCCACGGTAGCGGGATATTTGCACACTGAAGCCTGTGGTCGGCAAATGAGTTTGATCTCGGCTGACAGCTCCTGAGAATTCCTCATGCTTGGGTCACATGCATTTTCCTCTGGGCTATCCCAGGCGGCAGCAGGAAGTATTTGTGATTCATGCTCTAATCTCCCCCTTCACAGATGTCATATTGAGAACCGAATTGGAGTCAAGCATTTATGGATGTAGCTTTCAACGACGGATCCTTGGCGGTAACTTTACCTCTTTACCTCACAAACCATGTGTCATCATGGGTGTACAATAAAACTCGGAGCTTCAAATTTAAATATCCACTATGGAGAAAAAAAGTGTTGAAATTATTTCATTTTCTAATAATAGAAAACAATAACGACAATGTTAATAATGACAGCAGTTAGCAATAGAACAGTCACTATTAACCTGTTTTCTATTGATTCCATTGAGGTTTTGCTTGCAGTGAAATATAGCATCACTTTATGGAGTTCGCAGTAGTTCAATCAGGAAGACTTCCCTCTTAAATCTTTCATGCTCGCCGTTTTATTCTCCAATCAGTAAAGCCACACCTCTCGGCTTCTCCCCATAAATTCCTCTGTGTCTCACATTGCCAGTCGGTTTAAAATTCAAGTAGCAACTCGCTTTTGTGTTGAATCATGCAATCACGTAAGATAAAAAATTTCCACTCCCTGTCGTTTACCCACACAGGTGCTAATAAAGGCACTTTTATTTTATGAAATGAGCATCTTCTGTTCATCTGGGCTTCTGTCACACTTAAGATGTCTCTGTATAGAAAATAATTATTGTACATTCTGCCTCTGTCACTAGATAGACTGCACCTTTGCTCTGACATTCACAAAGGAAGAAGCATGGTCCCAATTCACCCAGAACCCAGTTATCCCTCTGTGATTCACAGCTGAGTTAGACCTGTAGCACTCCCTTTTCAAGGGGTGTCACGATATTGGAAAGTCCTTGTCAGATGATTCAGCCCTTGCTGAATAAAGTCTTATAAAGTTTGAAAATTTGTCCACACTCACAAAAATGTAGTTTGGAAATGTTGTTGTTCTTCCAGTGACCCTAAAATGATTGCTAAAGTGTGATCCTCCAGTGTCCTCACATCACCTAATAAAGTAAACTTACTGTAAAATGAACCCATACAGAAGATACTCAGAACTTATAAGATACTCAGAACCTCAATCCTCACCAAAAGTCCAGACTGAATCGCAAAAGGTTGATCTCAGCCAATAAATATGCTTTGAAGGAAATTAAAATGTGACAGAAATGTGTTTTCTTTTAATGTATAGAGGTAACATTGTGCTGGAAACACAAATATCCTAATTCTGAATGTATAAGAAATAAATTTACTTACTTCTCCAAGGTGTCTGATCTCTCTGTGCACTTTTCACTTCTAGTAACAAAGCATTACTGTATTCATAATTTTTGTTACTGTGTTTAGGAAGCAGTGGTTAAAGTTAGGTCTAGTTTGAATACAGAAATAGTCCACCATGCTTATTTACATCAAATCAAAGCCACAACCCTTCGCTAACCTCAAGTGCTTTTGTTGCCTGAACCTTAACAGGACTCTAGAGACACACTCCAGACCCTGGTCACTTCCTTTGTATGCACAATGTATTCCCAACCATAAATTAAAAGGATCCACATAAATGTAAAAGGCTCTGTTTTGCTGACTGACTTTGGACTTTCTTCCCCATGATTACACGTTAAGCTTAAAACAGAGTCTACACCAAACTTTGCTTTACAAGTACGTTAAAACTATGAAAGTTTCAATTCATAAAAACTCTCCTTATAAGACCACTGTAATAGTAGGAGATGGTGTAATGGGGTAATATAATATTAACTACCTGGCTTTTATTGCTGCAAGTGATCTCAAAGCCCAAAGCCCTTGTTCATGTTTTACACTTACAGTAAAGTGACAGGTTTCAAATCTACAGCGTTTAAGAGGACTATTGTGCTCTATGTCCTTAGATAAAGAAGCTAATAGCTATTTATGTTACTTAAATCAGGAAATAGTCAGCAGTTGGCAGTCTTTTATTACTTAGGGTTTCGTTACAGTTGTTTTTTTTTTTTACAGTCTATTATGTTAAGCATGCTGGAAAATAAACAGGAGAAATGCACTGACATTGTTACAAGCGCACAGATGACTTATTAAGAAATAGAAATACTTTTAGTTAAAACACTACTCAGTTAAAAAAAACAGATTTTTTTTACAGTCACAACTGGCCAATATGATTAATCATCAGCCTCCTTTTATAGTTGGTCTGTGTTGTAAGCGCTGGGTTGCAGAACGAACTGGTCTTTTCTGTGCTGCACAGTCTGTGGCCTCACTCACTGAATGAAAACTTTCAGAAACTAATTACAGAGAAACCATCTTCATCACATTGCCATTATAAGGGGAGAGGGGACGGGCCTGCTGACTCCCTGGGCTCCTGCAGAGAGCAAGGCTCTGATACACTTAGCCACAGCCCTGCTTTAATTGTGCAGAAAATGTGATTTGTGCCCCAGCCTCACTTTCTAGGGAAAGTGGTGTTCACAGTCAGGGGTGTTCCAGTCGCGTGAATAGCTTTGCTATTCAGCCACCCAGGGACCCTTTCATGCATGTGTGCGTATGTAAGCTTGTATGCCAATTTTTTGTGTCCGAGTGTGAGCGCAAAGTCATTTCATATATTTTGTTTGTCCTTCCTCAGTACACAAGATTTCACAATGTGATTACCCATTATATGTCAAAGAAACGTTTTTAAAAAGAAATAAAAAAAATAGCTACGAATATACATCATAAGCAAAATAATAATTTTAACAAATACTAATTTTCCTACAAACAATAAGAGAAGAATAGGATAGCATAACTTTTAAGTGCTTCAAATATGCAGTTTATCGATTTCATTTTTCTTTTCTTTATTTCAAAGAAACTGATCAGATAGCTGGAGATGCTAAAGAGCAAACATGGACATTAAATGTAAAGAAATCTGCTTACACATAAGCACACATGAAGAGACTGAAAGGAGTGATATGAGCTTTGAAACATCTTGAGGGAGACAGAAAGAGAATTGTAAAGTGCAAGAAGGAGAGGGGGAGCATGAGGAAGAGACATATTGGCAGAGGATGAGAGAAACTGAGAGGCGGGGGCGGGTTGAGGAAGAGGACTGTAAGAGTGAAAAAGACTGATAGGGGAAAGGAAGAAATCCTTAACATACACCCCTCACCTGGATATGGTGCTTGTGAGCTTCGCTAAAAAACTGCTGATGTGACACGAAGAGCGAGAGCTAGCTTTTCAGCGCAGAGAAAAGTGCTTACTGGCTCTTCTTGTAAAGGAGAAAGGCTTGAGGTACACGCCTCACATATCCTCTTTGTTTGGAGACTTTGCAGTGGCCAGCACTTTCTATCTCCCCCCTATCTGTTCTCCATTTTTTTTTCATTTTCTTATTCATTCTGTTTGTTCTTCTTCTCCTCAACACTTTCCTGGGACACAGTTGCAACGCCTGGCAGGCTACTTTTGGATCGATTTGTTCCAGAATAATCTCTGGCAGTATAGCTTTGGCTAAAGTTTACTGTTGCTCTTTGTATTAGCAGTGTTTCACTGCGGGAATGTGGCCATTGTTTGGAACTGGAAAATCTGTTTTTGTTTTTTCTTTCTTTACGAGGAGAGTGTTTCATCTCACACAAAAGGACCCTACTGCCATGTGTTTGATTTATTAAAGTTCTTTTGCAACAACACCGACATGTGACCTCTGCTAATTAAGGTTCAGAGAAACAGAATGTAACTTTGTAACATTGATTCATTTAGATTTTCAGGATAATTATATCTCTTCCTTTAAGACTAATATTAATTTGTCCAATATGATCTTTATTTAAAATCATAGTAATTTAGGTACTATGTAACACATGGGAAATGTACACCTTTGCACTAACATTATGAATGATAACCTTTGCCCTTTCATCTATTTCATTCTGAAATAGATTTAATTTTGCGATCATTTAACTCCTCTGCTTACGGTGGCCCTGAGAGGCCAAGCGGACAGCTACTTAAGTAAACACCAGCAATAAGAATAATGCTGCAAAAGCACACAAAACACAACGGAAATAGGAAAAACGACAATGGAAATAGGAAAAAGAAAACAGAAATAGGAAAAACGACAACGGAAATAGAAAAAAAAACAGATTTCCAAAAGCACAAGGGAAGTGTTTCTGGGGAGACAATAACCTGACGGACCAGTTGCAGGAACCAAAATATGCTAAGAATTGCACTGGGAGACATTTAAAAGAAGTGGAGGATCTATCGGTTTTGTGAGGAAAGAAGAGATGAGAGGTAAGTGTGTTAGCCTAACTATTAGCCTAAAAATCAATCATCAGTATTATATGAACCACGATAAAACACACCTACCATTTTTTCGGTTCTGGCAACTGGTCTGTCGGGTTATTGTCTCCCCAGAAACACTTCCCTTGTGTTCTTTCCTGTTTCTGTTTTGTTTTTTCCTATTTCCGTTGTGTTTTTTGTGCTTTGCAGCGTTTTTCTTATTGCTGGTGTTTTCTTAAGTTGCAGTCCGTTTGGCCTCTCAGGGCCACCGTATGTGCTGTGCTAAAGCTTGACACAATAAAACACTCACCAGAAAAAGAATTGCTGAGTAGAAGACATCACCAGGGTCATGGAAATTTTGTAAAAAAGACTTGTAAAAAAGGGCTCTACTTTGGTTAGTATTATTTTGTATGGATGGACTGGATTTAGCAAGTAGTATCTACTGTGTTAGCATGCTAACACTTAATAGCACAAAACACCAGTACAGCTCAGGTAGAGCTGTACTGGTGCAACTTACAACCTTGTGTGCACACATTGCAGCACTAGAAGCTGCTACATGCTATATGATCCAAGAAAGGCTAATAATAATAATAATAAGAATAAAAACAAAACATAAAATTCTAAAAAATATTTAAATCAACTGAAATGAAACATTTAGTGTGTTTTGATTTCTGCCTGTGGTAGTACTCCAGTAGTTTACATTTTCATATATGCGGTGAGTCTTGTTATATCCAGTCATCCAGGAGGTAGGCTGTACTTCATGGAGCACTTGTCCGTTTTAATGGACCCTGGCAATGGTATTCCCTGGAAACAACATGGTAAACATTATACTTTTATAGTAACGCGATCCCAAATTCATTAAAATATCTGTTTACACTTATAAATCTCATCTGATGTCTTCGAGTCACTTGAACATCCTCCAGGATATCCTTCCTGTGCATCAGCTCTTTTCCAGGACTATGCCAGGAGCCAGGCTGTCACATTCTGCTACATCCCCTATCCAAATCCATGCTCCATTAATCCATCCATTAACTAAACAGTCCTGTAAGGCTGCTACAACAAATTCTTGCATTAGCTAACTTAAACAAATATCTGAAAATGATCGTTAGACTAATGCACATCAGTATTGATTGTTGATTGATTAGAGAGAATTTCATCCATCAGTGCATAATATTTATGTGGTTTTTGTCAATAACAGATTCACATAAAAAGTCAGTCGCTTTAAATGTTATAATATATCCATCGTTTAAATCACAATTTCAGTACTGGACCTGGATTTGTTTCAAAGAAGAGAAACAGTTAATTACGAATTATTCTGGTGTATTTCAACCAATTAGTCTTGTTTTATATTATGAAATCCCCTGTGCCTCTCAAAATAGAGAAGTCCCAACCTATGAACACCCTATAGATATCAGGGCCTCCTCTGATATCCACCAATTTACATCTAAATTACATCTAAAAACTTTTTTACAAGTTTAACTGTAAGCCACAAACTGAAAGGAGAGAGTTTGGCCACCCAGATGATCACCGGAGTTAATGGGATTCATTGCGGGCAGCACTGAATTTCATGTCAGTCCGTGCAGTAGTTCCTGAGATACTTCAGTGAGCATCAAAGTGTTTTAGTGACTTTTACACTTATAATAATATCTGCTCACAAGCTTTACAATTATTGCAGTTACTGCAGATTAAATATGAAATACAGAGCCAGAAAGTAATTTTAACATACGATGTTCTTGACGATGTGTTTGTAAGAGGTTGCAGTCCTTGTGCTTATTTCATAGAGATCAGTCTGTTCAGTCTAGTGACTCGATGAATTCAAAAGGATTTGGTGAAGATCGAGCGCTGGTATTTGCAGAAGAGCAAAATAATAGCCACCACCTACAAGAAAAGTACAAGGGATTTTTCCCATCTCAAGGCTTGTCTTTCCATTTCTAAACCCCTATGGTTTTGTAATCAGTCTTTCTAAACCATTTTAATCTCTTAATTCACTTGTATCACTCAAATGGCTAGCTCATTCTTTCCACCAGCGGCACTTTGTAGCTCTAATCCTCTAAACTGCAGGAGATTTTCTGACCGGCACCAACCCCAGCACACATTAAGAGACATAACCACAATATGTTCACAAGGAGAGGATAACAGCTCTCACTGGAGGGGACATTAAACTGGGCTTCTGGTCAGCAAATCTCCAGCAGGGATTCAGAGAGTATGTATAATCCCATTCTTGTTGAGACAACCAGCGATGTCTCAGTGGAGATAATTGGTGATATTTTGTCATTAGGAGTGATATACTGTGGTAGTGGGTACTAGACAGATATGTTCTTTTAGTTTTTGACCTTGGAGAAGTTTTAGTGCCAGTAAAAGGAGAAAAAAGCATTTTACAACAAGGATGGCTTAAACTTGACAAGCTTTCAATTGCATTTACCTGTTACATAAAGAGTATGCATGTGCTGTGTTACTATGCTTACAGTCAGTATATGAAGAGGACATGCAGTATTTAGTGGTTTTATCTATAGCTTCTATAGATAAAACCATAAAGATTTTCGGAAATAAACCTACAGCCATGAAACCAGGTGAAAAGAAAGCACAGCACAGGACATAATACAAAATCGTTTGGTCCTTTGAAAGTCTTAAAATGAGGTAAATCAGGTAAAGAAGTCAAGTTTAACTTTATGTACATCTTATGTAGAATATGTAGGTAATCTTAATTCCTGCATATTTACCGTAATGATGGAAGTATTGTTGTATTTTGCTTTTGAAATCCCTGTAAAAGGACAGATCTTTTGTAATTGTTCCCAGACAAACATTTCTTATGTTTGTTTGAGCTAGTGAGCCATTGCTTTATCTACTCTTTTCTCACCAATGAGCAAATAACCGCTGATGTCTCACCTCTGTGGGACCTCCTCACTCTCTTCCAAATACCATCCTCCTTTTATCTAATGGAGGAGGAGAAAAAAAGAGAAAATGTTTCAATGCCTCTGTCTGACGGGCAAAATAAATTGCACTTACAAGATCCAAATTACATTGTTTAACCTCAAAATGATTGGCCCAGGCCCCTCTCCCAAGGCCTGATCAGTTGGGTGATGTATGGCTTTAGTTTACTTCAGCACTGCAAATCCAGCACTGCACAGTATTCTGCAAGCCTCCAGGGCAGAGCTGGGAGGGGTCGAATGTGAACAGTGCGACGGAGCTAGATGACGTTTAATGTTTAATAAGCCCCTTTCCTTGCACTCCACTTTAATTTGGAAATATGAAGCTGCACGTGTTGAAAGAGAGGATTATTAGCTGGTGCTAATCTCTCTTTCTCTCTCCGCCCTTGTTTACCGCAGCTCTCCTCCCAAACCCTCATCCTCAATCCCAAACAGAATGAAAGAGGAAAGAAAATGACAGTGAGGGGGTTGAAGCGGGAGGGAGAGAGAGAGAAAACTGAAATTGGTCTTCTTGTTTGTTGTGCCTTGTTGTGTTGTGAGCATGTAATAAGGCTCAAAATGTCACTAGTTCAATCAGGCACCCCCGGGCAGCGTGGGATTGTGGGGATTTACGTTTGTGCATTGATGAGATGTACACATAATTTTGGAGGGTTAAAAGAGCTGAATCACTCCGGAGTTTGTTGGAAGGATCTCTTTATTTCTTTGTTGTTGAGATGAGAACAGATGAAAACCACTTATATAGCACAACTGTCACATGATGAGCATCTTTTGTCAAAAATAGCAAGGGTGAACAATAAATAAAGTGAAGAGAAAACTGCTTTAATATTATGAGCGTTTGAAACAAGAGGCAGTATTCAACAGCTGTCAACTAACCCTCCAGCTTCAAGATGAAAAAAGATCTTTATTTCACCTCTGTGCTGTTCTTTTCTGTTTGTCCTTCTCCCCCAATAAAAAGGCCCATCCCTGTCTCTGGCCCAGTGGTGGTATCTTTTTGCATTGTAGGAGGTACCATCTGAAAGAGAGAAATATTAATGACAAACCCAGATCCCAGCATGTCTCGCTGTTCTAATCAGCCAGCTTTTGGTTCCACACCGCTCTGTGTTTCTGGGGAAAGGGGAGGGGCGTGGTTGGTGTAGTGTGTAGTGTGCGTGTGTGAGTGTGGAGAGAGAGTCTGGGGGTTGGTGGGCAGCATGTGTGCTAAAGCACGATTGATGCTTTGTGTAGCGACTGAATACAAATGAAGGATTTGTCAAACTGCAATATTTGGGTCCCAATAGATTACCATACGGCACCAGGGTAATTATGCACACAGTTGATTGAATGGAGTCAAAACAGGGGGAATGTGTAAACTTGTGGCTGCTGCCGCATTTGATTTCCATAGAAATGGAGTAGGTGACACAAGCTCAGACACATGCAAATACATAGACAAATGCATGCGCGCAAACACAGGCGTGCGTAAATGAACGCTTACACACACAAACAGGTTGATGTGAGCATAACAACACAATGGCATGCAGAGGCACACAATAGTTCAAAAGCAGACAACTTTTCAGTTAACAAACATCTGTGAGAACATGCACAGGCTGCCCACAAAGAAACACACAACTTTAAACATGGAGGGGGGACACAAATTAATGTTAATATTGAAGAATTTTAGCAGTCACATTCAGGGGAGTATTTACACGTTTTACTGCAAAAACTTTCACCGGTTTAGTTGCACTATATAGATAAAGCTCATTGATTTTTCATCTGAATTTTACATCCTAATGCAGAACAAGGTCTTTTGGTAATAATCACAAAATGATTCCTGGGCATAGAAATATCCAAAACTAGAAGCAGCCCTTCACACATGTAAGGATAGAACCTCAGAGGAGAAACTGGTGGGTGTACTGGAGGTCATAAGCTACTGTAGATAGGAGGGTGATTTATTCCGCCGACCCCCGGTTAGGGCTCAATTATTCCCTGTGGGAGAGCAATAGCCCATTCCGTCACTCTCTTTATTGTGTTCACACACATTTTGATTGTTTCCTTTTATCATTATTCCTGCAGAATTAAACACAGCATGAAATAAATGCTACTGGCAATTCTGTTATGTATTATTGTCACATTGCAGAACTAGTGAGTGTGTGCTGCAATCATCATAAAGACTTGTGTTGTATTTTAATTCTTTCATTATCCTTATCCCTCTACGTGTCTCTTTTGCCAAGATTGAGTTCATCACTATACAGCAATTTATAGTTTCATTTCGAGTGAATGTGTATTCTGTGGAAATAAGAATGCAGAAGTTATAAAAGAAAATGGCAAGAAAAAAATTCCTGCGGCTCATTTTAACTTATGTAAATTTCACTGACATTTGTTCCTTTTCAAATGTTTGTTCTTCCAAAAGCCCCGCCTCTACATCTTGGCCTTTTACAGCATATGCAATAATTTCAGGCTTCAGCGAAGTACAATGTAAGTATTGATCACTTGCAGGTGTGCAATCTGTAGACAGGTTCAGGTCATGTCACTTTTCCTTTATTTAAAGTTTGAGATATTTCAGAAATTGTTTAATGTGTTCCATTCTTATTCAAATGTCACATCATAGGTGATATTTTTCTTCCAGTATGGCATTCTCCTCTGCCCACTCTGATTCCTCCCTAACAGATTTCCAAATTATGTGCTTTGAAAATCTCAGTTATCAGCCATGGCCATTTAAATGCCTGAAATTTGAAGTCTTCATCTTACACTTTGATTATTACGGTCTCAAGACATTCCAGTTTGACGGGGTGTGGAAGCATATGCACTGTTCAAAAAAATTAAAGGAACACTTTTTGAGCAGAGAGTCAGTGAAACTTGTGGGATATCGATCAGATCAGTTGCATAGGGGGTTGTTAATTAGTTTCAGCTGCTTTGGTGTTAGCAGAATTAACAACAGGTGCAATAGAGGGGCAACAGTGAGAAAACCCCCAAAACAGGAATGGTTTTAAAGGTGGAGGCCACTGTCATTTTTTTTCTTCCTCATCTTTTCTGAATGTTTTTTTTACTAGTTTTGTATTTCGCTAGGGTCAGTCGCTGCTGGTAGCATTACAGTTGGAGCATAGGTAGTCCAGCTCCTCCAGGATGGCGCATCAATATGTGCCATTGTTAGGAGATTTTCTTCAGCCTTAAGAGCATGAAGGAGATTCAAGCAGACAGGTAGTTACTCTAGGAGAGCTGAACAGGGCTGTAGAAGGTCCTTAACCTATCAACAGGACTGGTATCTGTTCATTTGTGCAAGGAGGAACAAGATGAGCACTGCCAGGGCCTTGCAAAATGACCTTGAAAAGGCCACTGGTGTGAAAGTCTCTGATCAAACAATCAGAAACGGATATCATGAGGGTGGCCTGAGACCTGACGTCCTCTAGTGGGCTGTGTGTTCACTACCCAGCACCATGGAGCCCTATTCTTATTTCCCATAGCATACCAGAGTCAGCAGGTCCACCAGAGTTGCCCTATGCTTTTCACAGATGAGAGTAGGTTTACCCTGACCACATGTGGCAGATGTGAAAAGGTCTGAGGAAGCTGTGGAGAATGATGTGTAACATATTTCAGCATGACCAGTCTGATGGTGAGGCAGTGATAGTCTGGGGAGGCATATCCATGGACTTCTACAGGCTAGGACACAGCACCCTAACTGCCATTAGACATTGGGATAAAATTCTTGGACCCGCTATCAGACCTGGTGCAGTGGGTCCTGGATTCCACCTGATGTACATGGAAAGCATTATGTTTTGGTTCGTCCGGTGCCCCCAGGTTGCACCTCAGATTGTCCACGAGTCAGTGATATGCTGGTCAAAATCTGGTAGGAGATCCCCCAGGGAGCCTCATTGGGAGCCTGCCCTGATGTTGTCAGCTGCGCATACATGCACATGGGGGGCACACAAACTACTGAGCAACATTTTGAGTTGCTGCAATGACATTTGGGTGAAATGGACTAGCCTGCAGCATCATTTTTTCCCACTTAGATTCTTAGGGTGTCTTTGAATTCAGCTCTTTGTAGGTTGGGGCATCCTTTCATTCCTTACACATTACTCAGTCCACACCAGTATAGATATCCAGCATGATGTTTTCCCCACTAATGTGTTTTAAAAGCGTTCCTTTAATTTTTGGGGGGGTAGAAGTGTAGTTGTTGTGTGTCGAATTGAAATGATCCAGTAATTACTTTTTTGTTTCTTACACATGTAAATAGACTTCCTCGTATGATTTTACAGAAAGCACCCCCTTCCCCGCAATAAAAAACAAAAATCAGAATGAGATAAAAGATATAAACTAGGGATTTAAAAAAAACAAACAAAGCTAAATACTCCTTTTAGGAAACAAAACTGAGCCCAGGTGCACTAAAAAACTCCTCTATTCACCTCAGCATCTGAAGAGGTTGATGTTGTCAGACAGTGTCTCTGTCTTCCTGTGTCCTTGCTTTACAAAGGTTATCCTGTAGAATCAGATAGGATGGTAGCAGAAAAGAATCACTTCTGTGGTTGCTGCATCACCCACGCATGGTCTGTGCCACCTGTTCCCAGAGGAGTGTTTGTAACCGCTGTCTGTGTCTATACAACTACAGTGTGTCTGTGTGCATGCCTCTATATTTGTGTGAACTGGTAAATATAGGGTGTGAGAGAATGGAGCAGGTGGAGGCCCTTATATGGGAAGTGTCTACACCAATCAGCAGACATCCCCTTCAACCTTGGGCTTTGGGGTCCTGCCCAGGCCTCAGTCACATCACTAACAAAGTGAAAGAGACACAGGTGCTTTTATCGAGCCTTATTAACCTCCCACTGACCAACACACTTACGCCTTATACCAATGGTGCTGCAGGCATTGCTTTACATGTAGGTTTTGCTCTGAATTTTGCCTGTTGGGCCACTAACAGACTGCCAATGATTGTTGCTGGAGCATCTATTGGCCAAAAGACAAAAAAGATGAAAACAATGCAAATATAAAAAAGACCTTTGCAATCAGAGTACTCTACCACGAACCATCTTCAACATACCCTGGGCATCTTTCCATTCTCTCGATTTACTTACCCTAAAAGTGCCAATCAGGATAAGAAGTCCAAAGAAGCTTGTTAGAACAATACAGAACAGAACAATAAAAATTTATTTAAATTGTTTGAAACCAAGAAAAAGAAAAAAACATCAAGATTTAAGCTGCATGTATGTTGTATGTATATATATTAATAATAAATATATTAATAATGCTCATTAGGGAAACACACTCGGCCCTATCACTGTCTGTATTCCTGGATATTCCAGGGATGGTGACGCTTGATGGGTCAGTGGGTGGTGATTTCATGCCTTGTGATCTCTAATCTACAACCTAACTTGCTCTGGAGCAGGTGATGTTAGCAGCATAAGTTACCATGGCAATGTACCCAGAAAGAAGTGATGACTATTATGATGTTGTAACTGTAAAAAGCATGTGAATAGATTTGGTGGTATAAATCAGAATACACAAGATAATCCAGAAACTGTGGTTGATGTTCTGTTTTACTCACTGTTAAGATATTCTCGCTCTCTCTTTTTTTTTACTTCTTAAGTTTAGGCATCGCATACACCCATATGAGAGTTTTAAAAAAACCTGTTTACTTTAAAGTTTGAGTTTCCTTCCAGCTGTATTTTGGTCTCTTTGGTTTTGATCCCATTTGAGATGTTTATCATATGCTTGCAGATGAACATATGTCACCTCCACTGCGTGTCTTGTCAAAATAACTCACTTTATTTAAAACCACCTAAAGGAAAATGTACCTGTGTAATGTTGAGCTGCGTCTCGGCTCACTGGTGGAGCACGGCATCAAAAAGTTATTGAATAAAGAAGTTCTGTCTTAGAAAGGGTAAAAGAAAGACAAGCCCTCTGTGTGGGATTTCAATTATGATCTTTTTTTCCCCCCACCTTTGTTGCTTTAATAGAGGTCCTCGATTAATTTCAGAAAGGCTTTTTCCAATTTTTCTCCATACTTCCTCATTTTCATTAAATGTCCCTGTTGGAGCTCCGCACACTGTGCATTGCATTAGCCGGTTAGCCAAGAGAGAGCAGATACATTTGGCCGGCATTTTATTACATCGTGTCTTTGAGATGCAATGTAAATCAGCAGGTCAGGGGGTCAGCAGAACACATTAATTCAATCCTGTGAATGAAACGATGGGAGAAGCCTTGCCTCCAAGGCTGTGTTACATTGCCCATCCTCATCACATGCAACAATATCTAACACTGAACCAGGACCTTTTAAAAAAAATACATGAAATTAATTTCAAACATTATACCTCTGACATTCAGCAGTAGGACAAAGATATACAAAAAGCTAAAACAAAACATTTCTTGGTTAATTAACTTGGATATGTTTCTTTAAGCACACATATATGTGTAATCAAAGCATAGGGTTGATAATATTGTTGATGCTACAGATTTTCAAATGTGAGACCAAAAAAAACCAAGCAAACCAAAAAAAACCCCAAAACTTTAAAAATGTGGCAAAACTTATCGAGTCAAGTCGGGTCATTTTTATTTATGCTACAGTCACACTGGGGAAAAGATTGATTTGGCAACTGCGGCATGGCCAAATATACCTTTATTGTAAAAGTGTGCAATAAACTTGAACCCTTGCGTTTGAAACGTTTGCTTTGAAGGTCTGTGACCCCTCATAATTAGTTGCTGGCAATAAAATGGCAAGAAGACAGGGTCAGTCTGCTATCAGTTTGCAATTGAATGTGGTCAAGTTGGCAATTACATGCATTACATCTGTATATCCAAACACAGATTGCACTAAAGTGGTGAAAATCTATTGCCATTTACAAACACAGAAATGGTCATAAAACAGACATTCAAAATAACGTACATTCAATAAGTAGTAAGTGGTAAGTCCACAGAATTGAAAAAAAAAAAAAGACTTCAGAAATTCCTCCAAAATACAGGGTGCAGGACAGTGACTTTTATATAGGAGTTTAATCAGAATACATTCAAGTAGCAACCAGCTGAATCAAGTTCCCCGTTGACCTGTCACAGACGGGTTGCACTCAGATGGCTCAGATAGACTCAGATTGATTGCAACATGCTGGTAATCCATCTACATTTATTAATTAGGCATCACTTATTTGCAAACCTATAATCTGTCTGAGAGTGACTGCAGTCAACCTGAGTTGGATCCCAGCTGGTTGATGACAGGTAGTCTGCCTCCACGAGACCCGTGTGATCAAAAGTGGTCATTCAGAGGCCGATGGAGTTGCAAGCTCAACCCCGCTGGGCAACAAGTTGGCTGCAATTTGTACTTGCAATTGTACTTGCATGCAGCTTAAATTATTAAATTAAATTTAATCACTGCGTAGTCACAGATTTTTCCTAGTGGCAAGGACAGAAGTTGACCCAGAGGCGTACAGACATATTCCCTGTCTCCAAAAAGACCACATACAACATACAAAACCCCACATAAACAAGCAGCATGATTAAGATGAAAATAAATAACTAATATAAAAATCCTGGGTTAAACATTTCAAATTTAATAGGGCAGTAGCACAGACAGCCCAGTTGCCTATAAGAGAACTCGTTGGAATGTTGATTTCAGTGACCACGAGGCAAAATATAGTTTGAGTTAGAACATCTGCAATATATTTTAGAGCTGATCCACAGAGGGACTTTAAAACGTGCAATAAAACTCCCTTTTTCACAAGTCGCCAGTGGAATTGAGCTAAAATAGGACTGATGTGTCAACGTTTTTTGTATCACTTAAAAAGCAGCTCAATTTCGAACCAGCTGCAGTTGAGAAAGAGTAGAAAAACCTAATATACACAGAGTTACAGTCCTGTCTAGAGTGAGAGGCGTTAAAGGCCCAGATAATAGTTTTTTTGTGACAAAACTACAACTACCAATAATCATCACGAGGTCTGCTTATGAAGCACTTTACAAAACTTGTCCTACAAAAGTGTTTTGCCAATCACAAAACATAATAAAATAAGAACAATACAGTTCAGAGAAGGTGATAATTTCTTACATCTTCACCAATCATGCTTTTAAAAGCATAAGCGCTGCACATCCACAGAGCTGACTGAAGTAGAGCCTTTGTGATTTTCTTCAGCTGTCAGTTAAGGTTCATTTACTTCTATCACAACCAAAACTACATAATAATTGTGTAAATCAAAGTTTCAAAAGCAAGAAAATGCACTCTAGGTGTTGAAAAATGCATAACATTCTCCCATAAATACCCACAGTCATGGAGAATGCTGTGGAATTTTCTACCATATCTAAACAAGAAAATGAAAATATATAGGTGATAAACATGCAAATGAGAGTATAGACTATGACTATAGATTTAGCCACAAATTTAAGGGAGTCACAGGAACAAAACTAGTGGTTCATACAGTCTTTAGATGAAAAGGCCTAAAAATTGCATGTCTTCTATATATATATCCTGCATAAATGCAATTGTACTACAAATATATGCGGCATATATTATTTATAAGGATTTATATGACAAATAATACATCAAATAACCGTGGAGCCTACCACGGCTCGCTTAGAAAGAATTCGGCAATCAAAAGGTAAGAACTGAAGTAAAAACTAAGGAATTCAGGTTGTAGATGTCTCATCTACATCTCAGGGAAGATTTTGTCCATGCTGATATTCTATTTTAGAAATGCCAGACTGAAGGAACAGGACAGTGAATCAATGAAATATCTACACAAATCTGTGCTTTGAAGTCATCTCTATCCTCTTATTTCCCGTGCATTTCACACAAATAGATGCTTTAAGCTCTACATTATTGTAGGTCTCTATTTAAGTTCGTGGTTTATAGCCAATATTACATGAGACACAAAGAGAAAAAAATACCACATATACATGTTAAATGGATAGAAATGACATGTCTATGTGGATGTACAGGGTCACTGCATAACTATGATAATGAGGAAAGACTGTTTGAAGTGTTTCTTTGAGTTGCATGATAAAGAAACAAGATAGAAGAAAGGAAAAAAACACTTCGGGTGCAGCTGAGTTGTGTCTGCACTCATTAGCTGTATCAGTGCATTATGCGCAGGATGCAAGTGACTCTGTCATTGTGTATTGTTCAGAGAGCATAGATAGGTGTGTCGGCCATGCAGCCTAATCACCTTTTGCTACAGTGAGTCCAGGGTCCAGAGCCCACTCAGCAGACACCCCCCTTTGGGCCGCCTCCACCAGTGGCAGCTTTCCTCTGAGTGCACGCTTTAATTAATAATCAAGCTAATTGGATTGAGATCCCCCATTGTGCAGAGGATGTGTGTGGCATGTGTGCACACGCTATGTATAACATGAGCACATTTGGCTGCATTAAACAGCATATGCAAGTTTGTTTTGCGACTCTCAGTGTGTGCGCATGTGAGCTCAGAGTTAGCAACCCTTTAGATTCTGCCCTCCTTATGCAAGCTAAAGATGATAGTAAAACTTGATGGTGCTCAAGAGGCAGCTCTGATTTTATAGAAATGTCTTCCTGGTAGGTTATAAAACGTGTACCTTTCGCTACCCTCCACACTCCGAAGGTACAATGAAGTGATAAACTAGCACATTTATAGCATTTACTGTATTTCATAAACACCTTAGGAAAAACAAAACACCTAGAAAGTTGATTTCATATTACGGTTTAGAGGTTACAAAGAAATTAACAAAGTTCTTCAGAACCACTTGGTGGAGCTGTGTGTTTCATTGCATCTGTGCGATTATTTTTGTAACCCCCCCTCCCCCCACTATGGTACAAAGTCAAAGGTGTGTTAAGCATCCATCTTACTTTTGTTTTATGAAAATATAGTATGTGTATTTAGTTAATTTATTCCTTTATTCTCCGAAAGGACCACTGAGAATTTAAACTCAGTCACTCTTCTCTCTGCACTTCCTGTCCTCTAACCTCCTGTCCAGCCCCTCACCCCCACCCACCTACTCGCTCACCACCACCACCACCACCACTCCTCGTCTCCATGTTGCACCTCATCTCCCCTTCCTCTCTCATTCTTGGAGTGGACGTTTGGAAGGGAAGGCGGTGGGTGCTGCAGGCCAGTTCTCTATATTAGATGTCAGGCCTCAGATAGAGACTCGGGCCTGTGGGTAAACACTTTGACAGCTTCTACAGAGGATATTTTGTCTGTGAAATAGAGTCTGCATTACTCCAGGTGAAAAGAGACAGGAAAAGAGATAGAGAGGCAGACGAGCAGGGAGTCTCACTCTTTTACAATAGCTCTGTTTCTCTAGCGTTAGGGACTGCATTTGTTTTAAATTGGAGTATGTAAAAGCTAATCGATGTAGTTTTCAAACATTTTTACCATTAATTGTTTTGACAGCACCGTGTTTTGTTTCACTTATTGTCCAGCTTACTGTTAGATTAGCAGGAATAGAATCGAGTAGTGCTAAAAAAAATCTTCTTTTTAGCAGCTAGATAATAACAATCTTTGTATGTGTCGGCAAATATAAGTTCAACAACTTTGCCTGAGATTTTTATGTTTTATTTTTATTCACACAATAACGTGAATTAATAGTACCAAATATACCTGGCATCACTTAATAACTGGAAAGTAAAATGTAGCGACTTTATGCAAGATCCTGTCTTTACGACCGTATTAAAAATCATGAGCATGTCCATGTGTGCATATGTGTGTGACACAAGTGGGAGGGCATACAGGAACATTTCTTGGATGCACCAGCTTCTGCATGGTAAATTAAATCTGAATGCAAATGAAGCAATATTTCTTGACAGTCGATGATAAAACCCCTATTATATTTAATGGTATGCTTTGTGAATGTACATGAGTGGAGAATGACCTGCAACTCAGGCAAACCCTGTCTACGGTGGCTTTGATCTCAGCGTAGGTGTGTGCACGTGTGCATATGTGCATGTTATCATGTTGATGAAATTGGAAGTACTTGCTGCTTTAATAGTTTCCAGCTAAAGAAACATTTTAAATTATTTATTTATTTTGTTTTTATATTTTTTCAGGCTTATCAAAAGGTTTTAAGGATTACATGAAAGTCTCACAATACAGTTCTGAATAGCTCAGCTGAACTTGTGGCCTTCACAAACTTTTATTTTTCAGGTTTTTATGATTCTCTGTGAGATCTCCTGGAGCGCGATCGTTCATATATTTCATGCTTCAGCAACAGGGCATTGAAATAGTTCTTTGAATTCATATATTGAGTGAGATTTCCTATACTTGGAGGTGTAAGGGAAGACGAACAGTTGGTGTTTCGTTTAAGGCGATTTTTAATTTGCCTTTCCAAAAAGAACGCCGTGCTTTCTAAAATGCCGGCTGGTTTTCCTAATAAGGAAGTGAGTATTCAGTGACCTGTCCATTCACAGCTGATTGATCTAGCACTTTGTGGAGATGCAAAGCTGGCAGTATTGAAAAAAAACAGATGCATCAGTCATGATACAAATATGCTCATTACAGAGCCACATGGCTGCACACAAGCACCAAGTCCATTTCTTAAAAACTGTTCACTTCGTTGCAAAGTAACACTAGCTGCAGTTAAAAGTGCTTTCCGAAAGATTCATGTTCCACCACTATCAGAAACCCTACAGTATGTAGCTGCCCTGGTTTGGCTATTTGACTTATTTCCTGTTGTAAGTAAGCCAACAGGGGGAGTGTATGCGAATATTTATTAATGATTTACCGGTCCAAAAATGACATGGAATTAATGAGTATACACTTGGTTTTCAGTTTTGCTGCATGCTCATTTCCCGGGATGATTTTCCTCTCTTTCTTTGGATTTGCCCTTCTTCCAGTCACGTTCATTACCTTTTGACCTCTTCAACTAAAATTATAAAAGTATACAAGAAAAAGACTTTTTAAAACACTATTAGACTACTAAGACTAGTATTTAAAAAGTTGCTGATCTACTGGCATTATCCCACACAATCATCCCCAGGGTACGGAGAGAATGGCCAGAAACAGAGAAAACATGCAGAGAGCGGCACATCTCTGGGTGAAAATGTCTTGTAGATGCCAAAGGTCAGAGGAGAATGGCCAAACTGCTTCAAGCTAATAGGAAGGCAACAGTAACACAAATAATCACTCAATGAAACCAAATATGCAGAACAACAGTCAAACAGTCAAACAGTCAAACCTTGAAGCAAGTGGGCTACTTCTTCCAAATATGAATAGGGAACTGAGTCTAAAATCTGCATTGGTTCACCATAGTTTGACAAGAGAAGATTGGAAAAATGTTGCTTAGTCTTATTCATCTCAATTGCTGCTGCAAAATTTGGATATTAGGGTCAGAATTTGACTTAACAAAATGAAAGTATTGTTCCATCATGCCTTGCATCAAAGGTTCAGGCTGTTGGTTGTGCACTGGTGTGGGGGATATTTTCTTAGTACACTTTGGGCCCCTTAGTAGCAGTTGAACATCATTTAAGCACTACAACCTGACCACAGCTGACCAAGCCGATTCCTTTATAAGCACAATGTACCCATCTTCTGATGGCTGCAGGATAATGCATGATGTCATAAAGCTCAAATCATATTAAAGTGGTTTCTTGTAGATGACAATGAGTTCACTCAAATAGCCTCCACAGTCAGTCATGCATTGATATCAGTTGCAGTACTGGTTGGAGTCGTTATTCATTTTAATGCACAAAGAATGATGCATTCAGTAGGAATGGGAATTGATCCCCAGCGACGGAAAAAAACCCTAAAACTATAATGACGAAAATAATTATATAGTCTCATTAAGTAAATTACTAAATTATATAATTTAATTACTGTGGGAAGCTCATAGAGAAGAAAAAGCCTTAAGACTCCTCTGGTTTCTTACACCCCACAGATACAATAATGCAGTTTTATTAACATTAACATGCACAAAGAAACAATGTGTTAACAGTGGCCAGAGGTGAGTAATCACCACAGTGGCCTCAGTCATGGTGACCTGCTGTTAACTGATCTCAGCAGTGCTCTTAGTCATGAAAACACTAGAAGTCACATTATAATTTAACAACAATAATGGAACAACACCACATAACTGCAATAACAACTTGAACTTGAACACGCACAAAGACTTGAGCAGGCCCCTCCCCCCCAAGTCGCAACATTATTATAAACATTGTTCACAATCTTAGATTACAATGCTAGCATGCTAACAATATTTATACATAGATATGCATAGATAAGGCAGGTTTGCAAGTAAAATAATAAATAATAAATAAACCTGATGATGGTGATAGATAAAGTTATGAGATTTTTCTGCATGATCGAACACGACTGTCTGAAGCACATTTAATATTAATCTATCCAATAGTTGCTGAAACATTTCACTCAAAACCACAAATAATGACCTGCTGTGGTGGCCACTGTTGCCGCACTGATGGATATAGCTGTGCAAATGCAGCTTTTCCTTAATTTCATTTCATGACAACAGATAAAAACACAAGAAGTGTGATGTTTGCACTGATGCAGACGGTAAAAGGAGTGAATAATTCAAAAGGCAGATCAAACAGAGAGGTTTATAGCAAAAATATTATCAAATATGAAGAAAAATACTTAATCAAAATCACTTCAAAAGAGGAGAAGTTTAATAATGCCCTGCACTGCTAGCTATTATAATTCATAATGAATACATATTGTTATTTTAGTCCCTTGCTTCTTGAAAATATACTGCAAAAATATCTTAGTCATTTACTTAATGAGCTGCAGTGTAAAATCTAAACAGTGTTTGCCAGTCTTTAGACTGGACAGCATGATAAGCTGACTTAGTACCTGAATGGTTTATAAAGCTGTATGTTTTACTGCTTGCATAGAAGTGTCTTTGTCCTGTGGTGATGCTCAGGGGTTGGCTCCAGCCAGGTGGAATAAGAGCAAACAAGCTGTCAGAAGTAATCCCATCTCCCAGACTCTGGACATGCGAATGCACCAACATATCTATCCATCAGCACCCAGAGCCAGTGGTCACTCCAGCCTGAACCAGGCCACATCACAGACAGAAGGGCTGGCACTGATGAGGTTTGTCTTTATGGCTCCAAAGAAAGATAATTAGGCCATTTTCATAATTTGTCTTCTCTGAATGTACCCTATATGGACCATCAGAATTGTTGTTATATAAAGCTGAAAAGACTAATACTTAAGAAAAGTTGAGTCTTTGAAGGAAAGTTTTTCTTGTTAGGCATACACTGCAAGGCGAGAAACACTGTCCTTGGCCTTATTTAAGTTACTTATCGTTTCAATGCAATTGTTTTAGGTTCTTTATGCAATTTTGTTTACCTCCAAACAAGTAAAAAGTACGAGAGAAGACTGCAGGGACCCGAAAAATGAGCTCGAGTGGAATAAATATGCTTCCCTGCTAAACCCATGAGGAAATGTCCCTCCTTCAAAACCTGTTTACCAGCAAAAAACATGAGCACTCTTTCTAGTTTTAATCCTCTCCTTTTGAATGACAGGATTATTTTTTGTGGCGAGAAAACATTTGAGATAAGTATCACTATCTCTTCTTCCATCACTCCAACTGCAGGTTATTGAATATCCCAGTGGAGGGGAAAAACTAATTACGAAACGTGTCTGGCTAAGAGAGTTATCTGCAAGATAGCCCGCAGTGCAGCCATGTTTTAGCCCTTTTGTTTTTTTGTTGTGCAAACTAATTAGTTTTTTTTCTCCTTTTTTAATGGAGAAATGCTCAGCTGCTCCCCAAACTAGTAATGACCTTCCATCGGAATTATGACACCAGCAGATGTAAAGCTTTTGATTAAGCCCATTTACATGGAGTCTGCACTAGTTGAGAGGTTCAGCTCTGATGCTCAGGATTATAAGTCCCATTCTGTTTTGCCGTAGGTGGACTGCTTTTCCAAATTGCTTTCATTGTGAACACTAAATCTCTCCCTAAACTTTGATGAAGCCTTGAGATGATAGATTTACTTAAGTTTATGTTTCCGACAGAACAATTTTCATACAAAACTCTGAATCTATCACTTGCACATTTAAGTTTCTCAGACAGTTATTAATATGAACTACTTCAAACATAAGCTCTTTATTTAAAAACTGAAATTGACTTGGCAGAAGAAGTGTGGATGTACTTTATTAGCTCCGTATTTTGGTCCTTAAGTTTGGGATAAAACAACACAATTAGCCGCTCTAGCGGATGACTGCACAAATCCATAAATGTTATGAGTAATACACTAAACTCTGTATCAGTGCGAGTCAAAAAGTCATGTTGACCCTTTTCACAACAAATTTTCCAATGAATGCTCACTGTCCTCATAAACTATGTCCATGAAAAATGTAAATCCGTCACGAGAGAATCAGCGAAAACCATCTGAGGATGATAAATAAAACCTGTCATCAAATGGCAACAAAATGCAAACGATTTAAACATCTGGCCATTTTCTATGTTGTAATTTAAATTAAATGTGATTTTGTTAAGTCAAACATGAAACAAAACCTAAATATCTTTTGCAAAGAGTGTTTATTTTGCTTACTTTACAAAGACAAAAGATATCTATATATCTCTAATCAGTGCTAAATAAGAAGCAGCCAATCAAGCAACTAAAGAAAGTCACTTTTGTGTGTCTTCTGGGTACGAACAGTCGTCTCAAGTTGTGAGGTGATATTGCAAGGTAAATGCCCCACAAGAGCAAAATATAAAGAAAATTCAGCAAGCTATCCAAAACAGTCTCACTCTATTGATTCATGTCTAGTTTTAAGAAGTAAAAAGTTTGCAACACAAGGCTGGAGGAGTGGCAAGGTATGAGTTATTGTGGCACTCATTATGTGGCACAATGTACAATGTATGTAGTTCAAACCACCCATGAAAAAAATGCTTTTTATCAGTTCTTTTAATTAGTTTTGCACCCAAAAACTGTTGCATTTTCATTTACTTTTTTTTTTTTACTCTTTTGTTTGGTTTAGGCAGCAAAATTATAGTCTTGGGTTTAAAAGAAAAAAATCATGGTCAAGTTTAAAATGCATGTTGATGCATCCTATAAAAGAAAACAAAAGTACAGTTTCACTTATCATACATCTTACATTTCATGTCCATGGTATGCACACTTACAAAACATTTTCTTAACTATCCTACACTTTTTTCTACATGTTTAAGTGTTCATTATTAATTTTTTTTACAGGTTTTTTTTGTCATTTTGATCTTGTTCATATTTATGAACAGACATCTATAATCACACATCTGTTCTCATTTTCTCAGCTAGAAAACAAATTATACCGCAGAGTCTGAGAGCAATTAGGTGTCAGTTAGACAAAAAAGGGAAAACCAATTAATCACTCTCCATTGAATTGTAGACTCTTCGGTAATTGTGCCTTCTTGTCAATTTCATCTACTTAGGCTCAAAAGTATGTGGACAATAGAATCTTAATGTAAGGATTGTTTTTTTAAATACTTGGAGTAAAAATGATGGCCTTAAGTCTTTAGTCACAGAAGAATACGATCTGTCGGTTTGAGATCAGGTGACTGATTTGACTATGGAAGAATAACCCATTTCTTTGCCTTGAAGAACTCCTGGGTTGCTTTTGTATTATGCTTTGGGTCATTATCCAGTGGCTCTTTCTGATCAGTTTTTTCACAGCATTTGTGTGAGGAGAGATTATAGCTCTGTAAACTTCAGAGTTCTTCCTACTACTTCCAATAGCCGTCACATCATCAAAAAACATTACTGGCCCGTTCCTCTGGCAGCCATACATGCCCGTGCCATAACATTTACTCCATCGTGTTTAATAGATGGTGTGGTATGTTTTGGATCATGAGCTGTTCCTTTCCTAGCTGTTCAGTATCTTTCAGATATTTTCTGAGTCTAATCTGGGCTTCTTGTTTTCTAATGTAACCAGTGGTTTCCACCTTGTAAACCCACTGTCTTGTATTTATGCTAATGAGCAGAATTTCAATACAACGGTTTCCTAACAGAAACGGTTATTTAGGATTTTTTTCTTAATCATGGAAATAATTTTGTCTTCATCAACTTTAGTTGTCTTCTTAGTGGTGGTTCAGGCCTTTGGTGCTGAGCTGGCCTTTTTTCTCATAATGCAGACTGTAGAGTTTTGCCAGTCCTTGCAATCTCTCTAATAGGTTTATTTTTTTTAGCTTAATGATGGTTTCTTTGACTTGCATCAATATCTCTTTGACAGTTCCAGTAAAAAGATACCAAATACAAGTTAAACACTTGGAATCAACTCGAGATCTTTTATGTGTTTAATTTGTCATTAAATAAGGGAACGGGCTGCATCTGGCCATGAAGCTGCTTGTCAGCCAGATGTCCAATTACATTGTCTAAATATTAATGAACCTTACTTTAACTAGAGATATGGTTCTAAAAAAATCTTCTGACATAGTAAAATCTAATAATTTTAGTCAGCTACAGCCATTTGTTAAAGCTTCAACTGTTGGCTGCATATTGTGGCACCATTCGTTTCTCCTTCTGTGGGCATGGTTTACAGGGTTTCACATATTTCACTCCAAATTTCTAGAGAAAAGGCAAATAAAGAAAAAAAAACAGACGCAACGGGTAATGTCAATGAAAAAGCAGGAGGTATAAAAAGAGGGTTTCCTCTATGTGTGCCACTGGACCTAACCCTGAGGGCTTATCTCCTGTGCAGTGTTGCCGATCTGTTAATGTCTGGCATCATAACTCTCTCTGCAGAGGCTGTTTGCTTTGGCTTCTGTCACAGGTTCATCATTACGCTGATAGCTAAACACTCTGCAAGGAAACAAAGTAGCCTCCCACTGGTGTAGATCATTCCCCTGACACCAGGAAAAACACCGAATGTACATCCACAGCATAAATACAATCCACTGAGAGAACAGGGGACTGTGGCACTAATAAAGTGCCTTAAACAAATACTGATGTTTTTTCTGGCTGATTTTAAATGAATCCATATCTGGTTTCATTTGACATTATTACATTTTACCTTCTTTTGGCAGATACAGTAATTACAGTTATTGGCTGACTGTGCTGTTGGATTTCCTGCTCACTTTCTGCACAGATCAATATTTTATGTATTTACTTGGAATCAACTCCAGATCCTTTATCTGCTTAATTTGTCATGCAATAACAGGAGAACAGGTCTCATCTGGCCTGGAAAACCACTGTTCAGTCAAGTGTCTGATTACTTAAAAAAAAAATCCTCTGTATAAGAATGCGATATCAAAACAGTTAATGATATATTTTGTTAAAGCCCCGAATTAAAGCTGAAAGTCAACACTTCAGTTACACCGTGACAGTTTGATTTCAACCCTGCTGTGGTGGCAAACAGAGGCAAAAGTAGAAAAATGTTGTCATTGTCCAAATATCTGTGGACTTAACTATGCTGTATGTCACAACAGAGTATGCGCTTTTCATGACTTGTGGTTTTATCTGTGAATAATAAACTAAGGGAATGTCTTCATATATATTAATGGCTACAGATGGGAGTGGGAATCCAGCTTGTGCACATGTGTACAATTTCACAGTGACTGTGATGTAAAGGACCATGAGGACTTTATAAATCTGAAGAAAAGAATGCCTGAATTTGTGTGTGTGTCTGTGTGTGTGTGTGTGTGTGTGTGTGTGTGTGTGTGTGTGTGTGTGTGTGTGTGTGTGTGTGTGTGTGTGTGTGTGTTTATTCATCTAGTCCACTAGACATTTTAGTTGTAGAGGTTAAAGCTTGCCAGAATTATATTCCAGCACCTTTGATTAATAAGTGAATAAATCTAATTGTCAGGTTATACATAATATTTCCAGGAAAGTTCTTTTTCTTTTTTTTACATGCTTCAGCCTGCTGTTCTTTCCACCTGATGGCAGGGAGAAACATACTCAATAAATAAGAAAGTAATCACAAAGTGATGTCACCCAACAGTGCACACATCCTTTTTGCATTTTCATCCCTGTTATGCAGATGTCACTAAATTTATGGTTGCTGTATTCATCTCGAGCATCTAACAAGAGAAAGAAGGTGTGATAAAATGCTGTTTTCGTTTTCTGAGGTAGAAGGTAATTTCAGTCAACTCAAGAAACAGGAAACACAAAGGGTGTTTTGTGCAAATTGGCTAGTCCATACAGTTAGCTGGCATGAAAATGTCAGTATAATGTGTATACCAGATTTTAGTGTGCCTCACCTTTCAAATCCCACCTTAACCCCTGGTGTCGTATCAGATAAGCTCACACCCTATTTTACAGTCATGAGAATCAAATGTTTTGAGATGTCAGTGGTCAGGAAAGTGCCTGCGAAGAGAAGTAGACATAACCGCCACATCTTAATGTGAACAGCTTATAGGGGTTAAAATTTTTACAATGTAGGGACTTATCTATAGCTTAGTAGAAGTCATGAGAGAGGTCCTGCCCTTTCCTTGCTATACCACATCAAAAATCAGGGCACATGCATGGCACATTATGTATAGGTTTCCATTCCTTTTCTTGTTCTGGTGTGCGCTGGGCACAAACTGTACAGGAGTTTGTTCGCTGTGCACTATCGGATGAGGCTTGTCAGTTGCTATCACATTTGGCTTAAGAGGTACTGCTATTAGTGCCCTGTTCTCAGCAGGGTCAGTGCCTTTACAATGGTTTCCCTCTGCACTTATAAAGATTGCTGTGTTTGTCTGGTCTCTTGTGGGAGTATAGAGAGACCTGCACCCTTTCAGAGGAGAAGACCCTGTATGAAATGGATGCAACAAAATGCAATTAAACATGTGTTGTACCATTTGGAGGTCTGAGACAGACTTCAAATATAGTGACCAGGATGATAGTGTGGCACACATGCACTACTATAGCTGTTCTCAGTATCACTATATGCCTGTACAGTGTTCAGATGTCCACATTTTCAGAAGCTGGGGTGCCTCTGTAGAGAGCTGTATTTCAGTTTGGTAGGTAAATAAAAGGAGACAAGACACATCTGTACAGATCTGGTCAGTAAATTATTGGTTGGAGATCGCAGAGACTATTAATGTGGTCAATGAAGCTTCCTGAAGTGAAAGGCAACAAAGAATTCCTGTCACATCTCTTATCCTCTCCTGGCACCTGTCATCATTTACTGTTTTTGCAGAAGAAGAGCAGTTTCATTCCACGAACCAATGAAGAAAATTGTATTGAATAGCCCCCGTTGGTCAATTTTTTTTTTTTTTTTTGAGGAACTTCAGGCGGTGTGATAAATTAGGTGGCCCTGTAGATCAATAGTGCCTCCTTTCTTCATAGCTTGAGATTGGATTTGTCAAATTTGGGGCTAAAGTCCATTAAGTTCATCACACTGACTGGCTGTATGTTGAAGGTAGCAACATGTGTGCAGGTTTTTGCTGAGGTCGGTATGGTGTTTACATTTTATCCTAATTCAGATTTAGCTCTTCAAATCAAGTTCTTGCAGAATACGTCTTCTGATTTATTATTTTTGATGAATATAATTCTAATAAAGCCTTACATTATTTCATACACCATTCTTTTGGGTTTTAGTTTTAAATTTGCTTTTGGCTGAACAATTTCATTGCTGAATATTAGCAGATGTTAATTGGGTTCAGTGACCCAGTAGCCAACAATTATGAAACAGCTAAAGCACATAAACATGAATGTTCACGAAAGGAAACGTTTTTATATTGTTCTTTCATAATTACAATAATTATAACAATCATAATGCATTCATGATTCTGTGGTAGTACTTATATAACTGTGTCTCAGTACTTTAAAATGCTGTCTGCATTTTAGTGGTTGCTAAAATTATTGGCCACACTTACCTGTGACAACGATTAAAAAAAGTTTTCAAAGTTTCATTTAATTTCCTTTTAAAAAAAGCGTTTTCCTATTACAACAACTTGTACCATCTGAACAACAGTGTATCGCTCTGCTTCTTATCGCTGTATGTTGAAGCTGCAGCATATTTCTGTAATGTTTTAATCTGTGCTCTCATAAAAAATTCATGAACTTAGTTTAATGGTGAAAAATCGAACTAGAAACAGCATAGCAGCGATGCACTATTAAGAATACGATTATTATTGGTGTTAAATCTTAATATAAAACCATGTCACTTGATGATGCATCTGCACACAAACACTGCACTTAATTGCATAATGTGTACAGTAATGATCTGCATCAGCGTTTTGGGAAGGATACATTACTACCATGTTACCTTGGCAAATCAGCCACTTCTTCTACATGTCGCCATCACGGTGTCCTGCTACGCACACAAACGAAAGAAAATGACATGCTGTCATTTGCTTTTACGTAGGCTCCATTCTAACAGTCCAACTTCTGGCATGCTAATGGCTGGGAGTCTTAATTAAAATGTCAAGGTGGCGTGATGTCCCATTAAGGCTCCCCTCCCTTCTCTATTCCTTTTCTGCTTCTGATCCTCTCCAGGGACCTATTAAGTCCAGGCCAAAATGATTGAAGTTCAAAGAGGTGAGCCCGAAGGTTGGATGCTCATCGCTTCCCGCTTTGCCGTCGTCCCAGCATCCTCCATCCCTGACCTTTAGCAAGACAGCCGTCCCCACTAATGTGCTCGCATATCTAATGAGAGAGGGCTTTAGACTCAGACCTCCCTGTCAGCCATCTAGGCGATAATGCCACCAACCGTTACCGTAACTGGTTTCTCTCTGTGTCCCCAGCTGTCTTTCTCTTTTCTTTACCTGTTTTGTCTCTCCTTGTCTTCTCCCTCCCAAGGAAAGGTTATTGGAAAGGACAGGCCAGTGCCCACTTTTCATAACAGCCTCCTATGGCAGTCCAAGGAGTGGCAAGGCCATTATTATAAGCCTCTCTTATATACAAATACAATCGTTACACAGAGTCAGTCATGGTTATGTCGATAAAATGATCAAACACACGAAAATAGATACAGTCATAACTTACTGGTGAAAATGGACCAGGAGTTCAAAGCTGCTGGTGTATAACTGTGCAACATGAACATGTGCTTCAACTTCATGTTTGTTACTGAGTGGCCACTGCCTCGTTTAAACCTGTGATCTTTTCTATTACAAAATATAGGTGTAAGAATTTGAAATTGTCGACACAAACATCTTTAAAGTGTGTCTTTTTAAGTGAGTGGTGATTACATCCCGTATGGTACCCCTGGCACTTTCCCACCACAATGACAGCATACTAAAAGCATGCACATCTTTGGGACCCTAGCCTAACCTTCCCTCTTGACCTCCCCAGAGACAATTATCTCTACCCAGCAGCCCCCCTCTCCACCCACTTCCTAATGGCTGTGGGTAGGATGGGGTCAAGGTAATCACTGGGCCATGCATATTTGTACCCACTCACTTCATCAGTGTGAAATTACCAACAGGGAAATCAATGAGCAGTGCCCTAATGAAGGATCTACACTTGTGCCCAATGGACCTGTTAGTTTTTATCTTTTCTCCTAATATGGTATCAATGAGGTCCCCAGATACTGTGGCTCATGTATCATACAGTATGTGGCACTGGTATATGATAGCACATAGTCATGTAGTGATGGGAGCGGGCGTGCTATTTTCAAACTGTGACAAAAGGTTTAAAAAAAATACTTTTAACCACACTCAAGGTTTAGTGCACAACACATCAAGCAGCAGGCTTGCTTTCATTAGCAATCAAGCTAAACAGGTTTCCGCAAGCCAAGAGGGCTACATTACATTCACGCTTTAAATTAGGATGTGTTGTGTCAACAAAAGCAAGACAACTTTGACAGTGTTGCCAGAGAACACTATTAGTGTTTTATGGTGGCGAGAGTTTCGCTTGTTTAAATGATCTCTGCTGAAGTAACCTAATAAACAATGATACTTTGCCACTGAGCAGAAGCTCTTGTAAATTCAAACGGGTTTTGCGATGTTATGCATGATAAATATCTCACAAACCGCGCAAACAAAGACAGAACCAAAATATAGATGCAAGGATCCCAGGGTTGGCTGTGAGACACAGGCGTGATTTATATTTCTGTTGGTTTTACATTTTGTACGTTTGAACTGATGGTTTTTGGCAGACTGTGCTGCCCGCTGATGACTCACACATGCTGTATAAGACGCATGAATGCAACAAAGTGCACGCTCACAGCACGCAAACATACACACACAGCTGGACGGAGACACACACTCATGTGAAGTGTCGCTCAGGTGCGCGGTATAGACACATTGTGATACATATGCAAAAAACACACAACCGCTCGGCCCCTCGCTCTGCCGCGCTCCAGCAACCCTATCTTATTAAAGCCTGTCAGCATAGCTAGCACTATCATAAGCATTTTATTATTGACTCGGAAAATATGATAATTTGGAAATCACAGGCCGCCTCCTAAAGACTCCACCGTCACTTTCAATTTTAGCTGCTCTCCCTTCTTTTAATGGGAATGATGAGATAGCAGGAACTTCACAAGCTTCATGAGTTACACATTCTCTACTTTCTCCCCTCGTATATTAAATTATTTATTTATCTATTTATGTTTTTTTAATTAGTACATTATAATTGAGGTCTGTCACCTATTGCACCTTCAAAGAAAACTAAAACAAATTTAATTAAAAGTGGTATCTCCTTTCATAAGTGAAATTGAATTATGTTTGAAGTAGAAGAGATTGCAAGTTGACAATATGCTTTCTTTATTAAATCAGGTTCTTTACCTTTTAGTTTACTTTTTACAGCTACCTGAAAATAATCCCAATGTGAATTCATTTCTGACTCCAGTGCAGTGCCACTACTTTTTTTCCATTTTCTTTTTCTTTTTTTTTTGTGATACGATTTTGTATGTTAAATAAGTAAATAGAATATTTGCCGGCAATTGAAATGAAATTGAAACTGAATGCACCGTATATTTCATTTTGTAAATTAAAACAGGGCCTCTGAAGGAGATGTTACTTTACAGATAGAAAATAAACCAACCAAGATACCAAACTCCTCCATCCACAATTTTTCCCCCCCCTACTTCTTTTATCAGCTCTTGTCCTCCTACCTCTCACAGGTTCCTCAGCATTCTGGGATTACCTCCCTATCTATTCTTTGCATTCCCAGAGGCTTGCCGTGTGATCCATAATTCAACACGTCCCCTATTTCTCACCAAACTTGAATTTGAACTGTCCCATAGTCGCCATCTGGCACTTGCAGGTTTAATCTGAGTAAACACTGTTGCTTCAATATTTTATTGACCCTCCATCTTGATAAGACATAATTGGCATTTCTAATCTGACGTGAAAAAAAAAATCTCCAAACAGGTCCACAATTCAGCTGAGTGCCCCACTACACTGGTGGTCAATCCAAGAACCTGGAGAGGGAACGGGGAAGGAGAAGTGGACCAATACACAGTAGAGTAATCAGTCTTTCTGAAAACATGTTTGTGTTAACACCGGCGCTTCTCCCCACAGAATGTGCAACAGGAAGTTAGCCCTGAGCTGTAGTTTAAGACAGAAGGCTCTCTGTTTGTGTATATACAGTAATTCTTGCTCTTTGAAGATGTTTGGCAGGAGAAGCTACTCCAACAACAGTGCTGGAGGGGAAGAGCCATTTTAAGTCTGATATAGAATAAATGGCATCCTTTTATTTTTAATCGTACAAATCTGGTAAAAGCGTACTGCAATGGTTCAATCTCTGATCCTTTATTATGCTGATAATTTCAAGCTTGAACAATGTGCCTTTCGTGGATGCAGCATTTGCATTGTGTTGCCCGTGCTCGCACTGTTTCATCTAGACTGAAAAAGACATCTTAATAGAAAACAGAACCATAAAAATGTATTTCTTAAATAAACGCTTTTGGTGGATTGTAGCCGCCTTTGCTTCTATTTTCCATTATGTGGGCCAGGGGACAAAGATATTACAAATAGCACCTTAAATGCTGCCACGCTCGCTCAGCCAGTGATGCGATTTTGAAGGTGGCTCTCTAGAATTTCACCCCCTTTTCCCCATTTTGCCTTTGATCTCGCCTGTTATTGTCATCTCACAATCCCAGTTTTGAGGGGGTGGCTTCTTGGCCCCTTGCCCATCTCCCAGGCTTTTCTAGGCAGTCTCACTACTGGAGCAATTCCTAAAACTTCTTAAACTGTCATGAAACTTCTAATTCCACTTAAAGAAAGAGCAGACTGATATTCTGTTAACAATTTAGACACCTGCATACAATTTCACACTGACTTAAACAACAGTATGTGTTAGCAGGAAGTGGATGCATCCAACAGATATGTATTCGTGCACATTTTTTGCATTGAAAACAGATTCCATTAAGGCCAAAGGTATTTTTCCCGCAGAGCAGATCTTGTGAAAGTGAGAAAGATGGAAAATTGGCCAAGGCAAGGAGCTTAGAGCTAATGGATCAAAATTACCCCGTCACAAAGTTTGGATGAAAGCTGACAAAATTGCTTTTTTTCGCTAACCCCCTTTCTCTCCCATCGCTCCCTTCTTCTCCTCTCACACACCCGGCATCTCAATATGAAACGCAGACAGAGAAATCCATCTGTAACGCAGGCATTGTCAGCGACTTGCAATTTACACCCATCCTTCTCTGCAGCTGTTCCTGTGCTTGATGGCGTGATAAATTAATCTTTTTCCGTGCCACTGCGTCAATTCTTTTAAAAGAATACATTAAGACACGTTAGAGACATTTTTTTTTTCCCTGAAGTAAACATTTTTTTTCTATCTCCTCTTTCAGTCACCATGACAAATCATAGTCTCAGATGAGGAGAGAAAAGAGGAGAAAAGGAGAACTGTGAAAAAGGAGGGACAGGAGGGATGAGAGAAAAAAAAAGAGAGATTTTGGGGCGCAGAGCTGCAGAGTCAGTCAAAGTGTGTGATTCAAGTATTTGTCAACATTTCCTGAGGGCGAATATAGTGGTCATAGCTGATCAAGCATAATGCTTGACATTCATTCTCATTGCCAGAGAGGACAGACTGACTGAGCAGTGCTCAGGCTGATTCCCGCAGTCGTCCAGCCCACAGAAATCAACAGGCAACCATCATCTGATGCCCCACAAATTGTCAGCTACAGCACACATCACACCGGATTGTTCATTGCATCTCCTATCCTCATACATTTTCATTGTTATAAGATCATAATCCCCCCAGCTGCTTTGGAAACTTACACCACCAGCCAGCTCAGACTCTTGTTGTAGATTCTAAAATGCATATTAGGTGATGTGTTTCATATAAAGAACAACCATACACATTATTTTTTATGATTAATGCTACTGTCATAGATCTAGCTGCTCAGTTCCTTTGTTGTATTTCTGCTGCAATATGTTAAACATTATGCACACATAAAGATACTAGCATACTCATGTGTGAGATACACTCGGCAAGAGCTGTTCCCGACTAGGCTACTAAATTCAGTTAATTTCAAAATAGTGGAAAAGAAAACACATGGATAGTGCACAGGAAATAGATGAATTCAGCAAAGAAGCAAAATCTAAGTATTTTACATCTCATTCAAACCTAATAAATTACTGTATTCACTACTGGTGACTACTGAATAAAGGAATGTAGATGTGAAATAAATGAGAGAATGAAGTTTTAATCCTGAGCTTTTCTCTTACTGTGAAATACTTACACTGGTTCACATGGGTTCAATTATCTAGCTGAACCCAGCTGAAGCTGACACCATATTAAGCCTTAATCCTTACATGGCAAAGGCATGCGTCGGGGTTGGACTATCCAGGATCTACGTGGCTTTCAGCACAGTAAGGAAAGGGGTTTCAATAAGATGGCACACAGGTTCACCTGGAAATAGATGAGAGGGATCAAGGTACTCCGGGGACAGCCAGACCTCCAGCTCCCCACAGAGCAGCAGATCCTGCTGGGCAAATGGATCACTGGTTCTTTCACAACATGTTAGACGTCTTTAAAAGGAAGAAAGGGCAAACGAGAGCACAACAAATCTACTTTACTCAAGATTTATACACAGTGGCAGATTGTGAGGGCATACTTTTCTCTTAAATAAAGAGTTTAAAGAAAATCCTCAGACATACACCCACACATACTTATAAAGTATGTTTAAATTCAAGATTTGTGCATTTAAAAAGCCATGTGAAAAGAAAGTTTTCACTGTACTCAGTAAACCCTTACCACTTACATAAAGTAAGGAAATAGCAGCTGGATGATGCTAATCAAATGTGCTTAATTATTGATTATCTGATCTTAGCAAGTGTGACCATCCATATAAAAGCAAAGGTTTTGGAAGTTTGCTGTTCTGGAGTATTCAGGCGTATGTTAATATAATGCAATAAACCACCCAGCAGTGGACATCCCAGAAAATTCACTCCAAGGTCAGACCATCCACTGCTCAACGAAATAGCAAAAAAAAAAGAAAAAAAGAAGAAGCTTCATTTCAGACTGTACTGGCCTCAGTTAGCATGTTAAATGTCAAAGTTCATGGCAGTTCAATTAGAAAAAAGACTGAATTTCTTGTTTGGAAGGATTACCAGGAGAAAGCCTTTTCTCTCTAAAAAGAACACAGCAGCTTAGGTTTGCGATACACCATCTGAACAAAAAACAAGACTACTGGAACAGTATTCTCTAACAGAAGAGACCAAAGTGGAGATGCACAGCAGCATATTTAGCAAAAACTAAACACAGCATGTCAGTGCAGAAAGCTCCTACCAGTTGTTAAGCACAGTGGCGGAAGTGTGATGATTTGGACTGGTTTTGTCGCAAGAGAACCTGAGTAGCTACTTTGTCTCTGAATCGACCATGAATGAAAGCAGTCACGAAGAAGGTGCTACATCGAAGATCTCCAAGTGTTTACACTTATTGCTAATTGATTGTTATGGTTGCCTGTATATTTTCTTACATGCTAACTACTAGGCAGCAGTAGGTAGCAAGTCAAAGCAAGCCAGAAATGGAAAAAAGTTTCCCTTCAAAGTAAAAGTAAGTTGCCATTAGCACTGCCGATAGGATGTTTCAAAAGGTGCAACTTTTATTTTGAAGACAAACCTTCGCCCTCTCTGGTTTGTGACAAGTTTCAGTAAAGTTCAGAGTAGCTGGAAAGTATTTGTAGAGAAGTTTTAACAATTCCATTCAAACTATGACTGTAGCAATATGTTAGAGACCAAAGCAATTTCAAAGAGGTTTTTGACAACCTGTTGGAGAATACATGTTTTTTCCCAGTAACAGAGTGGTTGCTAGGCCAGTCTGTAGGATGCTGGAGGGGAGCTTTAGCAATAATTTCCCAGCGACACTCAACCACTCACAACCAGTTGGGGAATGCTAATTTTTCCCTTACCACTGGTGGGTACCAGATGACCTCTATAGATCCGTGTGACTGAGCCTTATTCACTTATTCACTACGTTGTTATCATGATTGCAACATGTCTACAATGGTGGAGAAGTTAACTTCCCATGGCTTATGGTCACATGTCTGCAAAACCTCATTACCAAAATACTCTAAAGTGAAATTTGAGGCCATCAAATAGCTGAAACTCACATGTTACAGGACAGTTATCCCCAAGAACACCAACAAATCTACAACAGAATGGCTGAAAAAGAAAAGAATCAAAGTGAAAATTAGATATATTATATAATTACAAATATGATAATATGCATCATATTTACTCCACACTTCCCAGTTAGACTGAGCTCCCAGAACTGAAGTTAAGTTTGGACATGTGCCCACCACTATCATAAAACATCAAATGAGGAAATATCTTTTGGAAGAATGGTGTCTAACCAAGAGTCTATCCAAAACATGAAAGTTTTCAATGACACTGAAACTGTTCTGGTGTTCTGTCCATGGTGACCCAAGATCTTACTAAAACTGTCTTTAAGTTGTCCTTAAAGGAATCAGCTAAAGGAATATAGATGTGGAATATCCTATTGTATGTAGCATATCTGAAAGTATTTTGCTGTGATATAAAGTGGATGGATCCAGTCAGAAGGGCAATATGAATTAAATACTAAAACAATGCATTTTGTTCAATGCTATGTATTTTTGTTCACAACAATCTTGTCTCAAGGTCCTCAGACTTACTTTGCTGTGTTATATTGTATATTAAATTACCTGTCACGTTGTTCTCCTTACACTGAAATTTAAACTCAAGCTCTCTCAAATCCAATTTTCCTAAAAGCGCTGCAACTGTTTTTCACACTCTGATGATATACTGAAGCTTGAGATGCAGCGGAGCCACATGTGAGGATCGTGGATTGATTTACAACTCACCATTTTAGGGGCAAAACACATACACAGCATATGTTTTGTTAGAGCAAGTCACTAGCTCCTGTTTAAACCAGCACTGTTGTCTGCTGGGTTTTTTTCTGAATTCTTAAACCCCTCTCACCTTAGGTGCTTGGTTATAAGAAACAATTTCCCCTGTGCCAGTTCCCATGGAGACTTGCTGAGACCATGGTGCGAGTGCAAATACAGCAGTGTTAAGAAAAAAAAAGTTATACACTGCAATACTCAGATGGTTTGGTAAGCCTGATGAAACACACACCTCATCATATGTACATCATATGTACCTTTCTTACATAAGATGATTAATATATATATATATATATACATATTAAGTAAGTGATTACAGTGTTGCAAAAAAAAATATGTTGGTTGTAAGACATTTCCAGTCACACACATGTTCATCAACTTTGTGAGGTCAGCCAACTCTCCTGGGACGTTGGGGGGGGGGGGGGGGGGCACTGACTTTTCTTGCTCAAATTTGTGCGTGCCGAGTATAGTGGAAGGCTCCTGTTGCGACCAAATTAAAGGATCTTCTTTTGTTTGACAAACTCCACAGGGGAGATCAAGCGTAGGCAGAAATCCTTTTGCCGCTATTTCTAAGATTTCGTTCCTTTTTTTTTTTTTCACAGAAGAAAGGATGTGAGGCACTGTCAAGACGAGCCCCCTGCAAAGAAGCAATTAAAAGCTCGGCCTTGTGAAGGTCTCTCTGCAGTACAGCCAGAAAAACAGCCTCGTGGTCGAGTGAAATGGAAAATGAAAAGCTTCCAACAGATTGTCACAAGTTTACCCAAACAGCAGGCATGCAATAAAGGAGACTCACACATGCTCGTCAATGATAAAATGCATGCTACAAAGTTGAAATCCAATTCTCACTAATGAAACATGCACTCATCAGACTTCAAAAGGCAGGAAGAACTGTGGCTTTAGAACTCCAAGAAAGTATCAGCCTGCTCTATGTGGATAAGAGAGCGGTGACAAGCGATCAAGTTTTTGAGTAATCTTACACCTTCTTGCAATCATGCGTATCAAGGAGTCCCAAAATGCACATATGTGCTTCTACATCGACTGCTGATTCTGCTTCGCCAGATTTGGTTAAAAAGGTCTGTTGCAGTCGATTCTGTACCACTGATGCAATCCAGGGTAACGTTGGCTCGCATTAAATTTCAGTTTGTCAGCTCCTTTCTTTGAGTAATTGTGTTGCCAATCATGACGGGAACTGTTTGGGAACATGTTAAACATTTATAGTAACGATGCTAAATTGTTGTCGTGGTGAATTAGCATTATCGTGCAGTCTGTGCGTAGGGTGACATAAGAGAAACTTGTCTTCGCTTGCTGCTGCCAGTTGGCGTCAAGAAATGGGGTTTTGAGACACAGAGAAACAGTGTGGGAGGGAAAGAGGATGAGAGAGATTTTCAGAAGAGAGGGGGCACGATTATCGCAGTACTATGACTTCAGAAGGATGATGATTTATAAAGGCAGACACAGGAGCGAGATGCAGAGGGAAGGGATACAAGGATGCTGTATAAGCAGTATGAATATGATTAAAAAATCATGAGAGAAAATTCCGAACAAGAATTTTACAGGAAATTAACAATGCATCACTGATATGGAATAGTGGATGAAGTAATGCCAATACCAAACTGTCTACATGTATTGTGTGTATCATCTTGTGCATTGGATATTTATGTGCTAACACCGATTTCTTATTTAAAAAATAAATAATTATTATAATATAATTTAAAAGCACATATCCAGAAGGCAAAATTATTACATGTAAGAGTTTAACTTAGCTGTCAATAGAAGGGGAAGATGTGGATGCAGGTTGGAGATACAGTTCATACCGTACTGTATCATTTTAAGCATTCATTAAGAAATAGTCACATTTCTTCCATGATCATTTTTGTTTTGCTTTGTGTTTTATTCTTATCATTTTGATATTTTTTTCTAAGCCAGAAGGTACATGAAAGTGCTTCATCTTTGCTGTCTTTTTTCCTGAGTCACAAGTGATCTGATTTTATTTGCGTGTTTTGCATTCATGGATTTTTGATATTTTAATAACGCCTTCATGCCTCTGATTCTCCTGCCTCTGTGTAGGTTTTCCTTGTGGCAGCTTGTGGTTACAAAAAGAGTGCTTTACTCCTGCTTTTGTTGAGAATTATATTATATCAAATCTCATCACAGGAATGAGATTGGTATCATTGCTTTATTAAACCCTTTGTAGACGGCTTTTTAGTAGGAACAGCAGGAAAAAGAAAAACATGTTTTTTCTTATTTAAAAAATATAATCGCTTAAAATGACTTAACTGGTCAGTCCAAGTGTTCATTTAAAAGTGAATGCAACAGCGCTGGGGGTTTTAAGCAATGACAGTTAAAAGGCTATAGCAGGACAGCTGGTATTTATGAGCAGTGGATATTTATGGGAACAAGCTGAACAAGGAAACAAAAGAAAATAGAGAAAGTAGTTTTATTCTCGATTTCCGAAGAACCCCAGAAGCTGTTAAGTATTCCTTTTCTGATGTATTCCGAGGCTAAACTGTGTATCTCAATTTGTAATTGCCATTTATTGTTATAGATTTATATTTACAGATAATGGCTATACTTGTATAGGCACGAAAAGCACACAGCCACCTATTTATTAGTTTTCACTGAGTGCAGTCTATACCTTTCCTCCAGTCTGTTTTTTATCCCATTCTTTTCCGTTCTACATCCCAATTTCCTATCAAATTCTCAGCTCAGTTCAGCACACTGTATCACATGGCTTAAAGCAAATGCTACGAAAAAAGGGACAAAACTCATATTACTTTTTGCGTTCCATGTGTCACGTCGTTAATGGACGGTGAGTGGAAGTGAAAAGCAGGAGCATTTTCGTCTTTCCTTTCTCTGTCTCTATTACACTCAGCAAGGAAGCACATGTAAATTGGCTACGAAAGAAGAGGTGGAAAACAATTATGGGAGCGATGCGCCTGAGAGAAATGAGTCTATTGCTTGACCTGTAATGAAGTGGAAAGTTGACAAGCCGGCTTTGTGCAACTCGCAGATTTGAATGCAAGGAAATGACTCTTCTGTACTGTCAACCAACAGGAAAAGATTGCCAATTATAAGTGTTGGCCTTGTCCTGGCTCCTAGCAGGCATACTGATGGGTGAGAATGGACATGAATATTCAGTGAACATGAATATTAATGCCAACATTTTATAGTAATGTCTCGAACAAGAATTTACCGATTAGTTAATATTAATTAATCATTAACAACCATCATTAATCAAACTGTAAATACAAATGATTGGTGCATCATTTATGTCACAAGAGTTACAGATCCTTTCAGTCAAACGCACAGCATACACAATAAGAGTTAGTGGCAAGACTTCTGCATGCTAATGCATGACTTATTCAGATTCTGATATGTAACAAGTAACCAGATAATTAGATAATAATACCCCTGAAATAAGAATAAGAATATATATATAAGAACAGTTGTGTTTTGCATTGAATTAGGTTCACTAAATAAAATGACAAGCTAAAAAATATTAAAGCAGGGAAAAAAATCTACTCTTGTCTTTATGCTCAAGTTCTGTATTAACTGCATTATTTGAATGCATGACCGGGCATACAGATGATCATTAATTAAGTGGCCACAAATTGAGGATGGTCACATGAATTGATCCCGGCAGCCTAAGAACACTTTGCACCATATTCATCCCTGTTAACGGAACTGTGGAATATCTCTGTGTCATATACAGCTGGTGCTACTGTGGCCCTTGGGATGTAGTGCTTGCCAGATTCAACATGAGGTCCCCTGTATTTGCCAGAAAGTCTCCCCCACGGAGCGCTGATTAAATATCAATTTATAAAACTCAGGTAGGCTCCTAAAGATTGTGCTTAATTGTGTAATGTGCACCAGTTCTAATTTTTAGGATGTGTGAGGCATAAAACTCACCTGGTGTCTACGTGTGTGTGTGTGTGTGTGTGTGTGTGTGTGTGTGTGTGTGTGTGTGTGTGTGTGTGTGTGTGTGTGTGTGTGTGCTAGAGCATTGTGTGTGTGTGTGTGCGCTAGAGCATTGTGTGCTGCTGCTGTATCCAATTCCAGTGTATTTAACAAGATATCTCACTTCCTCTTTTTTTTTTATTTTTTATCTTGATTCCATTTCTTGCCTGCACTCAGGGGAGCAGAATTCATTCACACTCGTTTTTCCTTTTTCTTCTTACTCTGCGGTGCACAAATTGTTACTCAGCCCTTTCTGTGCAGCAGGAACATTCGTGAGCAAGTGATTGTCATTCAGTTTCAAATTAGTTTGGGGTGATCTACCGTGCAATAAAATCTCAACATGCTGGACAGAATGACATGGTATTCAGCATGATTGTTAGCCTAAAGTTGAGGGGGATGTGTTGTCATTTATTCAGCATTTGTACGGCACAGTGTGTGCCATCAGAAGAGTTACAGCATGCTGCCTTGCATCGTGTTGGTTCTTCAGCACGATACACATGCATTTACAGATACTTAGAGTACTGTACATTTTGGAAGTGCTCTATATGCACTTTCCCCTGTGGACATAAATTGTATAGTGTACACGATTGCCTAGTTAAATCTATATAACTGTGCATCTGCTGCTGTCTGTCTGTGTGAGTGACTGACAAAAGTCCCCCCTTGAGAATGGAGCCATGACAATCACTTACCCTCCCAGTGTCATTCAGTATAGAACAGGAGCCATTAACTTTTTAAGCCAGGCCTCTCTAACTGCAGGCCCCATGCTGTTTGGCCTCCCCTCTGCAAGACTTCAAATGGCCGTGATAGACAGGAGTCAGACCTCTATGTCTCAGCAGGGTTGTGGGGTGGAGCACTATGCCCCTGTCCCGCACTGTGCCACTGTTGGCACTGTTGGCACCTGGCTCTGACTGTGTGCCTACGTGTGTGTGAGTGTAGTGTGTTGGACACTGAGGTCGAGAAAATGCATCTTGATTGACAAGCCTCATCAGGGATAACTTAATGGCACCACCACCTAACAATTAGAAGTCATCAAGGTCCCCAATTGAATGTGGTTAATAAATAATGTATAGCCACAGTAATACCACATAATCTGGATATCAAAAAGTCAAAGGTGGATGCATTATTAATGGGGCCAAATTGGACTTTAATAACTGTTCCACTGAATCCCACACCACAGCAGAATTCACTTATGTTAATATGCCTTTATTATTAATGGGCAGCCATTTTCTAAAATGTTAACTGACTGGGCTGCTACAGAGGCAGTTGCCAAGATTGACGAGCATCGTGGCTGAGCAAAAAGGGGTGGGTGTAGTGGGGGCTTGCTTATTTATTTATTCACCAACCTGTAGCACGTCGGCCCACATCATTGTGTCAATAATTCCCTGGTAAAGCCATTAGGCATGATCACAGAGGCCCAATTAACTCTGCAATATGTGAGATGACAATCGTACATCATTAGGCCTATAATGGCATGCATTGCCATAGCCTCTTTAAAAACAAACATAAAGGCTATTACTGGAAATATATGCCATTGTCAGCGTTGTTGATCCAGCCGTTTTGACTTGTACTCAAATGCTCTGCTGGAGATGTGCATGTCAAGTGTTATGGGACATTACACCAAATGCTTTTCAATAAACCACTAGGGGTTTTTCAGATTGGCTGTATCTTCATTAAGTCATATTTGTGATGATTGGCTATCTGGCATCTGCATGTGATTGCTGCAGGAGACACAAATTAAGACATGCACTGTGTTGGAGAAAGTATAAAACATGTAGGCGCTATACATTCAGAAATTGGGAAGAGCAATACAAGATGTCAGAAAGGCTACTTTGTCACCCTGATTTAAATTCACCCATTCCTCGGCTCAGTGGGGGCTCACTGCGACTTCTTAGACAATTTGGTGGAGGCATCTCTGAGGGGAACCGATAGACTAGCTAATATGTTCTCTTATGGTATTTGCATAATGTCTATGGTGCATTGCCAGTGAGCTGTTCTGCTCCAGTTCCCCCTTGTAATATATCTGGCAGAGCTTCTAAAATGCAGTTGTCACTGGCACTGGCTTACAAATCAGACGGTGAAGCTCCATACAGGAAATCAAGGAAAACATAGTTTTAAAATATTTGTTTACCATCTGCTTTTGGATTATTTGCTGCACAGACCAACTTGATGAGGTCGACTCTTGTTTTAATATGGTGCACGAGTCCATTTTTAAAAAATCTTGTCAAAGGTTTTAAATGAAGAAGAAAAAGACTCGTTGACAGCGAGTGTACAGCCTTAACTTGCGTTGGCACACCAAATCTGCTTCTTCTTAAACTCTCCTCTGCTCTCACATACTTAGAAAAGTCTGCCCAACTTTGTGTCACTTCAGCAGGAATTAGATTGTGAATGTTTATCAGGATGAAGCTTCCTATACTTGGAAATTCACAGGCCCCCTCCATATATGGAATTATTTTTACTGACATAACATCTTAGTTTTAACACCAGTTTTTACAGTATGGTGTCGATTTAGCTTTATCTGATATCCCTGTGTCGGTGTTGTTCCTCCATAATAATTATCATTATAATAATCTTGGCCCAGGACCAACATTGCAACTAACATGTTGTAATGTCATAGGTTTAATTTAAAAAGCATCTTTGTTTATACAAAACTCTCTTAGGGAACAAATGCTAATCATTTCAAGCGTTTTCTTTATTAATTTATGCAACATAACAAATATATTATTAAGTCATTAAGTAATATTATTATTATTAGTTGAGTCGATGGGGAGTGACGCTGGCCAGTGAGATGGACAAGTAATATGGAAGAAAGAGCCGGACAAACAGTCTTGATAGGTGGGGTTTCACTGGCATTGAGATGGACAAAGCTGGCAAGTAGCAGGCAATGCACGTGAGTTTACCAGAGAGTTGCGACCAGACCACAAAAAATAAAAATAAACAGAATTTTACTCTTTAAAGCCTGAAACATGAAATTATTGCAAGATTATTGCTTTTTTTTTTTTTAAAGAGTGTTTATTGAACCTTCTAGCAATTTTTAAAACTTTATTAAATATTAATTTGCACAATACATATCATATTTGATATCCCTTTCTCCCCCAATTTATTGCTTGAAATTGTATTGTGCAATTTATTTAGGGTTTGGAAAAAGCAACACACTGATAATACAGAAGTCTCAAAATCTCACAAAAACTGTATATATCAAATAGAGTTGGTATCAAATTGGCAAACTGATAGCCCTTTTCCATTAGTGCCTATTCAAGTTGACTTGGCATGACTCAACTCAATTTTTAAGGTTTTCCATTAGGTGATATTACCTGGTACCAGGTACTTTTTTAATACCTACTCGGGTGAGGTTCCAAACGACTTGAAAATGTGACTGCATTCCAGTGATTGGCTAGTCAGTAGTGTCATTTGATGAATCATGACAGCGTCTCTTTCATTCAAATCAAAACCATCATTTTTATAAGACGGCAATGAGGGAAATGACTACACGTAAAACAACACTGTGGTCCTTGAATCTGACAAAAAGCTATACTCCAAGCAGCAGGTATACCATCACTTCAACATCCTCCTTTGTTGTGGCATTAATACAAATGACATCACTGGACTTTCAGCCACGTTGCTATAATGACCCCGCACATATTAGGTGGTATTTGATTGTAACAAAAAATGACAGAAACCGATTCAAGTCAGGGCAAGTAGTTACCAGTGAAAAGGGCTATAAGTGATCTGGTGGAGAGTGTAGTAAAGATCAAAGGTATTTTGGTGATTGCAGTACTTGTATTGTAATATTTGTACATGGATTCCATTTTTTTCTCCTCCACACCCAACCAGCAATCAACAAGTTGTTTTACTCAATTTTGCCATTGTAGAAAATGTCCAACATGCCAGTGCTGCATTTTTAAAGAAATATTTTTAAAAGAAAGCAGCGATTTCATGAGAATCACTATTGTTAGCTGGTTTTAGTCAACCAATAACCCAAAAAGGGGCTGCATGGATCTCGCCAGCTGAAGTTGTGTGGCATTCTAATGGAAGGAACTGTTGCCTTACTTTGCTGAGAATGAGACACAGGTCGTTGTTCATATAATAATGACTCTGCAGGTTACAGACAAGTGGAATGCTTTTTAGCGATTTATGGGCATACTCAGTACAGTCCACACGGGTACTCCAAGATAGGGGTTGATGGGAGGCAACACAACAAAGCATTGTCTCCAAGCCCTGATTAGTCTTCTCAGTACGACTGTTGATTAGAGGGCAAAATCCAGAAGAGAGACTAACTGATGGGCCTGTGAGTGAGACAAAACAAGTGTCAAAGATCAGAAAAAACACCAGGGGGTATGTGGGAATATGGGAATACTCTAACAGACTACCAGACTCTTCATGCCCTTTGGGTTTGAAGAGTCAGATAGTGGGCAATTAATTTTTCAAAGAAAATGAGGATATCATGAAAGTAAAAAGTAAAAAAAATACAAAACTATTTAGAGCATTTATTGGTTTGTAATTTTTACCACCACCTGGAAGACAACAGAGGCACTGATCAAGCTGAATAGCATCACTAGATCATACCAATCATAATTTGCTAGTCAAGTCTTGATCACCATCAATCTCCTTCTCTCATTTTGAACAGGTGATATCATGCCCAGGGTAAAGCTTGGCAAAGGCCGGTCACCACTGAATGGCTTGAGCTGATTATTGTGATGGATATTTGTTTTTTAATGACTTGATGGCTCTAAGCAGGAAGCATAGAGGGTGGGCTGCACAAGTCCAAGAATAAAAGAAAACAAACATATATATGTACCGAGAACACCCTTTATTTTCTAACCCGCAAGTCAGTTTCAATAATCCTAAATATTCACCATGCTTTAAAAGAGGAGAAAACAGAAAAGAGATCAGTCCTGTTTGGGATCTGAGCATTTTGTGCTTTCGAGGGAAAACATGGAGTGTCATTTTGTATTTTGATTCTGTTCCTTTTTTATTTTTCCCATTCGTGCAGCAGTCGTCAAACTCTAAAATATTGTTTACCAACAACTAATGTGTGTTCGGGTTGATGAACTGCCAGTATCGATGAAATAATTGACGTAACACTATGTCGTCTCCTCCTCTGTATCTCCCTCCTCATTAGTCATCTTGCCTCAACTCATCGTTGACTTTGCTCTTCCTGTCATTGGGAGAATCTAATCAACTAAGCGGGCATTTTCTGCCTCGGTTAACAGAAATTTGCAGTGGTATGGGGAGACAGGAGGAGGCAGCTGAATTAAATGTACTTGCAGAATTGTTTGTGACAAGACCGGCCTGAGTAAGAAAATCCTGTTTTCGAACTTTTTGACATTCAGCCAATATATTGACAGCATTTGTCACTACAGTACAGCTCTGGCAAGAGCAGCAAGATGCCATCAAATGCAGACTGACCGGTCCTGCTTCGATTCACTGTCACACTGGGTCTTTGCATGTAAGACATCCTAAAGCACTGAAGACAGGTAGCTGAGACACTAGGGAAGGTATTTCCTTTTAACTAGGTGTCAAAAACACGAATGGAAGAAAGATACTTCCAACACTGGGAGTCTTTCAAATGTAAATTAAAATGCTGTGAATTATACAAATGAGGAAAGTAGAGGACATCAATGCCCCAGAACTCCTTCCCAAAAACTGTTGACTCCACATTAAGATTTGCTTTGTTATAAATGGATCAGAGGTAGCAATGTTATAATACATATACATATAATATAATACATACATACACATATACATATAATACTTGTTTTTATATAATAATAAATATAAAAACTGTGACATTACAGCAGCTGGGGCACCAGAAAAATACCTGAAAATAATGGAAATTTACTATTGTATAAATAAAAAAAAATTCCATAATGGTAAGGTGTATGAGCAAGAGAAGGTACTTTGAATTCAGTTAAAAGTAAAATTTATTTACACTCAAACAGTTGTCACATTGTAACTGCTGAGTCTTTGCTATCCATACTTTGTATTGTAATAGGTATAACCTTCTAATATAGTTCAATCCCCTTTATATGTAGTCAATCAAAACCCTTTGGTCACACTGGTAGTTGCTTCAGTCGCTCACCTCAAAGTTTAGATAACTCTCTCATCAGCCAGTTCACCTGGCTAATTGTCATTTAGCCCGTCTATTTTACAAGTTACAGAAATCCACTCATACTCCGTGGCTCTTGTTGCTATATCACTGCTGCGCCTGTCCTATTGAACACCCCAATGAAAACTCTTTTAACATGAAAACTGTAAGAGCAAAATATATGAGACTGGAATTGATATGTGACATCTTCTAGTTTCAGATCACCTGTGACTTGTTGGAACTTATGAGGTTAACTCAACCCAACTGAATCTTCTTCTGACAGTTTTCTTTTTAATCAGCAAAACTTAATACCTCTGTTTGAAATCAAGCACCTAATAATAAACATTTTCCAAGTATTGTGAGTCATAAATGTGCCACCAGATTCATTGTAAACAACATTACTGATGTGGTAGAATAGGAAGCTTTATAATTGTAGCTGCTAACAACAATTACTATGGAAGTTAGTGAATGGCTAATCAACTTTGCCATACACCTAATATGCCATAAACATATAAAGTTATAATTTTCAGAAAGTGTATTTTCTAAGCTTTATCGTCATTACTAACCGCAGCTGCTTAACACTTAAATTCAGAACCTTATCTCCTAATTGCAATGCCACTTAGAATAACACAGATCTCTCACTGAGTAGATGAGGTTCTGGCTTACACTTCAAAGTTAAATAGTTCAGTTTTTAAGATATAATCTTTTCTTTATTGGTTATTTTGATTCAGATAAAAATAATTGAACATTCAGGTTTTTATTTCTGTCAGTTGCATATTTTGACAGATATATTATCAAGGAGTAAAACCTGAGTTATTCACAGGCATTAAAAAGATGTGGAAAAATGCATACAAAAAAATTCCAGGGCCATATTTGTAAACAAAGAAAATTGCCTTCTTGATGACTTTCACTTCAGATGTAGTCCCACCGTGGAAAATTGCTTCTTTTGGTGTGCCTCTGCACCGCACTCTTTCAAATCATAACCAAAGCTCCTAAACATGAACACTACAGGAGGTTCAAAATGTCAGACATTCCTCTTTTGTTCCCTTCCTTGGTATTCCATCGCTGTCGTACAACGCCATTTTTCCTTGTCTCTTTTGTGCCTGTCTTCTCTCCCTTTCAGCGGAGATGGAGAGAGTAAGGGAGTGGTGCCAGCAATGTCACGGCTGGAGAAAGCTTATCCTGGGTAGAGGGGTCTGTGTATAGAGTCAATCAGAGCTGTACAAACCCTTGATTGCCATTGACATTTACCGGGGGCCCATTTCCAATTAATCTTCAAGGGGCTCCACCTCTTGAAGCCTGATTACGATCCCCCCACCCCCATCCTTCTGACAAACTGGCTAATTTGTAATTGGCCATGTGTCTGGCAGAGGAGGCGCTCCTTTATCACAGCTAGATTGAGACATGGGGAAAAGGGAGATGGATGGGGAACAGATTCTTACCCTTCCTGTGTGCATCCTCAAATAATTTGTGTTGCTGTGGCATTTTAAACTGTTTTGATTCTTTACTTAATATACTGTTTAATATACTTTCTAGTATATTTGCAGAAGTTTGGTGTTGTTTTTCCATCTTAGTGGAATCCTTATACTTATCATGATGGTACAAGTTTCCTGGCAGACTGGTGAACTGAAAAAGCTGGTGCAGTGCATTGCACTTTGTTGCTTACATTTCAGTGGCTCCATTACAGACAGAGGACACTGAGATGTAATCGATACCATCTTTTGAGGGTTGCCAAATTTTTGTATTTTCAGTTTATTACTTTGGAATATTCCGAAAAATGTTTAAAAAACAAAAACAAACAAACAAAAAAACTGTAACTAAAGAATGACTTTGGCATCCATGGGACCCCAAACTCTGATAAATATGATTACAAGACTAATATTATGTATATGGTATGTCAAACCAGGCAATTACAACACAATTACAATATCAGACAGTTACAAAGCTTAAAAACTTGGGTTTTCATAAGTTACCAACAAATTATTGTGAAACTGCAAGTTAATACCTGTTCACAGACATTTGTAGGCAGCATATAAAACTTAAGAGTATTGTTAGGAACGTGCATGTGATTTGAATTCCTGCCAGTTTTACAAGACTGGGAAGCCTGGCTGTTCACCCGGAGACCCCCAGACTGGCAAAAGCTTTCAAATGTAAATGAAAATGCTTTGAATTATACAAATAATCACTGCCACAGAAGAAGCTATGTCTTTTTCATAAAAAGATGTTGAATCCACTTTAAGATTTTGTCAGGTATAAATAGATCAGAGGTGGTATTATTAAAATAATACAATAATAAATTGTAGTTTGAATAGATTTGCCTTGAGTAATTAACTTTTCTATGACAAATAGGCTCACAATACACTTGCAATGGTTAGTTATAATATTCAAAAATGCGAAAAAGTACTATCTATTTCAATAGTTTGTTTTAATCAGCTTTGAAACAGCTTTTTATAAGAAGCATTTTTATTTATTTATTGGTTAAAAAAAATCGTATAAAATTTGAAATATTACAGCAGATGGGGTGCCAGTATAATAACGGACATTTAAAATGGTTTATTTTAATCAGCCTTGAAACAGCTTTGAAAATGTAAAATTTAAGCAGTGTCTTTATTTACTCGTTAAAATATTGTGTCGTGACATTTTCCATGTGACTATGAGCTTCCATGTAATTGGCTGAGCCTGAGGTCTCTATGAAGGCAATCAATTGATAAAGAATGGTTGCTTAAGCAGTGTGATGGAGACTGAAAGGAAAAGACTGGTGCAGTGCTGAAGTTACAGTAAGAATATGTTAAATTAGCAGCCTGAAAAAGTTGTCTTTCTTTCTTCTTGCATCACTTAAGTAATGTCTGCTTTTTAAAAGAAACCTTATGGCTATGTAAACAAAAATTGACTATGTATTGACTTTATATAAAGGGATTGTGGATGATACCAGAGAAGAGGGCATATGGGATTATGGTGTTTGCAGATGACACTGTGATCTATAATGAGAATAGGCAGCAGTTGAGTGAAGGTATGCTCTGGAGAGAAGAAAAATCAGACTCGGGATTAGAAATAATTATATCATCTTAGTTTGGACAGTTAGGGTACAAACTAAAAGAGAAGAAAGACTGAGTTGAACTGAGAGGAACTAGGTGTATCGGCAGAAGGATGTTGATGACGGAGCTACAGGCCTTAAGGGAAAAGGAAGGACAAGCGGAGATTTTCCACTGCCCTGACAGAGTATAGAATATAAAGAGGCTTGGAAGAGATGGAAATGGATGATGCCATAATCATTAATAGGGGCAACTGAAAGAAGGAGATGGATAGATCTAGACAATGCTGCCTCTGCTCATTTCATTTATTGACATCTGAGCCATAAACTGGTCAAATATTAGAAATCTAAATTGTTCCCTCTCCTGAAATATGTAAACTTATAAAGCGACATAATGGGAACTCTAGACAAAAATTATTGCAGCATTGAGCCCCTCTGCGTAACGTTGTATATCAAAACCCAGCTGTTCCTCGTTCTATTGCTGTTCAGGTAGTGTTGTTCTCTTTGCATGTGCTTTTCCTATTTTCCTATTTAGATGTGTTTTGATGTATAAGTTTAAAAATTTTATGCAATTTTAATTTATTAAACCAGTTTTTACACCACTGGCAATATATTAATGGGTTGTGGCATACCTTAAAAAAAATAACAACCCACCAGAAAGCTTGTGGGCTTATTCCACCCAAACTACCCTCAAACTTCCCTCGAAGCCTCTCTTGACCTCTCTCTTAAAAAAATGGCAGAATACAACATTAGACTAAGCCTCCAAATGGACTCCACTAATGTCAACCAGTAACATTCAGATGTCCTGATCAATAATCCAGTGCCCAGAATCATGTTCTCTTAAACCTATCCATAGTTTTCATATATGTATTTGGAGCATGCTTTTAGCAATATTTGTGCGTTCATGCTTTAGTCTATGTATTAAAGGGTTTCTTTAATAAGTAGCCACACAGTGGCACTATTTGCACCAAAACTTTATAACTGTTCTCTTTTTACATGAAATTTTGATTAAATATTCAGAAAACTCTACGTCAGTATCTTCTTAAAAATGAGACATTTCTACTGCACAAGTTGCTTCTTTAACTTTGTTATATTGCCTAGCACTGCGGTGCACAATTACAGAAAACGTGAACTGACAGTGTTGCTTAGCTGCTGGTGTGGTCGCTGTTGAAAATGCATCCAGCACATTATTTAAATCCTTAGTCTTACTGGGCAGATCATACCCTGCTGTGAACATAGACACATACATACGCATGCACCGCCTGCATGCTGGGAGAGTCTTATTCCGACTGCAGAGACATATGATTCTTGACAGTAGCGCACATGAAAGGGAGGAGAAAAAATCGTACGTGCAACATCTATAGTTTCACCTGAGTCTCGTCAGAGTCACATTGCCGTGCCTTTAACTTTTTGTGGATATCATTTTGTAAACATTCCTGTATACAGAGAAACATCATTATCAAAGCTGCACTATCCGGTACTTCTTTTTGCATACTCGCTTGCTTTCTCCCTCTGTCTATTTTCCTCTTGCTAAAAAAAACCCAACAGAATAAAGTGATAAAGGAACATTGTGTTCCTCACTCATCTGAAGCCACTATCAGTCTGAGACAACTGTACACCTATGAATTCATGCATACATATTGGGAACAAGGTGTGTATGCGTGGTTTTTTTTTTAAATTTTTGACTTCGATCCTTTTTCTGGTCTTTCTTCTGTCTTTCCTCTCCCTGTCTCACCACAGCTGCTGGATGGCAGAGAGGGAGAGTAGTAGTAGAGGTGGGATTCCCAGACTGCCCATTTGCCCAACCCAGCCTCTGCACTGGCTTGATAACGCTATCCCCACCCCCTCTCGCTGCCTCCCCCTACTCCTCCTTCTGCCCCAAGCTGCTGTGCTCTGCAGACCGGTGCCCATGGCAAAGCCACCCAGGAATCTTATCTTCTGCCCAGGCTCATTTCTGGCCCTGCCTGTCTGCCTGTGTGTGCGTGTACGTGTGTGGATGTGTGTGTGCGTGTGTGTGTTCTCTCCACCTGCCCATTTACAACACTGTCTTGCACTCTCACTTTCTCTTTTTGTCTGTTTGTCTGCTAGTCTCTCCATCAAAAAGCCTACACTCCACCCAGAATTTCCAAATGTCTCCCTGATCACATGCTTCTGGGTTGTCGACCTGGTCATGTGCGGCAGTCTCAGCATCTTAATGTGTGCCTTTTGGACAGCCAGTTTTCTTCAGCATGCCTGCCTATATTTCATAACTCTCTGTCCATCTTTATGCTTGTATACCTGCATGTGTATCTCCTTCTTTCCCCTTCGATCTGCTTCTGTGTCTTCCTCCATGTTTTCCTTCCTGTCATCTTACTGTACATGCCTGGCTGTCTCTATCTGCCACTCTCTTTCTCCTCTCCACCCCTACTAGCTTGTGTATCACCCATTCTACCAGTCACATCACTGTCTGTCTGGTGTGTCTGTTTTCACTATGTTTATCTGCCTGTCAACTTATGTTCTTGTCCTTTTTATAATATACATGTTTATCTTGTGAAATGTTTTTGTCTTTCTGTTTTATTAGTCTACAGTTAAAATAACATAATTGTATTCACCCTATGCAGGAAGCTGTTTTCAGTTAAAGTCTGTAAATCCAAGAGCAAGCTGGTAACATAGTGTCTAATTTGTCAACTATAGTGTCATGCGTTTGTGACAAGAGTTGTGCAGCATTTAGAAAATATGACTACATGGCCTTTGTGTGGTTTTCACACTGCACAGCATGTGTACATCACCCTTTATTCAATGACATTAGCCAGCAGAAAAGAAGTCATTCATTACCTTGAAACTCCTGGATATGACAAGAAAAAAAACAGCTAGAAACAGAGACAGATGCCCCAGAGCACTCATTGTCTCAACAATTGACATGAGTGATAATCAACGTTTCCACCGACACGCCATTCAAATCTCCTCCCATCGATATCTTTGATATTGCTCGAGGCATTGTTCATTTGTTGTTCCACACGTCTGTCATAGTACAAGTAGCCCCCACACACCTCACCAACCCCTTAACACAAACACAAACACACACACATGCACACACACACACTCATTCTTCCTTGTCTGTGACTGAAATGACTATTGACGTTTTTGGATTTGAAATGTGTTGGAACGGAGACAGGTGTGTGTGTGTGTGTGTGTGTGTGTGTGTGTGTGTGTGTGTGTGTGTGTGTGTGTGTGTGTGTGTGTGTGTGTGTGTGTGTGCGCACATGTGTGGTAGAGGGGGCAGTGAGAGGGGCCATTACACATGATGTAGTCTCACATGTGCTTTTGCTTTCCTTGTAATTTTGTTACTGGTAAGCATTAATCCTCTTTCTGTCCAGGATCAGAGACAGCAGTGGAGCAAGTGCTACTAAGATTGGTTGGATAGCAATATGGGATTACGTTTTATTTTTCTTAATTTTGTCTTTCTTATTTGTTGGCTTTTACACTATTACGCTTCTAAAATGTGAGACTGTGTTTTGAAAGAACAACAAAAAGAAATAAAGAAATTAGAGGGCTGGAGGCCCATTAAAGACACCACTGTGTGTGTGTGTGTGTGTGTGTGTGTGTGTGTGTGTGTGTGTGTGTGTGTGTGTGTGTGTGTGTGTTTCCTTGTTCTTTTTTCCATCTGTTTACCTGTCTTTGATGGAGGTCATTTATATTATTTCTCAATCAAAAAGGAGATCTGCAATACCCTTGCTTTCTTGGTTACAGTTCATTTAACAGTAATAATAGAGATTGATGTAAATATTCCATATGATAGCTCCTCATTCAACTAATGATCTTGAGTTGATTGTCACTTTAAGGTATTTTCATTCTCCTTTCCTGAAGAATTACAATAAACATGATGTTCATGCTGAAAGTCTAATGAAAATATATAGCTTTTCTGGGTAGGGCATGTTCAGCAGACCATTTGGGTTACATAACAATGACATGAAAATGAGGCAGCTCATTCTGAAGTCATTTTAAATGTAACATCAATAAGTCATTCCCATCCTCAATCTGATCACCATAAATTACTGTGAACAAGCACGTCCATTACTGGAAAAATACAGCATGTCTTCAGATTAGTTTAACAATTTGTTCATAACTGGTGTTGAACAGTAAGCTGAAAATCACTAGTACCTCTTGTTGAGTTTTGACTAAGCAGTAGCCTATAAGAGTTTCCCGTTCCCCTTTTCACTCACTGACTGCCAGTCACTCCTTCAGTCCTGGTGAGTCTCACCTCCCATTCCCACTCTTGTCTCAACAGTTATGACTTAGAGGCAGAAAGTCATTTTTGCAAGTCCAAGCCAAGTCTCAGATCTCTAATGCCTGAAATTGATGTTTTATTGTCAGATAAACACCAAAAAAGTCTCCCTATAACACTTTGTTATATGTCATGAATTATGTTATATAGCTTCTATTGATAAACCGCAGCATTTAAAATGATGAGTGCATACTCACTTAAGAGAACTGCTGCAATAAACACGAATAAACAGAAGTAAAGGAAAATGAAAAACTGCTCAATTGAAGTCGATAAATTTCATGAACTTTATTGCTTGTTACAACTGGATGTAGGATGTTAATTGACTTAGTTTGTAGCTCAACCTTCTGATTCATAAACTTTTCCGTGTTTAAAGTTTGGAGAAAACATTTGAAAGTGTACTTACATCAGCTATGGTGTTATTCAATAACAACAAAAAATGGAAATATATAAAAATAAAACAACTTTTTAAAAATTGCAAGCCTGCAACAGGTTAACTACTTGAACATCAGTCCTGGAATATTTTAAACAGAATGGTTAGATTTAAAAAATATCTGTGTTGACAGTGTCTTGGTGTTAAGTCTGGCTATGTGAAGGCACATAATAATGCCTCCATGGCTGTATACCTGCTCCATTGGTGCCCTGGTGACTGCCAGAGCAAGTATTTTCATAGTTACATGATAAAGTCTTGGAAAAACTTTTTTTTATTACTTTTCCACACAGTCAACTTCGTATTCATCAGATACCACCTGGATGTACCGAATAACTTCAGCCTTTACCGATGAGTCATGGTCCACCCTTTTCTTGCTGGCTTTCTTTCGATAGCCAGAGAATAGACGTGGCGTTGTACCCGGTAAATAAGGCTTCTGATCTTCCTCGCTACTACTGCTGTCTGGTATGGCGACTCCGCGTTTCTTTTTTTTTTTTTTGCCTGTTCCGTTTGGATCTTTAGCCACCAGAATTGTTGTCTGAAGGCCAAGAAAGATGCCAAGTGGATTTACTTTACCAAGTAGATCATCATGGCCTTACCATATTGGTCCATTTGATTGACCTTTATTATAATTATGTATTTATTTGATCTGATTTTCGGTTGTTACAGACGGGACAGACATGACTGGGGGATAGGACAGGGAGAAAGAATGAAAGAAAGAGAGGGAGAGAAAGAAAAATAGAGGGGAGAAGAGATGGTGAGAAAGGGGGGAAGAAAAAGAAAAACAAACAAAACACCTGGATCACCTGTATGGAGATAATAAAAAAAAGAGAGAGAAAACAAACAAAAAAGAGCAACATAACAAATACAACACCATCACAATAAACTAGCTAACAGTAGATAACAGTAGATACTAAATATTACTTGTTATTGTGCAGCACGGAAGATCGACAGCGCACATTGTGCTTTGAGGTAGCAGCCAAGAAAGGTGTAGTTTGTGTCTGTGAACACCCGTGTGTACACCTGTGTGCACACCTGTGGGCATCAGCACGCTTGTATTCAAAAGGTTTCTCCATGTAACGATCTACTAGGGAGTGTGGGGAGCCATAGCCCTGTCCCCCAGGGCATGAAGCAGGTATGGAGGAGAACCAGGCCCCAGACATCCAGAGGCCCCAGCTGGCAGCCAGCTGTGCCAGAGAGGGCCGAGCCACAGGCCCAGAGGCCAGAGGCCTGAGGGCACCCCACCCCCCGGAAGGGGCCCAGCCGGGCCACGGGCGCCAAGCCCCGCCAATCGGCCACCAGGAGTGAGTCGGTACATACATGAGCGCCCAGCCCCAGACAGAAGATTTTGTAGATTTTGACCAGTTAATTGAATAATCTGAGACGCTTGAGAAAGAGTTTATCAATGCAATTACCCCAGAGAGATTGGTTTGTGAGTTTTGGAGAAAAAGTAACACATCATCTGCATAAAGGCTGATTTTATGTTCTACATTCTTACATTTTATGCCCTTAATTGTTGTAGCCTGTCTAATTGCTGCTGCTAGTGGCTCAATAAAATTGCAAACAGTGAAGGGGAGAGTGGGCATCCCTGCCTGGTGCCCCTTAGGAGGCAGAAGCTGGAGGATGTTTGGTCATTTGTTCTGACACAAGCTGTTGGGGAATTATATAATATTTTTAACCAGCTTACGAAAGAGTTTCCAAAACCAAATTTGTGTAAAGTTGCAAATAGAAATTTCCAGTTAACTCTGTCAAGAGACAATATTATGGTTTCAATGTTTTTACTGCGTGAGTAGTCTATTAAATTAAGGAATCTACGTGTATTTGTTGATGAGTGCCTACCTTTTATGAAACCAGTTTGGTCAGGATGAATTAAAAGGGGGGTTATTTTCTCTAATCTCTTTGAGAGAGCTTTGCAGATTATTTTAAGGTCTACATTAATAAGGGATATTGGACGATAGCTTGAGGCAAATACAGGGTCTTTGCCTGGTTTTAGTAAGAGACTAATATTTGCAGAGTTCATATTTGGTGGTAGCCATTTTCTTTGATTTCCTTCAACATTCTGTGAAAAATTGGTGCTAGAATCGTCCAGAATTCTTTGTAAATTTCTGCTGGAAAGCCGTCTGGACCTGGAGCCTTATTATTGGGCATACTTATCAGGGCTTCCTGGAGTTCACCTGGCGTCAGTGGCGAATCCAGTGCCATTGCTTGGGTGTCTAATAATTTTGGAAGAGTTACGTTGTCGAGAAATTGATCAACTTCGTTTTTAGATGGGTTTATTTGTGGTGTATATAAACTTTCATAGAAATCCCTAAAAATTTTGTTTATTTTTTTAAGGTCATATATTGTATTCCCAGATAAATCTTTAACAGCACATATGGTTGTTTTTTTCTTTATTGATTTTTAACTGGTTAGCTAAAAATTGCCCAGATTTGTCACCGTGTTCAAAATTTTGCAGGGAAGTCTTTGTACTAAGAATTGAGTTGTTCAATATTTCTTGATCTTGGTGGGACACATAGGCTTTTTCTAAGGATTTGATGTTTTTTTCTAGTTCCTGAACATTTTTGTTTTCTTCTTATGTGATGAGAAAGAAATTATTTAACCTCTCATCACAGCTTTCCCTGCTTCCCAGAGGACAGATGCTGATGTTCCAGGAATGTCATTATAGCTTAAATATAGAGTCCATTCTTTTTTAAAGTATTTGATAAACTCTTCATCTTTGAGTAGTGATGTATTAAATCTCCAGTTTTTACTTGCCGTAGTATTATTCTTCTGTATTAGTGTGAAAGATACAGGAGCATGATCGCTGACAGCTATAGGGTGAATCTCAGTGTCTGAGATGTCACTCAGCAGTGAGCTGCTGACTAGGAGATAATCCAGACGAGAGTAGGAGTGATGAACATGTGAAAAGAAAGTATATTCCTTACTGTTGGGGTGAAGGGAGCGCCATGCATCGCAAAGACCAAAGTCGCTGTATTGAGCCTATCCATTTCTTCATTTAGCCCCAGGTTTAGGTCGCCCCCAAGAACAAGTGTGCAAGCTAGGTGTTCAGAGAGTGTACTAAAAAATCCGTGGAAGAATGAGGGGTCATCAACATTTGGACCATATATACTTACAATAATGATTAAGTATAGATAGTTTAACGATTAGGAATCTGCCCTCTGGATCTATAACTGTGTCGAATATTGTGAAAATAATATTTTTATGTATTAAAATTGCTACTCCTCTTTGTCTAGAATTATAACAGGCTGAAAACACATTAGGAAACTCAGGTGTTTTAAGTTCATTCAGACCTGTGACAGGCCTGTGAGTCTCTTGTAATAAAACAACGTCTGCCTGTAGGTTTTTAAGTTGGTTAAATATTTTTAACCTTTTTTCTCTGGAGCCAGTTCCGTGCACATCCCATGTGACAATCCTTAGTGTGCCCATACATGTGTGTGTATGGCAAATGATGTACGCTGTGTGTCTCACTTAGACGGGTGAGGAAAATGGAAACACATCATTTGTTTGTAAATAAAGAGAAGAAAAATGCGCGGCGAGAAGCTCCATAGGTCTGACTATGTTGATTGATTGATTGATTGATTGATATACCTTTATTAGTCCCACAAGGGGAAATTTCATGTTAAGGCTGCCGACCTATTGCACGCAATGGCAGCGCCATCTCTCCTCCGACCATACATACATTACACAAAAACATCACATGGGGAAGACAGGTCAGAGAGCAGTGTTGGGAAGGTTACTTTTAAAATGTATTCCATTACAGATTACAGAATACATGCCCCAAAATGTATTTTGTAACGTATTCCGTTACGTTACTCAATGACAGTAACGTATTCTGAATACTTTGGATTACTTAATATATTATCATGCTTTTTACAACTACATGAATGTACTATTGCTGTGTGATTTATTACTATTACTGAAGGTCCGCGGCTCCGAACCGTAGTAAAGGGACCTCTGGCGAATACGTCGGGTTCGTGTCGGGCTCGTAGCCGAAAAATAGCTTTACTTTGATGTCTGGGTCAAGTTTGCTAGCGAGAGACAGAGAGAGGCGTTGAAAGGCTGCTCCAACGGAACTTGTTTCGGAGGAAAACACAAACACAGTGTACAGTCTAGTCTTAATAGCTTACTTACAGCTGGGCTCGTCAGGCACTCTTCTTGGCTGCAGTGGTTATTATTATATTTACATGCTTCCAGCTCCCGTTTTTGCTCCGTGACAGCTCGTACTTTTCCTTTTTCTCCCTCCCTCGCTCACAGACACATTACGGGTACGGCAGTCCATTCTCCCTGCAGCACGGACTACACTGCCCATCAGGCTACATTCTTTAGAGCTATGCCTGTAGCATTCTGTCTATTAGCTTAGCACAACAACAAAAAGGCGCTCTCTCACCCAGGAAACACAGAGAGAGAGAGAGCGTCACCCTGTAACCATGGCAACTGCAACGCTGCCGCCTGGAACAACAGAACATAGCTGTCAAACAAACCCAAACAATCCTGACCCCCCACAATATGAAACAGGAAAGTACCGCCGTGCAATCCATTTATTTCAACAAAGTAACTGTATTCTAAATAACACCTTTTTAAATGGTAACTGTAACGGAATACAGTTACTCATATTTTGTATTTTAAATACGTAACGGCGGTACATGTATTCCGTTACTCCCCAACACTGTCAGAGAGGTATAACAATGGAAAAAGCACCACATGAGGAAAGATAAGGAGAAAAAAATAACTCCCCCCAGACTGAGCTCCAATAGGGAGATCAGTTTGAGAACAGAAAAAAACACCTCTGCACATAGCACATGAAAAAAAACTCTTAATACACCAAAGAAACACATGACAAGCAACAGGGGTGGGTAAAGGGTGAGAGACAGCCAATGTAGACAGTACATCCGGGCCTGCAGCCTATGCGCTGGTCTCCTTGATCCACCGTCAGCATCGGAAGGGAATAAGTGTCGAAGGCGTTTGGAGGGGGGAGGGGGGATGAGTGTACATCTGCATGTGTATATATGTCTGTGTGCGTGTGTGTGTATGTGTCCAGAGTTCAGCTGAGACAGTGTCCTTCGCCCTGCCAGGCTAAGTAAACAGTCTTCCAGCCAACCCAGGTGGCCTTGCATAGAATGGGAAGAACAGTCTAAACACAGTCCATTATCAGGGTGTTGTTGTTCAGCTCCAGCCTTGAGACCGCAGCTGGCGCCAAAGGGGTATCCGAATGAAGTGATGGTGGTTTTTACTTTATTGCGAACAACTCATATGAATTTCAAAGCTGTTCTAACAGTACACTGGTCTCTCAATCTCCCGTTGGAGAGCCGTGAGCTTCTCCATGATGTTATCAAACTTACGCTCCATGATGTTGTCATTCTTGTGCTCAAAGAGCTGATTCTGAGAACTCACGACCGCAGTGAGTGTGCATAATAACTAATATGAGCAAGTGTGAGCACGTCTGAGTGTGTGTGTCTTATATCTTTGTGCGCTGTGAGGCTGCTGTAAATGTGTTGCCTTTAAACGCATGTGTGTGCGTGATCGTGCAGAGTGAGCATGTAGAAATAGAGGGTGTTGTTTGTGGATGGGTAGGGAAACAGGTGATCGACGCAGTGATAGAACAGAGAAGCAAAGAAACCAAAGAGCAGGGTGAGTGACAAGAGAGAGAGAGGAAAAAGGGAATAAAAACGGAAACATTCAAATTAAGGCATTGACGGAGAGTGACGGTGACGTTATACTGAATTACCAAACTGATATTACAAAGTTAAACAGATGTTAATACAAGAGAGGGTGAGTGAAGAGAATAGTGTAGCGGATTCTTATCTGGTGTGCGGTCAATACAGCCACGGAGTGGTGCCGGGGTCGCAGAGGAGCTGTCCGTCCACGGCAATGACAGCCCGGGAGCTTTTCTGGATAAAACTACGTTGGACTGGGAACAGGACCTTGCGTCGTTCCAGGATCTCTCTGGGGAACTGGTCGTTCACGCTGGAATATGTTCCTTTCAGCTCTCTGCTGCAACTCTTCACCTGCTCCTTCTGCTTGAAGTGGCCAAATTTGGCCACAATAGGCCGTGGTCTCCTGTTTCCTGTTTTCAGAGCCCCGATGCGATGCACTCTTTCAAACCCTATTTTTTTCACCGTGTCCTCCGGCAGCTTCAGGTGGGTTTTAATGAAGCTTCTCACGGTCATTTCCGAGTCCTTTCCGGCAGACTCTGGAAAACACAAGATTATCTCTCATGCTACGGGCTTGTAGATCGATAACGGTCTCTTTTATTTTTTTATTTTCTATGTTTAACTGGGTCACATTTTCAGCTAGAGATTTGACCGAATCCCGTAGCGTGGCATTTTCCACAGCAAGTGTTTCCACCTGCTGCTGGCTGAACTCAAGGGATTCCTTTAGAGATTTAAATTCCCGGTGTAAGATCTCCACCAGGGACAGCCTCGCATCAAAACTGGACAATCGCTTATCGATTGACTCCAGGATGTCCACAACGTCTTTGCCGGCAGGCAATGTTGTGCCGGGGGTGTCTGCCGGGCGACAACTTTTAGATGACGGCGTCTCAACTTTGGCCGGGGAAGACGCGCTCTGGGCCTTCTTCATTACTAGGTCATGGAAGCACCGGTCGATGAAATCTTGGAGAGCGTGTGATTGGTTAAATGACAATTGATTAGTGTATTTGGGATACTTGAAGTTCAAAGCGTTTTTTAAATTCTATGCTACTATTTGCTTTTTTTCCACCAAATCTCAGGCGTCTACAACATAATTCGCTTACCTTCTCCCGTAACTTACCGTCACTTACCGTCCTCCGACTCCGCGTTTCTACCAACAGAAGTTCTGAAATATTGCAGTAAACTCACAATTAGTTATAACATAGCTATAATACATTATATTTCATTGTTATTTCATTGTTATTTGTCACATAGATGATGGTAGAATCATTAAATGTTTGAAAAGGGTGTGTTCTTACTGGTTATCATCTCCTTCACCTCCCGTTTGACTCCAGCTGGCCCTTGGACATCTTGCACCAGTCAAAAGAAGCAGAATGATGGATCAAAAATATCCTTTTAAAGCTCAGTTGGAGAGACTTCTGCAGTGCTGTTACAAAACACACCAAGCCAAGTGAATGGGTTGCATTCGGCATCCTTATGAGGTGTCTGGTAAGTGAGTAAGTGACAGATAGAAGCGCTGCACTAAGTTACTACTTTCTCCTGTTGAATGAGGTCTCCTTGTCTTGAACAAATGGAGCCAAAACCTCCACTAGTTCTTTGAGCTGACCCAACTCTCTGGCTGATAAGCACAGCCTTTTATGACCTTGGGCTTCCAAAAGTGGGTTTAGAATTTGGCTATTCAAGTCAGTGACTGCTTCTACAAAGCGTAAAGTGCTGGTCCATCTTGTTGATACAGCTGTAGGGATGTGCCGGATGGCTCCACAGACACCATCTCAAATACTTCTTTTAGTCCACAAGTAGAATGTAGTAAACTATACACTTAGTCACTCTTGCCATGACAGTGTTCAGAACGTTTGTCTTCTTCGGTATGTCTTGCATAACAAGCTGTAGTGTATGTGCAAAGCACTGCAGACGTTGTTGTTGTCAACAGCTGCTCTCGATAGATTCCGTGTCATCCTAAAACTCCTGACTTGAGTCTTCCCGGAGATCAAAGTTTTCCAAGTCTTCATCATCTTCACTACTTGGAGCAGATGGAAAAGAACTGTGAAAGTCCAGGCTGGGGAACAGCACTAAAACCCCATCTCATAGAGTCTTTATTTAACTAAACTTTTTTGTTTTATTTTGGTTCTTTTTAGACAAAGTAAAGATAGCATTGGTTTCCTATTTTATCCATTTGCACTACACTTATTTTGGTGTGATATAAATGATTGGAGGTGGAAGCATTAATTCCACAACATGCCTCAGAGACATCTGGTTCCCTCCAGGCTTTATGTCAAAGCTGCACTTCCAGGCAGGTGCATTCCCTTTGTGTTTGAGACAGGGGAGCAGAGTACTGCGGCGTAGAGGAGATCGATCCACCCTGGGAAGTGTTGTCTCTGCCTCTGCATGACATGAGGTTCTAACATAAAGGGAGAGGTCACCCAGCTAGAGTCAGGCCGACACACCTGTGTCCATTAGGCATGTGTGTGTAAAGGTGCACTTACACACACACACACACAAACTCAAACATATACGTCTAAGCTTACGCTTAATAATTTTTATAGAGATTTCAACTTTATTTGGTTGGCAAAATCAGTTGAAAATACAGTTTATTTTTATGTTGTCCTAACAATAATGTCAGAACTACATCAGCTCAGATTCTGGATGTGTATTCACATTTACGTAAGATGAAGTTGCCTTGGGAACATCTCCTAGCAGCATCACCCTTGTTAACTTTCCTACTGCCTAATGATTCAACACCTCAGTAATGAGGTCTAGGTGGGTAATTAACAACAACCCCGCATCAGAGGTTTTTTTTCTCTCTTAGTAGTAGGACATATAATTACAAGAAGATAACACTTCTCAGATTTTTTGACAAATGAAGAACTCTGGTTTATGCAAGGCATATTCAAAAGATGAATATATAAATATATTAACCATGAGCTATCACCATTTAGGTTACAAAAACATATGCAAAGTGTTACTAAAGGGAAGAACATTTTAAGCATATTGTTTTATTTCCACTCTACAAACAGCTCCCATAAACCTGATCAAATCTTGTTCATGTGCAGCACTATAAAATGTGATTTCACCATGTGGATTGAGTGTAGTCAGTATATAAAAGCTGAAGTTTATAACAGTCCTCTTAATACATTTTTCTGTCAGCTGCATGAGTGAGTTGGAAAGAAAGATAGTGAAGGCAACAGTGAACTTAGCCCTTGTGATGTGTCTTTCCCTGTGGGCTTACTATATCCAGATTAAGGGAGAGTTCACAGATAGGCGACAGGCTCCAGCACCCATATCCAATCAGACGGTTCCCTCAGGGGAACCATGTGGTGCACACATATGTGGCCACAGCCTCACAGCATGACACCACAGTGTCCTCCAGGAGTCCTCCACAAGGATCAAGGGAAGCTGTTCGTGAGAGAGTAGCACTTTGCAAGAAGACTAGGTGATGTATTTGAAGATTAGGCAATGCATTGCATGAACACTGGCAAAGTATGTCATGGTTTGTGCAAAGTTCTTGAGGCACTATTAGAGCAACGAAGATGAGGAGAGGAGGGAAGGAATGTCCTAATGTGCTCATGTCTGATTTTTTGCAAAGCTCACACCTTTAAAGGCCCTCAAAAGTCGATCTGAAAGTCTGTTTGTAACACTATTAACTTCTTTGTAGTGGAGATATCATCTGAATTTCAGGAGCGGGACCACTCCTCCTTCACGCCCCCTCCGGCCTCAGGCTATAAAAGCCCCCCTTCTCCAATACCTGCTGTTCTCATTTTCATGCCCCACCCTTCATCCCCATTTTCCCTCTTTTCTCCTCTTCTCCTCTCTTCCTTTCCTTCATTCATTTCTTGTTAGTACATGGGGATCTGCCCAGCCCGGGAGCCGTCACCAGTCCCCTTCGAGGCCTTCCCCAAACCGCAGCACCAGTTCACACTTCCTCATCCCTCATTGCCCATCGTTACCGAGGATGTGGTCCCAGCTAGTGAACTCATTTTATCCTTGTGCGCATTTACATTTGAAGATTCCTTACATAGGTCACGTGTGAGTAGCACTATGAGCTAAAGAATAAGTCAGTATAGACAGTATAAAGTGCACCCACCTCCTAAATATTCTATATTTAAGAATCTAATTTTGTTTCTCTGTACCTATTTAGCCATACATCTTACTATAATGACCATAGTTTATGTATGTATGTCCTCCCAAACAAGTTATTCAATCTGAATGAAACTTATTGTATAAACTGCATATTGTATCAGGAATAGAAGCTATCTATATTGCTCTTGGGAATTAATTATATTATATACTTATTTTATATATATTGTGTGTGGTATCTAATCTCAAAACCACCATCAACATTACGTGTACATTATGGGTGTGTCTGCATTCTTAATGTTACACATACGTTACGTGCATGTTATTGTTTTTAAATACATTTTGCTTAAAAAATGCTTAGTTATTTTGAAGTCACTGAATTGTGTTGCCATGCATATCTGCAAATAAGTGTTCATCAACCAGTGACGCTAATGGTGCCTGTGATTGATTACTTTGTCATGTACAATGAATATGCAGCTTGCAAAGAAGAAGAAGAAGAAATATATGTATTTATTATTCTTTTTTGTGTTTCAGAATTGCTGTACCTTTGCTGTACCTTTCTTTCCGTTTGACTGTATACAGTGATATAATGACGATAGAAAGAATAAGAAGATAAATTAACATACATGTTTGTGCTTTAATACATGAGCAAAGTAAGCAAGCACTGCAGAACAGTAAATAATTAATCATTGTATAGTTATATGTTTAAAGAGTTCACAGTTTTATAATCGTACACCCTTCCACAGGTTTTTAAGAACACATTACTATGAAAAGCCTTACACAGTGACAAAAAAACAGTCCAACACAACTCCCAGAGCCATCACACTTGATCTCTTTATGAATGAATCACACTATCCTACCATTTTCCTCTCATCTCCCTTCCTGCCCCCTACAGAACCAGAGCAAAGCCATAGCTCATATTTTCACTGACAAAAGAGGTGACAGTGAAAGGAAAGTGAAAAGGCTATAATAAATGCTATGGGAGAGGTACAAGGAAGAGAGTGCAGCGTTTGAAAATGGTAACCTTTTTCACATGCTGATTTAGTATTCATTATTAATGACCTTTCTCTACCTGAGCAAAGCTGTTGCCAGGAAGCCCCTTCGTGTTGGTGTCTGCCAGGAGCTGGGGAAGCTGCGGCCTTGTTCAGACTTGTTGGCTGATGGATTTCGATGCTTGGTATGCGTCTTTCGCACAAATACTGTTTAATTTGTTCCGCAGAGTCCACACACTGTGTAAAGAATGGTACGAACATAATGGTCAAGATGTTAAAGTTCAGAGTGGCATTCTGGACACAAATTAGGGGTCAGAAAAGGCAGACTGGTGTTTTGCTATTTGCATTGTCTGTCTCTACCTGAGAGGAAAGAAAATAAAAAGAACGGGGTGCAAGAAGACGGGAAGGCAGGCAGCACATGCAATCATCCACTTCTCTCAGTCATCTCGCATTTGCCTCTTTCGATTTTATCAAGAAAGCATTTTCATGCTAATTGATCTTAAAAAGCAACTGTGCACACGGTGCATTGTGAGTGTGCTGCTGTGAATGCGTGTGTGCGTCGTTGTGAGCTTGTGTGTTTGAACAATCATCTTAAATGTGCTCATCCAGGCTCGATATTCTATTCACAGAGCCTACACACCGACAATCACTCCTACACTGTGAGAGACATGCTCCTAAGCACATTCAAACTTCACTGGCAGACAGTACTGTAAAACTGATCTATCTATCTATCGCTCCACCTGCCTGTTTATCTAGCAATTCTTTCTATCACTCTACCATTCTTTTCTCTGTCTGCCTCCATTCATCTGTCATTATCAGACCAAAAAAATGTAACACATACTTCCTCTCCTTTGCCGATAAGGCTCTCTACACATCACTCAGGAGCAAGCTGTGGGGGCCACCGAAAGACACACACACCCACAAGTAACTCTGCGAGATCTCACCTCAATTACACCATTATTTCTTTTGTTGTCATTTTCTGTCTAAGTCTTGAGAAGTATGTCTTTGCTGCCTCTTTTGTCTAGCCAAACGCCAAATTATTATATTGCAATCACGGGCTCTTCTCTGTGCCAGGGATTTACTGTGCCGTCAATATTCACTATCACTTCCTCTTTGCAGCTATAATTAGACTTCTTACTGCGACTGTATTGTGGAGAACTTCAGCCAAACCAAAGTCTTCTGTGAGACTTTGGTCAGTTGACAAAGAGCGAGCGAGTGAATTCGACAAAGTCGAAAGCTGACGGCAGCTCGCGGCCCTTACTGTCGAGGTAGGGCTTCATGTGTGACAGACAGTAGTCTGCCTGCTCTTTAGTCAGGTTCTGGTAGAGCTCCTCTTTAGTGACGTAGGGTTTGTTTTCAGCGCTGAGGGCTCGGAAGGCGCTCTGGTGACATGGATGGGAAAATTGTTGCATGGCCACGAGATGTTATTGACAGTGATATTTCTGTCAATGCTGTCCATAGTAAATTAAATTAAATAATGCTTTGTGATGATGGTGTTGGTTTAATTTTAGCAGTTAACGCCAATAGGCGGCCACTGTGCTCCAACAGTTTTTTGATGCATTGTGTCGCTTTTTGTTTTCCTAGACCCACTGAGCAATACCCTCTTCTGATTGCACTATATCCCCTGATCAAAAATACTATTTTATGTGATAAGGCAAATTGTTATAATTGCCCGACAACAACAACTGCATGATATCATTATCATCCATCCCTAATTTAAAAAAAAATGAATTCAATTTAACCGCACGTGATAATAGGCCTGTTGTGCTTAGTACACATCAGATAGCACATCTTGTGGCCACAAGTAATTCATTATATTCCTAAGTATTATTAATAAAAGAATATTTTTTCCACCTATCACCAATGGGAGCTCTGTGGTAAAGATCGGAATTTGACTAAATCAATTAAAATGCCTTACTTTGCCTTCACCACTTCACAATCACAATTTTTTATCACAAACTGCATGCTTGTGATCTGAGTTACCTTTATAAATATTTAAGGTTTTTTTTCTAATGAAACATACATTAACCAGCCAATCATTAGGTACACCCTTTCAGATGCTTAACACAAATATCTAATCAGGCAACCCAGAGGCACCAGCTCAATGCATATAGAGATGTAGCATGGACAAGATGTCCTGCTGAGGTTCAAACTCAGCATCAGAATAGGAAGGAAAGGTGATTTACTAACGTTGGACCTAATATGTTGTTGATGCCAGATGGGCTAGTTTGATTTTTTTCAGAAACTGCTGGGATTTTCCCACACATCCATCTCTAGGGTTTTCAGAAAATGGTACAAAAAAAGAGAAAACATCAAGTGAGCGGCAGTTCTTTGGACAAAAAATGCCTTATTGATGCCAAAAGTCAGAGAATAGCTGAACTCCAAAGAGGTTATACAGTATGAAGGCAGTAACTGAAATAACCACTTATTACATCCAAGACCACACTGACTGCCATTGGAAAAGCATTGCCTGATCTGATGAGTCTAACTTTCTTCTGCGAAATTCAGACGGTAAGGTTAGAATTTGGCATAATGATTATAATCTACCTGAGTATCTTAGCTGACCACATCAATTAAACCGGTTTCTTGAACATGACAGTAAGTTCACTGTACTCAAATGGAGATCTCAATACAAAAGAGCACCTTTGAGATGTGGTGTAAGGGATGACTTGCTTCATGCATATGCAGCAAACAAATCTGCAGCAACTGTTTGATGATGTTGTTTCAGTATGGACCAAACTCTCTGAGGAATGTTTTGATCACTTTTTTGAATGTATACCACAAACAATTAAAGCAGTGCAAAAGGGACCCCAACCCAGTACTAGCAGGAAGTAACTGATATCATGTTTGGTGAGTGTATATATGATTTTAGACATGTTAAATGGGTTCAGTGGGAGATTATCTAATATGAAATACTATATTTTAAAGTTTCAGTCTTATGACTATGGGTGTCTCATGTGACACTGTTTATTGCTGAATGAGGTAACGACAGTGTACAGCTGCCAGCAAATGAAAGTACTGCAATATTGATGCATTTGTAGTATTATGAGCAGCATGTCTGTGGCGTCTTTCCAGAGGGAAATGCTGTATTAAGTTACTGCTAATGTAAACCAAACATTTCCTACTGCTGCAGCTTCACATTAAAAGCATTTCACCGTGGAAACATGAGTTGACCTTTTTTATTAAGTAATCTGCCACTGACTGCAAAACAAGACAACAGTCACTTTCTGCGATTTTTGACAGCAGATCAGTTTGAAATATTGCACGGAGTAATGGAACAAGAGGGAGAAACCGCAGCGAGCTGTTAGATGAAGAGCTGCAGGCGACGTCTCGGTGAGGTAACCAACTTTCACTGTGCTTTGCTGTTCGCAGGCTCATGCCGTGTGCAGCATAAAATCAGATCACAGTTGTTCACCGAATGATGGAAAAATGGCTATAATTTGTGGACTAGCTTGTTTTGCTGCCCCCAGAATTGTTTGACCTGTTGTTTTAAAGTGCTGTTGCTTTTACCACCAGTAGCTTAACTACAGGTTGTGCCAAATCAACCAAGACTGAAACCTTTGAAGCTGACATTTTAAGTTATAATTCTTAAGATTTCACCCATGTTGGATTTTTTAATACCTGAGGATAGACATGCATTGTAATTATGCAGAATTATTTGACCTGTTGAATCAGACATCTGCTGTTTCAGCATATTAATTACTGGTTTACTGGTGCTAAAAGTGTAAAAAGAAAATATGTATAACACCATAGAATTCTTTGGTTATAAAATAAGGCGTCAGCAATCAATCAATCAATCAATCAAGTGTATATGTTTACCCTGAGATTAGACAAGCTGATAATAAAATGTAAAAACACTATACAAAAATGCCATCACAGAATCTAAATACACTATATGAACAAACTTACTCTCACCTACACACTTACAGGAGCTGCTCAGTCAAGGAAGCCCATTCCATGAATCTCCTGGCACACAGTTTTTGTGCTGATATTAATACCAGAGGAGGTTTAAAACTCAGTACTTGGAAAGCCTCCTTACATTTTCAAATAAAACCACTCACAGTTAATCATGGAATATCTGTGTAAAAAAGGCAGGAATTTTACAACTCTCTTGTCATCTCAGTGGCATCCTATTACAGTAACTCGCTCAAATTGAGCAATTGCTTGAGAATGAATCATTCTTTTAGAAATTTGTAAAGGGATAGATAAGTGCAGATTTTATACACCAACCATTCAAACATTAAGAGCTATGACCTCAATACTTTTGATCACATTGTGTACACTTAATGAATTTTGAAAATTCTCTTAAAAACATGGCAAAAATCTAATTCACCATTCCCTTGATTTGAGGTTAGGGTAAGGTTAGGTTTAATTTAAGGGAGTCGTGCCATAGGCTCATATTTGCTTTGGCATGTTAGGCTTATATTCATATTCTCTGGCAACCACCGTGATATTTCCAGATATTTAAATGTATGCATGTGTAGAAAATACAATATAAAAATGGCCACATGTTCAAAAAGTATTATCACACACCGTGATACATACACTACACCTCATCTTCTCTCAAGACATTTTTTGCCCATGGGTATACTAAACAGCCAGGTGTTATCGTGCTCCCCTGTGAGTCCTGTTTTCCTTCCCAGAGCAATTAATGACAAACTGGAGTCGGAAAATCTGGCCCCAAAATGGCTGCCTATCTAGAACTGAGGTGTCACATCACCCTGACAACCGGGGCAAGCCCTCGGAGTATCATCAGTGTGCACCGACAAAGCCAGGGGTCAGAGTTCATCCCACCTCGTGACCTCTCTGTGGAATTGATCTGTTGTGGTGGAAATGGGATTTTGGTGCTGCATGATTCAGACAGCAGCGAGTGAATGAAGTCATTTTCTGTCTATGATGATTGACTGCATGTATCATGTATGACATAAGATCCAACAAGCCAGTTTTATAGTCAGCAAGAACACAAAATAGAATTAGGTTAATTATATGTCACATTTATGAGTGCGAAATCGTGCGTGTGCGTCAAAGGTAGGAATGTGCACGGTGCAATCGAGTGTGTAGGTGATGTTGTCAAGAAGCTGGTGTTTGTAAAGAGGCTTGTGTGTTTTCAGGGCAGCCAGTCAATCAAGGAGAGGAGCTGTCAGCATGGCTGATCTGTGCAGCCGGCGCTCGGCACAAGCAGAGACGCCTACCCATGTCAAATGTCACAGCGCTAATCTCTTTCCAATGCAGGCCAGGTATAACTGCAGGGGCAAGAGGTACACACACCTCATTGCTCCACATAATAAGAGCCTCTTGAGATCCAGCAATTCGCAAATCTAAAGGATTTATCTTAATAAAAAAATAGTACCCTGTTGAGATTATGATGGCATATGTGTAATCCACTAATTTTCCAGTTCTTACAGAGCAACAGGGATTACATTTCTGGTCATATCAAGTATGGTGGCACTGTATAAACTAAGCTGAACTCTTGGTTTTTATCGCCCTATGGTGAGTGGAATGTGATTCGCATACTTACATTATTGTGTTTAATTATGCAAAACAAGGTCTAAATGTATGTGGATGTAGTTTTATATCAAGCTCATAATTTCATGCTGTGTATTAAACTAAACAAAGGTTTTAAGACATGTTTAGGCCGCACATCTGCTGCAAGGCCGCTTTGGAGATAATTCCAAAGGTTTAATGTGTTATTGAATGTGTTTGTGGCTTTGTTTGTTTTTGCCTAAAGGGAGATAAGTCACCGCCTCTCATCCCTGTGTCAACAAACTTCCACTGGAAGACTGTTCACTCCACACATGACCCAATAAAATGCTTTTTTTTTTCCCCCTCTGGAAATTAACAAATTCTCTGTCTCTGGATCAGCAGCTATTTTTGTATATATGCATTTGCATAATAAGTGCTTAACATTTATAGCTCCCCTTATTTATCACATAGTAAACCCATAGTTTTATGTGTAAGTTAGATTGGAATCTTCGCATATAATAAATACATTTTAAACAATCATAATATTATAGATATTATAGCTATAGGTATCTGTATCTATGTAGATATAGATCCGGCTTATGCCAAGAACACAGTGTCATTTTCAAAAGATGCACATTTGAAACTACTGCAGTAATTTTGTTCCTGGCACATCCCTTCCAATCTCTAACAAATTGTTGCTAATCAAGTTAAAGAGGACCCCCCCTGCCCTTCTTGTCCCTCTAAACTTTTTGAGCATTCAGTCATGCGCCTGCCATTTCCTCATTCCTTTGTGCTCTTCCTACTAAATTACTGAGAGGTGATATACAGCCCGAGTGTCCCAAGGCTAAAGGAGATTTAGAACTTTGTCCCATATGAAGGAGAGGTGAGAAAAGACATTACTATGCAGAATAGGTAATATTGAAAACGCCAGAGCACTTTACGGTGCCCCATGCAGATTATCAATCTATTTGTGTAACTTGGCTACTTCATTTCCCTTTTCATTTATTTGCCTTGCTGCAACCGTTTACAGTGCTGAAACTGAAAATTGAAGCCATCGGAAGCAAGGGAGCAATATTCCTAGGCAAAATAGCCATCTTCTGCTGTATGATTGCAAAGGTTTGTTTGGGGATGGCAATGAGGGATGAAGTGACCTCTTTTGTTGAGCTCAGAGGAATCTTTTGAGAGAAATGGCATTTCTACATATGATTATCTACACCTTGTTTATAGATTCTTCTCCAAGGCCTTAAGCTTTGTCACCGAGAATTTATCGGGGCATCTTGTCTTATTAAAGAGCAACACTTGCCACCGTTGTGCTGTATTAAATTTAGCACCACGGACAGAGGTACGCTTTGCTTGCCTTCCCACTAGTTTCAGCACCGTGGATAGAGGCTTATCTCAGTCAGCATTCCTGTGTTTAAAAGCCTTTTTGTTGTCGCTGTTAAACAATTGCAATCTGTGAGGCTGTAAATATTAACAGTCCAAGTCTTGATTTATTTTGCTAATGAGCACTGAAAACTTAATTATAATTCCATTGCTTCAAACAAATATGAAGGGGGGTATAAAATAACAGTAAATAAATGTGGAAATTGTCTGACAGACTGGGTGTTTTGAGTATTGCGGAAAGGATTTGCAAGAGCTACACAGTCGTATTTGAGTATACCCAAATGGACTGGAATAAGTGCCATTTGGGGAGTGCACAGACACGCTGTAACACGTCTTTCTCGCTAACTGCGTGTCATCAGTCCGATGGGCTCAACCACCGCAGCCTCTCCACTACCTCTCAGGTAGGTTGTGTGACGAAGCAGACCACGAGGGACCCGTTGTGGCGCCATACCTTGCGTAATCATCGCGACAGTACCCACTGAACATAATTACAATGATTTGTGCCCTCCCATTTCACCCTTGTATTAAAAAATATTGCTGCAGGTAACTCAGGCGTGAGCGCAGACAGGACTGCTGTGGTGAATGGAGTGTGGCCCCGAGGGAAAGCTTGGAGAGCAGAGCACAGTGTCATGCCAAAGAAAGCCAAGTCCCACCCCCCGGCCCCCCTCCTTTCTCCACTACCACCACCATCACCACCACCCCCGCAACTGCTGGGGCTCAGTCATGCCGTGAGAACGGGATGACATTACCGGGCCATTTAGCTGGCGGAAGAGCGGAAAGAGGTGAGAGAGGCGCTGTGTCGCCGTGAGAGTGTGTCTTTTGTTATTTAATGGTTAGCTAATTTCTGGGCGGGGTGTCGGGTGGGGTTTCCACACATTCTCCCCCCCCCCCCCCCCCCCCCCCCAAAAAAAAGAAGAGAAAAACAACGTAGCACAGTACGAATTTTAAGAGTCATACCCTGGCCTTACTTTGGCACCTCGGCGTACATATGGTTGCGCGCATGGCAGTCCCCCAAGGGCCCACTGTGAGGTAATGGGTCTGAATCATTCTATTTAAAAGGAGTCTCCAGCAGACACAACTGCCAAGAGCCAGCTAGCTTAACTTCACTGTGAGTTATTCATCGTTAACATTCTGCTTTGCTGACCGCTAAAATGGCTTTCATCAGATTGGATTCAAACAGGATTATCAGCATTCTTATCATTTATACACTAACAAGACCCCGGGTGTTGCTGTTCTCCTCTGGGGATACAGATAAACAACATGGACTTACTCCCAAAGGAAACAACCAGGAATGGCAATTATCCCACTGAGAGGTCGTTGTCCAAGCTAATAGGAAGCTGATGTAACAATCTGATCTTATATTCAGCTGAGGTTTTGGTTACAGTGAATGTTCAAATCCACCGCCATTGCACCTTTCCCGTGTAACGTCGCAGATTTCCGTTTGTGGTAGTTTGAATCAGATGATACTTGCTGTTATATAACAGAGGTTATTCTGTTTAGTCCATTTTTATCACAGACATAAGCACGCCTTTAATTGGTGCATGCCTTCAATGGGCAATGTGTAAACACCTAACTCGCTCAAACTGTCAATTTTATAATGAAGGATTGCCAAAATAATCAGAATAAGGCCTCCGGTTTTATTTAAATTCAGATTTGTTGATGCCTTCAGGCTCGTAAGCTAAAACGATTTGATGAAGAAGCTGAGTGAATGTTTAGTTCATCAAATGATCAACAAATGATCAGGAAATATCTATTTTGTGATTTTGAGCTCATTTCTGGTGTAAATGGAATCAAAATGTAGTCTCATCTTTATCTTTTTCAGATTCCCCCCCCCCCTCCTCCCCTCATTGTCTTCATTACCTGAAATAACCCGAATGGCTCTTTTTCTTTTTTCTTTTTTCTTCCTTGTGCCCCCTCTCTACGCCACTCGGCGGTGCTCACAGACTTCCCCTTTCTGAAAATGAAATAATCTATTCGGTGTGACTTTCGAAACGGCAGAAGAAAGTAATAATAATACGTAGTCTAAACCGCTGCAAAGAGCTGTGCTTGATTTTGATAACAGCGAACAGTCGAAGCCGTGCGAGGAATTCTCCATTCGTGTATTTTTGAGCTTCGCCTGCAAGGCTGTGTTTCAGCACCACGGAGCTGTCCACCGTCCTGGAGCGAAGCGAGGATGCAGCGACTCGCTGCTGCTGCCGTCGAGGATGAGGAAGGTGGATGAAGGATATGCAGAGTGACTTAAGCACACAAAACAATAAATAAACCTCCGATTAACCGCAGACACCATCAATTTGTGGTCAATGTTTATTTTCACTTAATAGTAGGTAAATTTCTGAAAATAGCTGTACGGCTTATTACTCCTGATAAAAACTGTGTGTGTGTGTGAGAGTCTTTGTGTGTATCTGCGTGTGTGTGAGTGTGTGTGTCAGTCACCCAAGTATTGCATTCTTAAGTTCTTGAAAGTGTAGTTATTTGCTCTGAGTAGGAGCACAAAGGACCGTATTCTCTATATCTCTCTATTTATAGACCCTCTCCCCTCGGTGGAATGTACCATTGTCTACTTGCTGAAGAAAAGGGGGGGACAGAAATATGCTGGGTTTATATATGCCGAGTTTAAAGCGCCCCCCCTTTATTCTAACCTCCCCTCTGTTCTGGCAGAGATCGAACCGACCCTGTTCGTTTAAACCGAGAAGACACCCATACAGACTCCTCAATGCAAAAAAAATAAAAGGGTGCCAAGAAGCTGGGACGAAGGAACGTGGGTGTAAATAGACAGTGAACGCTCTTGGTCTCTCTCCCTCTCTCTCTCTTCTCTCTCTCCCTCCCCCTTCTTCTTCCCTCTCTTTCTCTCTCTCTTTTATGAAATCAATGAACGAGTTATTGGTTAGGACATAAATATAAGGAATCAAAGCCTCCACCGGGACCAACGGCACTGCGCGCTTTTGATATGCGTCTTCGCCAAATGCTTCATGTGTTTTCAAATCATTGTAAATACTGGCTTTGATAGGACGAGAGCGGAACCATCCCTGGTACGGCTTGGTCTCGGAACCAAATTTTGACCAAGACTTCCACCAGCTTTTTTCCAACGTAAAACGAGACTCCACCATTACCATCTGCTGCTGTTGTACCCATCCCAACTCACTGGCCGGTCCGAAGATGGCAACTTTAACCAACGGGCAGGTGGACGGCACGGTGCACGGTGTTGGTGTGGTCTCCGCCAGCACGAACGGGCTCGTGAACGGATTAAACCACAGCCACAGCCCGGCGGGATGCCCGGCCACCATCCCCATGAAGGACCACGATGCCATCAAACTCTTCATCGGTCAGATCCCCCGCAACCTGGATGAGAAGGACCTCCGGCCCCTCTTCGAGGAGTTCGGCAAAATCTACGAGCTCACTGTGCTCAAAGACCGCTTCACGGGCATGCACAAAGGTGGGTTATGCCCATATTCCCCGCGACACCTATGGCTCTATTTGTTTTTGCCAGAGTGAAATCTGTCACACGTTTGGTGAGAGTGGGGAGCCTGAATCATGCGGGATTTAATAGGTAGAGCAGCGCAATTGTTGGCCAATTGTTTCTATAGTGCTGGAGCTTGAATGACTTTTCTGCATGTTTATTCTCATTTTGTTTCATTTGTGGCACGTAGAGGGGGACATTATTTCCAGCGTCTGACTTGTCACTGGCTCCCAAATTCAGTGCTTCATTTTCTACCCTATTAAACACACACATGCAAGCATAAGAGTGTCACGAATCGGGAGTCACGACGGCATGAATATGTGTGGGGTGTGATTTTTAGGAGGACCAATGTTCCTATAGTGTGCACGGGAGTATTCACACATCTAGTCCAGCGGTTGTAAACGTGCTTTCATTCACTCTGCTGAATCCTGATTATTAACCTGGTGTTTTCACGTTGCAATAGCAGGGAGGCTGTTTGATTGCCTCAAAGCAATACATTCTGTAAGTCGCTCAGTGTGTGTGTGTGTGTGTGTGTGTGTGTGTGTGTGTGTGTGTGTGTGTGTGTGTGTGTGTGTGTGTGTGTGTGTTGGGGGGTAGTTGGGTGGGGGTTGTGATGAGTTGGCGGGGGAGGAAGGGAGTGAGTGAGGGAGGGTGTGCGCGTGCACATGTACACGAACGTGTGCAACAGTGGAAGGACTATGAGCATGTTGTAATTTTGTGCAGCATTTAAGCCTTTGTCAGTGTTTCAGGTTTGGGTGATCGAAGTGATTCCCCCTGAAAAATAAAAATTAAAAAAAAGAAGAAGAAGAAATCGCACTAAAGTGGAGATTGCATATAGAGGTATTATTTTAACCGGTTTTGAAATATTCTAATCAAATACTGCCTTAATAGCTTTTTCTGTACCAACAATGACTGACCCTGTCAGGGTTGCCTTTGTTATAGAATTGACGACAGTGAATCATCATAAACTTTTGATGCAACAGTGTTATATGCCCTTCTGGTGTAATATAAAGAATTGAAGTGCTCCAGCATGAATGATGGTGCTTTACCCTTGCATTTTATTTTCTACTCTCACGGGAATAGTCATTCTGTGGAAATCACCATCTAGTGAGAGGTCACAAATTGATCTGCTATACCTGCAGGACACATCGCAGGGTGAAAAGTAAGCTGCCACTTTTCAGGACCCCTCTCCTTTGCCTTTTAAGCCATCATCCCCCTCCCCACCCTGAACCTTTGCCTCGTGCAAACAATGTGTGACATCCACCATGTGTCAGGAAATGATTATGATATACAAATAAATTCCAGAGGACAGAGAGTGTGTGCAGACATTGAGGGAACCAAAGAGGCAGGAGAAGAGGAGGAGGAGGAGGGGGGTGTATCTTTTATTAATAGCCCAGCTGTAGTAGAGACTCCCTGTTGGACGGTTAATCACCAGTGGCCCCAGAACTATAGGCATGGCTCGCCAGCTGATTCTAAGAACTGTCTCCTAACTGCGATATACGGTCCTGCTTCCCAGGCTGAGCCCCCGCTTTCATTAGCGAGCCCCCGCTGTGCTCATATTTTAACTAGCTCGAGGCACCAGCTACTCCTTGGCTTACCAGCTCACTGGCTCACTGCGAGCTGTTTGAAGGCCGCATTTCCCCCGCACCCTGAGGTTTCCGTAGAAGATGCCCAAATTAGCAGTAAAAGACAGTACATCCCACGGATAACGGGCAAAGTGACCGACTGTCGTCACACTGGGCTTACTGAAGACTGCACAATATCGCATGAACTAGGTACAGTAAGCCATCACAGCAAGATAAATGCAGTTCGCAAATATTAAAATATACGTATGAAGAACCTGTTTTCGAAAGAGATCACCATTACTGATCTGCAGAAATGAAAGTGAAATGAATCCATCTGAATGAATTTGATAGCAGTTTTATGTATGAACACGTTTAAACTGGCTTTCAAGCTGCTACGCTTCCCCGTCAGCTTTTCCGCATATGTGTGGTTCTCCCCTTTCCTTTCAGTTTCTTCAGACTGTTTGCATTTGTCCTCTTATAGAATAGAGAGCATCAAGCTGAGGGCATGATGACCCTTTAAGGTGTGAAATGCTCCAGTGGAGTGAAGTCTATAGAACTGTCCAGCAGAAAAGTCCTCTTCCATCTTTTCTCCTTTTCATTAACTCTGCTTGATTCCATTCATTCCTTCCCTTCCTTCGCTCTTCTTTTGTCTTCACTTTATGCACTGACACCTTGTGTGTTCGGTGACAGTGCATCTTGTTCTGAAATGGTTGTGGTAGTACAAAGCCCCAGCTTGAACCACAGATTGTAGATGATCGACTGCCATTTACTTTACAATTTTGTTCTACCTCCGCTTTTCCATGTAGCACGTAGCTGGTAACTGTTATTGTTAACATGGTAATGCCTTGTCTGGGGATACTTTTGTGTTCATTTAACTTTACTTGCAGAGACATGGCATTTTAACAAAGACATAAGCATGGTTTTCAGGAAGATAATACACAGCTTTTTCTGCTATGGCAGGAAATAAAAGACCCTCATCCTTTTCTGCTATACATCAACAGGCATAAAGAACAGCCTTTGCTATGGTAATGCTACCGCTGAAGAAAGCTACCCCTCTTATTGCTATTGTCAGCTGTGCCTGTGATACTATTGCCATAGCCCTCCCCATAATGACCCCATGTATCATTAGTAATCTAGTCTTTAGGATTGTGTCCCCTTGGAATGGAGGGGTGGAGGGAGTTGGGAGGAGGGAAGCTTGGGACGGAGGTCGACAGAGCTTGATAGCGGGCGCAGGGACACCAGTGCAGGCCTACATTCTCCCAATGATTTTATTTCTCTCCCCTCTGCGACTCAGCCATGCTAATAGAGGCCATTTATAATGGTCACCGGCTGCTGCTGCTGCTGCTGCTGCTGTTGCTGCTACCAAGCACAACGGGACGGCGAGCACAAAGAGCCAACCCTTTCTCTTTTCTCTGGCAATGCTGCATGGGAGGTGGAGATCCATTCAAGAAGAGCAGGTGTAGATGTGATTGCTAGCACTATTCATCAACCTGATTTCGTGTAATAATCACTGGGGCAATTGAGCTGTGATGATACGGGGGAGCACATTTAATAACCAAAGGTGTTATCTACTGTTTACTGTTGTCACATCATTACACAGCATTGTATTTCTTGGCAAACCTTTATTGTCAGCATCTTCCTTTCCTCTTAGCAAACGCAACTGTCACCAAGTTTGTTTTAGGGCCATTGTTTCATTTGGTGCTTATTTAATGTGAGTAATATATTTGTCCTTGGTCAAACTAAATACATTAGCAGCGGCTCTCGCCATAGGCTCAGACAGTTAAAGTAGTTACAAAGCCGGAGAGTTGCTCAAAGTCAAGGCAGGTGTTGAAAACTCATTTAGAGTTGGGCCAAATTGTCCGTTTTGACCTGGGAAGTGATGTAAGCGAGGCGCCACAGGTCTTTGGCTGAGACTACACCCTTTCATAAGGCTTTCTCAACTTACACAAGACACTACTAACCCAATGAAAAGGAATGGATTGGCTGTTAAACCATTTTATAAGTCCATCAATACTGCAGAAATTTATTTGAATATTTACGATGGAATATGATTGAAATCAAATAAGCAGAGATGTAGTGTAATGACCGACTGTAATCTTGTTTAAATTTACCCATACTGCAGATGCCTTATGCTGCAGATGGGGACTATAATCTGTGCAGGTCATAAAGGGAGTTATGGTTCTCTCGAATTCCCTCACTTTAGATATTATAGCTCTTTCACCTGAATCTGTCAGGCAAGCAGATTTAGAACAGAACAGCTCATTTGGCTTATCATTCTCGGTGAGGCCAGAAAGTCACGATGCCAGTAACATGAAAGGATCTTTTTTTTTTTCAGGAAATTATATGTTACAGGTTGTTGGATGCAAAAAAAATTTTTTTTTATTTTTTTTATTTAAAAAATGGGGCAATAAAACCAAATTTAGCTTTGAACAAAAAAAAGAACGAAGTACGGGTGTGTGTTTTCGTCCTGCAGGTCTGCGTTAATGCAGCATGCGTTCCGGCCGAAAAATTTCACTCCGGTTGCATCATCCTCTCTGTGGGATCCTTCCCTCTCCTCCTCTCGCATTCAGTTTGGGATGACTGTGTGAGTGAGTGTGTATGTTTATGTGCTCCTTGTCTCCCTGGCCCGTGTTCCACTCAGCGCCGTTCAGAATGCACGCTCAGGTCTCACATTGTGTTCCAATTTTATGAAGACGCATCGATTTCGAGTGTTTCGTCAGGGAGAAAGGCAACATGTGTCGTAGAGGAAGGCACTTCATACCAAAGTAAACTCAACAACCGGCGCCATACCGCGCCCACTGCCCTGGCAGAGCCCAGAACTGCCAAGCAACAAGAAGAAATCGAGAGGCGGAGCCAGAATGAGGAGTACAGTGAGTCTAATTTGTCACGAGGCCCGTTGTCAAACCAGTGCTGCCTCTGTTGTCCATTATTATTGGAGGGGACTGTCAGATGGGGGCTGGCTTATGGCCGAGCGGGGAGCCAGTTAGTCACACTGAGAGATGGTCTGACCAAGCCAAAGGAGGGAGTGCTCATGGAGCTTGTGCAAGGATTAGCATGCTAACAGCAGGTTTGGAGTTATGTGGCCTGTCAGAGAGGTGGAGCCCTCTGGCTCCCCTGACCTCGGCAGTCCTCTCATTAAACCACTGACCTTTACATACACAGAGAGATTATGTAAAGAGAAGGCTGTGCACCTGCCTGTTCACCTCATTTCATGTCCTCAAGATTGATGCAAATCAACTGACACACACTAAGCATTCAACCTGCAGCAAACTTTCTTTTTTCTTTTTTAATATTTTTTGTTAATAACAACAGCATACTTTCTAATAACTGTTTCTTTCCTCCACTAACACAGTGCACATCATTTTGTATAATTAGAATTCAAAAATTAAAAACAACTGCCTTGTGGTTCAAACCTGTTCCACATGATAAAGTTGTGACCAACAGCGGTCAGTGGCGGTGACAGATGTTTCCAACACTTTTTAAGGTGACTCTTTGAAAGACTTGTATGTACATTATAAAAGCTTTCTTGTGTTTTGACAGAGTTAACCCAGGGCTGAGTTCAAATAAAGCATGCCTTAAATCTTTCATCAACATTTGGCTTTTTAGTTTTTCATAAAAAGATTGCTGAGATGCTTGCACCACAATCTGCGTTTTTTCTGTCTTTGTTTCCTAATCTTGCTTTCTTATTGCTGTGTTCATTGCCCCCGTGTGCTTTTTTTTTTTCAGAGGATGAAAAAAAAACAACCTTTTTTTGACAAGTGCTCCTTGGAGAGGTAAATGTTTTCTGTTTTCAAGGCTCTTGCATCAGTTAAATATTATTGTGCTTTGTGGTAAATTTTTTAAAAGATGATGCTTTGGGCCTCCTCAATCTTTTAGCTACCCTTAATACTACTTCCACGCCCCCTGCTTCAAGCACCGGTGGCCGATTGTGGAGATGGAGAATGCAATAATTTTGAAATGTTGGAAAGTCTTACATGTTGTTTTTGAGTTTCATTTTGTTTTGCTGCTGATTGTGTTCAAGTCTGCAGTACTAATCATAGAGCTTCCTGTGAGGAAGAGCTTTGTTTTTCCTTTTAGATTAATAAGGTTTCCTTCAGTTTTTAAAAATTTTAATGTATTTCGAAATGATAGAGATGATATATAAAAGCATGGTCATGGAGCTGCATGTATGCTAATATAAAAAAATATAACGTGTCTTTTTTCTTTGTTTAACTGTCTAGATTTTGCATTTAGTTTCATTTCTAGAATACTTATCTGTGCCATACAACTACACAGGCACTCCGCTCTATATGTGGTTGTTGAGTGTAAAAGGTTTAACAATAGTTCCTTTTGTTCAGCAGTCAAAGGATTATGAATCTCTTCTGTTTTTGAAGTTAGAAGCTGGTGTTTTGCCTTTTCGATTAGAACTTCTGGCTCCTTTTATCAAGCTTTGCACAGTCAGGAGGCATTATGGTCGGAAATTTTATAATACACATATCTGTGTCTGTGCACCTGTGTATTTAAAGCGAGGTATACATACATTTTCTATATATATCTGTCATCTGATCATCTTTTTATATGCATGCGGTTTAGAATTATGTGATCTGCGCGTATCAGCATACAAGAAAACATAGTGCCACATGTGCTTACAGTGCTGTGAGTTCAATCATAGCCACGGTAGCGCTCAAGAGTGACTTTTTTTAATGCTTACTAATATATCTTGGGTCCAAACCTGATTCAAAATCTCAGTATGCTCATAAAAACGGGCCCAGCTGCATCTCTCTACTGCAGAGGCTTTCCACAAGGAAATAGCAGCATGACACAGCAGCAATATGAAAAATAGAACCAAAGTTTGTCACAGCCAACTGTGGCAATGGCCCATTAATGCATACCCTGCAAGCATTAATTCTTGTTACATATCCGGCTCCAAAGGACTCTCATTCCTTTCAGTCCCCGTTCAAATAGATTAATATTGTTTCTGTTTTGACCCTTTCTTATATTGTTCTCGAGGCTAAATTTGGTTTTAATATCACAAAAGCAAATCATTGCTATTACCTTGCAAACAGACACAGCTTTTTCAGACTGTAATGCATGTACTTTCAATTACCGTTTTAGCCCCTACAAGACTGTTTCATGTAGACTAAACAAATCATTCGGCTTTGGAGATTTATGCTTTATAGGAAGTTGAATTGATGTTTATTCTCAACCAAATTGCTAAGCATAACTCAAAGTGGCGTATCTAGGTCCGTCTGCTAGGATATTCTAAGGCAGGGATTACATGAGCCGTGTGCTATCGTTGCACGCAGAAAACACCTTATGGGCTGTCAAGCATGTGTGACTTGTCAGGCCAGACGCATATTTAGCCTTCTCTGTATGCTTGTGTACAACCTCATACGCTGCGCCATGACTGCCACGTTTTGAGCGTCCCTGATTCCAATTCCGTTTCTTCCCATCTCCCTTCATGCCTATTTCATGCCCCCTCCAATTAAAAATGCACCACGTTGACTTGTAAAAGGAAGGTGGGAATGGAGGTTAGGGCTTTTCAAAGAGCCCCCTCAATTATTCAAAGGCAAGTTTGATTCAGAAAATGGAGGATGATTAATAAGTTATGTGGAAGTTTTCGAGGGTTTGGGTAGCAAATGTAGTGCAAGATGTTCTGACAAAACTAGGAAAAGCATCAACCAAAAAGACATGTTTGTTGTAAATTAGGCTTGACAAGTTTTGACTTCCAGAGTTAGCTTCATATCAAAACTACTTGTTCTCTTTGTAATATATAAGTGTGGTTTCATGAGTTAGCTACTTGCTTCAGAAAAGGTTTGTAACTGCTCAGTTTTGTGTTCGGGGAAAATGTGTAGTTTGCACAATCCTAAACGACATCAGCTTTGAATTTGTATATCAAATTTGTATTTGTTTCTGAATACCCACTGGGTCCATTTTCATTCCCTCCAAAATGTGCATTTTGCCATCAGATATTACCATTCAAATGATATTGGCATCACATTGAGGGAAAGTACATCAAGGCTTTATTCTGTCCTGCTGGTTGGAGAGCAGATAGACCAAAACATATCGCTGCAGAGGGAGATGGTGCAAGAGTGCGTAAAACGACAAGGAGCTCTAGACAGAGAGAGCGAGAGAGACTGGGGGGAGAGAGCAGGAGAGAGGGAAGCAGAATTAGAGACATGTTGAAACAGGGATGATGTAAGAGAATGCGTGAAAAGAGGCAAGGGAGATCCATGGAGGAGAGCGCTTGGGTGGGGGCTGCACACAAAGACAAAAAGAGAATATCAAGAGGCAGAGCGATATAAAAGAAGGAGAGTGGAGATTGTAAAGGAAGGTGCAGTCTAAAAATGGAGGCATGGAGAGATTGTTCAGTGACAGACACGGAGTGAGAAAAAGGAACGAAAGGGAAGACGGAAGGGGCTGAAAAGAAAAGACCGAAAAGCAGGGATGGGAAACGACAGGCAGAGATAGAAGTAAAAAGAGTGAGGGAGTCCCAGAGACAGATGTCGCCCTCGCTGGCCCCGGCAGATTGATAGCTCCTGGCCCAGTTCCATGCCAGGCTCTGACCCCTCTGTCCTCTGCTGTAATTTATAGGCTGCATTTTGCCAGATTTAAGCACTACTCTGTGGCCATCATGGCTTGAGAAGGGAGAATGACCTTCCTGGGATGGGAGCAGAATTAGACCCCTGCAGCGCCCAGGTGCCCCAGGGGTAAATAAGCAAGTGCCCTCCATATTAGCATGATCTCTGACAACATGTTAATTGGGCTTGTATACTTGTCAGTGGTGTGTGTGTCTGTTTGTGGATTTTCCTCACATGCTACTTTTTGAAGTTTGATCTTGACTGCTATTTAAAGTTGCTCACGTGAGGGTGCAGCAGCGTCGGTCGCTTGTGGGCAGAAACAACTTCTTACTGCATTACAGAGGTTTTCTATTGTCATTGGCATGCTTCAGCTGTGTTGCATCAAAATTTAATGCAATATGCATTTCATCTCATGCAGCAGAAATCCTGGGAAACCCACGGTTTGTTTGTTTTTTTCTTTTTCTGAAAGAAGTTCAAGTGCCAAAAGTAACAACAGTAAAAATTTACAAACTTCTTCCTTTTTTTTTTGTAATGCAGATGTTTCATTTTAGTTTGGAACTGACTAGCTGTTAAAGCTGAAGAACCACCAGATCTTTCTTTATGGAAAAACTAGTTGAAATCTGTATTTGCTGTACTGTGTAAAATTATGTCTAAATTATTGTCTACTTGGCACTGGTTTGAGATGTGCTTCACAATCACGTGTGCTTGATTCAGTGTCTTATTTTTCCCAGCTTTTACCTGTAGTTTTAACCCTGTCAAGTCTAAACAATTAAATATTTGCCAGAACCTCTGGCATTTTTTTAAGAAATTATTAAAAATGTGCATATATTACTTTTTAATATGTATCATTGCCGCTACATTCAGCAATTCTGTGCAACTTATTGCTTAAAAGTGTATTGTGCAATTTATTTAAGGTTTTCAGGAGGAAAAAAATCACAGTGGTCTCAAAAACTCTGGTATCAAATATGTAACTTGTTGTTACAGGGTTAAATAACAAGTTAACAAGCTGGGACGTGGGATTTGCCTGCAATCTAAAGCCCCCTGTCCAACATGGTCATGGACCCTTAAACACCCAAAAGTCTTTCATAATTTTGTAAAAAAAAAAAAAAAAAGAAAAGAAAGAAAATGTCTTCAGCTAGCTGTCTGGAAAAAATAACCGAGCGTTCGTGTTCATCACATGTAAGCTGATGTAGAAAATATCTTTTATGGTCTTTAAGAGGGTTCCATTCCACAAATCTGCACCTCAAACAGGAGGTTTGAACTTGCATGGACTTATGAAGCGTATTAGCTCACGCCTTTATTTAATTTGGTTTTAATTAGAAGCAGACTGTTGGTGCAAATTAAGTGAAAAGGACTCTGTGAAACTTTGTATTGTGGTTCTTGCAAAGTAAATATGGTGTGTGTGTGTGTGTGTGTGTGTGTGTGTGTGTGTGTGTGTGTGTGTGTGTGTGTGTGTGTGTGTGTGTGTGTGTGTGTGTGTGTGCGCATCTGGAGCGTGCCCCCTTGTAGACTAACTTGGCTGGCTAGCTGGTGGGCTCAGCTGGGTTTGTGCTTGGCCATTCAGAACGCTACCTCAATGCACAAATCAGCCCAGGGAATGATCTGGACAGAAAGCCTTCAGCAAATTATTACAGATTTGCAATTTAATGGCTTCGGAGGTCTCTCCCAGCCCCACACAGGTTCCCAATGAGACAGAGCCTATTAGTTTGGTCCTTTAATCACAGAACAGGAGATGGAACCCTGGCCAAACCTATACATAGCCTGCTTCACTTGGTGTGGAATGATTTCATGGGGTTTATAGATAGAGACAGTGAAGTCTGTGTGTGTGTGAGTGTGTGTGAGCACTGGGTAGTTGATAAGCTTTGCTTTCCCCGGAGCAACAGAAGTGTGTGTGGGGGGGGTGTAGCAGAGAGAGAGAGAGAGAAAAGTGTTCTTACTTTATAGACTGTTCATCAATACTGTAAGGACGCAGTGGGCAGCAGCAATTAATTTGGCATTGGCTTTACCTAAAGCTAACAAAAACTTTCCCAGTAGTTTAGAAGAAATGTCAAACTAGTGGTAGAAATCCATAATAACCATCAGTAATAAATAGTAAACTGTTAACTGAACTCAAGTGAATGGTTATTTCACAATTACCAAACAGTATATTCACTAGTCATTTGTAGTGTTACAGTTTATGCCTTTTATAAGACAAAGGTTCAGTCATGTGAATTTCCTCAACATCATTTTTATGTCCATTAAAGCAGGTGTTATAAACCTAGGTGTTATTATTCATTATGATTTCATTGCAAACAGCAATTAAAAGTAAGTGACATACTCAGTTTACCATTGATTGTTAGTCATTGATTAAAAAGTTACCAAATTAGTTTGCATTGGCATTTTCTGAAAACATTTCCATCCAAACATTTTTTATTCTCATGTATAAAAGATACTGAATTCTATCTAATATTTTTATACAAGGGAAAACATTTTGAAACTTATCTTAAAAAGAAACAGCAGAGGTTTTAGTCAAATGTTCACTGAGCAGATTTGCTGTTCACAGCATCCATAGAAATGCAGTTATGTTTTGAGGTGATGTTCTCGCTGACACACCTCAGTGTGTGTGAACTGCTTTAGGCTTTCAAATCCATTTCCAAAACCCAGATTTTATTTGCAGTTTATTAGATTTAGGTTGAAGGGGTTTAAGCTCCCATGTTTTGGGAAATTAGAATTTTACTTCGGAAGATATTCATACAGAATGAAACAATGCATTTAGATAAAGGCATAGCTTTAACAGCGATACTATTTGTTACAGATAAATGGCTTGTGTTTCAGAGGGCGCTTGAGACTTTTCCCATAGCCATAGTTGCCCTGATTAATGTGCCATCGATGCAAAATGTAAAAACTATCACTCCAATCTGCCTTTCAATGTCCCAATTTGTCCAAGAGGAAGCCAAGCTTTCTAAATGAGCTGGATAAAAGTGACTGCCAAAGGGGATGAATATATATAATTATCTGCGGCTGGAGCGCCAACAAAGGGACTTTGAAAATCAACTTTGTGCGCCAAAGGCTTCATTAGTCTGACGACAACAAAATGTCCCCTTAACTTGCAGGCGGAAAGACACAGGTATCTGCAAAGCTATTAAAAGCCAGCAGTCGCGCAGCCTTGTGTAGCCCAGCCACTATCTGTTTGGGATTAGAAGCTGTTTAATGCGCTAATGTTAATATGCTAATGTGTTAATGTTATGTTAGTGAATTATTAGGTGATTTAAGAAATGGCTGGCTGCTGTTTTGTTGGTCTTACGCACTGACACGTTAGAAAGGATGGATAACTGTGTTTACTTTGTATATGGAAATCCATGAGTGTCTTTCATCTGTCCTTCCTATAGCGACTAGTGGTCCATGTTAGCTTTGCAAACATCTTAATTGTGTTAAATGAAGGAAAAAGGGGGGAAGATTAAAAGCCATTAATGTGTGTTGTGTGAGGATATGCTATTCCCGGGACAGTGCTTTTGTTCACTTTGCCAAAGCAGAGCAGAGAGTTTCACCTTGAAACTCAATGCACACCAGAATCATTGTCATTGTGCCTACCTAAACCACCGCTGTCTCTCATTCTCACTGTCAAACTTGCTTTGCTCGTCTTTGCATTTCTTTTTGTGATTGCCTCTCTCCATCCTTCTTACTCTCTTTGTACGTCTCTCCCATTTTCTCTCTGTCTCTCTCGTGCTTTTCCCTTTGTAGCCCGGTTTCTCTTCATTGCTCTCCCTCTCTCTGTCTGTCTGTCTAAGCGTCAGATAATCTCACTGGGGGAGACTTTAGAGGACTCTCCATCTGTGTATAAATAGCTCTGGATGAATTATTGAGGGACCTGGGGTTGCTAATAATCCCGCAGGACCCATCTGACAATGACACAGAAGATGGAGGGAAAACAATTACGCAGGCTTTCTCCTTCAGAAGAGTGGGAATGGGGATGGGGGGGGGGAACTCCGCGGCCTCTGGGAGCCTCCTCACGGGGCCCAACATCTTGGCTAATAAACCCAATTAAGTCTCCGGAATCAATCGGAGCCCCGGGGGCGTCCTCTCTCTTCCTTCCCCGGACGGTGTGCAACAACAGGAAGTGTAATGATTCATGTTCCCCCTTCTGCATTTGGATCGTCCTCTCATCTCCATCTTGCAGGTTGGCAAGGCGGACGGGACAGGACAGGATGTCCGCTGAGGCAGGATAATAGGACAGGGAGAGGAAAGGAGAAGAGAGAGGCAGGTGGAGTGGAGAGGAGCACAGAGGAATATTAATGGGAGTCTTTATCCTGTAAGTGTTTTACCAGGGGGATGAGACATGGGACCACTCCCATGACAGAATTCACTTTGTCACTTTGTCTTCTTAGTGATACATGATTCATCCGGAGATGGATTCTTGATTAATCAGCTTTGCCTGGTCCTTGTCTGACTGTTGACCATCTATCTATCTATCTATCTATCTGTCTGTCTATCTGTCTGTCTGTCTGTCTGTCTGTCTGTCTGTCTGTCTGTCTGTCTGTCTATGAAAAAAGTATAATAAACTTTGCTGCAGTCTGAATGTTGAATTTATGTTCAGATCATTTCAGTCAGTCAGTATCCCCATTCAAATCCAAACAGTAGCTGGGATACACAGCAACTTTTGAACATATTAATTTTAGATCCATTAAGCGAGTGCAGCGTGAGCAGGTGTGACTCATGGTTCGTGTTTCACTGTCAGTTTTTTCCAACTAAGAAAAACCTACAAGTACCATTTCATAACAAAATCTCTTAGTAAAGCAGACTACAGATGATGAAAACACATTGTACACACAACTGTCACACACACTGGGCCGGTATAGTCTGTCTCTTAATGGTATTTATACACAAGAAACCAAAAAATCACCATCATCATCTATAAATCCTATACTGCTGTGTAGTGATGTTTTTGAAGGAGCGTTTTGGTGTCCCACAGTAGTCCAAACACTCCTTAAGAGGTTTTTCCACTGACTAAAGTATAATATTCCCATATAATACATTGAACTATAGTAACATGAGCTCAAAAATGCCCATTTGTTATCTGTCCTACATTGTTTTATTAGTCTCTGCCTCAATAAATTTCCCACAGTGACTGACCTGGTATGTCCGGGTTCAGACTTTAAGTTCGTCACAGGAGTCACTGCAGTTTTAATAATTCATATCATGAAAAGCTAAATTTAGTCCCCCCCAAAACATTTCCTGACAAAATGGCAGCGGCAGGATGAGAGTGAGGTGATTCGTCTGCCTGGATTTTTGGGACATTTAATGTCTGTGTTTTGCCATCAGGGGAGCTTTTAACAAGCTCATACAAGTGGGTGTTCGAGCATTCATGTTTCATGGGATGCACTCAGAGTGAGTGCTGTTTAAGAAGGTATTTTATTTTGTGCTATGAGAGCTGAAGCATCACATGCGTGCCTTTTCTGTGCACGCCTCACGTCATGCGATTGTATGAATATGTGGACGTTTTCAATGCACTCGGGGTAAGGGGGGGGAGTGGCGGTTGAGTGAGGGTTGTTGCAACTGTGTGTGTGTGTGTGTGTGTGTGTGTGTGTGTGTGTGTGTGTGTGTCTGTGGGGGCAGAGGGAGTTGACACTGTCCTAATGATGCATTTTCTACTCCATTGATTCAATGGCTGTGCTCTCCACTAAATCCTTCACATGCAACACATTAAAGCTGGCCCTTTTTCCTCCTTCACCGATCGATTAGCACAGCTTAGAGACGGCAACTCTGGCAAGCAGGGCGAGAGATGGGACTTGTTGTCTTCAGGGACTTACGCGCACACAAACACAAGCACAAACCATTTAAAAGTTCTCATTGTTTCTCACACATGTATGTCACAATCAAAACAAAAGAAACAAATGAAAAAGGCATTTTATTCATTTTTAGTTGTAATGTTAGAAGGCATCAGGTCAGCTCATCGTTACTCCCAGCTCATTACATACTGATGCATCACTGTTCACTGTTCCTTTACTGTCATTTTTTTTTTAACATTCAAAGTAGAATAGCATTGAAGCATAGAAAGGTTAGATTAGGAGCCGGTGCTATAAATCAGATGGCCTTCAACCTGAAAACATAAGTTCTATGTAGGAGAACCCTAAAAAGAACACATGAAAACAACCCTTTGACCACCTTAACCAGATGTTAAAAGGCAGACTCTGCTGCTTCTCCTGCGTATCCTTGGAGACGCTGACAAGTCCCATGACAGTGACAGTCCCAATCATTTTCCTACAGTGTCATACCGCTTAGATGTGTAGGGGCTTCTACTGAAGTCTAAAACACTACCCCGCTCATTGAAAACGACGTTGCATCGGGGGAAAAAATGTTTTTAGTTTGCATGAATCTGTAATGTCGATTGTGTTTGTCTCCCTTTATTATCCCCCTAAAGGTACCACATTGAAATGTAAAGCTACCTGGTTTTCAAAGCTTCTATTATCCGAAATAAGGTTGTTTTTATTCCCAGTCGAGTTGCCCACATCTTTCAGGGCAATCTGGGAGTAATTTATTCTGGGTATTTTTCACTGTGCTGCTTAAAATTCACATTCAAACCATGAGCAAGCTTTGATTTGCCTTGATGATTTAACAGTTTTGCAGAAAATGCCCAGTTATTAAAATTTATTTTACACCCCGAGTCAATCAGAACTCAGTATTCACACAGAATACAGTATAATGACTTTTATTTTACGATCTTCATATCCTCATCTCCGAAAGTAATTTAGTTACAACCGGAGTCCCCTTTATTGTTCAAAATGACTATGTCCTGCACTTTTAAGAATGGAAAAAAATATAACAGACGTACAGAAGTGCCGTCCCTCAGAGATTCATCCATCACCTGGTTATTAACATTTGCTCTATCTATTCCTGCTCTCTGCTTCCCTCAGCGGTATGCTTGTTGTGCGTTTCTATATTATGGATTCTTCCAGTTCCCCCCGAAGAGAGGGCTGAGGGATCTGCATATAGCTGCCTATGGGAGAGCTGAGACTGCTATTACACTCTATTACAAATGAATTCACCTCCTCTTTCATAAGACTGCCCCTTAGTTCTGCCTCACTCTGCTGAAATAATATCATAATCAAGACCAACATTCATTCGTCCCCTGAAACAACTCCTGAATTTTTAAGGCCTCTTTCACACAGTGAAAAAAAAGATGCTCGATGTGAGCAACTGAGTTATTTTTTTCCACTCGTACACTCAGTTCTGTTCTCTGAGCTCATACTGTGGGCTTCAAAGTGCTTTTTTTCTTCATTTAATCAGCGATTACAGCAGCCAATTAAAGATTTTAAGACGATACAGGAGAAAGTTGGCGTGTTCCCGGAGACCTTGGCTGTGTCCCCTAAAATAGCCTCTATCCTCTGTCTCTTTCTTCCTTGGTGAGTAATGATCTGAAAGGTCAGCAAAGGTGAAGGGGATATGAGCGGCTGCTGCTCACTTTATTGAATTACTATTCCTCGCAGAACCAAAAGTGAGGGGGCTTGTCTGGGCTTTTACGCTTTGATATCAGATTTACTTGGAGATATGTGACTTGTTTTTTTCTTTTTTTCTCAAGTCTGCCACTTTAAGTCATCCTAAACATTTCCCTGTATACATATGCATTAGAGAAATGGCGAGAATGATTCTGCAGCGAATAAAGATAAGATGGGAATATAGCCATAGAGACATGGTTTTAATAGCTTTGTTTATTTTTTATTTTTTTTAAAGCAGACGTTTTTTCTCTGCATTGCAAGTATTAACTTTACTCTTTTAATTTTATTGTGTTTGAAAACCAGATACAGACTGAATAGCAATTGTATGGCTCATACCGAGTGTCCCAGTTACAGCAGTACAAGGGCAACTGTATCATTCAGAAACTCTTTTAATATAACACTTATTAGTATTCCACTTTTGCACTCAGTGCTACTCATTTTCACCATACGACTAAAAGACCAAGGCTTTATATGCCATTTCTCTGAACACAATAAGTCAAGAATTTTTGTCTTTACTCTGACCCATTTCAAGAGTGAATTGAAGAGCGTTATCTAAGCCTCAGCACTCACAGAAATCCAGTCAGAACGTTCTTGTCTTAAGGTCAATCTTTTAAAAAGGAGAGAAAAAAACATTCCTCTGTTTATTGAGCAAAGTCTGTCCTTGGTCAACCCTTTCAGGTGAAGATAAGTGCTAACAGAAGTGAGGTAGGGGGAGACGTGGAGATTTCTATTGACTGACTGAAATTGGACAGCCTCAAACAAAGTTTCATGCCAAAGTTTTTCAAGGCAGTGTTCCAGGGATATGCAGAGCAGAGTTTCAGCTGTGCGGTGGATAAAGCTTTTTAATGCTATTGACTCTTTTTAGGCTCTTACCAAGATGTTCTGAAATATTTAAATGATCACTGGGAGTTTCTCCTCATCTGTAGCTGGGAATAAAAGGAGGGAGAGAGAGGGAGAGCGAGAGGAGGGAACTTTTTATGTCCGCCTTTTACAATCCCTGAATTAATAGGCAGAAGATAATTAGAGAATTCTGTACAATAACATTGTCCCTCAAGTTTTTTAGTCTTGGGTGGCATCAGGCAGTGTATGCGGGTAAAAAGTGATTCATGTGTCCGGTAACAGTGCTGAGCACTAATTCATTAGTCCTTTTAATTTTAGTAGGATTATAATTAGTTTCAAAGGAGAATTTGAAGAATGGTGTGTCCCCAACCTGGGCCATGGATGTCACAGAGATCACGGTCGCTATATTGTTTCTGGGAATCAGAGGGTTTTAATTACCTTTACACCCAGTTTACACATTAAATATGTCGACGGTCTTTAGCTATTAAAAAATAAATAATTAAGTAGCATATAGATACACGTTTTAGTATTTGTTTAATATTTGCTCGAATTGCTATAGGGCAGCATGGAGGTTAGCACTGGTGCCTCATAGCAAGAAGGTCTTGGGTTCGAATCCACCATCTGTCCTGAGCCTTTCTGTGTGGAGTTTGCGTGTTCTTCCAATGTCGCATGGGTTCTCTCCAGTTACTCTGGCAAGTGGATCAGAAAGGACTGATGAACTGATAAATCTATGTTGCTACTTACTACCGAGAGGTAAACTGTTAGATTGGATGAAATGGCAACATATGTACGTCTACATGTAACATACCACATCCTCAAAACCAGGAAAGGTTGTGTGGATTCTTTCTATTTAAAAAAAAGTTAGCAACAGACTACAGCACTTAGCTCCTCATGACCTAAAATATAACCCAAAAAAATCAAATATCTGATTTGCATAACACAAGTTGGATTGAAGCACTCGTTTCAAATTGGGGGTAATGTTAGCCAAAGTCCTGACTTGATACCCGGCATCAGTCATTGAAATGAAGCTTAGCTTAATAAGGAGAATCTGTTTCCATATAAATGTCCGCATTACATGTTTGAGCAATTCTCCTCTTCACTGCCACTTTCCCACTTCCACTTTACTGTCAAAGTCACTGCAATTTTGCGGTCCAATGATCTTCTTGCCCTCTTATCCAAGACGATCAGTCCACCATCCCTATTCTCTCTGCACATAGCTCTTCTGTCTTCCTGCCTTTCAACTGTCTTTGCATTCCTCTCCATCTCCACCTCATCCTGGATAATCAGAGAGTAACACGAAGTCTCCGTCAGCCATCTGCTTACCCTGCTCCATCACCAGCATCTAGACTCTGGGGTCCTGTCCCATTTCCTACTTTTGTTCAGGACACCGCTCTGCTATGTTGCATTATCGGTATCTAATCGCTAAAATGTTTTATTACTCAGACTCCTCTAGATTCATATATAATGTATATACAGGATAATGTTCTTTGGTATGAATGATCCCTCCTCGTTGAGTTATCTTTTACAACAGAATGTTTAAACAAACAATGAATCAGTCCCCATTGGCAACTTGTTGGGCAACCCATTGGCAAAGGCAGCTCATCAAATTTGGGTTTTCCAAATCAACAAGGTCAAAGCTCCATGTGGTCCAACACAGCTGTCGTTTAAATAAGGTCTGGTGATGGCAGATTTCTTTCTTCTTCCTCCACCAGAAAGTATTCAGCCTCCACCATTCCCCTGCTGCTTTCTTTCATCTTCTCTCATTTCCTTCCCCATATTTCTCTCTCTCTCTTTCCCTCCCTCCCTCTTTCTCTCACTCGTTTTCTGTTTCTCTCCCTCTCGGTGGGTGTGTGTCCCTTTAGGGTGTCTGCTGCAGTTGAGATAAGAAGCGAGTGTAGGACACAGGGGGATGGTGTTCACAGAAGCTAGGTGATCTTATCTACTCTCTCTCCCTCTCCGTCTCTTACCGAGCATCCCTCGCTGTTCTGTTTTTCCTCTCTGCTGTTCTCCTCCCCCTCTTTCTTTTTGCCCTTCTTTCCATCTCCCATCGTCTCTCTCTCTCCTCTCCTCTCACACACACACAAACACACACGCACACATACATTCTCTCAGATCCCCCTCTGCGCTGCTGTTGATTTGAATTTGAAGTGATGGGAAACCAAATTGGCAGCATTGACAGCAGAAACAAACAGCTTATCTCTCTCTCCTGGGCCAATATGGGTCTTAGTCAGATACTAGAGCTGCTGCCAGCATCTGACTTGTGACAATGATGATAAATTGAACATTTGTTGACTGTCACTTTTCATGTGTGTGTGTTGGCGTGCATGCGTATGTGTTTGTGTATTTAGTCATGTTAGAGCATCCATCTCTCATACGTGAGTGAATCTAAATAAATGTACTTAGCACATCTTTCATTTTCTTCTATATTACAGTATGCTCTACTTAATACGAGACAGCTATAATATGTAGCTATTTCCAGGTTAAGTTTTAATGTACAAAATGCACAGTGATCACACGGGTTAATATGTAGTAATCCAGCATGTCTTTGGTTACTTTTACTCTCAGAGTTACATCTGCTGTTGTGATTGGGTAGATTATAAAATGTGGGGAAGGCAGGTGCATTTGAATAAATGGAAATTATGATTTCATAAATAAAATAGATTTACATTTTGTTTTTGTTTGGGAATAAAATACTAAGTGGTGTATTTTATTGGTGATTAGATCACCTAGTTCCTCCACTCTGCATGCCAAAGTGTCTTTGCAGGCAAACAAATACATAACTAACATTATGCAGCCTGTCTTCTAATATTGCACATTCTGTTCTATATACAGTAAATGCAATTCATCACTGTGGGTGTGAAACAGACAAAACTTTCTGGGAACCTCTGGAGCAAACTGTTTAGCTGAAATATGAAATAATCTCCATATCTACATCACAATGTTACATATTCACACACTGTTAATAATTAAAAAATGTTAATGTAAAATGTCATCATGAGTATTTTAGCTTTTGCTACTTAGGTGTATTTTTAACATTATGTTTCTGTTCTTGCTTAAAGTAAGCCAAAGGAGTACGTCTTCCTATGTTGAATACGCTGATTGCTGTAGGTGACTGTGCTCCAAACATGTGAATGAGCGTCAGACGTGTGAATCAGAGGCTCGCGTGTCCTTCCTTTGGGACAGCAACGGCATGTAGTGCTAACACGACAGGCCCGGAGAGGACAAGGAGGTAGCCAAGCTGTCAGCGGCCAGCTCCCACTTCGCCTAATGAGAGAGAGGCACGTTAATTAAAAACACCAACAAGCAAAGCTCCCTGGGGTCCCACCATCAGGGCGACCTGGGGTTAAAGACACAGAGCAGAGAGGATGGAAGCTGCTCTCCTTCCACATACTGTACATGATGTTACCCTCAACAACAAATAGCCCCCAGTATTTAAAAAGAACAAAGAGCTTCGAGAAGGGGGTGCATTATTTAAAATGCACTGTGTTTTGGTCTTTGGTCTGTAAGTAGGGGTCTATGATAATCATCTCAGACTTAGGTGCTGATGTTCTCAAAACAAACTCTGGTTCTTTTGTACCTTTGTTTTTACAGATTGGAAACAGCAATAACAATAAATATATTATATGCACTATGAGATATTTTCTTGCTGCTGTGATATAAATATTTTGAATACCTCTATACTCACTTTTTTTTAAAAAAAATTCCCAGATATTGTAATGCAACAAGTCCAAAGGCTAATTGTGCACATTTGGTTCTTTCCCTGATTGTGACTGAAATGAGTGTAAATGAAGAATATTTACATTTTTCCCACAACCTGGATGTGAGCAAACACCCAAAATACCTGTGCGTACAGTATGAGCTCAAATTGCGCATCAACCTATTGTGCAATTGTCTCTGTGAACGTTTTATTAATCTGTCAAACACATGAATCATTAGGCTTGATCTGTAGATTGACAGTTTGTCAGCTCTCTGACAGTGGTGTGTGCCTCACTGTCAGCAGGGGGTGGCAAGGGAACAGCGCGCACGTTCCCCCACGGCTTCTTCTTCCTTGCCTCCTGCGTCTCCATCTTCTCTCCACCCCCACATGTCAGCCCAGGTGCTAACAAAACCGAGGATTGTGGGTAGTCTTGGAACATATGGAGCAGGGAGATGGAGAAATGAAGAGTGGAGGGAGTAAAGTAGAGGGAGGGTGGGTAAGAGAGAGAGCGAGAGAGAGAAAGAAGCTGTCAGGCTGTCTATCCCTGTCACAACAGCCAGAAGAGTGCGATGGACGAATGGATAACTGCTATTTCAGGCTGCCAGGGAGAAAGCTCAGTCAGATTTGATGTGTTGATGGGGGCATGGTGGCTCTCGCGCAACAGAATACACAAATCGTCACACGTTGACGCAAATTTTAGTCCCACTTATTTCCCTTCTGCATGCAAGTGGATTGCATTCGTGGTCGCAGAAATATTCAATTTGTTCAGTCACCGAAATGCTGTTTATTGTGGACACACAAGCACGAACAAATTCCCACTGCGGCCATGTAGACAGAGTTTCAGAGCTATGGCTGCAGGCTTACTCCGTGTGTGTGTGTGTGTGTGTGTGTGTGTGTGTGTGTGTGTGTGTGTGTGTGTGTGTGTGTGTGTGTGTGCGTGCGCGTGTGTTGTTTTTAGCTATTTGCTGATGATTGGTGCAGCCCCCTCCCGTAGCTGTCTCTCCTTCTCTGTCCCCAGTTCACATAACATAATTGTGTCTTTCTCTCTTGCTGTATTTCAGGCTGTGCCTTCCTCACCTACTGTGCCAGAGAGTCAGCCCTGAAAGCCCAGAATGCATTGCACGAGCAGAAGACCCTGCCAGGAGTAAGTCGCACACAAGGAACGACATGTCAAGCCAGAAGCGAAATCTTACATAAACACGTCTTGGATTCAGTCGCACACAAACACAGATGCTCATTTTAACATATAATGACTTATATTTATTTCAGATCAAAGAGGAGTCTCTGTCTTTGCCATGCCTGCCATGTAGTGCTTATCACTGGCTATACACCACACTTCTTTCTCTTAAAGATCTTTTTTTTCATCTGCCCCCCCACCAGCCTCCTTTCACTGCCTCCATCTCTCTTCACTTTGACAGTCGCACATACACAAACCCATAGGGATAAACCACACGGCATCACATCATAGGCATACTATTTATAGTCCTTTCTCCAGTTTGTGTAAATGAGTGTGTGTCTGTGCGTGTGCATGCACCCATGTGTGTGGGCAAGTGTGTAGAGAGATAGACAGAGAGAAGGAGAGAGGAATGAAAATCTGGTAGATGTAGACTCTTTCTACATTTATGTGCACACTCTGCATTATGTCCCAGACTGGCAGCGAAACAGGAGTGCATTGTGAATGCATATCAAGAGAGCACATCTTTTACGACAGATGTCCGTCCACGTGCTGCGGCCGCTGCTGTTCACATGCACATGCAGCTGGAAGCAAAACATGCGCGTCTGAATGCTCGACTTCTATTTTTGCATGACAGGACGAGGAAGTTTTCACTTTGTCACAGAGAAGAAGCAGATTTTCAGTTTGTAGTAGTGTGTGCATGCGAGTCTGAGGGTTTTATCAGCAATGTGAGCTCTTCCTTTGGTGCACACATGATTTTATGATTACATATGTGTGTTGTGTGTGTGCATGTGTCTGTCTCTGTCACACGCTTTGATTAGTACGTGCATGCTCCCCGATGCCTGCGTGTGAGCGTGAACATGGATGCGTAGCACGCATTAGCTACGCATATGTGTGCGTGTGTGTGCGTCTTAGGAAGTTTTGATGCGTTTCTGTCAGGCCTGGCTCGGTTTGCTCTGTTCGTTTTTAATGACGCCTCCAGGGAAGCTGACAGTCGCCGTGTTGAGCGCACAGCCTTTGATGTGAGTGATTATGACATCACAGACGTGCAGTCAAGAAGAGCGGAGGAGTGGGGATCCGTGCTCTCAGTCTTTTTTTCTTTTTTTTTACTTCCCAGTGGCATATTATTCAGAAAGAAAGAGGGAGGGAGAGACAGAGACACGAGGAGAGAGAGGAGGAGAGATTAAATATTTGGCCAAAACCAGAATGCGATTTTGTGTTCACACAAAGTGTGCTGCCGATTGATGTTTTTGCCTTTGTTGCTATTGTTTGACACAGACCAGAATATGTGGTTCACAAAAACATTTTTTGAGGATTCTGCCTTTCCATCTTGAAGGGACTATGTTTGGCTTCACATGCTACATAGAAATGCATCACCAGCAAATTACTGTAACCAGTAGCTTGTAATTAATATTGTTTTTAGAAGGAAGATGCCAATTAGAGATGCCTTTGGCAGTTTAGGACAGTCTGAGGTCTGTGTTTGACCTATGGCGAGAGCTAGATAAACACAGGCAGGCTATAGGACAGACCTAGATGCTCAACAAACCCTGAAGCAGAGAATTCAGACAGGCAGACCAGGAGACTGTCTTTTGTTGCTGGTGAAGGTAAATCCAGCAAAACAGAATAAATGAGTTCATTAGAAATAGAGCGAGGACTTGGCCCTGGGAAAGGCAGTGGGACGTTTTATGGCGCACGGCTACACCCTCTTACTTCCATTCCTTCATTCAGTGTTGTTTTTTTTTCCTACCTACCTTCTTCACTCGCTCTCCTTCTATCCTCTATCAATCCCCCCACTCACAGGCCAACACAACCAAAACCCGGCAAATGAAATCTCCTTTCTACCCTGTTAAAGCCTCTTTCCCCTTCACTTTGTGTCCTGATGCGCTTTTTTCCGTCAAAGTTGCTCCCCAGCTCTTACATTTAAAAAGTTTTCTGCCGTCCTTTTTTTTTTTTCTTTCCCTGCTGCCAGGTGAGCTGAGAGAAGAGGGGATTTGGCTTCCTAGTGGAAATGCCCTGTAAGCATGGCTGTAGGCTGTTGGTGTAGCTCAGACAAAGTACTAAGGGATGCCTGATGTGAATGTGCACGCACGCATGAGCATAAGCATGTGCGCGCAACCGAGCGGGCACAGTGTCAGGACAGACTTTGGGTAAACAAGTGACAAGCAGAAATACTGATGTTAAAGTGACGCTGACATTGTACTACTGGTGATAGATGACAAATTGTTTTCACATTGCTCATTCCATTATAGCACTACAAACTACAGGTACACAGGATTATGCTGATGGAGAATATGTGTCTGCTAGCGTAATTAAATCAGCTCTACTGACAAGTGACACAGAAGCCAGCACTGCTGAACATTCAAAATATTCAAGACATGGATCCAGTATTGGAATGATGAACCAACGCAGTGCAAAGGGAGCAAAGTCAGCAAGTAAAGAGTGAAAGACTCTCTTGAAGCGTGGATGCATCACTGAACAGTCAATAGGTCATGGAGCAAGAAATGACTGTTATTGATTATTGTGTTGTATATAATATTCTTATTTTTGGTTCAAAAAGCAAACGCTTTGGTAAAAAGTGTATCAGTTTGCTTTTGATGTTCAAACTTGATTGAGCAATCAGTTAAATTGAATATTTTTTTGTTGACATTCAACTACAAAGTGTGTATTTTGCAGGTACTTTAAGCATTGTTTTAGGCATGAGTACCACAGTGTGTGGGTCTGCTGTGTCAGAATTTTATTAATCAACACCATGAGAAAAATGCTGATCTCCACGTGAAAAAGCAGGCCATCTGCAGCAGTTTAGCGTTACGGTAAGCTTTCACAGTTACCATAGATGCAAACGTACCATGTAATTATGGCTGTTCCAGATTTTGACTATTCTTGTTCAATATGGCTACATTTCCAACATAATGGGAAATATGCCTGTGAAAAAGATTTTCCCTTTTTTGAGGTAAACAGACAACAAGCACATAAATGGACAGAACAAAAAAAATGGGGCGCGTCCCAAACGCCAGGCCCTGACTGCCACAGTTGTGATCCTGCGCTCCAGTTTCAGACTGGTACTATGGCAAGAAACATTAAAAAGCTCCTGTATTGATTCTGGCAAAAAAAGAACCCTCACGAGTGGGAAGATGTATTCTTGTGTGCGTACGTGCATGTGGGTGTGCATTTACGTGTGGGTCACGGGGTGGAGCTGCAGCGCTAGCACTAGCACATGTGCTCATGAAACACTGCACAAAGACTCGCCAGCAGATTCTGGGAAACATAAAAACACTAACACCCTCAACACACGCAGAAAAGACATACATACATATATATATATATATATATATATATATATATATATATATATATATATATATATATATATATATATATACACATATATATATATATATATATATATATATATATATATATATATATATATATATATATATATATATATATATATATATATATATATATATATATACATATATATATATATATATATATATATATATATAGATATAGATATATATATATATATATATATATATATATATATATATAGATATATATGGGCCGGTGCACTACCAAGTGCCCCCCACACAGGGCACAGAGGGACCTCGCACTCCTGCATACATAGCGCTGAGCTCCAAGTTAGAAAATAATGCATACAAATACACACAAACAGGTACAAAACACACCACTGATACCCACGACACATGCACTCACACTCCAAACACTTCTCTTGTAACTGCAATACAACACCCCTCGTAAGCACTTCCATTCAAAAACATGATACTCCGATACACACAGAAAGACAGAGAGAGCGAAAGAAATAGGGAGAAAGTAAAAGAGAGAGAGAGAGCAAGAGAGAAAGAGAAATACGGCGTCGATTGACTCTCACTGTAATAGTGAGCCAGATGAGAAAATATAGAACACTGTGAATCAATGCGTCATTTCAGAGTGCTTTCACACACACACACGCACACACACAAACACACACATAAACACACAGAGTTTTCAGCCCAGGGGCAAACAAACAACAGAAAACACAGGAAAGCAAATGAATAGCAGGATGGAGGAAAGAGGAAGGGGTGGATGATGGCAGATTGGAAAGAGTGGGTGGATGGAGGGAGTGAAAGGAGAGGTATAGTCGAGGTGCCTCCATACCGAATGATTTGTGTCTGTTTCTTTTTCAAACCACCCCCCACCACCACCCCCGCTTTCAGTCCTTGCTCTCAGTCGAGATAATGCCAAGGCAAAAAAAAAAAAAAAAAAATCCATGCCATTGATTGGCTCCTGCGACCCAGTTTCATGGCAGCTTTTTCTCAATAAGTTGCCCTCATTGGTCAATAACTGCCAAGCTCCCCAGGTGACATGGGTGAAGAGGTGTTTGGATGGCGGGGTTTTTGGTGGTGCTCAGTTATGATTTGTGTACAAGTACTGTAGTTCAGTCCTTCTTGTAGATTTAGATTTATGGCTCAGCGTGCGGGAGGCATAGCTACACGTCCACATGAATAATGCCACAGACCCTGGAGCTAAAATATCCCCGCTCTCTCCCCAAGCTATCACCTCATCAACTATCCTAATCACCCCTATCCAAAAGAAAACCATTTGCCCCATAAGGTGCTCCATTTAATGAATGCACAGTCATTGAAAGAATGCCGGGGTGATGCACAAGCAAGTTTTAGCTTAAAACGACTTCTCCTCACACACACACACACACACACACACACACACACACACACACACACACACACACACACACACACACACACACATACATAGAGATTTTTGTCAACTCATAGACATAATGAGCAACTTATTTCAGTCTCGCATTGCCTAAGAAGAAAAAGAAAATAGCAGCATGCATTGGCAGTAGTCTGGGTGAAGAAACAGTAGACTGTACACAGCGTCCACACCGGAGCAAAGCTTTTAAGTGAGGCGGTAGGCAGCCTGAATCTGGCAGGTCATAAGCCTGCAATAAAAATTTAAATGAGTCTCCCCAAACAGACAGTAGAAAAGCAGAAAGACTTTCTGTAAATAGTGTTTGTAACAAATTCAGAGGTAAACACAGATTTCAGTTTGTTGAAAAACCCATCACGGTTCATTAATTTTGTAAGTTTTTATTTCTAACAATTTACGTTTTAGAGGTGCTATAGTTTGTTTTTTATGCTCTGTGGCTTTTTGTTCTTTGGATTAGACTCTCAGTTTCAGTCTTGATGCTTCAGCATACAATAATATTTAGGACAATAGCGTGGGTCGAACTTTTTGGCAGTAGCTTGGGATCGGCGCCTTCTGTCATTCAATAGAGCAATGACCCGAAGCCAGGGCCAAAAAGACATTGTTCATGGCTTGTTGTGGAAAAACATAACTGCTAAACTCCATAAATGTCTTTGGGATGAACTGAAATAGTCACTGTTCGCCAGGCCTTATCACCCAAACACCAGTAACGATAATGTTCCTGTGGCGAAACAGGCCCATATTCCTGCAGCCGGGTTCCCAGCTCTACCTCCACTGAAGAATGGCGGCTAACAGAGCAGCAGAATAATGTCATTGGTTTTGGTTTTGATTGATTAACTGATTGATTTGTGCCCTGAACTACATGGCGCTAAGTCCATACGGGCTTAAGCTGCCACTACTGTATAAGCCAATCCAACCAAAGTGCTTGACGGACAGTTGAGCAGCATCTAAAAACCCTTCACCCCAGATCTTCCCAACAACTTTGCAAAGCCGACAGTCTCACATTCATATCCATGTCATTGCTGTGGGTGAGAAAGACAAGGCTGCACCTCTCTCCTGCCTTCTAGTTTCAATTTTTAATCTTCCTCACCTTTAAAGTGTCCGCTATTCTTCTGGCAGTTAGGTTGTTACGAACAGGGTGGGACGTCATTTCAGCTTTTTTTGAGCCCTACACCTGCCGCAAGCAAAATCTAGCATATAACCATAAACTGAAGTGAACTTTTTTTTTTTTTTTAATATGGTTGTGGTGTTTGGTTGTCCACATACTTTTGGCTTATATAGGATGGCTTTGGCTGAACCCCTTTAAGGAGTAAAGCATGAATGGTGCCATAATTGCAACAAAGATCATTACATGCCTACACACCATCTTTTGTCATATAAAGTCTGAATGGTCCCATTATCATTGGGCTCCGGGCCTGATGTTACAACCTCCCATTGCCAAGTGGAGTTTGAGCAGATTGTACAAATGAGAAAAATTTATCTGTCTCGAGGCAGTAGTTCACTGTAGTCCAATAAGCCAACTAATTTCAGAGGTGGTGCATGCTACCTGCTGGGTCAATAGACTGATGATCCATATGTGAAATTATGCACTTTTTCTTTCCTTTTTAATTTTTTTTTTTTTTTACTACTGAGCCATACTGCAGCACATGTAGCATTATATTGCTAATCCAGTTTGGGTTTTCGCCAGTGTAACTGTTCCAGTCAGCCCATTGCCAATCATCATCGTGACATGTGTTGACTCAAGTTTGTTGCCGTATGAATCATTATTCTAATTACAGATTACTCTCATAAGAAAGATTACTACGGTGCTGCTCGCAGGAAAAGATGAGGAAGACAAAGAAAGACCTCAGCCAAGAGCAGCTTTAAAAACCGTGATATGCTCTCCAACGAAATGGCTTGAACTGTCTGAGCGATTCTAAACACCTTTAAGAGTTACCATTATTTACACTAAAAGCATGTCCCCCACTTCAGAAATTTTAGAAGTGGCATGCTCTTTTTTTCCAGCATCTCAGTCTATAGCTGGCTCAAGCTCCTGTCACAGTCTGAAATCATCTTGTCTTTTCCTCGAGTTTGTATTGATCCGCGAAAGCACGGTCTTAAAGCGCACCAATGAGTCTTCGTCCTCAACAGCCTGCTCCACTGAGCATTTACAAGTGCTAATGTCACAACTGGCATTTTCAGGCTGTTCCTTGCACTCACCAAAGTGAAAAGAGGTTTTTTAAAAAAAATATCCAGCTGCAGTTTATTCACTTTTAAAATCTTGAGAGAAAAAAGAAAACACTCTGTGATGCCCACGTTACTGTTCAGAGAAATCACACATCCAATTCTTGCTTGATTGGAGTTGTTTTGTAAACCCTCAAAGCCATGAACTTGCTTACAGATACAAAGCTGGCAGTAACTATGACTGTCGCTGGGGAGAGGACAGAAGTGGAGGCTGCTGCAGCTGGAGCTATTCAAAAAAAAAAAAAGCTGTAATAGCATCCTAACCAGTGTGCGCCTTGGCTTCAGCGCTGGGTGTGCATATAGTTCACAGATTTAAGTGTCTCCATAAGCTGGTTGTGATAGTCATTCTGCCATTGTCATAGTTTTACCTCCTGCTGCTGCTGCTGTATTGAGTTCGCCTGACTCCAGCTGCTTTGAAATTTCCTGCCAGGACAGGGACTTCTTTTTTTCCCCGAATAGCTGTATGTCACACTGCTATATCTATTTGTCTTTTTCATGCTCTCAAGCCTCCTCACGCATACAGTACAATGTGTCTTTCCACACCAGCAAGTGCTGTGTTGTCTGATTTTTTTATTGTGGCTTGTTCAGGTAATTTACCATGCGCATTAAATGTTGAAGAACAGTGGAAAGATAACTGGAAACAATAAAATGCAATAAATCAGTCACGCCTACAATATAATTTATCTATTAAAGTGGTGTTTTATTGATCATTGGAGGATATTACAGTTCGGATTGCACACCTATCCTTTCTGTCAAGCACCAGCGACTAGTCTGTCCTACCTCAGTTGTCAATGTGGGGCAGAGCAGATGCTTTTAAACAGCAGCAAACATTTTCATTCAGTGTTCTCTTTTTTTTCCTGAGATTTTACAGCGCTCTTGTAGCTTTTACTGTGAAGCCCACTATGCTCTGCATCTTTTTATCAGCCCTTTCTGCTAATCAGCGCTTTCCCCTTTTTTTTTTCCTCAAGCGGACCAACTGCTGTTATAAAATGAAAGCTTACTGAGCTTAATTGTCTTTAAGTCTTTCTATTTTATTAGAAGTCTCGCAATGAACATTAGTCTTGACTCGTTCTCCAAAATGGCTTTATAGAATTTTTGGAATAAAGTTGTTCGAGTGTTTAAAAATTGATGCTAAGTTGCATTCTAGATTCGATTTCTTCAGTATTTTACAGTGAACGAGATAGCCAATAAATAATTTCACTGTGATTGCAGTGAAAAAGAAAAGCCCAGTTTGAACAAGGCCTTTTATAATGAAAACATCTAGAAAAAATGCTGCCAGTTCAAAGCCAAGTGCAATCATCATGCACTCCTTCTATCATTGATGTTATCTCTCATAATAACTTCCGAAGCGCTACCAAAGTGAAGCGGAAATATGCAGAAAATAATTAGAAAAGTGTTGGATTGTGGATGGAAACATTGCCCATTGGTTTGTTACTCGCACTGACTACAGTACTAAAAGTTTTTAATACTAGGAGCCAGTGGTACCACGCTGCAATATTAATGTTGTTTTCTACTTAGAAAAGTTTTTATGAAGCATAAAGTAACCACACAGATTTCACAAAGGGGGCTTTACCCTTCTGTAAATACCATTCTCATGCTCAGTGGTAATGTGCAAAGGAAAAAACAAAACCCATTTTATTCCGTGACCTTCACCACCTCACCTCCGCTGTAGCCGTTGGAATATATAATGTGGCAATTTCACTTTCTTCGTTTGGCCCGTATCCTCTGATACGTTCCGCAGAGTGCGAAGTGGCACTCGGAAATCTTATTCCCAACTCCGCTGAAGCAGCTGGTGAGCTGGTGGCCGGCAGATGTGATAATGACACAACGCACCAGCTGAGATGGCATAGCGGGCCACGACTCAGGCAGCTTTTAATAATTGATGGCAGCCAAGGCCCCGGATTGGCCAGTAATTGCATTACAGGTCACTTCTCAATAGCAATTTGTGAAAGTTGTGGTGATGTGTGCCGGGTGGCGATCAATAGGCACTGTCCAGAGAGGCAGACCCCCTCCTTCTCTCGCTCGCTCTCTCTCTTATGCTTTCTATCTTTCTGTGTCTATGAAGGTTGGATGTCTAGTGAAAATATTTTCTTCCGGTGCTCAGTGCAGCAACACGGTGAGGATTCATTCACTTAGCATCAAAACACTGACAATAATTTAAGACCCGCGAGCACCTGTTAAGCACATTAACCCCTTCCAACACTTTTTAAATAAAACATGTGCAGTACAAGCTTCCTGCCATTTCCAGGTAGCCTAATGTTGTTTCGCAATGCTGGAGCCCAGCCCGTTAAAACAGTTGCATGCCTTCAATTCAATCAGACAGAACTGCTATTTTATTTGAGCTTCATGTTTCAGTCTGATCGTGTTCACATGAGCCATTTTCTGTTTGGTAGGGGCAGATTATTATTATGTCTTTTGTAACTCTATATGAACGGCAGCAGCAGCTGGCGTGAAGAGCGACAGCAACTTTTTTGTGAGCAGCATGGCAGCAGGCAATCTGATATGTGTTTACATGAGCATGAGTGCACAGAGATTATTTCTGGAAATGTGCTAAAATAAGATCTGTTTGCATTTTAAGATACCTGTTCTTAAATGAAAATGTATGTGTTATTTTAGCCTGATAGCTTAATTAATAATATTTACTGGATATATTTTGTGAGCGTAGCAACTTTATCAAGTTGGCTGCCAAAGTAGCTTTGAGTTTATTTTTAGTATTTTGGAGTTTTAAACATACAGCCAACATTTCTGCCCCACTGCTTTACGCAAGTGCCATACCTCATCACTGGAGGTCCCTATACGTTAGCAATATATGGCACACTTGCCTGAAACACAACCGAGTGAATTGAAGCCTCAGGTTCCCAACGTCGAAACAGAACAAGAGCTCAGATTTACCCACTGCACGGTGCTTTACTATCCAGCCTGCAGTGCAGGCTGTGAGCCTTGTGGCCCCCTCTGGCTCTCTGGCTGCACTCATTCTCATGGAAGTTATTTACTGTTCTAGCCGTTCTTTTTCTTTCTTTTTTTTCTTCTCCCATTGTTGATGTCTCACCCGCTTTGACATGTAAACTATCAGTGTGTCATTTGGCTGCATCTGGTGTTCATTCTTTTCTCTCTCTGTATCTGCCTCGCTCTCTCCCTCTTCTCCTCCTCCTGCTCCCCTCTGCTGTGGGATGGAGAGGAGGAGGAGGAGAAGAGAGAAGAGTGGAGGAGACAGTAGATTTTGCATGCTCTAAATACAGCCTCTACGTGTGTGGGGTGCAGTCATCAAAGGAGAGAAGGGACAGGGGATGGTTCACTTCTTTTGTGGTGATGTGTGCTTGCGTGTCTGTGTGTGCGACTGTTTGCTTATGCAACTAAGTGTGCATTAATTCAAGCAAACATCAAAAATGCTCCCTCATCCATCTCTCTGTTTTAACTCTTCTCCTCCTTCTCGCTCCCCGCCTGCCTGCATCGCTCTCTGTAATGCTCATTTTAGCATCATTTTGTCCGCATTGCCTTTTTTTGTTTGTTTGTTTTTGTCGTTAGGCTCTGCCTTTTGCTTGCCTGTCTGCTTTGGTGTGTCTCACCTCTCTTGCATGTGCTTGGCGGGGTGTGACAGCATTGAGAAGTCACCAAAGAGGTAAATGATGATAGGCCATCCATCATGCTTTATGGACTCTGTATGGTGCTGCCGTGGAGAGTGGCTGCACTGTGCAGTAACTCAGAACACTCTGTCCCTCTATATAACCTGGCAGGGGCTCTGCTGCTTGCCTCGTCTCTCCTGGGTGAGTGTTCATGTGTGTGAGACACAGGAAGAGCGCGGGTCTGACTCACCCACTTAAGCGTTTCTCACTGTGTGTTTGTGATTCAGGATGTGTGTGGACGAGTGAAGGAGGGAATGGAAAGAGTGTTTGTCCACACTGCCAAACCATGGGCAATGAGCTTTCATTATGGTCTGATATGCCACTGCTGGGAGCATCACCTCCAACCAGCAGACACAACAAGGTCTGCATATGTGTGTATGTGTTAGCGAGTGATAGGGAAACAGGCAGAACGACAGTGAGAAAGATACACACAAAGACTGACCTGAGTACAGTTAGATCCAAACATTTTTAGACAATCACACATATTTTCTTGGTAAATGTAGCGTGCTTATATCCACCAACACCCTGGATTATATGTAAAGTAATCAAGATGTAATTAAAGTGCAAATTTTAGGGGTTAGACAAAAGCATTGCACTAACTGATTATCCATGTTTAAATGTAGAGGCCCCAATTTCAGAGCCTAAAAAGTAATTGGACATTAGACAAACATTTCCATGGCCAGGTTAGGGCTGGCCCCTTGTCACTCCATGACAAATTAAGCAAATAAAGTATTTTGAGTTGGTTCCAAGTGTTGAACTTGCATTTGGTAGCTGTTTACTGGAACTCTTAGTATAGGTCCAAAGAGATGTCAACACGAGTGAAGAAGACCATCATTAGGCTGGAAATTGATGATAACCCTATCAGAAAGAGAGAAAAAAACTTTAGGAGTGGGGCCAAATCAACAGTCTGGTCCATACTGAAAAAGAATGAATGCACTGGGCAGCTCAAAAACACCCCAGAAGAGCACAGATGACAGCTAAAAGTGAAAGATTAGAGTTTACTTTCCTAACCAAGGCAACATTTTTGAGGAGGTATGCATATCATTGTCAAAGTCTGTAATCAAGAGACATCTTCATGAACAGAAATAGAGATGCATGTAAAACAAGGTGCAAACCACTTGTTGCACTAAAGAAGGTCAGATTAAATTTTGCCGAAAGAGTCTGCACAGTTCTGGAAAAGAAAGAAATCTTTGGACGGATGAACTCAAGGGTAACGTGAGATAATGAGATGATATGATAGGAAGATAACAGTATGGTGATGCAGAGAAAAAACCCATGATCTGAAGCATGTAACATCATCTGTCAAACGTGATGGAGGCAATGTCATGACATGGACATGTATGGCTTCAAGTGAAACCAAGCCACTACTTTTTATTAAGGATGTGCTAGAAGTGGCCGGATAAATCCTTGACTTTCTCCTCAGCTTCAGCCAAATGCTGCAAAATAGACTGAACAGTGATTCACTGTGGAAATGGATGAAAACCCAAAGCAGAGTGCAAAAACAACCCCTCAGAGTTGGCCACTGAAGGGTTGTTTGATTGCTGATCTCAGTCCAGCGGAGCATGCTTTTCAGTTACTAAAGACTAAAGATAGCTACAAAAAACACCTGGCAAATTATCTCAAGAGAGGAAACAAGCCTTATATCTGAAAAGTATGTTAGTTTGTCCAATTACTTTTTAGCCTCTGAAAGTTCAGTTACAAAACTGTTTGTAAAACTCTTTTCAGATATCACATTTTGATTATTTAATTTAAAAGCTGTTATTAGAGTAGATATAGCTTGCTGTGGCTTACTGTTAGATTATCTAAACTGATATTTGCAAGTAATAATAGAAGATAGAATAATAGTCATAGGACATAGTGCGGCTAACAAATGAAATTATACACAGTTTTGTGTTTTTACTTTACTTCTGTATTACATCTGACCCCCTTTTAACAAATCCCACCCCTTTTTTCTGTAACCATGATTACGGCTCTGAAGGCATGCCCAGGCGATCCATTTGTCAGGCAACATATCACCAATACGAGAGTGGCCACTGGGAACTTCTGGAGATTTCCAGAGGGGGCCATTTAATTTGTCCCAGTCACTAAGCAAATGTACTAATTAAATTTGACAGTCTGCACATTAGTTTATCTGTTCTAAAAGTAGGCTACATGTTCAGCTTTCTACAACACAATAGAAAGAAAGAAAGTGTACTTTATTGATCCCCGTGGGGAAATTCCTCTCTGCATTTAACCCATTCACTCAGTGAAGCAGTGGGCAGCCATTGGGCACCCGGGGAGCAGTGTGTAGGGACTGTACCTTGCTCAGGGGTACCTCAGGGTAGCTGTTCAGGGGAATCGAACCCCCGACCTTCCCATCATGGGGCCACCACTCTACCTACTGAGCTATCCCTGCCCAATAGTCGCTGTACAGTGGATCAGGTGGATTCTACCACCAAAAGAAATACCTCTAAAATACTGAAAGAAGTACAACTGTTGCAAGAATTCCGTAATGAGTTGAAGTTATGTTGTTAATTTGTTTATGTGATTATTTATTTTTGTTTGTTTTATATATGGCCTGTGAAAAACTTGGAACAAATAGGAAAAATAACCAATGCTGCAGTTTCCTTCTGCACCAGTTTTCAAATGTCCACTTGCGTCTATGTGATGTCATCAGAAGGTGAATGTGAGGCTCCATTCAGATGTCTGCATGAAATCTTTGAAACTGTGCACAGTCATAATACCTATGCGTCCTCTATGAGCAATCAAAGTAGAAAAGCAACAACTGTTGGTGTCAGTGATGCCTCTAGTATGCTGGCATTAGTGCGAGCAATGCCTGTGTTTTTCTCAAGACAAATCAAAAATGTCTGCAGTGACAAAAAGACCAGTTAGTCGCAGCTTTTGTTTCTTCATACTAGAAATGTACAAAAAAAATCACAGTGTAGCTTGCACCTTGGTTTTGGGACACCTTAATTTATCTGATAGTAACTGGTTCAGAAAGGGAACAGAACATCTGACATTACATTGTACCAAAGAAGAACACTACGTATCGATCCTTACATCATCATTTTTTACCTGCAACTTAAGAAGATTTTACATTGGAAAAATCCCACATTGTTTTTAATTCTGTGCAAAGACATTGAAGAGTGTCAAATTTTTTACAAGGCTCAGCATCTTAAACATACAGAAACAAGAGATTTGTGCTTCACACTCTTCCATGTAGTTTTACTACAGGAATACAACACTGGCAACAAATTCCAAAACAACAGCTACCACCTCATGTTAGCTTTAGGGAATTTTGGATTTTTCGTTAGGGAGCTACACAAAATACTTCTCCCAACAGACATGAAATATATAAATGTTATTTTTAAAGAAGCGATTGTACCAAACAGTGCAAAATCTTTACAACCTTCTAATTGTATTACAGCCTCACCTTCATCCTTTTCCTTTCTGTTCATCCCTCCTCTTTTTCTCCATCCTTTCTGTTCATCCCTCCTCTTTTTCTCCATCCTTTCTGTTCAATACCTCCTGTATCTGGTGAGCCCTTTCACACTTTTCTTTTGTCACCTTTCCACATGGAAGAACAATTGCTCAGAGTTCACTCTGTCTCTCTCTGCCTTCCTCTCCCACACCTCCTCTCCTCGCTACCACTCTTAGATCCAGAGGGAATCACACTGTCTGAACCAAATGTGCCACAAACTTGTCAGATGATGTTTGTTTTCCACCCCCTTTCCCGTGCCTGTTTTTTTTTTCAGCGTGCCTGTGTTTTTTAATGCTGTCTACATATTTGACAAAGTGCTGTGAGATGCACTGCCCTCACATGTCAACAGTCTGAAATTTTGCAGCGTCATTAATGAAACAAAAATCTACAGGGTGGTTGTATGTGTGTGTATGTGTGGTGGGGAATGGGGACTGGGGGGGTGGGGGTTAGTCCCAAGCCTTGTGTGATAATAAGGTTTGTATGTTCAGACAGCTTGTTAGTATGCTTGTGAAGACTGTAAGTAAACAGCCTTTCCTCTGAGGTTCCCTAGAAAGTTTGAATAAAGGATCTTCTACTGAAAACTAAAGGTGGTTAAGGGACTGAACAGCTGCGTTCCTGTGGATCTGTATACCCAAGAAAATGTAGCACAAGCTCTAGCTCCATTTCCCTGTAGACATGATTTGCCTGCTGAATAACTAAAACTTATTAGAGAGTAGCTTAAAGACAGATTGGTGATGTTCCTTAGCTTAGTAAGTGTCATGAAGACCCACTTTCAAAGCCCTAAACTGAATTGGATTGAAGTCAGAAGGGTTAGATTATTAATAATTAAACTTAAACTGACCAGAAGATCAGGAATTAATATTCTGGACAACAGGTTAGGCAATTTTACAATTTTTCAAGTTCAAATTACCACTTTTGACTATATTCCTAGCTGCTTTATAAATTTCTGTATAGCTCTCTGGAAATACAGAAAACTTGGCCTCCTAAAGTCACTCAACTCTTAAATGCCTGATCAATGATGGGCAGGACAAAAGGGTAAAAAGAGAGAGAAAGCAAAGCGAGGCAAAAGAAATAGGCAGGAAGGACAGTTAAAGTCTGCCAAGAAGCAAGATAACTTACCTCTGGCAACCCCACATTGTAGACACACCTCTAAAACTCATCCCAAACTTTGGCAAGATGCGGACCAGCACTAGCCTCCTTTATGAATGTCACACACCGTGAGAGGAAAATGATTACGTTGCAAAGAAGACAGGGGGGCAGAACAGGAGGGGACAGGAGAAAGCGAGAGAAGAAAAATCACTTTGATGGATTATGCTTCTCGTGGGACAACCTTGTATCGTTTTTGGACAGGAGTCTAACTCGGCCAGATTCTCTGTTACAGCGGTGATTCTCCTCTTTTCCTTCCGTCTCCTTTTGTCATCCAAGACGTGCGCTAGCTGTGACAACAGTGCCAGCGGTGATACCTAATGATACCGCTTGCAGGAACTAATTACTACCAGTGATTAAGAGAGGAGACGTGGCTTCTACCGCACATGCTGTCTTTGGGTGGGGGGAGCTTTTTAATTGCCTTTGCCAAATAAATGATGGCCAAAGATGCATGGACCCAGACTTCTTAATGGAGTCTTAGTGCTCGGTGGCAAAGAGCGAATACTTCAGGGCCCTTGGCACTCCCTGCACACAGATGGTGCCGCCTGTTCACAACCAGCGCCTGTTGTTGATCAGTGCGTTAAGGGCACCTGTGAAATTAAACAGACAAATGAATTCCCCACTGGCTGCAAAACAGAATATTAGCATTGCATGAAAGATGGCTAAACTGATTCATGCATTAACCACTTTTAATGCCAAAGGGCAGAGCATTTTAATTTAGTTAGTCACAGGTTCGGCTCTGTGAAGTTACTAAAGGAAGCAAAGATAAGGCTGTAGTAACAGTTTAATCTCAGCTGGATGTTGGAGGTGTGGTGCTTGTGCACATTTGTTAGCCCTTAAGCACATCTAGACCTAATTAACAATCATGTTCCACAGCAAGGTTGTCTTTGGCAAGGATCCAGCCAACCAATAATTCATTTACTGAACAGTAACACGTCTGCCTGAGTAGTAAAGGACTTAAAAGTTTGACATGGCTCTTGCAGAAGCACTTAGTTCTAAGCTGCCTAGTGTATATTTCCCTCTTTAATGGCTTCTGTGAATAGCTTTCTCTGCACACTAATAATTAAAAAACTCCACTTCTTCACATCATTACGTTTTAAATGATCATCTCTTAAATTCCTGTTTATCTGTTTTCGGTAGTGAGAAGACAGTGGTTTTGTGTTCTTGAACTGCATTTCCCAGTGTCGTCTCTGACTCTGTGTTACCAGTACTCCAACTCTACTGACAGCAGCTCCCTTAATCCCAAAACAAGCTAGCATGAAATGAACTACTGACACTAGTGAGGCAAATACAAAGGCAGATTTTAGGATGGTGTCTAAGAGTGACCTTGTCTAGAGGGGCACAATCATATCCACACTGTATGAACACATCAGACACAAAGACATTTTAACTATGTCACTGCTTCAGACATGCTGCTGTTTGCTTAAAAGCTTAACTAATAATACCACATTAACTAAAGGCATTTGCTGCTTAGGAAAAGTTGCCAGTGGACCTACAGTACATTAGCGCTTAACAATACATCTAAAAAACTGCATCTCCATCTAGGCACTCACCCAAAATAACAATATAATCAAAGTGAGATTGCTTCTAATAACTGACAGTCTGGTCCGAACACGAGATCTGCATCACTCACTCACCATCGCTGTGCTTTTGTTTTTCCGTCTTGGAACGGTAATTTTCGTGTTAACTCAGAATTAAGCATTTCGGGACAGCCGGTTATCCTTTTAAGCCCCTCTGAGCAAATGTTTCTCTATACTTTGAGTGTGGGCTTCTGCAGATGGCGTTCTGTTCTTATTCCACTCAGCCTTGGTGACTGCCTCTACTCATACCAACTACGCACTTCTACTTGTATTTGTGCCATTACTTAAAGCACACCAGAGAATTTTTAGAACAGCTACCCACTCAGGACCGGCTATTATTATGTGTAGTTTAAAACCTCAAGGCTGCTGAGCATTTCAGCAGCCTTCTACAATGCCAATTTGTAAAGCCTCTATTTGAGCTATAGTGAAGAGGAACATACATGCATCCTTCACAGATGTCTCTCCTTAAATGACTTTTTAAGCAAATAAGAAAACAACCAAATGCTTTCCTGATTGAATATTCACTATAATCGTTCACATCTGGTGGATGACCATCTGAGCGTTTAAGTGCCTGGTGGTTTTCACATGTTATTCTCATATCCAAAATTGCCTTTTAGAGTTTCTAGCTGAACTTTGATATTCAATTCCTTTTGTTGCAAGCTCTATGCAGGCACTGGCACTGGTGAATCAATAGCAATTTAACAGTGAGTTATAGCTGGATATGTGCATATACTGGACAGCGTGAGCACGTTATGATTCGGGTGTGTTTACTCAATGAGTGCTGAGTCAACAATAATGACACAGCATTTCTTTCTTGTCCTCCCCCTCACTGTATCTCTCCCTCCCTCTTTGGGATTTCTGTGTTATTTTTCTTCTCTTGATCTCATTACATCATGACTCAAGGGCTGTATTCATTAAAGTTTAAAAGTACAATACAATCCAAAGTCACTTGCAGTGACTAACGCAGAACCCGTTTGGCTCTTTCTCCGCATCTCCACTTTCTTCCCTCCTTCATGTCTTTTATTTATTTATTTGTTTTTGTCTTCCATGCTATGGAAGAGCAATTTTTTTTCATTTGCTCCACTTCTCTTTCACCAATGAGGCAGACTGCTGAGAAAGTCTGCCGACAATAGCTGGAGCCCAGATGTTGAGACTGGCAGTTGACTCTTGACGACAATGCTTCTGTTCTTTAATTAAACTTTTGTAAAGTTGTTTTCATTTCCTCCCGCGCAAGCTGTACTGACAATTTCCTTTTACATGTGGATGTAAATGTGTCGGCTCTTTGTTGTTTTGCATCTTTCCTTCCCCGAGTCTTAGCAAAACCAAAAATTCATTCCAAACCCTCAAAAGACATAGCTTGTCTCATCAACAGTGGTGTGTTTTTAAGAGACAAAGTTACATAACGTAGCCCTGGCAGCAAAAGATGGTAAATAAATCTCTTTAAATAGAGGCTGAAAGATATCCAGCTTCATGCAGTCATTAGCAGTGATGTAGCAAAGGGTGATAATTTCACAGTTATCCTCCCATGTTTGCCAGCACTGCACAAACTTAGCCGATTTTGCCTACTTTTAAATTCTTTGAAAACTGTACAAGCATGTCTGTTTTCTTGCCATAATGGGAAACAAATTATTCTCGTATGACCACGAGGTCACCATGACTTGTTTTTCTGAAATCCTTTTCTAAAAGCACACGTGTATCCATGTCCTTATTTTGCCTTCCTTAGCAGCTCATAACCGACACAGGGATAGATATTTCTTAGTAAATGCTACAAAATGTCTGATAACCTCATTAAATTCAGAGACTGTTTGACCTGTATGGGTTTTTTTTTCTCTTCCAGCACTTTCAGTCCTTCTCAAAAATGGGAAAACAGTTCTGTCCAATTATGTGGCATCAACTGTCAGCATTTGCAGAACAGATAGACACCCATGTATCCGTTATTAATCATTAGATGTCATCTTTGTGCAACACAAAAATGCGTGTGGTGATGAATTATTGATGTGATCCTGGAGATAACAGTTGCGCTCTAATTGCATGTCATCATTACCAGGTTGAAACCAGTCTCCATGTCCCTTTAATGTGATTACACATTCATAATTGTGCTGTTATTAGCCTAGTTTATTATTCACAACAGTAAAGCCCACTAATTGGCATGGGTCCGCAGCATGTTGTCGCTCATTTTCTGTGTGAAATGTATGTTTAAAGCTTCATGTTTTGTTTTTAACTTGAAACGTTGCTGTGATGTTGATTTTTTTCTGTGGGGGCAGAATACTAAAGAAGTAGAAATGGAGTTTGAACAAAAAAGTCTTGTTTTTTGGGTTGTGTTGGGTGATGTTCAGTCGGATAGGTGGCCCATCACTTTCCTGCAGTTACTAAAGCATAACATGCAGAAACTATTCATTCCTGAGGGGGCGAACCCTAACATTTTTTATGATCACTTCACTTAAACCTTTAGACTAAGATCTCCACTGGTGCACAAATAAAACAATTATATCATTCATTAACATTAAAATCAAAAACTTTAAGCAATAAACCAACAGACAGAATCATCACTTGTTGTGCGCAAATGACAAAGGATATAGTTCAATTTAGTGCTTGCGAAAGTTACAATCAGTGGTGATTCCAGAGTCTGTTAGGTCAAAATTCACAGGGGGTCCTCCAACCAGGGCTCATCACCATTATGTTATAAACAATCTGAAAACAACAAAAAAAAATGGACTATAATAATATAATAATAATAACTTTATTTAAAAAGCGCTTTCAAACAAAGTGCTAAACAGTTATTTGAAGATAAAAAGATAAATAAATAAAAGCAATACAGAAAAAAGCAATACAATTTAAAAACTGATAACAATTTAAAAACTAATAGGCATAAAATTAAGACACATAGGATAGGGTGAATAAGTGGGTCTTTAACTAAGCTTTAAAAACATCCACAGAGCATGCCTGCCTAATATCTTCAGGGAGGTTGTTCCACAAAAATGGGGCATGAAAAGAAAAAGTACGCTCCCCAATAGTCTTTTTTCTGGCTTTAGGAACTTTTAGAAGGCCAGTATCCTGAGATCAGAGGGCACGGGATAGAACATAGAGGTGCAAAAGGTCAGAGATATATGAAGGTGCCGAACCATTTAAAGCCTTGTAGGTGAGCAACGGGACCTTAAAATCTGCTCGAACCTGACAAGGCAACCAGTGAAGAGATTTCAGTACTGGGGTAATTTCCCACTTTTGTTTCAAATGCGAGCAGCTGCATTTTGTATCATCTGTAAGCCTCTAAAACTTTTCTTCGGTAACCCAGAAAGAAGAGCGTTACAATAATCAATGCGTGAAGTCACAAATGCATGGACAAGAACCTCTGCAGTGTCCAGTGATTCCACCAGCATTGCAATGCAGGTGGAAGTTATGTTATTCAAGTGTTGCTCTCCCAAAGTCAGTGTTAAACTGGCAGCATTTAGTTACTGACCCTTATATTTAATCATTATTATCCGCTCCAATCACATCTGTCTTACTTTTTCTCCTCTTCCTCTTTATTTTGTCTCTCCAGAAAGCACAAATCCTCTTCATCTTGCTTTCATTGTTCTCCTTGGGTTCATTTAAACAGAATCAGGTATGAGTACAGGTTGGCAGATCGATCCCTATATTGATAACATTGATACCAGCGCTGGTATTGGTATCGGAGGGATACTAGCTCGATATGATATCAATGTAAGATGTCTCAACCTTTTTGTGCTGACTATCATGTCCTTTTTAAGCTGATCCAAAGTGCAGACAGGCACATTTACATGCCATGTCTCCAAAAAAGCAGTTTCAAAATACATAATGACTTTCATAGGTTAAAAGTATCCATATTGGTATTGGCAATACTGGCCTAGTATTTACTTGGTATCATATCTGTATCAAAATTTGCAATATTATGCAGCACTAGAATGAAGTATGGTGGGGCCCCATTCAGGGCCCAATTAGCAAGGTTGTATTTCCTATTTTCCCTGCAAACTTTGCCACCGAACTTTAAAGTTAGTCTTTGTTATAGTAAAGATAATTAGACATTTTGATCTAATTATCAATACAAGACAAACATCTGATGTAATGTTACAGCTTGTGGTTTCAATTCATCAGCAGCTGCTGTGCTTAGCATTAGCCTAGCCAAAACCTAGCTTCATACTGGGCTCAGTTCACACCACTTCTTCCATGAAGTAGCGTGTAAAAACAAACACTTTTGGCTTTGGCTTTGGTTTAAAAAGATACTTTTGTCTTATGCCTCTCCTTTAGAAAAGCCACTCAGATGTAACTTTCCTTCAAAACCTAAAGTACATTTTTTTAAAGAAAGTAAATCAATGGAAAAAGTCTGTGAGTCAGACCAAGCAGGCTGTTGGGGGTGCTTTACTCAGAGCAGCTTTTTCCGTGTGTGGCTCTATATGTAAAATTCCCGCTTGTTGACCTCAACTGGGACCGAGAGTAGAAAAAAAAACTATTAGAAACCAAGCATTTAGAGTAGCCTAAAGCCTGAGCTATTGACTAAAGTGGACACTTACATAGGTTGACCTCATAATCTAAACTTCTGCCTACACTTAATTTGCACATCCATCATTGTAACATTATAGTGTAGCACAGTAACATGATAAATGCATACATACATATAGATGGCAATTATGGGAAATGGTGGTTTTCGGGAATTTTGATTTTTAAGGGGCGCCTTGTCAAACACACGGTCACAAGAACTGTTTGTGTTCCCACTACATTTGCCCAGACTGACAGAGACAGGTACCTGCTAGCCTTGAGCTTGAAGGATCATGGAGTTTGAACAAAACATGCTAAGCCTAACAGCATAAAGGGCCCTGCACATACACCGCGGCAGTGCAAGTGTGCTGTCCAGTACTCACGCACTGTGACTATGCCATGCTGTGGTTAACTAATGGTTATAATTAGCTATATATATTAAATCCTAACAGTTTAAGGCTGCTATTGCCATTTTCATTTTGAATAACATCTTACTATAATTATTTTAGCATATGTATGTATATATATATTCATTTTCCTTAGGTTAATTTTGTTGCCCCCAAATGTAACGTTATGTTTTGCGTTTGCTTCATGTGTCTTCTTTCAACGTACGTCACCTATAAGTAATCAAAATTTTGTAACCAGACAGAATTATGTTCAAGTCGCGTCTAATTACAGAATCAAGACTTTCAAAAGTCACTGCAGGGTTTTGCTGATATACTTAAATCATTATGGCTGTTATGTTTTCATGACTTAGGTAAAACATTACATGATTCTGTGTGATAAACAAATGCTTTTGTAAAACATAAAACATGCACTCTCCATGCTCTCTGAAACATTAATTAAAGATTAACCATCCAATTGTTTGTGCCACATAGGCTATTTATATATTCTAAACAGATCTGCAGTTCCAAACTTGGAGCAGACTCTTATTTTGAAGGAATTCTTGGCCCGGGTCAAAACTGACCCAGACCAAGACATGAAATATGAAGAGTAGGTAAAAGTTAAATGACACAGTGCTTCGTAATGCAGCTATGACGCACTTTAGAATAGTAAACTCATCAGCTTGTGCGATGCTTGCAAGGCTTTAGATTATACTCATATTTCCTTGTGAACAGAAAATGCAGGTTTCTAGCCACCATTTTCACTACTTTGGTTTCTGTGGAGCTGGCACTCCACGGTCTCATGGGAGCCAATTTGCTATTATTTTCATATATTATAGTAATCCTATTCCCCGCGCTCTTCACCACTCTTTAATTCCTTTTTGTCTCCATCAGACCTCACTTGTTTCTTTTTTTCTACCGAAGATGTCCTCATCTTCTCCTCGGCTCTTACCTCGCTGGAACCCCCTCCAGCGTCTTTCTCTCTCTCGGCCTCACTCACCCTTCCAGCCTCCTTTCCATATCTCCCCACCTTTCGTCTCACCCTCTCCGCCTCCCCTTCTCTCACACTCCATCACCAGCTTCTTATCTGCCTCTCTCTCTGCATTTGCATCACCCTCACTTTTCCCTCTCCCTTCTCTAACTCGTTGCCAACACGAACTCACTTTCTCCCCTCTCTCTCTCCACTCTGTGTGGGTCTCTCTCTGTCTCTCGCTCTCTCTGCGTCCCTCTGAGGCATGTTTAATTAAGCGTAGGGCTATGTGTCAGAGAGAGAGGGAGAGAACTAATGCTATCTGGAGCACCAGGCTAGACTAGGCAGGGTCTCCTCCTCTTCTCCTCCTGTTTTGTCTTTTCCTCCTCCCCCTCTCCCTTTGGCCTGGGCCAACAGTAATTACCCTGCTCATTAGCAGAGGGAAGAGGTAGGGGGGAGAGGGGGAGCCAACAGGGGAGTGAAGGAGGACAAGAGGAGAGGAACAAAGGAGCAGGGGTGGACAGGTGAGAAGATAGGTGCAAAACCTAAACGTTCCTTAGGGTATTGTGTAAGATCGCCGGTGAAGTCGAGGGACGTTTGGGGGATTTTTTTAAAAGTATTTAGTGGCCTAATTATATCACCCTTAAAAAAAAGTGTCCAAACTGGAAGTAGTAGAGTAAATTTATACTTATTCTTATATACATATATTTTTCTACGTGTTTACAAGAGAGAGTTGTGTTCAACTGCTGGAAGTCAATATAAATGTCTGCACAGAACAATTAATCACATGGGTTTGGTGTAAATTAATACAGTAATCAGTTTCAGTGTGCAAAAACCCACATATAAGAAATCCCAGCGTCACACCTTTGCTAGCTTCTGTTGTGCTAGCATAAATCAGAGGAGTCTCTCATTCAGCGTTTCTTTCATCAGTGTTTCACACATCAGACATTTAAAGAGTTGTGGTTTTAATAAACACTTAAACAACAGTTAATATGATAGCGCATGAAATTTTATGGCATCTCTGAAAATTTGCCAGCATAGCAGTCAGGACAAGTCCTCGGTGCAACTTGCTTGTTTCCATTTCTGTGAAGCTATCATAGCCGGAAATATCTACACACGTCAATTCTAGCCCCGTTTGAATTTGGTAATCATGTCAGTGCCGCGTTTATGTTGTTAAAAACCAGGTGTGCTATTTTATTAAAAAGACGTTCAGAAAACTGAAAAACTTCCATATCACATTATGCTAAATTTCCCAATGCTGTGCCAAACCTACATGTGTAACAGAGCAGTGCTGGCTTATGTCAGGTGTGTTGATGCACAGACCTTACAAGTGTACTCTCCTATTTGTCCAGGCAAGGTTCCAAGAGAGCAGGTTCATCTGGCTCACATGTAGGGAGCTCTTTGGCTGCTTGGCCCTCCTGTGTGAGCATTGGCTAGGATTACTTCTATCCTGCACTTTTAGTTAAATTAGTCAGGGTTGGAGAATTTCATTGTTCAAGTTTTGCTGTTTAAGCACTCCTTAAAAATTCCAGCTTTAGACTGCTTTTTGCGATTACATGCCGATTTAAGGAAAACTGATGGAACAAAACATCCAAAATTTAAGATATATATCGAAATGCGTTCAAAGTCAACTAAGCATAACTCTGCTGAGTCTTATAATGCTCCTGTCTTGTGTCTGGTAGAAAGAACTGTTCCTCTTTTCTTTTCTGCTTCACTGTATCTCTCATTTATTTCCGTGCATGTGTCATCTTATGTCAGCCGCAGCTCCATGTGCACCCTCCTCTGTGCTTTTTGTTCTTTCCCCTGAGTGCTTTCCTCCTGTTTGTCTTTGTCTATATTCACTCTACCTGATGCAGTGTTTAATAAAATCCCATGGTTCAAATGAGTCTCATAATAATGGGAAGTAAAATAATATTTAATCAGATCTCAGTTCTCTACAGAGGCAAGACAGAGTTTATTTTATTCCTGTAGTTGTGAGCAATAAAGATACACTTTAGTTGACCTCTTTGAACAGGGAACAGGGATTTGCTTGAAATGTAATTGTATCTATATGTTAGGAAAAGTAACCTCTCTCTCGGTTTCTGTGTGATTCACTCTTTAATTTAGTCTTCATTGTCTGGTGTTTGCAACTGCCAACAAAATAGGAGGTGCTAATGTCAACACTCTGACTTTAATTTTGCAGAAATAACAAGTAAATTATTAATGTAATTCTTTAAATACATAAACCTACAAATCTTCTCAGACATGACAGAAAACTGCACAGTTGTGATACTGGTTCATTCCATGTGTTACTTGTTCAGAGACTTTATACTTTTACAATATACAAATACATTGCCTGTCTTGGTTTGAAAGTCAAAGGAGAATCTACATACAGACATAAAAGGACAGGCAGGTAAAAGCAAAAAAATACTGATCCTGTAGGCCTAAGAAGCAAATAAATAAAAGGGGAAAAAAGAAAACTCTTAAGGCAAGGTAGCTACAACAAAGTGCATAGTAAAACGTTAAAAAAAAACCTAAAGACACTAGAAACACAAAGACAAATGCTGGGAAGGGACCAGGGAAGGTCAACAAGCAGGGATAACAAAGAGAAGGGAGAAACAGGACTTTTAATGCACAGACAAGTAATTTGGAAACAGCCCTGAAGTAAGCAAAGACACTGGAAACACAAGGTGAGCAACTTCAAAATAAAGCAGGAAGCAACAACAATGAGAGCAAAGCAGAGATGAGGGAGACATAAAAGGAGGCACAGGAGCTACATGAAAAAGGTAAAAAAAATAAAATAAAATAAAAATACATAAATACATTTTTTTAAACACAGAACCCGTTTTTACAAACATGTGCAGTACTGAGCTTACATGACAGGGAAATGTCTGATGTAGTTGCATAAGACATTAAATAGACCTAATCCCAGACACAAATGCTGTGTGACGTCTGATTGTGGCAACATGGCAATAATGTAAGTAACTGAATTTACTAAATTTATTCATCAAGACAAAAGCTCATGCACAATTTACCCAGGCGACGGTAAATTGTTAATCAAAACGACATACGTCCAGTAGCGAGAACATGTCTGAAGCAGCAGACTATCTCCTGCTGTTACATGTTGTGAAACATGAAAATATGACAAAAATGTCATTGCTTTATTCTCCCCGATACTTGGAAGATGATATTACAAGCTTAAAATTGAGCATAGCACTACTGGATGGCCATGAGGTCAACTTTAGCCAGCAATCCTGGCACATCAGTGGCTCCCCACATCGAACCAACTGATACTCTTCTGCACATCCCATTAGCAGATCCAGATAGATACTTCACATGCTGCAGCCAGTGTGCAAATGCTGCTGTTTCTGCAGGCTGCTTTGCAACCCACAATCTCCTCCATTTCCTGCTATTGATGCTATATCTCTCATAAACAGCGTTACGTCCATTGTCACTCTGTGATCAAATCTTTCTGCTGCTCTCCCTGCCTTTTGGCTTTCCATGTCTGTGCATGAAAGAGCCGAGAAGCCCTATAACAAAGTCACACCACTAAATATACCACAGCTCAAATAGCAACCCTATTTTGACTAAAGTGGTCCTGATAGAACCAGAAAAGCCAAAAACTCCAGGTGTAAACACTTCTCTATACCTACGGGATGCATTCTGGGATGTCAGGGCTGCATAGCTTTGAGTGGTCAATAAGACTTGAAAAGTGTTATATAAATACAATCCATTTAGTTGCCATTTCTAAGCAGGCAAAGTGGGCCTACTTCCAGAGGAATAACCCCAAAGGGCTGCCACTTAGTTCCACAGTATTTGATAAACTTGAAATCTCTATAGGGACTTAAATTGACTAAATTGGGTCTGACAGCTTTATTTATTTTTTATTTTTACCTACAAACTTATAAATAGGGTTGTTTTAGGGTTTGTTTGTTTTTTTAAATAATTGTTTTGAGTTTAATCATAATAGGCTCACACTTTGTACATTTCTAAATAATATTTACTGCACAATAACCTATACCTAAACTTGGTGTCAGTTTGCATTATTTCCAAACATGAGCACTAGCTCAACCATCAACTGATGGCTGAGCTAGCACTCATGTTTGCTGCGTGCATTGTGGTTACCACTGGGAGCTTTCTAACTAATAACCGTGTGCATATGTGTACAATTCACAGAGGTCTGAAGAACATGTTTCCGGGATCATTCCCGTTCTCTGTAGTTTGAATATGCACTTGTTTACTGGGAATGTGCTGGAGAAGAAACAGTGCCCAAACTGTGCTTCCCATAACCGTTGAACCATAGAGAAATTTACATCAGGCTAACCAAATGTAACAGCACATTTAACTTTTAGCTTTTGCAGTAATAAACACAGAATACACAAAAACTTACCGCGGTTCACAAATCGCAACACTAGCAAATCAAGTGGAATAAATAATAAGCCACACCTATCATATCTTTTTTTTTAATTAGTTCTGTAATCCTGCCCTGAATACATATGCATAAAGGAGAAAGGAGCAATTCACTGATTACATGCAAGGTGGGCTTCAGGTGACAAGCAAACTGCTCTTCCAGGCCAGTGAGCTTGTTTGATAAATAACATGGATTTCTCCAGGGACAGCATACATTTGAAAGGAGGTATAAAAAAAACTGAGTAAGTCTGTCCCTGTGTACATCTGTTTATCAGTCAGCCCTGAATGGTGATTTCTGAGTGATATTTACCTTTTTGATGCAAGCTTGCTGAGTTAACCTTCAGCTGCCTATACCACGCAAGAAATAATTGATTCCCATCAGTGCAGAGATCCTTTGTGGTCAAACTAGATAACTCGAAGAGCTACGCTAAGAGAGAAAGAAGGAAATTAGTTCCCTTTGGAAACATCAATATATAATTTCCTGTTTTACATTGCATTTAGAATGCTGACTCAAATTACTTAGTCCAAACTATTTAATAGCGGCTAACAACTAGTTATATTTGCAGTACTATTATTATCTGGACTGACTATTATGGAGTCATTCATGACTATATTTAAAAACAGAAGAGCAGGGAAAGATCCCAAGGTGCTTGGAGCAACTATAACTTTTTAGCCTTTTTGAAGGCATAGATCACACCAAATATGGCTTTTAGTCTTTCCTTTTTTTAAAACAGGATTAAATAAAACTCTTGAATCATTCTTTCCTTATTTCATCTTTAATGCCTTAAACATTTAAGCTCTAGCTGTGCTTGTAAAAAAGAGTTCTCCCACAACTGCCTCACACACTATAGTTAATAGAATTACACTAGTGCTTGTATCATTGAGCTCTGTGCTATTAACCTTTCCTCTCCAGGTATCCTTTATTAAGGGCAAAATGGGCATCCCTCAGCAAAGACATGCCAGTGTTACCACGTTTTCAGCCATTGTGATTTTAATTAGAGGAATTTGGCCGCAGTCGACACCATTAGATCCTTTCATTTGTAATCTGAGTGAGTTGGCTGTGGCTGACAAGCTGACGTCCAAGACTCAAACGGACTCTTTAACCCCTCTGAGTAGACGGATTTTGTCTGACTCATCATCTTGGGCAAACACAGTGCTGCAGGAAACATTGTTGCAGAAGTGCAGAAAGCAGGGAAATCTGAGAATAAACTGTTATAAATAATGGACATACGTAGTTTTTTTTAAGCTGGCTGCACTTTAAATGTTAAAAAGATAGATTTTTATGTCTTAAATATATAGATGAATGAGGAATTTTTATTTACCCGTCGACTGAGTAGATCTGGTGGCATTTTACTGGTATGGTTTGGATCCATTTTTACCCGTAGAGGGAAGGGCCACTGCAAATCAATACACAGTTGCTCTGTGTGATCGCTGAGTGGCCCAGCATTTTCACTGAGATGCTTTATGTTGGGTTTTCCTTTAATTAGCCACTGGCCTGTACAATAACGTCAAATTTGGAAGGCATGAAAGTGTCCAAAAAGTGTTTCCCTTACACAACAAAACTGCCAGAATTTACCAACCCTGTGTTTAATCACAGCTAATCAACAGCTCACAGATGAACTGTTGAGTCAGTGGGTTTGAGTTTAAGATAAAATTATCATTCTTGTAGTGTGTTCTGTAACAGTCGTACACATAGTCTCTCCCAGCACTCCACATAGCAGGATGTCTGCCAGTGCCACGGCCCCCTATGGCACACTGTGCCTGGGTGTGCCATCTCGGGCAAAGTGAGAGGCTTTCACCACATGCACCACCTCTATTAGATTATACTCTGGCCCTTGTTGGGTTTGTAATTGTATTTGCCTGATGCTGTTTTTTAAGAATAGAATGGCCCTGGTCCCTGTGGCCCTCCTCTACCTGGTTTTTCAAGCTTTCTCCATGGGGAACAGACCAGCACCAACCCTAGGATGAAATGTCGTCATGACAACCAGGAGGGAAATGGTAAAGAGAGAAAGAAAAAAAGAAAGGCTTAATGTAGCCCTCCTGCCTCTGTGACTATGCACTTCCTTTCTTCTGTTACATAATGTGCAAGGGGCTGTTCAGTTTGTTTAATTTCTTTGCATCTCTTTCTGTTCCTCTCCTCCTTTTTCTGTTGCGTGAGGAACAAAAAATAGCAACAAATTTTGCTTTGTGCTGGGTCTCCCTGGGAGGGGGAAACGAAGGGCTGCATGACTCGTATTTCATCCCGTCCATAATTTATGGAGAGGCTAGGTTTAGGAAGGGACATTGCACTAACATGGGGGGATACTTGTCATAAGCATCCCCCAGAGTCATAAGCAACTGGAGGGGGCACAGTGCAAATCGATGATGACATGTGTTTTCTGTAAGCTACTCACTGTGCTTGCTGCCATTTTGCCATTGTAATCATTGCAGATATGCCCCCATTAAGTGTTATGTTATGTGTCAGTGACACTTTGTGGCAATGTTTAGTTGGTTAAAGAGTGTTTAAGGCCACTCATCTAAAAGTATCAGTTAATGGGAACTTGCAGATCTTGACAGAGACAGCCATAGCATGTTCGGTTACAACATGACTTGCTCCACCATGCTCTGCTTATAGAGAGACAGCACATATTACTGTATATGGTATTTGACAGTGACTTAAAAAAATACATTGAGTTGCATCAGCTGTGACTAGTATATGATAAAGCACAACCTGTCTGCTAATCACAAATTACAGCCAGCCTCTCCTCTAGCCCTGATCCAGCTCTCTCCATAGGAAAGCAGGGCCAAGGAGTATACTAGCTCCTGCCAAGTCCCCACCACTCCCCACTACAAGGTGCTTATAAATCGACATCCTCACAGATAGGTCAAGGTTTTGATTTGGTCATGACCTTAGTTCATAAATCTGAATGATGTAGGGGCCTTGGTTAAAAGGCCGCTGGATCAACCCTCAAATGGGATACTCCTCCCTGGCTTTCAGTGTCTTTCTCTCCTTCCCTGACTCTCTCTCCTCTTCCATCTCTCCTAAACTCACGTCCCTTTTTCAGTTCCCACTGCGGTCTCAAGTCCCCGGAGCCTCTATAACAGGCAGCGAGAGAGGGCGAGAGAGAGAAAGACAGAGAGGGGGAGAGAGAGAGATGGCGAGGGGGTGAAACAGGCAATCAATAAATCAATATGTTTTGTGCCACTAAGCTAGGGTAAGCTCACTCTCTCAAAGCTGCTGGTGCATGTACACACACACACATACACTCACTTACCATCCCAGCAAATTTCTTTCAACACAAACAAACAAATGAAGGCCCAGGACAGAATGTCCCTTGCCAAAAGACATTTTGTTGTTTAAGGGACTTTCTTTTTTCCTATTCTGTTTCCTGTTTTGGATCATTAAGCCATTGATTTTTATTTCAACGGGTAAGTGGTGGAGGGGACCCCCTGGGAACTGGCTGAAAACCTCAACAGAGTGGCCCCAGCAGGAGTTTCTCTAGTTGTGACAGGCTGCTCCCAAGGGCCAGTGGGCCCTCTTAACTCTGCAGGGGAGAAACTATCGCCTGAAATCAGTCATTCTGCCTCAGCATTCCCAGGCACCACTCCATAAGGGTGTTCACTCGAATATCTATAGATTTCTTCTTGCAAAACGCCTTTGCAGCTACTGGAAGTACAAACTCGTGCATTTAGTTATAGATTTGGATTCGCGTCCTCACAGAAATTCTTGGAAGTGTACAAATGGTCAGTTCTCTTCATAGATTTTAAGGGTGTAAAATGTTGGCTGGAGCATATGCCTTCCTATCACTACGTCCAATATTTTTAGGTCCATGGGGGTGGTGAGGATAGAGGAGAGAGCAGGAGAGGCACTGCGAGATACAGTAGCAACTCTGGCAGACCAAGATTCAGCTGGCCAACAGCCAGGAAGATATTACAGTCAGATATATAGTAACACAGATGGATGCACTCAGCCTAAAGAGGCTGACATATTGGCCAGCGCTGTCATAAGAATGACATAATACCCACCCTGACAGGTAATGAAAATAAAGGCCGCTCCACTGCAGAGTTGCATAAGAGCTTTAACTTTAGCTCATACAACGTAAAACATTACTCCTGACATATGGGATATCCCAAGGGAAGTTGGATGTGGAAGGTGGAGGGCTTACAATTGGAAGGGGTCCCATAACATGCTGGAGATGTAACTCTTGATCTTAGCACTCACAGCCACAGCATGCAAAGAGCTCTCCTGCTTGTCTCTTTTATATAGAGATGTTATTTTGCATTTCATTAAAATGCACCTCAGTGATTCACACTGAATCGATCTTCTCTCTCTTTCACAAAATGCATTCATACTGCACATATCCAATCTGACAACTTGCTTTCTCAGAGACTGTAAAGGTATACTTTTATTTTTTTTATATAGCTGAATTTACATGATTCAATAGAGGCAAAAGCACCCTAGAAGTGGATAGATCACCTACTTAAGTATATCTGTTGTACACATGTTTGCATGTTAAGTTCAGTGTGTACTTAATAAAGTTCATTTGGTCATTTGGTTCCACATTTAGAGTTGAGGGTGTGTGTCAATGTGTATGCATATGTGTGTGTGTGTGTGTGTGTGTGTGTGTGTGTTGGGGGTAAGGGGCGTCTGTTTCAAATGATGAGATAAATATGAAAAACTGCTGTGTTTTGGCACCATTCCTACAAAGTACATCAAAGCATAGGGCTGAAATTAACACCAAGGGAGCTCGGCATGTGAACAGGAGCTCCTCTGCTAAAAGAGCACATAAGTGATGATGTGCATGAGGGGGAATGGTTACATTAATTCTCTTTAACTGTAGAGGAAAACTGACATAATCTTCCTTAGCAAATAAAATCCATAAATAAAAATAAACACATCCATCACACCGTGTCCCACCACGTCAATCATTTTGCTACACTCAGCTGGTTTTGTTATGAGAGTAGTTTATAGTGGCAGACAGCAGCTGTATCGTTTGCTAACTAACATTACAAATTCAGTTTGCTTACCTTGTAGTCTTTCTTTACTTGTGCTTCAGCCACTCTATTCTAGCATGTCAGTTTACCATTTCAGTAGTTTTCTTAGGAAAGTAAAGCGGGAAGAAACAATTGGTTGAACAACCTACACAAAGCACAATAATGAATTAATATCTGTATAAAATTATCTACCGGAGAAACACGCAGTAGCAGAAAACTCCTTAATGTATTCAACTAAGCAATGCTGCATTTTGTATTTTGTAATTCAGCTAGGTTTGTGTTATTGCACTTCATATCACACATTAAAGGCCTTACGTGTCACTGGCGCTACTCACAATGCCTTTAATGACTACTTTGTCCTTCGGTTTGGATGGGTAAAAATTAAAACTAAGACAATAAATATTCATAAATTAAATTAACCAAACTCCAACAAAAATGGAGGAAACAAATTTTCTCATTTTGCTCACTAATGTTTTCCACTTCCTTATTCAGGTCTTCCACCACCTCCCCCTCTCCCTGCCTCCCTATGTTTGAAAAGAAAAGCAGCTGGAGATACTTTACAGGTTCAATTTGAACAAACTTTTCCTTCATTAATAATGAAATGTATTCCCCTCTTTTCCCCTCTCTCTCACTTCCCTCTGGAACGAACTTGGTGTTGGTCTGTTGCTGCTACTTAAAACTTCCCCTCTCTCACTTAGTTTCTCAAGACTTCCTCTTATCCTCAGTATAAACCTTCACTTTTAAATGAGGAAAGCAAGTGGGGTGGCATAGCCACCGTTCCATCTTTCCTTCGTTTCATCTTTGTCTCTTTGCATGTTTTCAGGATTACACAGAGTGAGCCTTTGATAATTTTACAGGCCACTGAAAAGTGAAAACTATCAATGTGAATGTGGGAATAAATGCGTGTGTGAAAAACAAAGACAGACTGACACATTGGCTGTTGCATCCTTGAAGATTTTTTTCTGTGTGTGTTTGTGCTTGTGTTTGTGAGTCTGTGGTCTCAGGTATTTCTCAAACTTAGTAACATAGTCAGGAGACATGTTAGAGATGGAGGGGTGTTTTAAGGTAAGGGTGAAGTTATGTTGGTTATTAGTTACGTTAAGTCAGTGTAATGCCCTCTAAAGTCATGGATGTTTGACTCTGTTAGCAAGTGTATATGAATGTAGGCAGACCTGTGAGTTGCATGAAACATACAGGCCTGCATCATTGTTTGTGAGCGCTTGTGTGTACTTTATACTGCATTCAGTCATGTGCATGTGCATATTTTTGACTAGTAAGTGAGTGGGAGTGAGAGAACATTCACATCGCCCACCTGGGCTTAGCTTGGAGCCAACAGAGCTGTCTTACTGAAAAACTCCCTGTTGTTTCTTTGGCGGAGCCTAAGAGGCAGATTTGACTGTATCACTCCCTTCTTTCTCATCCTCCTCCTCCACTCTTAACTCCTCTCTTCTCCCTCACACTGCTCTGTTCCCAACACTCTTTTTCTTTCGCTCATCTTCCTCTCTTCCTGGCTTTTCTATATTTAATCAGGCAGGGAGCACGGAATTAGTGATTATTTGATGGAAATATGCAGCTAAGAGAAGGAGTGTGTGTGTGCGTGCGTGCACATGAGAGACAAGCTGCCATTTATTTCTCTGAATCCTTTGAAACCCTCCCGGCATTTAAGGGCAGTCCAGCGTTTGGAGAGTATGAAGGAGTACAGAGGTTACACATTACATAATAGGCTTTACAGGGTTTTAGATGGACAATGCACCCGTGAATGATACCTCCATGCAATTTCCCTCTGCCTTTTTTATTTATACTAGCATCCCTCACATCCCCTACTAGCCCCTGTTTCTCTCCATTCAGGGGAGCATTGAGGCCATGTTAACACAGACACAGGATAGTCATGAATTTAAGAATCAAGGTGCTTTCAGTCATGTCAAAGGGAGAAAAAAGAAAAGATGTATTTAATTTAAAATGCCCTGGAATCATTTTTTTATATTGGCTTATAAAATACAGAATATTTAAGTATAGCCATTACACTTTTTTTAACATAAATGTACTTTTTCTGGTGCTAACAATCTACTGTTAACATTATGACAGGGGAGAAGAGAGTCATCCCTGTGGTCAAAGTTGTCTCCAGACTTGGATTTTATTATGTCCATGTTAGTGCAGTGTTGTTTTTGGTCTGGCAGAAACAGTTACAGCTGATAGAAGCAACAGTGGAAAGTTGTGAGATGCTTTTTCTGTCTGTCTTAGAAGAGTAAGACAGAAGCATTTCTCCACTAACCGCAGGCCGTCGCTGATGAAATCCACCCAACAAATGCTTCCAATCAACATGTTATGTTTTGTATGTTTTTGGGCAGCTTCTTTAAAGCGTCTTCTGTTTGTTGGCAAATCCTTCAGTAATGACTTCATAACTTCAAAATGCCAGTGTCTATTCCTTTAAATCTTCCCAAGGACTCTAGTTTTATATTTTTCTGTCTGTAGTCAGAGCACTCAGTGATAGATGGAAACCATATTCCTTAAGCTGCTACAGTGTCATGGCATTAAGCTCATCAAACTCATTAGATTAAGACAGGAGGGGGGGAAATCAGTATCAACAACTCATTTTTCCTTACATCATGCATTTTTTAAAACTTTTACACAGCTTTTATGCTGCCCCCACCACCACCCCCCTTCTGGGGGTTTTCCAGGACAAAAAAGCTGGCTATTTTGAGTGACAGCTCATTACAACACCGTCTTCTAACCCCTCTAACCTTATGAGACAGAAGCTGTGTGTGTTTCCATGTCTGTGTGACTGTGCGTGTGCAGGCTTTTCAGTCTACTTGAACACGAGAGAGGTTGCATTTCCTTCCCGAGCCGCAACGATGGTGTGTTTGCCCATGCTGCTATTTGTGTCTATATTTACATTTGCATATGCTGTAAGGTGTCTTTCATATGCACGGGGCTTTTTAAGTCAGCTCTCACTCTCTTCTTCTCACTCGCACGCATTTCACTCACGCACACACTCGTGCACACACACACAGTCCAGCGATATTCAGCTCATGAATACAGTGCTCCCGCAGCAATTATGGGAAACCCACTCATCGTCTCTGTACCTCGGTGATGGCTGGAGAGGAGGACAAAAAAAACTGTGGAGGGATGCAAGTGAAGGCAGTCTGCTCGGTTCAGACAATGACAGCCCGCACGCTTATTTTTATTTTATTTTATTCATTAGATAAGTGAAAAGCAAAAACCCAGCTATGGCATGCCAGTACCAGCCATGATTTATGTTCACCTCTGGAAAGAGAAAAGTAGAATTTATGGCTTTCTCATCTGGCCTAATCTTCACTATATGCTGCAAAGCCTTAGCAATGCAGCAAGCTTAGAGGGGGAGAGAGAGCGAGAGAGAGGCTGAAAATTGTCCTCTACAATTTCTGTAGTTAGCTCTTTTCTTTTCTTTCTCTCACTTACTTACCAACTCTATCACATTTTGTCCTTGTTGTTTTTTTTCTTCTCCCTTCCTGCACACTTTCATACACAAGAACAGCAGCACATACACACAGGTGCGTGTGTGCACACACACACACACACACAGGCACACGCACGAGCTTTGAACGCTCCTAATCACACGCGTGCAGGTGCACCATGCACACAAACTCACACATGCACCGAGAGCTGCTCCGCACCTCGGCAACACCTTCGCTTCTCTCGCACCAATTTTCTCACACTTTTTTCTTTCTTCATTCTCCGCGTCTTCTCCTTTCTTTCTCTTGCTGCCTCACTCTGCACCTCCGCCCTCAACCACCTCCACATATAGATCCATTCTTTTTATAGTCAAAGCTATTGTCCCTATGGCAACATCAGAGTTGTTGATTGCCAAGGTGCTGTACATCTAATTATATAACTCACAAAAGGTGTGTGCGTGCTCTGCAGGCTTTTTGTTTCCCACCCTGGCACTGTTCTATTAGTGATGCCTCTTTCTGTGATGAATCAAGCTGTAGTGTGATAATCAACCTGTGCTCAGGGCTCTTAAAAAAAGATCTTCCGAGTCAGCTGTGATGCTTTGTGCCTTAAAGAAACAAATAAAACATTTATGTAAACTTAAAATAGAATATTTTGACATATGATATATCATTTGGGAGCGCATCTCATTCGCGTGAGTCTTTAGTGAGTCGGGGCGTAGCTCATGTACGAGTGCATGTCACAGGAGAGTGTGGAGCCATAACAGGTTCTGACAGGGCAAAATCATTTGGGGGTGCAGATGATGTGCTTTTTCTATCCTGTTACGCTGTGACAACAGAATTCTCAACTGTCGATTCCTATTAAAGTGTTCGCAGGAAGCATAAACCCTGTCTGCTCTCATTCCACATAGATTCTTATCCAGGTTGGAGCACTGAAAAAACGTGGAGGAAATGAGGGGAAAACACTGTTTTCATGCATTAACTTGCTGCGGGAAAAAAAATACGTTTTAACACTCATTTACTCTATTCGACAAACAAATTCATACAAGAGAAGAGGAGGGAGAAGAATGAGGGGGGAATAATAGGAACAAGAATAGAAAGAAAAACAGAGAGAGAACTACATTTTCATTTTAACCTCTCATTCAAAATTGCTCCAGAGCCTTCCCACTACTGCCAGCATTCAGGCTGCTTGCCAGTGAAAGAAAGAGAAAACAGGAGGAGATAAAAAGAAGAGGTGGGCTGGTGTGAAATGGATCAAACAATGGATGTGAGAAAAAGCATCGCTGCTCTCAACCAACTGCGGGCAAAACAGAAAAAGGAGTGGAGGAGGAGGAGTGGGGGTGTGCGATAACTTGCAGCTTTTAAAAATGTCTCTGTTTTGTAACTAGTTTTTTTTTGTTGTTGTTTTTTTTTTGACAACAGGTCGTCAGAAAGTTGGGGAAAGAATTTTCAAAGGCAGTTTAAAAGAAATTGTCTTTAACCAGGAAAGGATGCATCTGCATGGAAGTTCAGCATAAATACACCGAGTGGACCTTTTGAGTTGTCATTATTTTGACACACACGTTATTCCCAAGGTCGAGAATGATGCTCCGTGCTCGAGGGTGTGATTTGATTTGGATGCTTGTGTACGACTTGCGTGTGTGTGCCTGTCTATCATCCTCTGTCTTCATGTTCCGTGCATGCTTGAACGGTGTTTAAAAGCCGTGTTGATGAAGGAATCACCGGGTGATCAGAGGGTCGGACAGGGAGGCTTGCCTTCTTTTGTGATCTCTGTGTGTTTCCCTTTCATCTGCCTTTGTGAAGATGTAGTGATCTCCGTAGACACTACTGGGACAGCAGCACCACAGAGCAAGCAGCAGCATATAGAAACAGGCAGGGGGAAGAAGGTGGCGGTATTTTTCATTTATGTAGTGGCTTTAGAGGGATTTCTCAGTTCAGATAGAGAGGCAGCTTTATATTAAATTTGCATTTGTTTAGGATGATTTTGCAAGGGACGTTGGGGAATTTAACTTCCGCCATTCAAATACATCTTTCACCACCAGACATTAAACCTATTTCAGCTGCAGCTCAAAACCTTGCCCTACAAACACTGTGCATGTATATTATTCTTCAGAGAAAGCGAGCTGCTTCGTGATCTTACAGAATTTTGAACATTAAGAAATACTGATCAGTCTTTTTTGGGGGGCCATAGTGCATACTGCAGCCACGTTGTCGTTCTACTAGCCACCTTAGCGCTGCGGTTCAACAGCCACATAAAGTACAGTCTGTGCCAGTAATTCATAATTCATCTGGATGCCTTTTCCCCCCCCCCTTTCTCTCTCTTAATATTTATTTTGTTCCTGTCCACTCCGGCTGACTGCAGCATGCTACTCAATCCCACCCCAAACAACTGGGCCAGGCTGTGCTGTTGTCAGGAAATTCTCTTCTCGTTCTTGATCTGACACGAAACAGATTGCCCATCTTCGTTTGTCTGTAAAGATGAAAGGGGATAAAGAAGAAGACAATGCAACAAAAGGGAAGCGATTGTGATGTTTTGCTTTATAGCCCTCTTTACCCTCACACACAGACCCTGATCTCGCTGCAATATGTTTCACTTCAAAAGAGAGGTTTAATGTTTGGCCGTATGTCAGAATGAAGAACTACAGTGGTGGTTGGGGGGGGGAGGAGGAAAAATACTCAGTGAGATGTGTAGACATTAGTGGAGATTAAACCTGAGAGGAAGCCAAGTGAGATTTAAACATTCATCAATTTATAAGCTGTTATCAACACTACTATAGAATAGACCTAAAGGTTCTTGTCAAACCAAGGCAGGCCTGGTTCCAGTACAAAATGACTTAGGATCCATCTGAAATGAGTTCGGGTGTGGACACCCAAAAAGGTACCTGCCAAAAACAGATTACAACCATTTATATATGTCTGCAGCTGCTTTTAACGAATTAAAGAGCAATAACAAAAACTATACATTACTGTAATACCCCCGCCTGACTGTGATACGCCTTTGTTATTATTCAGTTCCAACTGAGGGTGCAAGGCATGCTTTTGTGCCCCGGTAGAACTGGAGCCTGGGGCAACATCAAGTCACACTGCATTTCTGGCATTTCAGGAACTAGTAGAACATCATGGTGGCTGTTGTTTGTTGGTAACAGAATTGTGTCTGACAAATGTCTAGTATGATCTTGTAAAGATCAACATGCAGCCTCCTGAGATACGACACATCTTTACTACAACTATCTCCTCTCAAATCAGGTCTCGGCTTGATTTTAAGTCAAGTCAAAGCATTGGATTATTACATTTAAATATTAGGAGCACTTTTTTTTTTTTTTAAAAAAGTGGACTTTGTTAACATCTTGATACATAAATGCCACCCTGAGATTTTTGCCTGATTCATAGCTCGGCTAGATAACAGAGTCTCAGATATCAAAATACCTATAAGAGCATTACACGATCTTTTGTAGTGACAAGAAATCTAAAAGAGGTGGAGCACTGGTTAATGTCAAAGACTCCTTGCAGGGTGGTCCTGTTCTGCTGTTTCGCTGCCTAAGACTTTTGAATATATTGCTGTTGACATCTGCTCTGGAGGTAGTGACCATTTTGCTGTTAGAATTTATGGTCCCCCTTCTGTAGGTTGTGAAGCCCTGAGAGAAATTGCCAAACTAATATCATTGTATATTACTTTTGAGGTAGTTATTCTGGATGAGTTGAGTTTAGATTGGCTCTCATATAGAAAGTAGCTTATTTTATTCAAGAAATCAGTGACCATGTTTTAAAAAAAAAAAAACTCCTGCCAAATTTACATCTAGAAGAACAATTCTTTTTTAGTTCACACAGATTTTTCTTTTACATAGAGGTGATGGTTCAAGTGAGCTTAATAATGTCCCATATGTAACTTTGTGATCTACAAATAAGTATTTGTAACAGAATTTAGTTTGACACGACTAAATACTGACTGAAGAATTTGAAAAAGTGCCACAGTCCTGACAAAAGACAAGAATGATTTTAAAAATTACAGTGAATTACAGCGTATATTTGTTTTCCTTTAGTAGGGCAAAGGAGATATGAAAAGGGAACTTGTCTGCTGAGATGACAAAATAGGCACTGCACACCAATGCTAAAATGCCATCCCATCTGTGAAGCATGGTGGAGGGATCGTCATTGTTTCAGCTGCTTTCCTTCTTCAGAGTCTTGAATTCAAAACAATAAAAAAGAAAGAAAGAAACTTGAAAAAGCTGAGGTTACACAGGAAAATGTCAGGGCAGCAGTCAGTGACCTAAAGCTTAGGAGAGGCTGACTGATAAAACTCGACACCGATCTAGAGCTCACAAAACAATTCAACAACAGAATGGCTGAAAAGACAGGAAAATCTGGTTTTGGGGTGAAAAAGTCAGAGTCCTGACCTTAACCAAACTAAGGTGCCGTGGCATGACCTGAAGGGGAATGTGCACTCAAGACATACCTGAAATATTAATGTACTCAAACAACTTTAAGGGAGGCATGCCCTAAAATCCCTCTAACAGCAGCTGTAGTAAAATTCTGATAGTGGTTCTTCCTGTTACCTCCAGGAGTTATTAAATTCAAGCATTTGTTAACATTTACTTTACACATTGTCCAGCTCATCCTGCTACATGACACTGGTAAAACATTTGTTGCACAGATTAGTTCAGGCACTTGCAAATTCAGTTTGTGACTGAATGGCTTGTAACTAACACATCTGATGCTGTGGCAAGCAAAGGCCAGTTTCAGTCGTCATCTGAAGCAGTTGTAACGGTGATGTGTGAGATTTTCTTTCGGCATTATAAAACATTCTTGTGACTTAGGGAAAAAAATCATGTACTGTAGAAGCTTAATTTATGTCAAATCTTAATTGTTGCTTTTAAAATAGGTTGTGATCACATGTAAAATCTAATATACACCTGCTTAATGTTTCTAGTCAAGCTAATCTTCCCATTGAGAGTGGATTTTTCTCGCCATCGACAGCCCAGTTTCCCAAAAGCATCTCAGGGTTATAACCATATTTGTTCAGCTAATGTTTCCATTGGCGCGTTTCCATCCCAAGATGAGTGTTATGCATGCTGAGATACTTTGGAAAGCAGGTCCAGGTCGAGTGCCAATGGTTCATTTGACATGAATACCAGCATTTGGTTACAGTTGCACTCAGCGACATTGCTCCTGCAGATAATTTTAACATTTGGAGCAGTTCTCTCTCTCTCTCTCTCTCTTTTTTTTTTTTGTGAATGCTTTTATGTGTACCACACTTAAGAACCAGTAAATATATGGATGAGCAGAGAGCAAAAGAACCCCAAACATCTCAGCATTCAAATGGGATAAAGACAAAACGAAAGCAATTGGAATGTAACAAGAAAAAGGCCTTCGACTGTAAAATGTAAAATAGAGCAGGTTTTGACAATAGTAAGGGAGGAACATTACGAGCAGCCTTCCTTGCTTCCCTGGGAGAGTTTCATGGAGTGCTTTCTCACTGTGATAATGAAATGACCTGGCCTGCACTGCTCTACTCTCTCTCAAAAACACATCTGCTAGACGAGGGTGAAAATGAGAAAATCCTACCTCCTCTCCCGAGTTTCGTAAAGCATACTTTCAATATTCTTTTTCACAGAGTGATGGGAGTGTGAGTGACTGTGGACTTTCGTGTCCTTGCGAGTGTTGTGTATTAATGTAGCTCTGTGTGCATGCATTATTGTGTGTGTGTGTGTGTGTGCGTGTGTGTGTGTGTCTGTGGCTTGTGATGCTGGCATTGCCTTGAGCAACTTGTAATAAACTGTATTTGAAGTGCATCTGACATAACAAGGTACTATAAAGAAATTCAGCAAAAAGAAATCCCGTAGAGTTGTCATCATAATATTGTTCTTATAACTTCATTTTTGTGCTTTGCACGCAGTGAAATCAATACTGTAAGCAGCAAAACTCAGATCAAGGACTTCAGTTTTGTCCCATTTCAGAGGAGAATCCAATAAGGCAAAGCTTGAGTCCCACACTGCTTGGAGCTAATCTTGTGGGCCTTGCTAGACATTCAAGCCATGCCACACTGATTCAGAAGAATGACTCACCAGTTTGGTAGAGCACAGACTGCATGCAGACCGTGTATTCCCTCAGCTTCTAGTTAACAGGGAATCTATGGCAGCACTGAGGCAGAGCACTGTCATTGAGTTACATAATCAACAGAGGAGTGTAGCAAGAATGTGTGTGAGTGTGCGCGCCCCCATGCATTTGTGTAGCTGCAGTTCCTCTTGAGCTGTCAATCATGTGGTACACACCAAGGCCATTCTCAACACAAGTCTGCTGAGGTGGACTTTCAGCAAGAATGGAGCTTAGCATGTGTGTGTGATTCATTTTTTTTTTTTAGGCATATGTAAGGAAGAACAGGCGACCGCACTTACAAGGCTGAGGAGAGAAAGCGATCCACAAACAGGGTATTAGGCATGCATGCTGTGAGATGAGCCAATTTAGGCACTGCACATGTTGACTCACAAGGCTACATTTACATATCTTTTGTGCATACCTACACTTATTTATCTCCCGATCCGTGCACGCTTGGATGCATAGGCCTATTTTGTGCTGTTGCATGTTCTGTGTACACGCCAGACTCGTGTGGATAAGCATGCATGTCTAGTCATGTGAGCTTAGCCACTTACTCTTATTTCATGTCTGTGTGTATATATATGTATGCATGTATGGATTTTAGCCTCTTTTGTGTAAATGAGATTTTTCACTGGTATTAGGCTAAAGAGAGCTTCTCCTGCTCAATGCTGCCATCTGGCTTTAGCTAGCACTACCACAGACATCCGAGGGGAGCTATCCGTGCGAGTCAGCGTGTGGGTTTAACAACTGTTTTGGGATCAGTTGTCCAGTGGGCTGGTGCTAACTCACCCTATTATGAGCAGGATGATAAAGCTGACCTTGAAGCAGTTTATGGGCCTGGAGTAATGGAAACCACTGATAGAGAGCCCATGAAACAGCACTCAGCCCTCAGTGACAAAAGAAAATAATGGTTTAACCACTTAACATTATTTTGAACGGTATCTAAAAATTTATGAGCAGACATTTTACGTGCTGGTGCTCAAGTGGCAATGATGATTTAAGGGATTCACCAATTCATCCGGGTTCACAGGATTTTGCACGTTAAGAGTGAGGAATTATTGTTTTAATAAAATCTAGCCTTTTATATGTTATTACATATAAGAGATCAAGTATATATCACATACTGTATATTGTTGCCATCGCCATCCCCAAATAGTTTTTTGTAGCTTCTCTAAACTCCAAGTGAAGACTTAAATAAAGACCTGCGTAATTAAATAAAATCTCAGTGGGTCAGTGTTATCATATAACATGCAGGTTAATGCTGACACTTGCATAAAGAACTAGTTGAGGTAGAACACAATTAGATAAGATTGAGGTCAAACTATTTGTATGGGTCATAGTAAAAGTGCTCATATGCATGCAGGCTTCTACCCCCACCCCCCACCCCCGACCCCCTCGGGAGCATTGAGCTGACCTTGTCCCATACTCTGATCCATATCTTCTTCTTCCCCTATGTCCTGTTTTCCTAATTCCCTCTCCCCCTACTCTTCTTCCCTATCCCACTTCCCTTTTTTATCACTACATTTATTCCTCCCATCGCCACCCTTTTTTCACTTTTTTCATTTAGTTTTTTTTACTTTTCTCACCCAGTGTGATCTCACCTTTCCTGCGATCAGTTGTTTACCTAACACTTTTTTGATTCACATACGGTCATGTGAAAATAAAGTTTTCACAGCGATCCATGCAATCGTGTAAAAAAAAAACTAAGTACACCCTGATGAGTAGCTGGCAGAGCCACATTTAGCAGCAATACTTTTGAGTAATTGTTTTCTCCATGAATTTATCAATCTCTCACATCATTGTGGAGACATTTTGGCCCTCTCTTAAGGTCCCGCCAGAGCATTTCAATAAGGTTGAGGAATGGACCATTGCAACACCTTTCTTTTCTTTTTCAGCCATTATGTTGGAGACTGTTGCTGTGTTTGAAATTATTGTCCTGTTGCATGCCCCATTTTCAGCCAATCTTTAGCTGTTGGATAGATGGCCTCACATTTGACTCTAAAATATTCTGGTATACAGAGGTGTTCGTGGTCGACTCAGTGACTGCAAAGTATCCAAGTCCTGTGTTTTTGGCACAAGGCCACATCATGACCTCTCCACCGACGTGCTTGACAGTTGGTGTGAGGTGTTTGCGCTGACATGCTGTGGTTGGTTTTTGCAAAGCGCTGCACTGTGCATTACCAAACATCTCAACTTCAGTCTTGTCTGTCCAAAGGACATTATTCCAGAAGTCTTGTGGTTTGTTCGGTTGCAGCTTTGCAAACCTTAGCTGTACTGGGCATGTCCTTTATAGAAAGAAAAGACTTCTGGTAGCCCTTCCAACAAGCCATACTTGTTAATTTTAGCATCATGTTTCTGAGGTCTGTAGAGCCTGAAATGTAGCTCTTGGTGCATAATCTGACCCTGGTTTGAATTTGCTGAGCCAGCAACTCCAGGGAAGATTGTGGCATTTTAGAGGTGCTTACACTTTGTTGGTCAATTGATTAGCAGTTTGTGACTGGGTGTACTTAGTTTTGCACAGGATTGCACAGAGTCCTGTGAAGTCTTGTGAAAACTTTTTTTCACAAGACTGTACTCTCGCTTTTTACTCATTTTTAACTCCCTTTTTTTTCCATTCCCCATTTTCTTTATCCCCTCTCGTCCTTTTTCCATATCAACAGCCAGTCTGATAAATAATGCATCACAGCACATTAAAAACATTAGCAGGGTTCTCTTGGCTGTCAAAGAGAGGGAGGAGACGAGGGAGATGAGGGAATGGGTAACTCAAGTGTTGTGGGGAATGATGTGATTTAATATTAGCAGCTGAAAAGCGCCAGAAAAGGGTGAAGGTCCGAGCATTAATTGTGTTTGCGCCGCGTCCTCATGTCCTCGTGTCCTCGTGCTCAAAGTTTTTTGCCTTTTGGGGAATCATCTGAAAGCTTGCAGATTCATAAGGGTGATGACTGTATCAGCAAATTCAAAAGAAAAGATTTTAATGACATTTTGCAAAACACTGATTCTGCATCACACAGAACCTTGACCTTTCCCTTCTCCCTTTCATCCTTCACATTCCCCATCTTCTCCTCTCCTCTCCTTTTCTTCTCCTCTCTTCTGATCTCTTCTCCTTTCCTCTCCCCCTTCCCTTCTATTCCTCCTGGCAGCATGGCGATTGGCATTATTAAAAATTGATTGGTGGCGAGCGTTTAGCAGGGTGGCGAGGCGGAGAGGAAAATTTTGACAGGCAGGAGTGAAATGAAAGGAGGGCCTCAGCGGACACAGTGTGGAAAGGTCTCAGTGGGGGACAGTGTGTGTGTGTGTGTGTGTGTGTGTGTGTGTGTGTGTGTGTGTGTGTGTGTGTGTGTGTGTGTGTGTGTGTGTGTGTGTGTGTGTGTGGCTAAAAGAAGACTGCGCAAGAACAATTTGCAGTGAGGCTTAGCAGTCTGAAAACCCATGTAAGATACAGTCTCACTGTACAGTATGTACTGTATGTGCTGGCTGCGCTGTACGTGCATATGTATCCACATAAAAACACAAAGCCCACATTGATAATATTGTGGTGGCACATCAAACCTCTAGAGACAGACACATTCACAGTAGCTCTGCTGACCCGGTGTTACCTTTCCTCTATCATCCCCTCTTTCTATCTTTCCCTTCATCCCTCTGCTTATCCCCCTTTCCAACCCTTCTCTCTCCTTTCATCTCAGATCAAATAATATTTCCAACCCATATTCCCAACCAGCTATTCCCCCAATGGCTGTAAGTGCTGCAGCTTTGGAGATTTTCAATACATTTTACCCTCAATTTCGCCTGAGTGATTCTAAAAAAGTTTTTTTAGGAGGGGGGAAGGTCGGGGGGCGGGGGGTAATAGCATGTGCCATTACATGATGCTAACTGGGTTCTTTGTCTCCTGCTTTCTTCTTTCTATGTCACAGATGAACAGACCGATCCAGGTGAAGCCAGCAGACAGTGAGAGTCGAGGAGGTACTGTACGCCCCTCTTTGTTGCCTTTTTTCCCTCTCTTCCCTCCACTTCCATTCTTTGTTCTAGCCCTTCAAGCATGTTGCCTGCGCGTATCAGCCTCACCATTATCTGTCCTATTAAACGATGCCCCGTACCTCGACGCGGGCTGACAGCGCGGCCCAGCCAGACCCTCCAGTTTTCAGAACACATTATGTAAACGGCGCTCTTCCTGGCCAGTGTAGCCTCTAGCTCCTTTCCTTGAGTCTCATCATATGCACTGATGCATGTACAAACGCGTATGCATACACGAAGATACGCATGACCTGTCATTTTCGAGGGGGAAACAGGTCACTTTGTTTGTCAAACACCAAGGCAAACAAGGCAAACCCAATTTGACTAATGTCACAAGCTTGTGTCAGCCAAATGAACTGAAAATGTAAATGACAGGTCTGTGTGAATGAAAGTGAATTCTGGTCTGGTATTTTGTGTGCAGCGCGCCATATTGACAGCTAAGGCCGCTTAAAGCGAATTTTCTATGTCTAGACAAGTAGTGACCTGCTCCTGACATCAATCAATGGACTGTACAAGACAAGATTGATGCAGTCTGACCAATTTTGGCTGAAGTCTTTCAAAGTTTTCAGTTTTTAATATAACAGGCACCAGAGTGATTCTCCAGGCACAAGAAAGATGGAAAGGGTGGGTGGGGGGGGGGGGGATGGAGCATGCAAGGAGTTAGTTGATAAGGTTGATAAGCAGTGGATGTCTACAGACTGAGAGAGGTGTTAGTTTGTACAAAAAAATAAATAAATAAATAAAACTGCAAGGAAACTGCAACTTCCTCTTCTATTTAGTTTGTTGGTTCTCTGAGAATGATTGATGGAAAGGGGGAGAAAAGAGGCAACACTGAGAATGAGGAAAGTGAAGGCAAGGCAAGACATCCATACTTCTCTGCCTCTTATCTAGTTCCCTACACTGCTGGTTTTCCAGGAAATTTCTTTACTTCTTGATCCCACATTTTCACACAGGAAAGCAAAGCAATATAATATAGTGCCAGGGTGTTAAATTGTACTGGTGGAGGAATAATTCATCTTTCAGTTGCACTTTCTGTTACAGCTCAGCAACGATGTGGTAATAATGGGGTAAAAGGGAAGGAATAAGAAGGTAATAATATGGAGATAGCAAGTTATTGCCACTTAAATACCAAATCTATATCCAGTATCCAGTAAGTATCATCTTTTATCAACAGTGGTTTTAGCTGAGTATGTTTGTGTAATGGGGTAATAAGGGGTCAGAAACTGGTGATAATAATAAAGAAACAAATGTATGCCAAAAAACAAGGCAAAAACAATTATATTGATAACATAATCGTAACCTTTTATCAATAAAATCTTAACATTTGTGCATTTGAATTTTTATATACTGGTTTTAAAGTGTACTGGTGGTACCTTCTAGCCCCTTATGACCCAGTTACATACATTTCAGTGTAATATTACTCAGCTAAAACCAGTGTTGATACAAGATGTTACAGCACTTGGTTATTACCTTTTCTTACTTTGGCATTTACTTGATAATAACTTCCTACTTCCTTATTATTACCATCTTGTTGTCACCTCATATCCCCAGTGTTATCACATTATTATTGAGCTGCAATAGAAGGTTCTACCCATATTTCCTCAAAAATCACACATACTTAAGTAAGTGAACATAAATATTAAATAAAGTGTAATCTAAGTATCAGACATAAAAAAAAAATAGTGATTTATTGCACTGTAAGTATTTTGCTTTTGTTCCTGGATGAGGTAGAGAAGGTGGGGATGGGAGGTGCTGTCACAGCATGAGAGGCAGGGTATAACCTGGACGGATTGCTGTCGCAGGGCTAACACAGTGAGACACCTACAGGCAATTTAGGAATCACCAATTAACCTAAGTACTAGCCAGTGCACCCAGAAAGAACCCACACGGAGCAAACATGCAAGCTTCACACAAAAATCTCAGGCAGATTTCTACCTTCTTGATGTGAGGCAGCAGTGCACCACTGCACCACCGTACTCACTATTATTTTACCTTTTCAGGGTAAAATAGCAGCAAATACTTCACATCTAAAAAACTGGCATGGATCACCAACTAAGCACTTCTTATTGTAACAGTGCCAGAAGCCAACAGGTTTCGAGCCACTGATTTAATGCTCTGGATTTTAAAAGCTTGTCATAAGTTTAAATGCAAGATTGAAACTTGAAGACTATGGCTTTCTAATAAAATAAAAATAGATGCACTGGAGTAAGAAGTACAATATTTCATCTTTAAATTACTTCAACAATAAGATAGCAAAAACTGAAAAATATTCAAGTAAATGAGATTCAAGTACAGCACTTGATTCAATAAGCATGTTGCTTTCCACCACTGTTAACAAATAAGGAGCAGCTACTTTCAGTCATAACTTCTCTGATCGAGCTTCGTGAGAATGCAAATGTGCCACACAGTCAGTTCTGACATTAAGAGACCTTTAACTTGCCAGCTTCCAAGTACTAAGACCGCCTGATGACCAGGTGCACTAATGTGCCTTGATCTTGAAATAAAGCAGCTTTGTCCAACAAATTCACAGCTAGCGAGTGTCCTATATCCTGCTCTGTGCTTGCTCTAGTCAGACATCTCCCTCACCTAAACCAAACAGTATTTCCAGTACTGAGTCTGCAGATAACGCAAGCCATCTGCTACAGTGCGCTACGTGTGTGAGAAAGGATAACTGGGGACAGTGTCCCGACCTGATTACCCTGACATTTTCCAGAGTTCATGTGTGAAAACTGATTTAGTGAAGATCGGTCTGTGCAAGTGATAAAAAAAAAGGAATATTGTTAAGTGGGGCAAAAATCAATAATGAAATTGGAAACTAATACTTTTTATGTATCCTGGTACAACTCGAGCCAACTAAATATTACTGTAGTGGGAGATCGGGGAGAGCCACTGTCATGTACTGTCTGTGTGCGTGAGAGAGAGAGGGCTTTACATCGTTATTGAGACTCTGGTGTATATTGATTTGCTCTCTTGCTGAATATGAGTGTGTGTGCGTGTGTGTGTAAGTCCTTTCACAAAGAAAGATGTAATGTTTATTGGTGGCTTCCCTGGAGAATTGTTGGCCACCATTGAGGTGTGTACTATGAATGTGTATGTGTCTGAGAAGATGTGAGGAGGAGGAGGAGGAGGAGGGTGTGGGGGTGCAAACATTTCAAGATTTGCGAGTGCGTGCCTGTGCATATGTGTGTCCACCTCTGATATGCGCTACACTCTTGTAAACACTCACCATCCCACCCTGCCCCCTCCCCCGGTGCAAGGCCAGAGCGCAGATTAGTCTTGTTGACTTGGCAAGGACACCCTGTCAGGCACAAGCAGCGGGGAACGGACCCTCAACACGCATGCACGCACACACGGGCGCTCGCGAATACCCACACCTAGACACACATTAATTTGCAAAGCACATTCAGAGCCTCAATTGCACTGAGGCTCATTAGTTTCCGAACGTATACATCCCTTTTTTCCAGAAAGCTCAGATTCTATGCGATGCGGGAACTGATGACAGCCGTGTACATCGACACATCTGCTGCTTTCGCTCCCAGCACACTTTCGCTGTCAGCTTCACAATTCTCCTCGACCACTCATTGAGTGACTCGACTAACGCCGTCATGTGCTGACACTAATGAACTGATGCCGAACCTTGGTCTGTCCATATTTTATTAGAGACCCTGAATGACCGATTTGTATCCGATTATAACGTTCTACAATGTATCTGACAGCCTGTAACTTTATATGTGAAAAAATTTACAGTGAAAAGAAAGAAATTAGGTTTTAATTATGAGTTACTTCACTAAAAAAAAAAAAAAAAGAGTACTGGCCCTCATTAACATGACACAATAATTTTGAGTAAAATGCAACTGAAATATATAAAATCAAATGTTTTTTAACTCAAATTCAAACTAATCATTAAAAAACATAGTTTAGTATAAACTCAATGTATACCAATCAAATACATTTAATTTCACCAGTTGTATTAAATTTAATGTTTTGTACCAAAATTACGTGTAAGATTTACATGTAATCAAGTTACTTCACATCAGCATTTTGGGCATAAATATGGTGGAGGCTTTTTGCCAAAGAAGAGGCCAGCAGTTAATATATGCAAATGGGTTATTGCTACGTGCTCATAAATGAGAATTAGACCCATAAATGCATTAGGTGTTGGCCGTGAGAAATGATAAAGTATTTTTCCTGACGCTTTACCTGCTGTAACCTTATACAGAAAGTAGGTATGCTGTTTCGAAGGTCTTAGCAAAGCTTTTCTTTAGCCATGGGAAAAATATGCGCATAGCCTCCCACATTCATATAGCTGTCTCCTGGATTCAGCATAATCTTTGACTTATGCATATTACTTCCTACTTCTGTATAATAATAATGACAATACATATGTTGTTCTTTGGGGGGGAAAGGGGAAAAAAAGAAAAAGTTCACTGGCAAGACTAGGGAACTGACCTTAGTTAAATTTTAATCATGTTCTGACCTGAGGAAAGACACACCCACACAGCTGCCTTCTCTCATATCTGACACCTGTGACAGGCGCAGTTCCTTGCCTTGCCTATAGGTTGTAATTTTAAATGACTGATTCAATGGGAAAAAAAATGTCAGACTGATGTGACAAGCAAGACCCATGCATTGTCACACTGTCATTGTGAGTTTCTATCTTGTCGTGCCATTTCATATCTGACAAAAACATCTGATGAAACAGCTACTAGGATGCTGCGTACAGGATGTTGTCTCACCACACATTATGCATTCACATTTATTTACACATAACATTTAATACAAGATGATTATCACTGGCTTATTTTCTGTAGAATCTGCACAAATAACATTCAACATGGTAGATTTTTCAGATCATTCATATTCTGGTTTGAAAACTACGACATGTTGTGGAATCCTCGGGAGGACCGAGGGACTTGGTGAAATTTCCTTCCACAATGGAACTGAAGAGTATGACTCCTGGTGGATGGGGTGCAGGAGGGAGTCATAAATAAATGAACAAAAAATGAAAACCATTTAATTTGCCACAAATACCTCGCTCTAGAAGAGACCACTGTTGCGTCACAGTAGAAAGCAGTGACTGCTCAGAATCCTGAGTGGTGCTTCGTATTGCTTTCTTTTTATTTCCATGTCATATGGATGTCTCAGCAGTGCTGGTTTGCCTTTGTGAGACATTGCTACAGCATAGAAATCATTCAAAAACTAACCAAGGTTATTATGAATTTAGTTTTATTTAGCATTTAACTAAAACTGTGTGTGACTCAAACAGAAACAAAAATAAAACAAGACCAGCTGAAATGATTTTCTGAACTTGCGTCGGACCATCTTTACTACCGAAACTAAGCATTTATGCATGAAAACATCTATGCTTTTATTTTCCAATTCTTCCCCCTGACAAATACCGTCTGTATGAAAATAATTAACAAAGACTGCAAACTAATGAACACTAAACTAAAGCAAAGCCACTCTGGAAACCAAGTGAAACTAAACCGAATTGAAAACAAAAACAAGTAATGAGAAAACACAAAACCATAAAAGCTCTGCAACCAGCCTCCGTGATGATCTGCTGTGCGCCCGTTGCTCGTTACAAGTCCCCATCATCTCTTAATACCGGTGGCCTGGGCAGTGTGAGAGGAAGCATAAGCTGGACTAGCTGGCCAGCTCGCTTGGTAACTCCTGTTAATCTTCTCTCAACAGTCACTCTGCCAGAGTTATGTTTACAGTTTCATTCCCTGACTGTTTTTCCTGCTGAATGAAATTTTAAAAAACCCACCAAATCTCTGGGCAGCTCTACTTCTTCTCATGCTTGAGTGAGGGAATTGCTGCTACACTGACTCATTATCCCTTCTTGAGGTACAAAGTGGTATTATATGAACGTAACTTTAGTCAAATATCTCATCATCGCAACATAAGGGATGTTGAAGATGAAGCTGCCAGGCAGGAGGAAAAGAGGAAGACCTCAGATGAGGTTCATAGATATGGTGAAGGAGGATATAAATCGGAGATTGACTCCACACTGCTTTCTTTTTTTCTTTTTTAGAAACATGGGCTTTATTTTAATTTACTAAATATTTTTAGCTAAAAACAACACCAACGCCCAAGAGAGAGCATGACAGTGTCTGGTGTCCCTGCCACACCTTGTCAGGTATAGACGATTAGCAATTAAATCCAGGGCAACAGAAACTCTCGCATTACCGCTGCATAAGGAGTTGAGGTTGCAGAGGGGGCGTAACATGTGAAACCAGCAGCATAGCCAACTTATACAGTGGCAAACATTTACCACAGACACAGCATGTGTCACGCAAGCTGCACTGAATGTGATGAGAGAGAGCACTGTTGTTAGCATCAGACATACTGTGCCATGGGTGATGGTAGTCATATTCCCAAAGGACAGAGACTCCACAGAAAAGGGCTTCCTTGCCTTGATTATGGTGCCCTGCAAATATGCAATGGGCAGCTGGTTAAACAGTAAACAGTATTAATACATTTTAAAGTGAATATGCAGAAACAGCTGTGCACCTCAAATAGATTGCATACTAAATAATAACATAATACACCAACCAGCTAGTCCATTTAAAATGCACATTACAGACTTTCAGCTCAGGAACAGCATTGAATTAGAAATACACTAGGACTGCAGCATTAGATTACATTACATAATCATTTTTTCTAGCATTATGAACTTTTTGTGAACTCTACTATAACTTTCTCTTTTTTGCGTATAGCTTCAACTCAGTAGTTTTTAACGCAAATAAAGTTGAATTTCTAAAGAAAATTAATCAAACAGATTTTCAAGTTTGAAAATTGTTGCAATCGACTGTATCACAAAACTTCTGATATTTGACATGGTGCTTGTGTATCTAAGGCTGAGCAAAAATGCCTCTGTCTAAGCGACGCAGCACGTCTCTTTGTAGAATACCAAAAAGCATCTCCTGATCTCCTGAACTCCTGATCGTGACCTATTCCTTTTTCCTTTTAGAAGACAGAAAGCTTTTTGTGGGCATGCTCAACAAGCAACAGTCAGAAGATGATGTGCGGCGCCTTTTCGAGTCCTTCGGCAGCATCGAGGAATGCACCATCCTCAGAGGTCCCGACGGAAACAGCAAAGGTGAGTTTATAGCTGTTTATGACTTTGAGCCGGCAGACTTTTTTCACAGGCTACTGCACAGAAATGATTTGGCCTTTCAAAGTTGGTGACTTTGCAAAGTTCTTCTTAAAACACTCCGCGCTGAGTGATGTCAAAGCGGGCTATTTCACAATCATCAGAGGAGTCGTTACATAAGAATACCGGAGATTCAGTAAATTTCAACAGTAAATGCCATTTGAAAGCTTTCGCCCAAAGGGACGAGAGATACAAACCACCAGCTCTTTACAGATGAACCCCATTAACCTCATGAGTCAACCTACAAGGCTCTGATAAAGAAAAAAAAAATAAGTCACCCTCCTTATTAACCGTCGGGCTTCATGTCATGCCAGAAAAATGCCCTTTTTAAATGTTGTCAGAGTGCTACACAAGTTCACCGCATGAAGTTCATCAGTGGGCTTAGCAGCTAATCAATGAGACTCGATGATAACTAAGCCTGATGATTACAGTGGGCTTGATCATTCTGATTCCTCCGTGAAGCTCCATTAACAAGGCTTCATCAGCCAGCTTACTCAGCTAAGTGGGCTTTAGCTCAATAATTACTGAGAACTTGATCACTCAAATTTATCAACGGCGCTTGTCAATAGTAAGCGACACCAAAACGCTGTAGCATTTTGAGCGCTATCTGAGGATCCTCGAAGTCGTTAATGACGCCAGATTGGCACATTTAGTCTGCTGAGCTTCGATCAACATTGATGTAGCAATCCACAGCAAAGGAGGCTTTCTTCACTAAATATTTGTTACTGTAGAAAATTTATCCCAGGTGGGAAAAAAAGGATGGGGGGGGGACTGTCTGCTTGTTGTATTGTTACTATAAATGCTTTGTTGTGATACTGTATGATATACTTCTCAGGAAACTTTTTTTTTTCCCTTTGTTCTCGCGATCTCATTATCCCCTTACTCAGGTTCTCCTCTCTCTCGTTCTCTTTAAGGCTGTGCGTTTGTAAAATACTCCTCTCATGCTGAAGCTCAGGCAGCCATCGGTGCACTACACGGGAGCCAGACAATGCCTGTGAGTAACTGCGTGCGTGCATGTAGGTGTGTGAGAGAGGTGAGTCACACAGAGAGATGACTCAAATAGTGCTTATATTCCTTATAAATTTAACTCAGGCTGGAGTTTATCAGTCCCAGTGAGGAAATTTGTCCTTAGGGCTATTCGATCTTTCCATCTCAGTTGAGCCATTTTTTACACTTTTTTTTCCCGGGTTGAAAGATGAATCTATGAATCTATCTCATGAGATTTCTCAAATATTAGACCTATAGAGGAAATATTTTTCAAGTTCCTCTAAAGAAGAGGTGATCATATGCACAATATTTGCTTAAATTATAGTCAGTGGATTAGGACTACTGGGAAATGTTGCATACCTATAATTTTGGTAGGCACAGTTGTTATTTTTGTTTTTTGCAGCAGTTTTTATCTGTCATCCTGCTCTGCTGTTTAAAAAGAAATAGCTGGTAAAAACTGCTCCAACATTCACATATTAAAAAAAAAGTCCAGCCTGGGACAGATGTAGCTAAATTTTTCACTAAATTTACAAAGGTAGCACATTTAAATAATTATCAATTACTTTGAACTTTGAAGAAACTGCTGATCTGCTGGGATTTTCCAGCACAATCATCTCAAGAGTTTAAAGAGAATGGTCTGGAAAAAGGGAAAATATCCAGTACTGATGTCAGAGGTCAAGGGAAAATGGCCAGAGTGCTGCGAGCTGAATAGGCAACAGTAACTCAAATAAGAGAGCATCTCTGAATGCAGAACATGTTGAACCGCAAAGCAGATGGGTCTACAGCAGCAGCAGAAGACCACACCAGGTGCCACTCCTGTCAGCTAAGAATAGAAAACTGAGGCTATAAATCACACAGGCTCAATTTCTCGGCACGCTTTGGGTCCCTTAGTACAAACTGAGCATTGTTTAAATGCCAGAGCCCTCTTGAGTATTGTTACTGACCGTATCCATCCCCTGATGTCGACAGTGTACACATCCTCTGGTCAGTACGCTACCTTGAACCTCCAGTGCAAGCAAAATAAACAAACTAAGGCATGTAGCCCTCGAATAAACCATTTGGATCTTATTAGCATCTGAAATCTTAAACATTCTTCATGGATACGGTGTATTTATATGGGTAATTTGCATATGTGGTGTTTCGTACACTAGGAAGATATTTTACATTGCAGCTTACTGTGCTGCATTACATCAGCTACAATAGTACCTACAACCTGCAATGGGCTGGCAGTAAAAGTTTGAAGAGTGGCTCATTAAAGGAGTCCAACAGGCATTTCTGAATTTATCTGAAGCACCAATTACAATTTCACATTGTTCATATTTTATTCATTGTACCTGTTATATCTCTATAGCTTACAGTGCCATGAGAGTGAGCTCACATTGCCTACCACTGATGAAAACGTTTGTTGGATTGGACAGTCAAAACTAAGAGCTATGAAAAAGAATTTGTTTACATGAGCCAAATTCAGAGTGCATAGCGATGTGTTCACTAGCACATGTACATGTATGTATTTAGTACTGGTAATATTTTTTTTAAAGGTTTCAGGGGAAAATAGTCAAGATCTGTCTTGATGTTTTGCTTTTTTGTTGTTTTGTGTTTGGTGCTGTATCTGACAAAAATCCCATAGAATACTCCCAAATCTGGCAGATTCCACACAAAGTATCCAGCTGTTCCCACAAGCACAATGGTGGAGATAGAGTATTGCTAAGCAGCTTTGTGAAACCACTCAACTTGTGATTTATGATTTAGGCAAAAAAGTAAAATTTTGCTCTTCTGTAAAAGTGGCACTTTTTTCATAAATATTTAAATTGCTCTAATAATTGGAATATATTCATAATGGAAGCCTCGCAACAGGAAATTATGAAAATTTAAAAAAAAAAATTACATGAGAATGTAAGGTTGACTTAACATAGAATGTCCCTTTTAGATATAACCCATCAGGACTTTTTGGGGAAAATGGGCACCAGTTAAAGCTCTGGGGGCCATTGCCTTGGCCGGAGATTTAAAACAGTATGTGTGTATGTGTGCTAATGCAAGCTTATGTCAGACGTCTATCGAACCACATTAACATGTACTTCTTGGCGTGTGTGTGTGTGTGTGTGTGTGTGTGTATGTGTGTGGGTGGATGGGTGGGTGCACAGGGTGCCTCATCCAGTCTGGTGGTAAAGTTCGCCGACACGGATAAGGAGCGCACCATACGCCGCATGCAGCAGATGGCTGGTCAGATGGGCATCTTCAACCCTATGGCCCTGCAGTTTGGAGCCTATGGAGCCTACGCTCAGGCAAGATGCCCCACAGAACTCCTTTTTTTATCCACAGTTATTTATTCAGTGAGCCGCAGAGATTAAACAGAGCTCTCGAGCTTAGCTCAAATTTAAATTTGAAAAGGCAAAAGAAGAAGCAGAAGTCATCAAGTCAAATGTTAATTTAAAAAAAAAAACATAATTAAAGAATAGACGTTCTATAAAGTTTAATACCTCCTAATATGCTGTTTCCCATCTCTATAGCAGCATTTCTGCTATAGCTCTACTTCTTATGCTTTTTTCTGACTTGTTTGCTTTGCTTAACTCAGACTCACAGGTCTTTACTTTTATTACTTTCTGCTCTGCTTATAATCCCTTCTTCTTCATCACCTGAAGGTGCAGCAACAAGCAGCACTGATGGCATCTGTAGGCCAAGGAGGCTACCTCAGTCCAATGGCAGCCTTTGCTGCTGCCCAGATGCAGCACATGGCCACCATCAATGGCCTCCCCGGAGCACCGCTGACTCCCACGTCAGGTAACTGGTTTAAGGTCAATTGTTAAAGTACCTATCAGAGTTTTTTTCAGAAAGTGCATCTACCACAGTGCATGCATTGTGGATTATATTTTTATATACATAAATATACATGAGCACAAGCTAGCATTAATGTTCCCGAGGGGAGCTGACAGCAGACAATCTGGTGTCACTGGAAGCCAAGAACCCAAATCTGAAACCCTAAACCTTCCATCTGTGCACATGAGACTTTTGACTTTTATGAGCACTCAGTGCTACTGAGTGCTCATAAAAGTCTTTACAGGTCATAAAGGTCATCTTAAGGTTAAGTACGTACAACATAAAATAAATCAATAAAATTGAATAACCATATCCATCAAAGAAATACATCAGGTTGATTCTTTAGTCTAAACATCTGCTTTGATGTTTGTAAAACAAAAAACTTTCTTGTCAAATGTTGGTTACTCAAACACTAAAACTCTAATACTGCTTATATTAACAGTTAACAGTATAACAACCAGAGCTGGTAGGAGAACATACTCACACATTTAAGTGAAAAATGAATACAAATATTTTATATCTCTTTATCTATTATAGAATCACTGGAATGTTCAATATTTACAGTGTATTAGTAAACAAATATTTGGAAATTATTATCAATGTATATACGAGAAATGAAAAAGGGTGAGAAAAAAATGTATAGTTGTCAGTTTAGTGTTTGGCTGTTTAAAAAAATATAAAACCCTCTCTGGGGAAAGAAAAAAAAACAGAGGTTGCCCTTTTGCCATCCTCTAGTTAGGACTGTGACCACTGAGGACTGTTTCCTCGTGTTACTTCATAAATTGGCACTGAGGTTTTTCAGTAAGTAAAGATTTCCTGACTGAAGTGTTACAAGTGTTAACATGACCCTACAACATAATATATCATAATATATATGCACTGCATGACACAACAGTCTGGAGAAAAGGATTTTCTTTTGTTTATTCACTTCCATCATGCCGTCTAAATCGAAGGCATTAAAATAAGATGTGGAAAATCGAATATAAGTATGAGATCCTTTTGAAAACAGCAGCACCAGCTGTTTAATAAAGTGTAATATTAATGACTAAAAATAGTTTATTCTTTTAAGACCCGACTCTAAGACTGCAGTGGAAATAAGATACAGCCGAAAGGAAGAAAATGCATGTTTCGGGATACACCCAAGGAATGTAAAAGAAGATCATTCTGGGAACACATAATTAGCAATCATTTGATATCAACACAGTATTCACTAGTCTCAAAAAATACGTCTGAGAGTCACATCTAATGGCTGTTGTGTCACTGTAAGGGCCATACTTGGACAAGAAATCAGCCCTGACATTTAGTGTCTTCACCGGCCCACTGGACCGGCCCTCCTGACATTTGCAAGAGTTACTAGGTGGCCAGTCAAAGTAAAACTTTTCCATAATGTCCTCGGGGGGGGAAAATTGCATTGTTTCTCTCTGTCTCTGTCTGTCTGCCCCATGGCTGCAGGTGGCAGTACTCCACCAGGCATCAGCGCCCCCACAGTGACCAGCATCCCATCTCCAATTAGTGTAAATGGTTTTACTGGCATGCCGCCCCCGCAGGCAAATGGACAGCCCCCCGCAGAAGCAGTTTTTACCAACGGGATACACCATTATCCTGGTAAATATGATCATCTCAGAGGCAAACGCACACACACACACACAAAAATTCAAATGTTAAAGTATGATTTTTTTTCAATGTAGACACACGTCCACTGTAAAGCAACCATCAACAGGAAAAGCGTGCATGATGTTGGCTTACACACTAGAATAGCCTTTAAGCATGTTCATGGGGGGTGAGGCCAGACGAATGTAGTCCACAGAAAGCGAGCAAGTCGAGGCGATTATCGTTTGGCAAAGGCGTTCGGGCTGCCGGAGTCTAACTATGCGCTTGTGTCATGAGCCGTGGTTAGTACCTTATTGGATGTGTTTGGTTGTCTTGTCTCCCCAGTGTTGCAGGAGGTGGTTTTTAGAGAGGACTCAGAGAAAAACGGCTTGGGCGTGGCTCCGCGGAGTTGTTTTGGGGTTCAGGGTGGCTGCTTCCTCTCATCTCTCTCCGAAGGTAGCGCTCTTTCCCTCCCACCCTCATCCCTCATCCCTTTTCTTTCTGAGCTCAGGGTCAGGAAGATATCATTTCAAAGCCATTTGGGACCAAACATTCTTTTTTTTTTACATTTAAAACATTTTAAAAAGAAGGAAAGAAAGAGGGACAATTCAAGTTTCTGAGTGAACAGTAAAGATTTATATTGCTTCAAATATCTGAAATATTTTCTGCTCTGTAATATGCTCTGAAAAAGACTCTGACTTCTTAGGTTTCCAGACACTGTCATCAAGAAAAGTTCTTTGCAGTGTATACAAATACAAATCATCTTGTTAGAATAAACCTATCCCTGTGGCTGCTACATTCACAAACTTGCAATTCCCCTGGCAAAATGTATCACAGTGTTACAAAGGATGATAATAACACAGACAGCTGAATTATTTTTGAACAGGATTTCACCTGTTTTTTTTTTTTTTTATTTAAGGTTCTTTGAGCCCATAACTCTTCTTCTTTTCTTCTGGCTATCTGTGGCTGTTTTTCCAGTGTTACTGTTAGTCCACAGCGTGCTCGGTGTTACTTTGGTTTTAAAGGATACTGGCGTTATCAGTGTGTACATGTTTATCAGTGTGTGTGTATATGTGTGTGTGTGTTCTCAGTGGTGTATTTATTGTGCATGCGTTGTATGCACGGGTGTGTAGCATTAAGGTGCGGCACAGTGCCGGCGGTAGTTCAGATGCAGGGAGAGTTTGCTGTAGATCTGTGAACATGTGAAGTGAAAGCAGCAGGCGTATCCACTGTTACGTGCGTTGTGCTCGTCCTGTTGTTGTACATGTGAAAAATAAATGTGTTTCTTGGTTTTTTTTTTAGGTTTTCTGTGATAGGCACAAGTTTAGGTACATTTTTTTCTTTTGTTGTGGTGACAGTGGAGCCATGTGTTGTTGGTTGTTTTCTTTTTTTGTTTTGTGTGTGTGTGTGTGTTTTGGTCTTAACTGTGGTTTATCAAAGTTTTGCTTTTCTGCTTTTCTTAAAAAAAGAAGAAGAAGAAAACTTTTGAAATGCTTTGGGGAAACTTTTAAGTATAAGGGTCTGGAAAAAGAGAAGGGAGAGGTTCAGAATTCAGTTCCTCACACACCGAAGCGAAGTGAGTTGACTCCACGCTGTTCGGCTCTCTAACCTTTCTGCTTTTTCTTCTCTCCATCGCCCTCCTCCCTCTCATCCCTGCTATATATTACTCTCTCCTTCCTCCGTGCCCTCTCCTCCATCTACATTCTCCCTCTGTCTCACTCCCCCTACACACACATCTCCATCCATCTGTGCTCCCCCACCACCACCTCCTCCTCCTCTTTTTTCTTCTCTGTGTCTCTGTTGAAGCAGCTCAAAGTCCCACTGCAGCTGATCCTCTCCAGCAGGCTTACACAGGAGTCCAGCAGTATGCAGGTCTGTCTGTCACTCTCACTGCACCAATGATATGTGTGTGTGTGTGTGTGTGTGTGTGTGTGTGTGTGTGTGTGTGTGTGTGTGTGTGTGTGTGTGTGTGTGTGTGTGTGTGTGTGTGTGTGCAGTAGGAAGAGAGGCCAGATTACGGAAATCAGGACAAGGATAAGCATACCTTTGTTCAAAATTTGAATTTTGATATCGTAACATTAAGTGTTTCAGTCTCACTCCATCAGTTTGTTCTCTGCGCCGCGTCGGGTGTGCAACACGTTAGACTCTATTGTGTGTTATCTGATCGATTGCCTGCTGTGCCCCTGCATATATCACATTGTTTGTATGTATCCAAGTGTGCGCTCTAGTCATGACTGTTATCTGATCCGCGGTGTGTGTTTGTGTGTGTCAGCAGCCTACCCCGCTGCATACGGCCAGATCAGCCAAGCCTTCCCCCACCCTCCACCTATCATTCCACAGCAGCAGCGAGAAGGTAACGCTCACGCACGGCACGCTCCTGAAATACTCATACACGCTGGCAAACAATAACTCACGCTTACTTTTGTTCTTCATCTAATTTTACACACACACACATTCGAAAAATGTACAGGCGTTTGAAATGTGTACCGTGTTTTGGGGTGATTTGAAATGTTGCCAGTCAGTTTTTACGAAAAGTAAAAATATTCAGCAGTGTTTGGGGTGTTTTTTTACATGACACAAAACAGCTTTTTTATTATTGGTGCTTTTTGGTTCAGTAATATAAAAAAACAGAAGGCAGAGTGGAGAATGAGTCAAAGAAAAAGAAAAAGAAGAATATTACTGAGCATCTCAAACTCAGCTGTAAGCCTTCTCATGAACCGAATGACCGCCAAGCTCAACACCCATGCCTGGGACCTTACTGCCCTCTTGTGGAAGTTAAGATAAAAATTGCAGATGATTTCACAGCTGTGGCAACCCAGAGGCTATATTTTAAGCATTTGGGAGTCATATAGTAAGGGGTACCATAAAATTATCAGTATGAAGGTTGTTAGTTTTCATTATACTTAACATTCAGCAATCACAACTTAAGGTTACCATTCAACTGTGACTGAAGCCTTGGAGAAAACTGTTCTACACTTTTTATGGGTTTTATTCATGTGTTTCATTTTTGCAACTCTGGAACTTAAAACTAGGCAAATATTAAGAAACTCATTTAAGGAAAAAATTTTAAATGTGAAACTGGGCATAAAGATGGTCTGATGCAGAAAACTGGAACATTTATTTTGTGTTTTTCACTCTGACACATTTTAAATTCTAGTTTAGTCAAAACAACAATCCAAACATGCGAGATTAACCACCACATAGGACCGACACAGCTAGAAACCAAAGAAAACTGATGAAATTACACGATCAAATGTTGAAATGTTCATCTTGATTGGTTTCTGTGAGAGCTTATGTTAAAAAAAATGTAGGTCTTTTCCAAAATAACCAACATTATTCTATTTTTGGCAGAAAATTGAGCTTATACATCATTTATAAGAAGCTGTCAGAGGCAACTGACTTTCACTGCCTTTTAGCCCACTTTGACTAACAATGTGCTTTTCTACCCTCTTTATCTTTTACTTTACACTTTAAATAATTTCTTACTGTCATCACAGAGTTTTCTCCTCTCGTGGTCTGCCTTTCCCATTCTTACTCCCCGTCTCTTTCCTTGACCCTTTTCTCTGACCTTTGCCTTTTTATCTCTCTCTCCCTCCCCCTCTCTTCTCTCGTCTTTCTCCGTTTCTTTCCACGCAGGACCGGAAGGCTGCAACCTGTTCATCTACCACCTCCCTCAGGAGTTTGGAGATGGAGAGCTGATGCAGATGTTCCTGCCATTCGGTAATGTCATCTCCTCCAAAGTGTTTGTGGATCGGGCGACAAACCAAAGTAAATGCTTTGGTGGGTAAAAATGAACAAAACCAAACGATTATTGGTTATTTATTCCTGATTATTATTCTTTTTTTTTTCCTAATCACCCTTTTTTTGCACTGCAGTCAATACTCCCTTCCCACCCCCACGCCTTCCCTACCCCCAAACCTCTCAACACCTCTCCCTTTAAAAAGATGAACAAAAGAGCAGATCGTTTCTCTGCAGGTGTGCTGTTACTAATAAGAAAGAGTGGATATTTTTTTTTCCTTTTCCAAGCGTTACAGACAGCTGAGATCTGAGAACTCAGCGGCCCGTTTTATCTTTCGATTACGACTGTGCTCTTTGTGACATTTTGTATAATACAAATGTGGGTTTTTCAGTCGCATGCCCCTGACTATAGCTTCCTTTCAGCTAAAAACAAAAAAAGGGATGCATGCCAAGAACGTAACTTCAGAATCCCACAGTTAGTCTGCCGTGCAAAGACAGAAAACTGCCATCTCACGTCATGCTGCTGACAGTGCAGCGTAGTCGAACGCATAATTATGTGGCAAATTATAAATGGATTGTGGAGAATGTTTTATGGAGAGTCCATCAGGTGCAACCCATTTGCAAATTAGCTTTCGCTCACTAATACGCTGCATTAATGTATTTCCTCAATTCATGTTGGCGTTTTTGTGATGCGGGTTTTAATTTGTTATTTGACGCTTTTTTTCCCCCCACATCACAGTGGAAGTTAAAAAGCAAAACTGAAATGTTGCACAACCATATTGATGTTTTAGTTATAAAACCCCATTATCCTGTAATCCTGTTGTTGTTGTCATACTATTACACATCTGTGTGATGTTAGTTTAATGTGCTTTTTTTAAAATAATCACACTATATTAGATTTACGCCTACAACTAGTTGTTTCATGAATGGTAACTGTTTTTTAGTTTTATGTGCAGATTAAAGGATTTCATTATCGTTCCAGTTTTCATATCATACACACCTGTAAATGACTATTGGATCTTAATGAACTCATCTTCACATTCCATGTTTTTAGTGTCCCAAACTGCCCTTGCTTCTTCATATAACAATATCTCCTCCTTTCTCTTTCTCTCTCTTTTGGCCTTTCCCCCAGGGTTTGTAAGTTTCGACAACCCAGGTAGTGCCCAAGCTGCCATCCAGTCAATGAATGGCTTCCAGATCGGCATGAAAAGACTCAAGGTGCAACTGAAGAGGCCAAAGGATGCCAACCGTCCCTACTAGCCCGCGCCCCAGCCAGCCACCGCCACCCTGGCGGCCGGGGCAGCTGTCGAACACAGGGAAAGACAGGTTAGGCATCAGTGTTGACTCCTTGAGGAACACCTGTTGTCAGTTTAGTTTCACAGGTGGTTTCTTGAGCGCATGCACAGCTATTGCAAATTATACTGGCAAACACTCACCAAACAAAACCAGGTGTTGACATTGCCTGATGTTTTTTTGTTTCCCACAATCTTCGCAGGACCATGACTACAAACCTTTTTCCAAAAATAAATAAATAAAAATAATGTAACCAATACATTTAATTAAAAATTGTATAAAGAGAGACTATGAGATATTAAAGTTGAAACATTTTGTTTAAAAAAAAATGTGCTCGTGTTGAATTTGATGCCAGCAACACACAAAAAACAGTTAGAACCAGGGTATGTTTACCACTGCATTGCATCACCTCTTCTTTTAACAGCACTCTGTAAGTGTTTGGGAACCAATGAGACCAAATGTTCACCTATAGAGAGCAAAATCTTCCCCAGTCTTCCTTGTTAAAGGATTTTCTGCTCAAGAATTCGCTGTCTTTTGTTTCATAAATTTTTGAAAAAAAAATATTCCAAGAACTGACAGGTCTAGACTGTATACAGGTAGTTATAGCTGCTCTTAATATGAAGCAACGCTGTTGTAATACCCGCCGAATGGTGTTTAGTGAGGATGTAAACAAGGCCTTATCTCAAAAAGACAATTGAATGGCAGCATATGTTGCTTCAAAACCTCTTTGTAACATTCACTACCACCAAGTCTCAGATGTTCAAGTTATCCATGTGATGTACAAAAGCGTTTACAAACCTATACCATCTGAGATGCTTTTACACTTCTACTATTTACCTCAGAGAATGCAGCATCCATGCAGGACAATTAGAGATTTTGATTCAGGACTATTCCTCTTCATGTTAAAAATGTTTTGTTTGTTTTTTATCTTTACATGATACTCAAAACGTTTTTGGATGATGCACTGGTATACTTGTACAGTAGTAATGATTTCCACTACACAAAATGCTTTTAATGCAGTAGCATCAACATCATTTTTCAGCTTTTTTCAGTATCTTGTGATTCTCTGATTCAGCCTCATTGAGAAACTCTTCTTTTTAATCCCCAATTGTGTTCACTGTTGTGCATGAAAGCACTTTAAAAAAGGGTACTCACTGAGCATGCTCATGTTTTCATTGAACAGTGAAATGAGTAAATCGTTTTTCCTGCTAAAGAACAAGAGGAAATTTTGCAGCTGTTGTCTTACCCTTTATTGAAGATGACAATAATGATTTTTTTTTTTGTTATCATTAGTCGCATGCAGATATTTCCCAAGACAAGCTGAGAGTGAAACGTGACATTTCAGGGAATTTTTTTCTGAGTTCAGCAGCGACTGCATTGTCTAAAACTCCTGTAGCTTTAACCTGCTGACAGCTGTGTTACAGTGCCTCACGTGCAGCACACACACCTAACAACACCTGTTCGCTCTCGCCAGAGCGCCGTGTGTTCTCGGGCAAACAAGTGTCGCTCACATCGCCTTCTTCGGCGGAAAACACTCTTAGCTCCGTGCATCATTCGCTGAAAACAAGAGTGCTGTGATGCACAGCACTAACGGAAATATCCCACACACACAGGGGGCAAAGCAGACTAGTTAAAATATATTGAGAATATAAGATGTTAAATGTAATTATGCACCATAACACGCGTCTATCTATACTGAAAGTGAAACCTTGTTTTGATGTCAGCTTCCAGGCTGGCCGAAAAAAGAAAAAAATAGCAGAAGCACTTACTTGAGTAGCCTCCTCTATTTGCAGAACGACTTTACAGTAAGTGACCCTGTATGTTACCCTGTAGGTAAAAGATAATTGGTAAATGGTTCAGCATGTTGCACAGGGAAGAAAGTGCTTCCAAGGGAGAGGCATTTATTACCCCTCAGGCAGGTAATTGTGCTGTTCCTCTTTGTCTCCTCCCTTCATCTGTGTGATGGAGAGTTTAGGCTGTGTCGTTCATTCACTACTGATGACTTCATTCAAGGGCAACTTATCACCCACTCACAAACTAACTGAACCATACCAGGCAGTGTCCTGAGGCAAATCACTGCAGGTGGAAGAGCAATCTCATATGAATTTGTCATCAAATGTGTGCCGCCACTCCTTTTGATATGTAAAAGGATTTTTTTTTTAACTGAATGTTGGAGAAAACATCTTCTGATTTCCTTTTCTTTTTTCCCAGAGCGTCATTACGCTCTCAACTGATTAGCGAGCTGCTTTTCGACTTGCATCACCAGCTTTACTATTGGTATTATCATCTAAAAAAATAAAAATAGAATAAAATAGAATAATAACACACTGTTGGCACAACAGCAAGCTAGAGTACTCTTACTTAACATCTAATGACACGGTAAGGTGTGTCTCGATTAGAATCCCTTCACCATTTCAAAAACAGGATCGAACAGTTTGTTTTTTAATAGAAACGAAAAATTTGTTTCATCGCGTAGAAGATAACAACGGAGCTGCTGCCAGGAAGCCAGATTAATTCACTGCAGGATGAGCACTGATTTGTTTTGAAAATTGTCTCAGCAAAATGATCTTTGTTTATCCACACCAGGACTTAGAGTCTTAGTGCTGGCTAAGACGCTTTAGAGAGGCAGGTGTCCTGTTAAGTATTCTGCACCGCTCCATCTGCATGTAAATACAGCAAGAATCAACAGTGAAGGAACACACAAAACTGGTGACGTCATTGCTTC